>NW_028116102.1:645354-1290708 GCF_964273445.1 Streptopelia decaocto
TGGAAATCCCGCTGAAACTTTGGACATTCTCGCGAAGGGTTCCCAATCCCCGACAAGACTGGTACCCTTTCACGTCCAAATCTCTCAAACTCCGGGAGAGATTCTCAAAACCAAGGTTGACATGTTTCGAGTTCCTCTCAACATTTTGGAAATCCCGCTGAAACTTTGGACATTCTGGCGAAGGGTTCCCAATCCCCGACAAGACTGGTACCCTTTCACGTCCAAATCTCTCAAACTCCGGGAGAGATTCTCAAAACCAAGGTTGACATGTTTCGAGTTCCTCTCAACATTTTGGAAATCCCGCTGAAACTTTGGACATTCTGGCGAAGGGTTCCCAATCCCCGACAAGACTGGTACCTTTTCACGTCCAAATCTCTCAAACTCCGGGAGAGATTCTCAAAACCAAGGTTGACATGTTTCGAGTTCCTCTCAACATTTTGGAAATCCCGCTGAAACTTTGGACATTCTCGCGAAGGGTTCCCAATCCCCGACAAGACTGGTACCCTTTCACGTCCAAATCTCTCAAACTCCGGGAGAGATTCTCAAAACCAAGGTTGACATGTTTCGAGTTCCTCTCAACATTTTGGAAATCCCGCTGAAACTTTGGACATTCTGGCGAAGGGTTCCCAATCCCCGACAAGACTGGTACCCTTTCACGTCCAAATCTCTCAAACTCCGGGAGAGATTCTCAAAACCAAGGTTGACATGTTTCGAGTTCCTCTCAACATTTTGGAAATCCCGCTGAAACTTTGGACATTCTGGCGAAGGGTTCCCAATCCCCGACAAGACTGATACCCTTTCACGTCCAAATCTCTCAAACTCCGGGAGAGATTCTCAAAACCAATGTTGACATGTTTCGAGTTCCTCTCAACATTTTGGAAATCCCGCTGAAACTTTGGACATTCTCGCGAAGAGTTCCCAATCCCCGACAAGACTGGTACCCTTTCACGTCCAAATCTCTCAAACTCTGGGAGAGATTCTCAAAACCAAGGTTGACATGTTTCGAGTTCCTCTCAACATTTTGGAAATCCCGCTGAAACTTTGGACATTCTCACGAAGGGTTCCCAATCCCCGACAAGACTGGTACCCTTTCACGTCCAAATCTCTCAAACTCCGGGAGAGATTCTCAAAACCAAGGTTGACATGTTTCGAGTTCCTTTCAACATTTTGGAAATCCCGCTGAAACTTTGGACATTCTCGCGAAGGGCTCCCAATCCCCGACAAGACTGGTACCCTTTCACGTCCAAATCTCTAAAACTCCGGGAGAGATTCTCAAAACCAAGGTTGACATGTTTCGAGTTCCTCTCAACATTTTGGAAATCCCGCTGAAACTTTGGACATTCTGGCGAAGGGTTCCCAATCCCCGACAAGACTGGTACCCTTTCACGTCCAAATCTCTCAAACTCCGGGAGAGATTCTCAAAACCAAGGTTGACATGTTTCGAGTTCCTCTCAACATTTTGGAAATCCCGCTGAAACTTTGGACATTCTGGCGAAGGGTTCCCAATCCCCGACAAGACTGATACCCTTTCACGTCCAAATCTCTCAAACTCCGGGAGAGATTCTCAAAACCAATGTTGACATGTTTCGAGTTCCTCTCAACATTTTGGAAATCCCGCTGAAACTTTGGACATTCTCGCGAAGAGTTCCCAATCCCCGACAAGACTGGTACCCTTTCACGTCCAAATCTCTCAAACTCCGGGAGAGATTCTCAAAACCAAGGTTGACATGTTTCGAGTTCCTCTCAACATTTTGGAAATCCCGCTGAAACTTTGGACATTCTCGCGAAGGGTTCCAAATCCCCGACAAGACTGGTACCCTTTCACGTCCAAATCTCTCAAACTCCGGGAGAGATTCTCAAAACCAAGGTTGACATGTTTCGAGTTCCTCTCAACATTTTGGAAATCCCGCTGAAACTTTGGACATTCTGGCGAAGGGTTCCCAATCCCCGACAAGACTGGTACCCTTTCACGTCCAAATCTCTCAAACTCCGGGAGAGATTCTCAAAACCAAGGTTGACATGTTTCGAGTTCCTCTCAACATTTTGGAAATCCCGCTGAAACTTTGGACATTCTCGCGAAGGGTTCCCAATCCCCGACAAGACTGGTACCCTTTCACGTCCAAATCTCTCAAACTCCGGGAGAGATTCTCAAAACCAAGGTTGACATGTTTCGAGTTCCTCTCAACATTTTGGAAATCCCGCTGAAACTTTGGACATTCTGGCGAAGGGTTCCCAATCCCCGACAAGACTGGTACCATTTCACGTCCAAATCTCTCAAACTCCGGGAGAGATTCTCAAAACCAAGGTTGACATGTTTCGAGTTCCTCTCAACATTTTGGAAATCCCGCTGAAACTTTGGACATTCTCGCGAAGGGTTCCCAATCCCCGACAAGACTGGTACCCTTTCACGTCCAAATCTCTCAAACTCCGGGAGAGATTCTCAAAACCAAGGTTGACATGTTTCGAGTTCCTCTCAACATTTTGGAAATCCCGCTGAAACTTTGGACATTCTGGCGAAGGGTTCCCAATCCCCGACAAGACTGGTACCCTTTCACGTCCAAATCTCTCAAACTCCGGGAGAGATTCTCAAAACCAAGGTTGACATGTTTCGAGTTCCTCTCAACATTTTGGAAATCCCGCTGAAACTTTGGACATTCTGGCGAAGGGTTCCCAATCCCCGACAAGACTGGTACCCTTTCACGTCCAAATCTCTCAAACTCCGGGAGAGATTCTCAAAACCAAGGTTGACATGTTTCGAGTTCCTCTCAACATTTTGGAAATCCCGCTGAAACTTTGGACATTCTCGCGAAGGGTTCCCAATCCCCGACAAGACTGGTACCCTTTCACGTCCAAATCTCTCAAACTCCGGGAGAGATTCTCAAAACCAAGGTTGACATGTTTCGAGTTCCTCTCAACATTTTGGAAATCCCGCTGAAACTTTGGACATTCTGGCGAAGGGTTCCCAATCCCCGACAAGACTGGTACCCTTTCACGTCCAAATCTCTCAAACTCCGGGAGAGATTCTCAAAACCAAGGTTGACATGTTTCGAGTTCCTCTCAACATTTTGGAAATCCCGCTGAAACTTTGGACATTCTGGCGAAGGGTTCCCAATCCCCGACAAGACTGATACCCTTTCACGTCCAAATCTCTCAAACTCCGGGAGAGATTCTCAAAACCAATGTTGACATGTTTCGAGTTCCTCTCAACATTTTGGAAATCCCGCTGAAACTTTGGACATTCTCGCGAAGAGTTCCCAATCCCCGACAAGACTGGTACCCTTTCACGTCCAAATCTCTCAAACTCTGGGAGAGATTCTCAAAACCAAGGTTGACATGTTTCGAGTTCCTCTCAACATTTTGGAAATCCCGCTGAAACTTTGGACATTCTCACGAAGGGTTCCCAATCCCCGACAAGACTGGTACCCTTTCACGTCCAAATCTCTCAAACTCCGGGAGAGATTCTCAAAACCAAGGTTGACATGTTTCGAGTTCCTTTCAACATTTTGGAAATCCCGCTGAAACTTTGGACATTCTCGCGAAGGGCTCCCAATCCCCGACAAGACTGGTACCCTTTCACGTCCAAATCTCTCAAACTCCGGGAGAGATTCTCAAAACCAAGGTTGACATGTTTCGAGTTCCTCTCAATATTTTGGAAATCCCGCTGAAACTTTGGACATTCTCGTGAAGGGTTCCCAATCCCCGACAAGACTGGTACCCTTTCACGTCCAAATCTCTCAAACTCCGGGAGAGATTCTCAAAACCAAGGTTGACATGTTTCGAGTTACTTTCAACGTTTTGGAAATCCCGCTGAAACTTTGGACATTCTCACGAAGGGTTCCCAATCCCCGACAAGACTGGTACCCTTTCACGTCCAAATCTCTCAAACTCCGGGAGAGATTCTCAAAACCAAGGTTTACATGTTTCGAGTTCCTTTCAACATTTTGGAAATCCCGCTGAAACTTTGGACATTCTCGCGAAGGGTTCCCAATCCCCGACAAGACTGGTACCCTTTCACGTCCAAATCTCTCAAACTCCGGGAGAAGATTCTCAAAACCAAGGTTGACATGTTTCGAGTTCCTCTCAACATTTTGGAAATCCCGCTGAAACTTTGGACATTCTCGCGAAGATTTCCCAATCCCCGAAAAGACTGGTACCCTTTCACGTGCAAATCTCTCAAACTCCGGGAGAGATTCTCAAAACCAAGGTTGACATGTTTCGAGTTCCTCTCAACATTTTGGAAATCCCGCTGAAACTTTGGACATTCTCACGAAGGATTCCCAATCCCCGACAAGACTGGTACCCTTTCACGTCCAAATCTCTCAAACTCCGGGAGAGATTCTCAAAACCAAGGTTGACATGTTTCGAGTTCCTCTCAACATTTTGGAAATCCCGCTGAAACTTTGGGCATTCTCGCGAAGGGTTCCCAATCCCCGACAAGACTGGTACCCTTTCACGTCCAAATCTCTCAAACTCTGGGAGAGATTCTCAAAACCAAGGTTGACATGTTTCGAGTTCCTTTCAACATTTTGGAAATCCCGCTGAAACTTTGGACATTCTCGCGAAGGTTTCCCAATCCCCGACAAGACTGGTACCCCTTCACGTCCAAATCTCTCAAACTCCGGGAGAGATTCTCAAAACCAAGGTTGACATGTTTCGAGTTCCTTTCAACATTTTGGAAATCCCGCTGAAACTTTGGACATTCTCGCGAAGGGTTCCCAATCCCCGACAAGACTGGTACCCTTTCACGTCCAAATCTCTCAAACTCCGGGAGAGATTCTCAAAACCAAGGTTGACATGTTTCGAGTTCCTCTCAACATTTTAGAAATCCCGCTGAAACTTTGGACATTCTCGCGAAGGGTTCCCAATCCCCGACAAGACTGGTACCCTTTCTCGTCCAAATCTCTCAAACTCCGGGAGAGATTCTCAAAACCAAGGTTGACATGTTTTGAGTTCCTCTCAACATTTTGGAAATCCCGCTGAAACTTTGGACATTCTCGCGAAGGGTTCCCAATCCCCGACAAGACTGGTACCCTTTCACGTCCAAATCTCTCAAACTCCGGGAGAGATTCTCAAAACCAAGGTTGACATGTTTCGAGTTCCTTTCAACATTTTGGAAATCCCGCTGAAACTTTGGACATTCTCGCGAAGGGCTCCCAATCCCCGACAAGACTGGTACCCTTTCACGTCCAAATCTCTCAAACTCCGGGAGAGACTCTCAAAACCAAGGTTGACATGTTTCGAGTTCCTCTCAACATTTTGGAAATCCCGCTGAAACTTTGGACATTCTGGCGAAGGGTTCCCAATCCCCGACAAGACTGGTACCCTTTCACGTCCAAATCTCTCAAACTCCGGGAGAGATTCTCAAAACCAAGGTTGACATGTTTCGAGTTCCTCTCAACATTTTGGAAATCCCGCTGAAACTTTGGGCATTCTCGCGAAGGGTTCCCAATCCCCGACAAGACTGGTACCCTTTCACGTCCAAATCTCTCAAACTCTGGGAGAGATTCTCAAAACCAAGGTTGACATGTTTCGAGTTCCTTTCAACATTTTGGAAATCCCGCTGAAACTTTGGACATTCTCGCGAAGGTTTCCCAATCCCCGACAAGACTGGTACCCCTTCACGTCCAAATCTCTCAAACTCCGGGAGAGATTCTCAAAACCAAGGTTGACATGTTTCGAGTTCCTTTCAACATTTTGGAAATCCCGCTGAAACTTTGGACATTCTCGCGAAGGGTTCCCAATCCCCGACAAGACTGGTACCCTTTCACGTCCAAATCTCTCAAACTCCGGGAGAGATTCTCAAAACCAAGGTTGACATGTTTCGAGTTCCTCTCAACATTTTAGAAATCCCGCTGAAACTTTGGACATTCTCGCGAAGGGTTCCCAATCCCCGACAAGACTGGTACCCTTTCTCGTCCAAATCTCTCAAACTCCGGGAGAGATTCTCAAAACCAAGGTTGACATGTTTTGAGTTCCTCTCAACATTTTGGAAATCCCGCTGAAACTTTGGACATTCTCGCGAAGGGTTCCCAATCCCCGACAAGACTGGTACCCTTTCACGTCCAAATCTCTCAAACTCCGGGAGAGATTCTCAAAACCAAGGTTGACATGTTTCGAGTTCCTTTCAACATTTTGGAAATCCCGCTGAAACTTTGGACATTCTCGCGAAGGGCTCCCAATCCCCGACAAGACTGGTACCCTTTCACGTCCAAATATCTCAAACTCCGGGAGAGACTCTCAAAACCAAGGTTGACATGTTTCGAGTTCCTCTCAACATTTTGGAAATCCCGCTGAAACTTTGGACATTCTGGCGAAGGGTTCCCAATCCCCGACAAGACTGGTACCCTTTCACGTCCAAATCTCTCAAACTCCGGGAGAGATTCTCAAAACCAAGGTTCACATGTTTCGAGTTCCTTTCAACATTTTGGAAATCCCGCTGAAACTTTGGACATTCTCGCGAAGGGTTCCCAATCCCCGACAAGACTGGTACCCTTTCACGTCCAAATCTCTCAAACTCCGGGAGAGATTCTCAAAACCAAGGTTGACATGTTTCGAGTTCCTCTCAACATTTTAGAAATCCCGCTGAAACTTTGGACATTCTCGCGAAGGGTTCCCAATCCCCGACAAGACTGGTACCCTTTCTCGTCCAAATCTCTCAAACTCCGTGAGAGATTCTCAAAACCAAGGTTGACATGTTTTGAGTTCCTCTCAACATTTTGGAAATCCCGCTGAAACTTTGGACATTCTCGCGAAGGGTTCCCAATCCCCGACAAGACTGGTAACCTTTCACGTCCAAATCTCTCAAACTCCGGGAGAGATTCTCAAAACCAAGGTTGACATGTTTCGAGTTCCTCTCAACATTTTGGAAATCCCGCTGAAACTCTGGACATTCTCGCGAAGGGTTCCCAATCCCCGACAAGACTGGTACCCTTTCACGTCCAAATCTCTCAAACTCCGGGAGAGATTCTCAAAACCAAGGTTGACATGTTTCGAGTTCCTTTCAACATTTTGGAAATCCCGCTGAAACTTTGGACATTCTCGCGAAGGGCTCCCAATCCCCGACAAGACTGGTACCCTTTCACGTCCAAATCTCTCAAACTCTGGGAGAGATTCTCAAAACCAAGGTTGACATGTTTCGAGTTCCTTTCAACATTTTGGAAATCCCGCTGAAACTTTGGAGGTTCTCGCGAAGGGTTCCCAATCCCCGACAAGACTGGTACCCCTTCACGTCCAAATCTCTCAAACTCCGGGAGAGATTCTCAAAACCAAGGTTGACATGTTTCGAGTTCCTTTCAACATTTTGGAAATCCCGCTGAAGCTTTGGACATTCTCGCGAAGGGTTCCCAATCCCCGACAAGACTGGTACCCTTTCACGTCCAAATCTCTCAAACTCCGGGAGAGATTCTCAAAACTAAGGTTGACATGTTTCGAGTTCCTCTCAACATTTTGGAAATCCCGCTGAAACTTTGGACATTCTCGCGAAGGGTTCCCAATCCCCGACAAGACTGGTACCCTTTCACGTCCAAATCTCTCAAACTCCGGGAGAGATTCTCAAAACCAAGGTTGACATGTTTCGAGTTCTCTCAACATTTTGGAAATCCCCCTGAAACTTTGGACATTCTCGCGAAGGGTTCCCAATCCCCGACAAGACTGGTACCCTTTCACGTCCAAATCTCTCAAACTCCGGGAGAAGATTCTGAAAACCAAGGTTGACATGTTTCGAGTTCCTCTCAACATTTTAGAAATCCCGCTGAAACTTTGGACATTCTCGCGAAGAGTTCCCAATCCCCGACAAGACTGGTACCCTTTCACGTCCAAATCTCTCAAACTCCGGGAGAGATTCTCAAAACCAAGGTTGACATGTTTCGAGTTCCTCTCAACATTTTGGAAATCCCGCTGAAACTTTGGACATTCTCACGAAGGGTTCCCAATCCCCGACAAGACTGGTACCCTTTCACGTCCAAATCTCTCAAACTCCGGGAGAGATTCTCAAAACCAAGGTTGACATGTTTCGAGTTCCTCTCAACATTTTGGAAATCCCGCTGAAACTTTGGACATTCTCGCGAAGGGTTCCCAATCCCCGACAAGACTGGTACCCTTTCACGTCCAAATCTCTCAAACTCCGGGAGAGATTCTCAAAACTAAGGTTGACATGTTTCGAGTTCCTCTCAACATTTTGGAAATCCCGCTGAAACTTTGGACATTCTCGCGAAGGGTTCCCAATCCCCGACAAGACTGGTACCCTTTCACGTCCAAATCTCTCAAACTCCGGGAGAGATTCTCAAAACCAAGGTTGACATGTTTCGAGTTCCTCTCAACATTTTGGAAATCCCCCTGAAACTTTGGACATTCTCGCGAAGGGTTCCCAATCCCCGACAAGACTGGTACCCTTTCACGTCCAAATCTCTCAAACTCCGGGAGAAGATTCTCAAAACCAAGGTTGACATGTTTCGAGTTCCTCTCAACATTTTGGAAATCCCGCTGAAACTTTGGACATTCTCGCGAAGAGTTCCCAATCCCCGACAAGACTGGTACCCTTTCACGTCCAAATCTCTCAAACTCCGGGAGAGATTCTCAAAACCAAGGTTGACATGTTTCGAGTTCCTCTCAACATTTTGGAAATCCCGCTGAAACTTTGGACATTCTCACGAAGGGTTCCCAATCCCCGACAAGACTGGTACCCTTTCACGTCCAAATCTCTCAAACTCTGGGAGAGATTCTCAAAACCAAGGTTGACATGTTTCGAGTTCCTCTCAACATTTTGGAAATCCCGCTGAAACTTTGGGCATTCTCGCGAAGGGTTCCCAATCCCCGACAAGACTGGTACCCTTTCACGTCCAAATCTCTCAAACTCTGGGAGAGATTCTCAAAACCAAGGTTGACATGTTTCGAGTTCCTTTCATCATTTTGGAAATCCCGCTGAAACTTTGGAGGTTCTCGCGAAGGGTTCCCAATCCCCGACAAGACTGGTACCCTTTCACGTCCAAATCTCTCAAACTCCGGGAGAGATTCTCAAAACCAAGGTTGACATGTTTCGAGTTCCTCTCAACATTTTGGAAATCCCGCTGAAACTTTGGACATTCTTGCGAAGGGTTCCCAATCCCCGACAAGACTGGTACCCTTTCACGTCCAAATCTCTCAAACTCTGGGAGAAGATTCTCAAAACCAAGGTTGACATGTTTCGAGTTCCTCTCAACATTTTGGAAATCCCGCTGAAACTTTGGACATTCTCGCGAAGAGTTCCCAATCCCCGACAAGACTGGTACCCTTTCACGTCCAAATGTCTCAAACTCCGGGAGAGATTCTCAAAACCAAGGTTGACATGTTTCGAGTTCCTCTCAACATTTTGGAAATCCCGCTGAAACTTTGGACATTCTGGCGAAGGGTTCCCAATCCCCGACAAGACTGGTAGCCTTTCACGTCCAAATCTCTCAAACTCCGGGAGAGATTCTCAAAACCATGGTTGACATGTTTCGAGTTCCTCTCAAAATTTTGGAAATCCCGCTGAAACTTTGGACATTCTCGCGAAGGGTTCCCAATCCCCGACAAGACTGGTACCCTTTCACGTCCAAATCTCTCAAACTCCGGGAGAGATTCTCAAAACCAAGGTTGACATGTTTCGAGTTCCTCTCAACATTTTGGAAATCCCGCTGAAACTTTGGACATTCTCGCGAAGGGTTCCCAATCCCCGACAAGACTGGTACCCTTTCACGTCCAAATCTCTCAAACTCCGTGAGAGATTCTCAAAACCAAGGTTGACATGTTTCGAGTTCCTCTCAACATTTTGGAAATCCCGCTGAAACTTTGGACATTCTGGCGAAGGGTTCCCAATCCCCGATAAGACTGGTACCTTTTCACGTCCAAATCTCTCAAACTCCGGGAGAGATTCTCAAAACCAAGGTTGACATGTTTCGAGTTCCTCTCAACATTTTGGAAATCCCGCTGAAACTTGGGACATTCTCGCGAAGGGTTCCCAATCCCCGACAAGACTGGTACCCTTTCACGTCCAAATCTCTCAAACTCCGGGAGAGATTCTCAAAACCAAGGTTGACATGTTTCGAGTTCCTCTCAACATTTTGGAAATCCCCCTGAAACTTTGGACATTCTCGCGAAGGGCTCCCAATCCCCGACAAGACTGGTACCCTTTCACGTCCAAATCTCTCAAACTCCGGGAGAAGATTCTCAAAACCAAGGTTGACATGTTTCGAGTTCCTCTCAACATTTTGGAAATCCCGCTGAAACTTTGGACATTCTCGCGAAGAGTTCCCAATCCCCGACAAGACTGGTACCCTTTCACGTGCAAATCTCTCAAACTCTGGGAGAGATTCTCAAAACCAAGGTTGACATGTTTCGAGTTCCTTTCAACATTTTGGAAATCCCGATGAAACTTTGGAGGTTCTCGCGAAGGGTTCCCAATCCCCGACAAGACTGGTACCCTTTCTCGTCCAAATCTCTCAAACTCCGGGAGAGATTCTCAAAACCAAGGTTGACATGTTTTGAGTTCCTCTCAACATTTTGGAAATCCCGCTGAAACTTTGGACATTCTCGCGAAGGGCTCCCAATCCCCGACAAGACTGGTACCCTTTCACGTCCAAATCTCTCAAACTCCGGGAGAGATTCTCAAAACCAAGGTTGACATGTTTCGAGTTCCTCTCAATATTTTGGAAATCCCGCTGAAACTTTGGACATTCTCGTGAAGGGTTCCCAATCCCCGACAAGACTGGTACCCTTTCACGTCCAAATCTCTCAAACTCCGGGAGAGATTCTCAAAACCAAGGTTGACATGTTTCGAGTTACTTTCAACGTTTTGGAAATCCCGCTGAAACTTTGGACATTCTCACGAAGGGTTCCCAATCCCCGACAAGACTGGTACCCTTTCACGTCCAAATCTCTCAAACTCCGGGAGAGATTCTCAAAACCAAGGTTTACATGTTTCGAGTTCCTTTCAACATTTTGGAAATCCCGCTGAAACTTTGGACATTCTCGCGAAGGGTTCCCAATCCCCGACAAGACTGGTACCCTTTCACGTCCAAATCTCTCAAACTCCGGGAGAAGATTCTCAAAACCAAGGTTGACATGTTTCGAGTTCCTCTCAACATTTTGGAAATCCCGCTGAAACTTTGGA
The DNA here is from genome assembly GCF_964273445.1 of Streptopelia decaocto. Lineage (NCBI taxonomy): Eukaryota > Metazoa > Chordata > Aves > Columbiformes > Columbidae > Streptopelia > Streptopelia decaocto. Next base: position 656,480 of record NW_028116102.1, read on the forward strand.
CATTCTCGCGAAGATTTCCCAATCCCCGACAAGACTGGTACCCTTTCACGTGCAAATCTCTCAAACTCCGGGAGAGATTCTCAAAACCAAGGTTGACATGTTTCGAGTTCCTCTCAACATTTTGGAAATCCCGCTGAAACTTTGGACATTCTCACGAAGGATTCCCAATCCCCGACAAGACTGGTACCCTTTCACGTCCAAATCTCTCAAACTCCGGGAGAGATTCTCAAAACCAAGGTTGACATGTTTCGAGTTCCTCTCAACATTTTGGAAATCCCGCTGAAACTTTGGGCATTCTCGCGAAGGGTTCCCAATCCCCGACAAGACTGGTACCCTTTCACGTCCAAATCTCTCAAACTCTGGGAGAGATTCTCAAAACCAAGGTTGACATGTTTCGAGTTCCTTTCAACATTTTGGAAATCCCGCTGAAACTTTGGACATTCTCGCGAAGGTTTCCCAATCCCCGACAAGACTGGTACCCCTTCACGTCCAAATCTCTCAAACTCCGGGAGAGATTCTCAAAACCAAGGTTGACATGTTTCGAGTTCCTTTCAACATTTTGGAAATCCCGCTGAAACTTTGGACATTCTCGCGAAGGGTTCCCAATCCCCGACAAGACTGGTACCCTTTCACGTCCAAATCTCTCAAACTCCGGGAGAGATTCTCAAAACCAAGGTTGACATGTTTCGAGTTCCTCTCAACATTTTAGAAATCCCGCTGAAACTTTGGACATTCTCGCGAAGGGTTCCCAATCCCCGACAAGACTGGTACCCTTTCTCGTCCAAATCTCTCAAACTCCGGGAGAGATTCTCAAAACCAAGGTTGACATGTTTTGAGTTCCTCTCAACATTTTGGAAATCCCGCTGAAACTTTGGACATTCTCGCGAAGGGTTCCCAATCCCCGACAAGACTGGTACCCTTTCACGTCCAAATCTCTCAAACTCCGGGAGAGATTCTCAAAACCAAGGTTGACATGTTTCGAGTTCCTTTCAACATTTTGGAAATCCCGCTGAAACTTTGGACATTCTCGCGAAGGGCTCCCAATCCCCGACAAGACTGGTACCCTTTCACGTCCAAATCTCTCAAACTCCGGGAGAGACTCTCAAAACCAAGGTTGACATGTTTCGAGTTCCTCTCAACATTTTGGAAATCCCGCTGAAACTTTGGACATTCTGGCGAAGGGTTCCCAATCCCCGACAAGACTGGTACCCTTTCACGTCCAAATCTCTCAAACTCCGGGAGAGATTCTCAAAACCAAGGTTGACATGTTTCGAGTTCCTCTCAACATTTTGGAAATCCCGCTGAAACTTTGGGCATTCTCGCGAAGGGTTCCCAATCCCCGACAAGACTGGTACCCTTTCACGTCCAAATCTCTCAAACTCTGGGAGAGATTCTCAAAACCAAGGTTGACATGTTTCGAGTTCCTTTCAACATTTTGGAAATCCCGCTGAAACTTTGGACATTCTCGCGAAGGTTTCCCAATCCCCGACAAGACTGGTACCCCTTCACGTCCAAATCTCTCAAACTCCGGGAGAGATTCTCAAAACCAAGGTTGACATGTTTCGAGTTCCTTTCAACATTTTGGAAATCCCGCTGAAACTTTGGACATTCTCGCGAAGGGTTCCCAATCCCCGACAAGACTGGTACCCTTTCACGTCCAAATCTCTCAAACTCCGGGAGAGATTCTCAAAACCAAGGTTGACATGTTTCGAGTTCCTCTCAACATTTTAGAAATCCCGCTGAAACTTTGGACATTCTCGCGAAGGGTTCCCAATCCCCGACAAGACTGGTACCCTTTCTCGTCCAAATCTCTCAAACTCCGGGAGAGATTCTCAAAACCAAGGTTGACATGTTTTGAGTTCCTCTCAACATTTTGGAAATCCCGCTGAAACTTTGGACATTCTCGCGAAGGGTTCCCAATCCCCGACAAGACTGGTACCCTTTCACGTCCAAATCTCTCAAACTCCGGGAGAGATTCTCAAAACCAAGGTTGACATGTTTCGAGTTCCTTTCAACATTTTGGAAATCCCGCTGAAACTTTGGACATTCTCGCGAAGGGCTCCCAATCCCCGACAAGACTGGTACCCTTTCACGTCCAAATATCTCAAACTCCGGGAGAGACTCTCAAAACCAAGGTTGACATGTTTCGAGTTCCTCTCAACATTTTGGAAATCCCGCTGAAACTTTGGACATTCTGGCGAAGGGTTCCCAATCCCCGACAAGACTGGTACCCTTTCACGTCCAAATCTCTCAAACTCCGGGAGAGATTCTCAAAACCAAGGTTCACATGTTTCGAGTTCCTTTCAACATTTTGGAAATCCCGCTGAAACTTTGGACATTCTCGCGAAGGGTTCCCAATCCCCGACAAGACTGGTACCCTTTCACGTCCAAATCTCTCAAACTCCGGGAGAGATTCTCAAAACCAAGGTTGACATGTTTCGAGTTCCTCTCAACATTTTAGAAATCCCGCTGAAACTTTGGACATTCTCGCGAAGGGTTCCCAATCCCCGACAAGACTGGTACCCTTTCTCGTCCAAATCTCTCAAACTCCGTGAGAGATTCTCAAAACCAAGGTTGACATGTTTTGAGTTCCTCTCAACATTTTGGAAATCCCGCTGAAACTTTGGACATTCTCGCGAAGGGTTCCCAATCCCCGACAAGACTGGTAACCTTTCACGTCCAAATCTCTCAAACTCCGGGAGAGATTCTCAAAACCAAGGTTGACATGTTTCGAGTTCCTCTCAACATTTTGGAAATCCCGCTGAAACTCTGGACATTCTCGCGAAGGGTTCCCAATCCCCGACAAGACTGGTACCCTTTCACGTCCAAATCTCTCAAACTCCGGGAGAGATTCTCAAAACCAAGGTTGACATGTTTCGAGTTCCTTTCAACATTTTGGAAATCCCGCTGAAACTTTGGACATTCTCGCGAAGGGCTCCCAATCCCCGACAAGACTGGTACCCTTTCACGTCCAAATCTCTCAAACTCTGGGAGAGATTCTCAAAACCAAGGTTGACATGTTTCGAGTTCCTTTCAACATTTTGGAAATCCCGCTGAAACTTTGGAGGTTCTCGCGAAGGGTTCCCAATCCCCGACAAGACTGGTACCCCTTCACGTCCAAATCTCTCAAACTCCGGGAGAGATTCTCAAAACCAAGGTTGACATGTTTCGAGTTCCTTTCAACATTTTGGAAATCCCGCTGAAGCTTTGGACATTCTCGCGAAGGGTTCCCAATCCCCGACAAGACTGGTACCCTTTCACGTCCAAATCTCTCAAACTCCGGGAGAGATTCTCAAAACTAAGGTTGACATGTTTCGAGTTCCTCTCAACATTTTGGAAATCCCGCTGAAACTTTGGACATTCTCGCGAAGGGTTCCCAATCCCCGACAAGACTGGTACCCTTTCACGTCCAAATCTCTCAAACTCCGGGAGAGATTCTCAAAACCAAGGTTGACATGTTTCGAGTTCTCTCAACATTTTGGAAATCCCCCTGAAACTTTGGACATTCTCGCGAAGGGTTCCCAATCCCCGACAAGACTGGTACCCTTTCACGTCCAAATCTCTCAAACTCCGGGAGAAGATTCTGAAAACCAAGGTTGACATGTTTCGAGTTCCTCTCAACATTTTAGAAATCCCGCTGAAACTTTGGACATTCTCGCGAAGAGTTCCCAATCCCCGACAAGACTGGTACCCTTTCACGTCCAAATCTCTCAAACTCCGGGAGAGATTCTCAAAACCAAGGTTGACATGTTTCGAGTTCCTCTCAACATTTTGGAAATCCCGCTGAAACTTTGGACATTCTCACGAAGGGTTCCCAATCCCCGACAAGACTGGTACCCTTTCACGTCCAAATCTCTCAAACTCCGGGAGAGATTCTCAAAACCAAGGTTGACATGTTTCGAGTTCCTCTCAACATTTTGGAAATCCCGCTGAAACTTTGGACATTCTCGCGAAGGGTTCCCAATCCCCGACAAGACTGGTACCCTTTCACGTCCAAATCTCTCAAACTCCGGGAGAGATTCTCAAAACTAAGGTTGACATGTTTCGAGTTCCTCTCAACATTTTGGAAATCCCGCTGAAACTTTGGACATTCTCGCGAAGGGTTCCCAATCCCCGACAAGACTGGTACCCTTTCACGTCCAAATCTCTCAAACTCCGGGAGAGATTCTCAAAACCAAGGTTGACATGTTTCGAGTTCCTCTCAACATTTTGGAAATCCCCCTGAAACTTTGGACATTCTCGCGAAGGGTTCCCAATCCCCGACAAGACTGGTACCCTTTCACGTCCAAATCTCTCAAACTCCGGGAGAAGATTCTCAAAACCAAGGTTGACATGTTTCGAGTTCCTCTCAACATTTTGGAAATCCCGCTGAAACTTTGGACATTCTCGCGAAGAGTTCCCAATCCCCGACAAGACTGGTACCCTTTCACGTCCAAATCTCTCAAACTCCGGGAGAGATTCTCAAAACCAAGGTTGACATGTTTCGAGTTCCTCTCAACATTTTGGAAATCCCGCTGAAACTTTGGACATTCTCACGAAGGGTTCCCAATCCCCGACAAGACTGGTACCCTTTCACGTCCAAATCTCTCAAACTCTGGGAGAGATTCTCAAAACCAAGGTTGACATGTTTCGAGTTCCTCTCAACATTTTGGAAATCCCGCTGAAACTTTGGGCATTCTCGCGAAGGGTTCCCAATCCCCGACAAGACTGGTACCCTTTCACGTCCAAATCTCTCAAACTCTGGGAGAGATTCTCAAAACCAAGGTTGACATGTTTCGAGTTCCTTTCATCATTTTGGAAATCCCGCTGAAACTTTGGAGGTTCTCGCGAAGGGTTCCCAATCCCCGACAAGACTGGTACCCTTTCACGTCCAAATCTCTCAAACTCCGGGAGAGATTCTCAAAACCAAGGTTGACATGTTTCGAGTTCCTCTCAACATTTTGGAAATCCCGCTGAAACTTTGGACATTCTTGCGAAGGGTTCCCAATCCCCGACAAGACTGGTACCCTTTCACGTCCAAATCTCTCAAACTCTGGGAGAAGATTCTCAAAACCAAGGTTGACATGTTTCGAGTTCCTCTCAACATTTTGGAAATCCCGCTGAAACTTTGGACATTCTCGCGAAGAGTTCCCAATCCCCGACAAGACTGGTACCCTTTCACGTCCAAATGTCTCAAACTCCGGGAGAGATTCTCAAAACCAAGGTTGACATGTTTCGAGTTCCTCTCAACATTTTGGAAATCCCGCTGAAACTTTGGACATTCTGGCGAAGGGTTCCCAATCCCCGACAAGACTGGTAGCCTTTCACGTCCAAATCTCTCAAACTCCGGGAGAGATTCTCAAAACCATGGTTGACATGTTTCGAGTTCCTCTCAAAATTTTGGAAATCCCGCTGAAACTTTGGACATTCTCGCGAAGGGTTCCCAATCCCCGACAAGACTGGTACCCTTTCACGTCCAAATCTCTCAAACTCCGGGAGAGATTCTCAAAACCAAGGTTGACATGTTTCGAGTTCCTCTCAACATTTTGGAAATCCCGCTGAAACTTTGGACATTCTCGCGAAGGGTTCCCAATCCCCGACAAGACTGGTACCCTTTCACGTCCAAATCTCTCAAACTCCGTGAGAGATTCTCAAAACCAAGGTTGACATGTTTCGAGTTCCTCTCAACATTTTGGAAATCCCGCTGAAACTTTGGACATTCTGGCGAAGGGTTCCCAATCCCCGATAAGACTGGTACCTTTTCACGTCCAAATCTCTCAAACTCCGGGAGAGATTCTCAAAACCAAGGTTGACATGTTTCGAGTTCCTCTCAACATTTTGGAAATCCCGCTGAAACTTGGGACATTCTCGCGAAGGGTTCCCAATCCCCGACAAGACTGGTACCCTTTCACGTCCAAATCTCTCAAACTCCGGGAGAGATTCTCAAAACCAAGGTTGACATGTTTCGAGTTCCTCTCAACATTTTGGAAATCCCCCTGAAACTTTGGACATTCTCGCGAAGGGCTCCCAATCCCCGACAAGACTGGTACCCTTTCACGTCCAAATCTCTCAAACTCCGGGAGAAGATTCTCAAAACCAAGGTTGACATGTTTCGAGTTCCTCTCAACATTTTGGAAATCCCGCTGAAACTTTGGACATTCTCGCGAAGAGTTCCCAATCCCCGACAAGACTGGTACCCTTTCACGTGCAAATCTCTCAAACTCTGGGAGAGATTCTCAAAACCAAGGTTGACATGTTTCGAGTTCCTTTCAACATTTTGGAAATCCCGATGAAACTTTGGAGGTTCTCGCGAAGGGTTCCCAATCCCCGACAAGACTGGTACCCTTTCTCGTCCAAATCTCTCAAACTCCGGGAGAGATTCTCAAAACCAAGGTTGACATGTTTTGAGTTCCTCTCAACATTTTGGAAATCCCGCTGAAACTTTGGACATTCTCGCGAAGGGTTCCCAATCCCCGACAAGACTGGTACCCTTTCACGTCCAAATCTCTCAAACTCCGGGAGAGATTCTCAAAACCAAGGTTGACATGTTTCGAGTTCCTCTCAACATTTTGGAAATCCCACTGAAACTTTGAACATTCTCGCGAAGGGTTCCCAATCCCCGACAAGACTGGTACCCTTTCACGTCCAAATCTCTCAAACTCTGGGAGAAGATTCTCAAAACCAAGGTTGACATGTTTTGAGTTCCTCTCAACATTTTGGAAATCCCGCTGAAACTTTGGACATTCTCGCGAAGAGTTCCCAATCCCCGACAAGACTGGTACACTTTCACGTCCAAATCTCTCAAACTCCGGGAGAGATTCTCAAAACCAAGGTTGACATGTTTCGAGTTCCTCTCAACATTTTGGAAATCCCGCTGAAACTTTGGACATTCTTGCGAAGGGTTCCCAATCCCCGACAAGACTGGTACCCTTTCACGTCCAAATCTCTCAAACTCTGGGAGAAGATTCTCAAAACCAAGGTTGACATGTTTCGAGTTCCTCTCAACATTTTGGAAATCCCGCTGAAACTTTGGACATTCTCGCGAAGAGTTCCCAATCCCCGACAAGACTGGTACACTTTCACGTCCAAATCTCTCAAACTCCGGGAGAGATTCTCAAAACCAAGGTTGACATGTTTCGAGTTCCTCTCAACATTTTGGAAATCCCGCTGAAACTTTGGACATTCTGGCGAAGGGTTCCCAATCCCCGACAAGACTGGTAGCCTTTCACGTCCAAATCTCTCAAACTCCGGGAGAGATTCTCAAAACCATGGTTGACATGTTTCGAGTTCCTCTCAAAATTTTGGAAATCCCGCTGAAACTTTGGACATTCTCGCGAAGGGTTCCCAATCCCCGACAAGACTGGTACCATTTCACGTCCAAATCTCTCAAACTCCGGGAGAGATTCTCAAAACCAAGGTTGACATGTTTCGAGTTCCTCTCAACATTTTGGAAATCCCGCTGAAACTTTGGACATTCTCGCGAAGGGTTCCCAATCCCCGACAAGACTGGTACCCTTTCACGTCCAAATCTCTCAAACTCCGTGAGAGATTCTCAAAACCAAGGTTGACATGTTTCGAGTTCCTCTCAACATTTTGGAAATCCCGCTGAAACTTTGGACATTCTGGCGAAGGGTTCCCAATCCCCGATAAGACTGGTACCTTTTCACGTCCAAATCTCTCAAACTCCGGGAGAGATTCTCAAAACCAAGGTTGACATGTTTCGAGTTCCTCTCAACATTTTGGAAATCCCGCTGAAACTTGGGACATTCTCGCGAAGGGTTCCCAATCCCCGACAAGACTGGTACCCTTTCACGTCCAAATCTCTCAAACTCCGGGAGAGATTCTCAAAACCAAGGTTGACATGTTTGGAGTTCCTCTCAACATTTTGGAAATCCCGCTGAAACTTTGGACATTCTCGCGAAGGGTTCCCAGTCCCCGACAAGACTGGTACCCTTTCACGTCCAAATCTCTCAAACTCCGGGAGAGATTCTCAAAACCAAGGTTGACATGTTTCGAGTTCCTCTCAACATTTTGGAAATCCCGCTGAAACTTTGAACATTCTCGCGAAGGGTTCCCAATCCCCGACAAGACTGGTACCCTTTCACGTCCAAATCTCTCAAACTCTGGGAGAAGATTCTCAAAACCAAGGTTGACATGTTTTGAGTTCCTCTCAACATTTTGGAAATCCCGCTGAAACTTTGGACATTCTCGCGAAGAGTTCCCAATCCCCGACAAGACTGGTACACTTTCACGTCCAAATCTCTCAAACTCCGGGAGAGATTCTCAAAACCAAGGTTGACATGTTTCGAGTTCCTCTCAACATTTTGGAAATCCCGCTGAAACTTTGGACATTCTGGCGAAGGGTTCCCAATCCCCGACAAGACTGGTACCCTTTCACGTCCAAATCTCTCAAACTCCGGGAGAGATTCTCAAAACCAAGGTTGACATGTTTCGAGTTCCTCTCAACATTTTGGAAATCCCGCTGAAACTTTGGACATTCTGGCGAAGGGTTCGCAATCCCCGACAAGACTGGTACCCTTTCACGTCCAAATCTCTCAAACTCCGGGAGAGATTCTCAAAACCAAGGTTGACATGTTTCGAGTTCCTCTCAAAATTTTGGAAATCCCGCTGAAACTTTGGACATTCTCGCGAAGGGTTCCCAATCCCCGACAAGACTGGTACCCTTTCACGTCCAAATCTCTCAAACTCCGGGAGAGATTCTCAAAACCAAGGTTGACATGTTTCGAGTTCCTCTCAACATTTTGGAAATCCCGCTGAAACTTTGGACATTCTCGCGAAGGGTTCCCAATCCCCGATAAGACTGGTACCTTTTCACGTCCAAATCTCTCAAACTCCGGGAGAGATTCTCAAAACCAAGGTTGACATGTTTCGAGTTCCTCTCAACATTTTGGAAATCCCGCTGAAACTTTGGACATTCTGGCGAAGGGTTCCCAATCCCCGACAAGACTGGTACCCTTTCACGTCCAAATCTCTCAAACTCCGGGAGAGATTCTCAAAACCAAGGTTGACATGTTTCGAGTTCCTCTCAACATTTTGGAAATCCCGCTGAAACTTTGGACATTCTCGCGAAGGGCTCCCAATCCCCGACAAGACTGGTACCCTTTCACGTCCAAATCTCTCAAACTCCGGGAGAGATTCTCAAAACCAAGGTTGACATGTTTCGAGTTCCTCTCAACATTTTGGAAATCCCGCTGAAACTTTGGACATTCTCGCGAAGGGTTCCCAATCCCCGACAAGACTGGTACCCTTTCACGTCCAAATCTCTCAAACTCCGGGAGAGATTCTCAAAACCAAGGTTGACATGTTTTGAGTTCCTCTCAACATTTTGGAAATCCCGCTGAAACTTTGGACATTCTCGCGAAGGGTTCCCAATCCCCGACAAGACTGGTACCCTTTCACGTCCAAATCTCTCAAACTCCGGGAGAGATTCTCAAAACCAAGGTTGACATGTTTCGAGTTCCTTTCAACATTTTGGAAATCCCGCTGAAACTTTGGACATTCTCGCGAAGGGCTCCCAATCCCCGACAAGACTGGTACCCTTTCACGTCCAAATCTCTCAAACTCTGGGAGAGATTCTCAAAACCAAGGTTCACATGTTTCGAGTTCCGTTCAACATTTTGGAAATCCCGCTGAAACTTTGGACATTCTCGCGAAGGGCTCCCAATCCCCGACAAGACTGGTACCCTTTCACGTCCAAATCTCTCAAACTCTGGGAGAGATTCTCAAAACCAAGGTTCACATGTTTCGAGTTCCGTTCAACATTTTGGAAATCCCGCTGAAACTTTGGACATTCTCGCGAAGGGTTCCCAATCCCCGACCAGACTGGTACACTTTCACGTCCAAATCTCTCAAACTCCGGGAGAGATTATCAAAACCAAGGTTGACATGTTTCGAGTTCCTTTCAACATTTTGGAAATCCCGCTGAAACTTTGGACATTCTCGCGAAGGGCTCCCAATCCCCGACAAGACTGGTACCCTTTCACGTCCAAATCTCTCAAACTCCGGGAGAGATTCTCAAAACCAAGGTTGACATGTTTCGAGTTCCTCTCAACATTTTGGAAATCCCGCTGAAACTTTGGACATTCTCGCGAAGGGTTCCCAATCCCCGACAAGACTGGTACCCTTTCACGTCCAAATCTCTCAAACTCCGGGAGAGATTCTCAAAACCAAGGTTGACATGTTTCGAGTTCCTCTCAACATTTTGGAAATCCCGCTGAAACTTTGGACATTCTCGCGAAGGGCTCCCAATCCCCGACAAGACTGGTACCCTTTCACGTCCAAATCTCTCAAACTCTGGGAGAGATTCTCAAAACCAAGGTTCACATGTTTCGAGTTCCGTTCAACATTTTGGAAATCCCGCTGAAACTTTGGACATTCTCGCGAAGGGTTCCCAATCCCCGACCAGACTGGTACACTTTCACGTCCAAATCTCTCAAACTCCGGGAGAGATTATCAAAACCAAGGTTGACATGTTTCGAGTTCCTTTCAACATTTTGGAAATCCCGCTGAAACTTTGGACATTCTCGCGAAGGGCTCCCAATCCCCGACAAGACTGGTACCCTTTCACGTCCAAATCTCTCAAACTCCGGGAGAGATTCTCAAAACCAAGGTTGACATGTTTCGAGTTCCTCTCAACATTTTGGAAATCCCGCTGAAACTTTGGACATTCTCGCGAAGGGTTCCCAATCCCCGACAAGACTGGTACCCTTTCACGTCCAAATCTCTCAAACTCCGGGAGAGATTCTCAAAACCAAGGTTGACATGTTTCGAGTTCCTCTCAACGTTTTGGAAATCCCGCTGAAACTTTGGACATTCTCGCGAAGGGTTCCCAATCCCCGACAAGACTGGTACCCTTTCACGTCCAAATCTCTCAAACTCCGGGAGAGATTCTCAAAACCAAGGTTCACATGTTTCGAGTTCCTCTCAACATTTTGGAAATCCCGCTGAAACTTTGGACATTCTCGCGAAGGGTTCCCAATCCCCGACAAGACTGGTACCCTTTCACGTCCAAATCTCTCAAACTCTGGGAGAAGATTCTCAAAACCAAGGTTGACATGTTTCGAGTTCCTCTCAACATTTTGGAAATCCCGCTGAAACTTTGGACATTCTCGCGAAGAGTTCCCAATCCCCGACAAGACTGGTACCCTTTCACGTCCAAATCTCTCAAACTCCGGGAGAGATTCTCAAAACCAAGGTTGACATGTTTCGAGTTCCTCTCAACATTTTGGAAATCCCGCTGAAACTTTGGACATTCTGGCGAAGGGTTCCCAATCCCCGACAAGACTGGTACCCTTTCACGTCCAAATCTCTCAAACTCAGGGAGAGATTCTCAAAACCAAGGTTGACATGTTTCGAGTTCCTCTCAACATTTTGGAAATCCCGCTGAAACTTTGGACATTCTGGCGAAGGGTTCCCAATCCCCGACAAGACTGGTACCCTTTCACGTCCAAATCTCTCAAACTCCGGGAGAGATTCTCAAAACCAAGGTTGACATGTTTCGAGTTCCTCTCAACATTTTGGAAATCCCGCTGAAACTTTGGACATTCTCGCGAAGGGTTCCCAATCCCCGACAAGACTGGTACCCTTTCACGTCCAAATCTCTCAAACTCCGGGAGAGATTCTCAAAACCAAGGTTGACATGTTTCGAGTTCCTTTCAATATTTTGGAAATCCCGCTGAAACTTTGGACATTCTGGCGAAGGGTTCCCAATCCCCGACAAGACTGGTACCCTTTCACGTCCAAATCTCTCAAACTCTGGGAGAGATTCTCAAAACCAAGGTTGACATGTTTCGAGTTCCTCTCAACATTTTGGAAATCCCGCTGAAACTTTGGACATTCTCGCGAAGGGTTCCCAATCCCCGACCAGACTGGTACACTTTCACGTCCAAATCTCTCAAACTCCGGGAGAGATTATCAAAACCAAGGTTGACATGTTTCGAGTTCCTTTCAACATTTTGGAAATCCCGCTGAAACTTTGGACATTCTCGCGAAGGGCTCCCAATCCCCGACAAGACTGGTACCCTTTCACGTCCAAATCTCTCAAACTCCGGGAGAGATTCTCAAAACCAAGGTTGACATGTTTCGAGTTCCTCTCAACATTTTGGAAATCCCGCTGAAACTTTGGACATTCTGGCGAAGGGTTCCCAATCCCCGACAAGACTGGTACCCTTTCACGTCCAAATCTCTCAAACTCCGGGAGAGATTCTCAAAACCAAGGTTGACATGTTTCGAGTTCCTCTCAACGTTTTGGAAATCCCGCTGAAACTTTGGACATTCTCGCGAAGGGTTCCCAATCCCCGACAAGACTGGTACCCTTTCACGTCCAAATCTCTCAAACTCCGGGAGAGATTCTCAAAACCAAGGTTCACATGTTTCGAGTTCCTCTCAACATTTTGGAAATCCCGCTGAAACTTTGGACATTCTCGCGAAGGGTTCCCAATCCCCGACAAGACTGGTACCCTTTCACGTCCAAATCTCTCAAACTCTGGGAGAAGATTCTCAAAACCAAGGTTGACATGTTTCGAGTTCCTCTCAACATTTTGGAAATCCCGCTGAAACTTTGGACATTCTCGCGAAGAGTTCCCAATCCCCGACAAGACTGGTACCCTTTCACGTCCAAATCTCTCAAACTCCGGGAGAGATTCTCAAAACCAAGGTTGACATGTTTCGAGTTCCTCTCAACATTTTGGAAATCCCGCTGAAACTTTGGACATTCTGGCGAAGGGTTCCCAATCCCCGACAAGACTGGTACCCTTTCACGTCCAAATCTCTCAAACTCAGGGAGAGATTCTCAAAACCAAGGTTGACATGTTTCGAGTTCCTCTCAACATTTTGGAAATCCCGCTGAAACTTTGGACATTCTGGCGAAGGGTTCCCAATCCCCGACAAGACTGGTACCCTTTCACGTCCAAATCTCTCAAACTCCGGGAGAGATTCTCAAAACCAAGGTTGACATGTTTCGAGTTCCTCTCAACATTTTGGAAATCCCGCTGAAACTTTGGACATTCTCGCGAAGAGTTCCCAATCCCCGACAAGACTGGTACCCTTTCACGTCCAAATCTCTCAAACTCCGGGAGAGATTCTCAAAACCAAGGTTGACATGTTTCGAGTTCCTCTCAACATTTTGGAAATCCCGCTGAAACTTTGGACATTCTGGCGAAGGGTTCCCAATCCCCGACAAGACTGGTACCCTTTCACGTCCAAATCTCTCAAACTCAGGGAGAGATTCTCAAAACCAAGGTTGACATGTTTCGAGTTCCTCTCAACATTTTGGAAATCCCGCTGAAACTTTGGACATTCTGGCGAAGGGTTCCCAATCCCCGACAAGACTGGTACCCTTTCACGTCCAAATCTCTCAAACTCCGGGAGAGATTCTCAAAACCAAGGTTGACATGTTTCGAGTTCCTCTCAACATTTTGGAAATCCCGCTGAAACTTTGGACATTCTCGCGAAGGGTTCCCAATCCCCGACAAGACTGGTACCCTTTCACGTCCAAATCTCTCAAACTCCGGGAGAGATTCTCAAAACCAAGGTTGACATGTTTCGAGTTCCTTTCAACATTTTGGAAATCCCGCTGAAACTTTGGACATTCTGGCGAAGGGTTCCCAATCCCCGACAAGACTGGTACCCTTTCACGTCCAAATCTCTCAAACTCTGGGAGAGATTCTCAAAACCAAGGTTGACATGTTTCGAGTTCCTCTCAACATTTTGGAAATCCCGCTGAAACTTTGGACATTCTCGCGAAGGGTTCCCAATCCCCGACCAGACTGGTACACTTTCACGTCCAAATCTCTCAAACTCCGGGAGAGATTATCAAAACCAAGGTTGACATGTTTCGAGTTCCTTTCAACATTTTGGAAATCCCGCTGAAACTTTGGACATTCTCGCGAAGGGCTCCCAATCCCCGACAAGACTGGTACCCTTTCACGTCCAAATCTCTCAAACTCCGGGAGAGATTCTCAAAACCAAGGTTGACATGTTTCGAGTTCCTCTCAACATTTTGGAAATCCCGCTGAAACTTTGGACATTCTCGCGAAGGGTTCCCAATCCCCGACAAGACTGGTACCCTTTCACGTCCAAATCTCTCAAACTCCGGGAGAGATTCTCAAAACCAAGGTTGACATGTTTCGAGTTCCTCTCAACGTTTTGGAAATCCCGCTGAAACTTTGGACATTCTCGCGAAGGGTTCCCAATCCCCGACAAGACTGGTACCCTTTCACGTCCAAATCTCTCAAACTCCGGGAGAGATTCTCAAAACCAAGGTTCACATGTTTCGAGTTCCTCTCAACATTTTGGAAATCCCGCTGAAACTTTGGACATTCTCGCGAAGGGTTCCCAATCCCCGACAAGACTGGTACCCTTTCACGTCCAAATCTCTCAAACTCTGGGAGAAGATTCTCAAAACCAAGGTTGACATGTTTCGAGTTCCTCTCAACATTTTGGAAATCCCGCTGAAACTTTGGACATTCTCGCGAAGAGTTCCCAATCCCCGACAAGACTGGTACCCTTTCACGTCCAAATCTCTCAAACTCCGGGAGAGATTCTCAAAACCAAGGTTGACATGTTTCGAGTTCCTCTCAACATTTTGGAAATCCCGCTGAAACTTTGGACATTCTGGCGAAGGGTTCCCAATCCCCGACAAGACTGGTACCCTTTCACGTCCAAATCTCTCAAACTCAGGGAGAGATTCTCAAAACCAAGGTTGACATGTTTCGAGTTCCTCTCAACATTTTGGAAATCCCGCTGAAACTTTGGACATTCTGGCGAAGGGTTCCCAATCCCCGACAAGACTGGTACCCTTTCACGTCCAAATCTCTCAAACTCCGGGAGAGATTCTCAAAACCAAGGTTGACATGTTTCGAGTTCCTCTCAACATTTTGGAAATCCCGCTGAAACTTTGGACATTCTCGCGAAGGGTTCCCAATCCCCGACAAGACTGGTACCCTTTCACGTCCAAATCTCTCAAACTCCGGGAGAGATTCTCAAAACCAAGGTTGACATGTTTCGAGTTCCTTTCAACATTTTGGAAATCCCGCTGAAACTTTGGACATTCTCGCGAAGGGTTCCCAATCCCCGATAAGACTGGTACCTTTTCACGTCCAAATCTCTCAAACTCCGGGAGAGATTCTCAAAACCAAGGTTGACATGTTTCGAGTTCCTCTCAACATTTTGGAAATCCCGCTGAAACTTGGGACATTCTCGCGAAGGGTTCCCAATCCCCGACAAGACTGGTACCCTTTCACGTCCAAATCTCTCAAACTCCGGGAGAGATTCTCAAAACCAAGGTTGACATGTTTCGAGTTCCTCTCAACATTTTGGAAATCCCGCTGAAACTTTGGACATTCTCGCGAAGGGCTCCCAATCCCCGACAAGACTGGTACCCTTTCACGTCCAAATCTCTCAAACTCCGGGAGAGATTCTCAAAACCAAGGTTGACATGTTTCGAGTTCCTCTCAACATTTTGGAAATCCCGCTGAAACTTTGGACATTCTCGCGAAGGGTTCCCAATCCCCGACAAGACTGGTACCCTTTCTCGTCCAAATCTCTCAAACTCCGGAAAGATTCTCAAAACCAAGGTTGACATGTTTTGAGTTCCTCTCAACATTTTGGAAATCCCGCTGAAACTTTGGACATTCTCGCGAAGGGTTCCCAATCCCCGACAAGACTGGTACCCTTTCACGTCCAAATCTCTCAAACTCCGGGAGAGATTCTCAAAACCAAGGTTGACATGTTTCGAGTTCCTTTCAACATTTTGGAAATCCCGCTGAAACTTTGGACATTCTCGCGAAGGGCTCCCAATCCCCGACAAGACTGGTACCCTTTCACGTCCAAATCTCTCAAACTCTGGGAGAGATTCTCAAAACCAAGGTTCACATGTTTCGAGTTCCGTTCAACATTTTGGAAATCCCGCTGAAACTTTGGACATTCTCGCGAAGGGTTCCCAATCCCCGACCAGACTGGTACACTTTCACGTCCAAATCTCTCAAACTCCGGGAGAGATTATCAAAACCAAGGTTGACATGTTTCGAGTTCCTTTCAACATTTTGGAAATCCCGCTGAAACTTTGGACATTCTCGCGAAGGGCTCCCAATCCCCGACAAGACTGGTACCCTTTCACGTCCAAATCTCTCAAACTCCGGGAGAGATTCTCAAAACCAAGGTTGACATGTTTCGAGTTCCTCTCAACATTTTGGAAATCCCGCTGAAACTTTGGACATTCTCGCGAAGGGTTCCCAATCCCCGACAAGACTGGTACCCTTTCACGTCCAAATCTCTCAAACTCCGGGAGAGATTCTCAAAACCAAGGTTGACATGTTCCGAGTTCCTTTCAACATTTAGGAAATCCCACTGAAACTTTGGACATTCTCGCGAAGGGTTCCCAATCTCCGACAAGACTGGTACCCTTTCACGTCCAAATCTCTCAAACTCCGGGAGAGATTCTCAAAACCAAGGTTCACATGTTTCGAGTTCCTCTCAACATTTTGGAAATCCCGCTGAAACTTTGGACATTCTCGCGAAGGGTTCCCAATCCCCGACAAGACTGGTACCCTTTCACGTCCAAATCTCTCAAACTCTGGGAGAAGATTCTCAAAACCAAGGTTGACATGTTTCGAGTTCCTCTCAACATTTTGGAAATCCCGCTGAAACTTTGGACATTCTCGCGAAGAGTTCCCAATCCCCGACAAGACTGGTACCCTTTCACGTCCAAATCTCTCAAACTCCGGGAGAGATTCTCAAAACCAAGGTTGACATGTTTCGAGTTCCTCTCAACATTTTGGAAATCCCGCTGAAACTTTGGACATTCTGGCGAAGGGTTCCCAATCCCCGACAAGACTGGTACCCTTTCACGTCCAAATCTCTCAAACTCAGGGAGAGATTCTCAAAACCAAGGTTGACATGTTTCGAGTTCCTCTCAACATTTTGGAAATCCCGCTGAAACTTTGGACATTCTGGCGAAGGGTTCCCAATCCCCGACAAGACTGGTACCCTTTCACGTCCAAATCTCTCAAACTCCGGGAGAGATTCTCAAAACCAAGGCTGACATGTTTCGAGTTCCTCTCAAAATTTTGGAAATCCCGCTGAAACTTTGGACATTCTCGCGAAGGGTTCCCAATCCCCGACAAGACTGGTACCCTTTCACGTCCAAATCTCTCAAACTCCGGGAGAGATTCTCAAAACCAAGGTTGACATGTTTCGAGTTCCTCTCAACATTTTGGAAATCCCGCTGAAACTTTGGACATTCTGGCGAAGGGTTCCCAATCCCCGAAAAGACTGGTACCCTTTCACGTCCAAATCTCTCAAACTCCGGGAGAGATTCTCAAAACCAAGGTTGACATGTTTCGAGTTCCTCTCAACATTTTGGAAATCCCGCTGAAACTTTGGACATTCTGGCGAAGGGTTCCCAATCCCCGATAAGACTGGTACCTTTTCACGTCCAAATCTCTCAAACTCCGGGAGAGATTCTCAAAACCAAGGTTGACATGTTTCGAGTTCCTCTCAACATTTTGGAAATCCCGCTGAAACTTGGGACATTCTCGCGAAGGGTTCCCAATCCCCGACAAGACTGGTACCCTTTCACGTCCAAATCTCTCAAACTCCGGGAGAGATTCTCAAAACCAAGGTTGACATGTTTCGAGTTCCTCTCAACATTTTGGAAATCCCGCT
Organism: Streptopelia decaocto; assembly: GCF_964273445.1. NCBI lineage: Eukaryota > Metazoa > Chordata > Aves > Columbiformes > Columbidae > Streptopelia > Streptopelia decaocto. The sequence continues at coordinate 674,144 of NW_028116102.1, forward strand.
GAAACTTTGGACATTCTCGCGAAGGGCTCCCAATCCCCGACAAGACTGGTACCCTTTCACGTCCAAATCTCTCAAACTCCGGGATAGATTCTCAAAACCAAGGTTAACATGTTTCGAGTTCCTTTCAACATTTTGGAAATCCCGCTGAAACTTTGGACATTCTCGCGAAGGGCTCCCAATCCCCGACAAGACTGGTACCCTTTCACGTCCAAATCTCTCAAACTCTTGGAGAGATTCTCAAAACCAAGGTTCACATGTTTCGAGTTCCGTTCAACATTTTGGAAATCCCGCTGAAACTTTGGACATTCTCGCGAAGGGTTCCCAATCCCCGACCAGACTGGTACACTTTCACGTCCAAATCTCTCAAACTCCGGGAGAGATTATCAAAACCAAGGTTGACATGTTTCGAGTTCCTTTCAACATTTTGGAAATCCCGCTGAAACTTTGGACATTCTCGCGAAGGGCTCCCAATCCCCGACAAGACTGGTACCCTTTCACGTCCAAATCTCTCAAACTCCGGGAGAGATTCTCAAAACCAAGGTTGACATGTTTCGAGTTCCTCTCAACATTTTGGAAATCCCGCTGAAACTTTGGACATTCTCGCGAAGGGTTCCCAATCCCCGACAAGACTGGTACCCTTTCACGTCCAAATCTCTCAAACTCCGGGAGAGATTCTCAAAACCAAGGTTGACATGTTCCGAGTTCCTTTCAACATTTTGGAAATCCCACTGAAACTTTGGACATTCTCGCGAAGGGTTCCCAAACCCCGACAAGACTGGTACCCTTTCACGTCCAAATCTCTCAAACTCCGGGAGAGATTCTCAAAACCAAGGTTGACATGTTTCGAGTTCCTCTCAACATTTTGGAAATCCCGCTGAAACTTTGGACATTCTCGCGAAGGGTTCCCAATCCCCGACAAGACTGGTACCCTTTCACGTCCAAATCTCTCAAACTCTGGGAGAAGATTCTCAAAACCAAGGTTGACATGTTTCGAGTTCCTCTCAACATTTTGGAAATCCCGCTGAAACTTTGGACATTCTCGCGAAGAGTTCCCAATCCCCGACAAGACTGGTGCACTTTCACGTCCAAATCTCTCAAACTCCGGGAGAGATTCTCAAAACCAAGGTTGACATGTTTCGAGTTCCTCTCAACATTTTGGAAATCCCGCTGAAACTTTGGACATTCTGGCGAAGGGTTCCCAATCCCCGACAAGACTGGTACCCTTTCACGTCCAAATCTCTCAAACTCCGGGAGAGATTCTCAAAACCAAGGTTGACATGTTTCGAGTTCCTCTCAACATTTTGGAAATCCCGCTGAAACTCTGGACATTCTCGCGAAGGGTTCCCAATCCCCGACAAGACTGGTACCCTTTCACGTCCAAATCTCTCAAACTCCGGGAGAGATTCTCAAAACCAAGGTTGACATGTTTCGAGTTCCTTTCAACATTTTGGAAATCCCGCTGAAACTTTGGACATTCTCGCAAAGGGTTCCCAATCCCCGACAAGACTGGTACCCTTTCACGTCCAAATCTCTCAAACTCCGGGAGAGATTCTCAAAACCATGGTTGACATGTTTCGAGTTCCTCTCAACATTTTGGAAATCCCGCTGAAACTTTGGACATTCTCACGAAGGGTTCCCAATCCCCGACAAGACTGGTACCTTTTCACGTCCAAATCTCTCAAACTCCGGGAGAGATTCTCAAAACCAAGGTTGACATGTTTCGAGTTCCTCTCAACATTTTGGAAATCCCGCTGAAACTTTGGACATTCTCACGAAGGGTTCCCAATCCCCGACAAGACTGGTACACTTTCACGTCCAAATCTCTCAAACTCCGGGAGAGATTCTCAAAACCAAGGTTGACATGTTTCGAGTTCCTCTCAACATTTTGGAAATCCCGCTGAAACTTTGGACATTCTCGCGAAGGGTTCCCAATCCCCGACAAGACTGGTACCCTTTCACGTCCAAATCTCTCAAACTCCGGGAGAGATTCTCAAAACCAAGGTTGACATGTTTCGAGTTCCTCTCAACATTTTGGAAATCCCGCTGAAACTTTGGACATTCTCGCGAAGGGTTCCCAATCCCCGACAAGACTGGTACCCTTTCACGTCCAAATCTCTCAAACTCCGGGAGAGATTCTCAAAACCAAGGTTGACATGTTTCGAGTTCCTTTCAACATTTTGGAAATCCCGCTGAAACTTTGGACATTCTCGCGAAGGGTTCCCAATCCCCGACAAGACTGGTACCCTTTCACGTCCAAATCTCTCAAACTCCGGGAGAGATTCTCAAAACCAAGGTTGACATGTTTCGAGTTCCTCTCAACATTTTGGAAATCCCGCTGAAACTTTGGACATTCTCGCGAAGGGTTCCCAATCCCCGACAAGACTGGTACCCTTTCACGTCCAAATCTCTCAAACTCCAGGAGAGATTCTCAAAACCAAGGTTGACATGTTTCGAGTTCCTCTCAACATTTTGGAAATCCCGCTGAAACTTTGGACATTCTCGCGAAGGGTTCCCAATCCCCGACAAGATTGGTACCCTTTCACGTCCAAATCTCTCAAACTCCGGGAGAGATTCTCAAAACCAAGGTTGACATGTTTCGAGTTCCTCTCAACATTTTAGAAATCCCGCTGAAACTTTGGACATTCTCGCGAAGGGTTCCCAATCCCCGACAAGACTGGTACCCTTTCACGTCCAAATCTCTCAAACTCCGGGAGAGATTCTCAAAACCAAGGTTGACATGTTTCGAGTTCCTCGCAACATTTTGGAAATCCCGCTGAAACTTCGGACATTCTGGCGAAGGGTTCCCAATCCCCGACAAGACTGGTACCCTTTCACGTCCAAATCTCTCAAACTCCGGGAGAGATTCTCAAAACCAAGGTTGACATGTTTCGAGTTCCTCTCAACATTTTGGAAATCCCGCTGAAACTTTGGACATTCTCGCGAAGGGTTCCCAATCCCCGACAAGACTGGTACCCTTTCACGTCCAAATCTCTCAAACTCCGGGAGAGATTCTCAAAACCAAGGTTTACATGTTTCGAGTTCCTTTCAACATTTTGGAAATCCCGCTGAAACTTTGGCCATTCTGGCGAAGGGTTCCCAATCCCCGACAAGACTGGTACCCTTTCACGTCCAAATCTCTCAAACTCCGGGAGAAGATTCTCAAAACCAAGGTTGACATGTTTCGAGTTCCTCTCAACATTTTGGAAATCCCGCTGAAACTTTGGACATTCTCACGAAGGGTTCCCAATCCCCGACAAGACTGGTACCTTTTCACGTCCAAATCTCTCAAACTCCGGGAGAGATTCTCAAAACCAAGGTTGACATGTTTCGAGTTCCTCTCAACATTTTGGAAATCCCGCTGAAACTTTGGACATTCTCACGAAGGGTTCCCAATCCCCGACAAGACTGGTACACTTTCACGTCCAAATCTCTCAAACTCCGGGAGAGATTCTCAAAACCAAGGTTGACATGTTTCGAGTTCCTCTCAACATTTTGGAAATCCCGCTGAAACTTTGGACATTCTCGCGAAGGGTTCCCAATCCCCGACAAGACTGGTACCCTTTCACGTCCAAATCTCTCAAACTCCGGGAGAGATTCTCAAAACCAAGGTTGACATGTTTCGAGTTCCTCTCAACATTTTGGAAATCCCGCTGAAACTTTGGGCATTCTCGCGAAGGGTTCCCAATCCCCGACAAGACTGGTACCCTTTCACGTCCAAATCTCTCAAACTCCGGGAGAGATTCTCAAAACCAAGGTTGACATGTTTCGAGTTCCTCTCAACATTTTGGAAATCCCGCTGAAACTTTGGACATTCTCGCGAAGGGCTCCCAATCCCCAACAAGACTGGTACCCTTTCACGTCCAAATCTCTCAAACTCCGGGAGAGATTCTCAAAACCAAGGTTGACATGTTTCGAGTTCCTCTCAACATTTTGGAAATCCCGCTGAAACTTTGGACATTCTCGCGAAGGGTTCCCAATCCCCGACAAGACTGGTACCCTTTCACGTCCAAATCTCTCAAACTCCGGGAGAGATTCTCAAAACCAAGGTTGACATGTTTCGAGTTCCTCTCAACATTTTGGAAATCCCGCTGAAACTTTGGACATTCTCGCGAAGGGTTCCCAATCCCCGACAAGATTGGTACCCTTTCACGTCCAAATCTCTCAAACTCCGGGAGAGATTCTCAAAACCAAGGTTGACATGTTTCGAGTTCCTCTCAACATTTTAGAAATCCCGCTGAAACTTTGGACATTCTCGCGAAGGGTTCCCAATCCCCGACAAGACTGGTACCCTTTCACGTCCAAATCTCTCAAACTCCGGGAGAGATTCTCAAAACCAAGGTTGACATGTTTCGAGTTCCTCGCAACATTTTGGAAATCCCGCTGAAACTTTGGACATTCTGGCGAAGGGTTCCCAATCCCCGACAAGACTGGTACCCTTTCACGTCCAAATCTCTCAAACTCCGGGAGAGATTCTCAAAACCAAGGTTGACATGTTTCGAGTTCCTCTCAACATTTTGGAAATCCCGCTGAAACTTTGGACATTCTCGCGAAGGGTTCCCAATCCCCGACAAGACTGGTACCCTTTCACGTCCAAATCTCTCAAACTCCGGGAGAGATTCTCAAAACCAAGGTTGACATGTTTCGAGTTCCTCTCAACATTTTGGAAATCCCGCTGAAACTTTGGCCATTCTGGCGAAGGGTTCCCAATCCCCGACAAGACTGGTACCCTTTCACGTCCAAATCTCTCAAACTCCGGGAGAAGATTCTCAAAACCAAGGTTGACATGTTTCGAGTTCCTCTCAACATTTTGGAAATCCCGCTGAAACTTTGGACATTCTCGCGAAGAGTTCCCAATCCCCGACAAGACTGGTACCCTTTCACGTCCAAATCTCTCAAACTCCGGGAGAGATTCTCAAAACCAAGGTTGACATGTTTCGAGTTCCTCTCAACATTTTGGAAATCCCGCTGAAACTTTGGACATTCTCACGAAGGGTTCCCAAACCCCGACAAGACTGGTACCCTTTCACGTCCAAATCTCTCAAACTCCGGGAGAGATTCTCAAAACCAAGGTTGACATGTTTCGAGTTCCTCTCAACATTTTGGAAATCCCGCTGAAACTTTGGGCATTCTCGCGAAGGGTTCCCAATCCCCGACAAGACTGGTACCCTTTCACGTCCAAATCTCTCAAACTCCGGGAGAGATTCTCAAAACCAAGGTTGACATGTTTCGAGTTCCTTTCAACATTTTGGAAATCCCGCTGAAACTTTGGAGGTTCTCGCGAAGGGTTCCCAATCCCCGACAAGACTGGTACCCCTTCACGTCCAAATCTCTCAAACTCCGGGAGAGATTCTCAAAACCAAGGTTGACATGTTTCGAGTTCCTTTCAACATTTTGGAAATCCCGCTGAAACTTTGGACATTCTCGCGAAGGGTTCCCAATCCCCGACAAGACTGGTACCCTTTCACGTCCAAATCTCTCAAACTCCGGGAGAGATTCTCAAAACCAAGGTTGACATGTTTCGAGTTCCTCTCAACATTTTAGAAATCCCGCTGAAACTTTGGACATTCTCGCGAAGGGTTCCCAATCCCCGACAAGACTGGTACCCTTTCACGTCCAAATCTCTCAAACTCCGGGAGAGATTCTCAAAACCAAGGTTGACATGTTTTGAGTTCCTCTCAACATTTTGGAAATCCCGCTGAAACTTTGGACATTCTCGCGAAGGGTTCCCAATCCCCGACAAGACTGGTACCCTTTCACGTCCAAATCTCTCAAACTCCGGGAGAGATTCTCAAAACCAAGGTTGACATGTTTCGAGTTCCTCTCAACATTTTGGAAATCCCGCTGAAACTCTGGACATTCTCGCGAAGGGTTCCCAATCCCCGACAAGACTGGTACCCTTTCACGTCCAAATCTCTCAAACTCCGGGAGAGATTCTCAAAACCAAGGTTGACATGTTTCGAGTTCCTCTCAACATTTTGGAAATCCCGCTGAAACGTTGGACATTCTCGCAAAGAGTTCCCAATCCCCGACAAGACTGGTAGCCTTTCACGTCCAAATCTCTCAAACTCCGGGAGAGATTCTCAAAACCAAGGTTGACATGTTTCGAGTTCCTCTCAACATTTTGGAAATCCCGCTGAAACTTTGGACATTCTCGCGAAGGGTTCCCAATCCCCGACAAGACTGGTACCCTTTCACGTCCAAATCTCTCAAACTCCGGGAGAGATTCTCAAAACCAAGGTTGACATGTTTCAAGTTCCTTTCAACATTTTGGAAATCCCGCTGAAACTTTGGACATTCTCGCAAAGGGTTCCCAATCCCCGACAAGACTGGTACCCTTTCACGTCCAAATCTCTCAAACTCCGGGAGAGATTCTCAAAACCAAGGTTGACATGTTTCGAGTTCCTCTCAACATTTTGGAAATCCCGCTGAAACTTTGGACATTCTCGCAAAGGGTTCCCAATCCCCGACAAGACTGGTACCCTTTCACGTCCAAATCTCTCAAACTCCGGAAGAGATTCTCAAAACCAAGGTTGACATGTTTCGAGTTCCTCTCAACATTTTGGAAATCCCGCTGAAACTTTGGACATTCTCGCAAAGGGTTCCCAATCCCCGACAAGACTGGTACCCTTTCACGTCCAAATCTCTCAAACTCCGGGAGAGATTCTCAAAACCAAGGTTGACATGTTTCGAGTTCCTCTCAACATTTTGGAAATCCCGCTGAAACTCTGGACATTCTCGCGAAGGGTTCCCAATCCCCGACAAGACTGGTACCCTTTCACGTCCAAATCTCTCAAACTCCGGGAGAGATTCTCAAAACCAAGGTTGACATGTTTTGAGTTCCTCTCAACATTTTGGAAATCCCGCTGAAACTTTGGACATTCTGGCGAAGGGTTCCCAATCCCCGACAAGACTGGTACCCTTTCACGTCCAAATCTCTCAAACTCCGGGAGAGATTCTCAAAACCAAGGTTGACATGTTTCGAGTTCCTCTCAACATTTTGGAAATCCCGCTGAAACGTTGGACATTCTCGCGAAGGGTTCCCAATCCCCGACAAGACTGGTACCCTTTCACGTCCAAATCTCTCAAACTCCGGGAGAGATTCTCAAAACCAAGGTTGACATGTTTCGAGTTCCTCTCAACATTTTGGAAATCCCGCTGAAACTTTGGACATTCTCGCGAAGGGTTCCCAATCCCCGACAAGACTGGTACCCTTTCACGTCCAAATCTCTCAAACTCCGGGAGAGATTCTCAAAACCAAGGTTGACATGTTTCAAGTTCCTTTCAACATTTTGGAAATCCCGCTGAAACTTTGGACATTCTGGCGAAGGGTTCCCAATCCCCGACAAGACTGGTACCCTTTCACGTCCAAATCTCTCAAACTCCGGGAGAGATTCTCAAAACCAAGGTTGACATGTTTCGAGTTCCTCTCAACATTTTGGAAATCCCGCTGAAACTTTGGACATTCTCGCGAAGGGTTCCCAATCCCCGACAAGACTGGTACCCCTTCACGTCCAAATCTCTCAAACTCCGGGAGAGATTCTCAAAACCAAGGTTGACATGTTTCGAGTTCCTTTCAACATTTTGGAAATCCCGCTGAAACTTTGGACATTCTCGCGAAGGGTTCCCAATCCCCGACAAGACTGGTACCCTTTCACGTCCAAATCTCTCAAACTCCGGGAGAGATTCTCAAAACCAAGGTTGACATGTTTCGAGTTCCTCTCAACATTTTAGAAATCCCGCTGAAACTTTGGACATTCTGGCGAAGGGTTCCCAATCCCCGACAAGACTGGTACCCTTTCACGTCCAAATCTCTCAAACTCCGGGAGAGATTCTCAAAACCAAGGTTGACATGTTTTGAGTTCCTCTCAACATTTTGGAAATCCCGCTGAAACTTTGGACATTCTCGCGAAGGGTTCCCAATCCCCGACAAGACTGGTACCCTTTCACGTCCAAATCTCTCAAACTCCGGGAGAGATTCTCAAAACCAAGGTTGACATGTTTCGAGTTCCTTTCAACATTTTGGAAATCGCGCTGAAACTTTGGACATTCTCGCGAAGGGCTCCCAATCCCCGACAAGACTGGTACCCTTTCACGTCCAAATCTCTCAAACTCCGGGAGAGATTCTCAAAACCAAGGTTGACATGTTTCGAGTTCCTCTCAACATTTTGGAAATCCCGCTGAAACTTTGGACATTCTCGCGAAGGGTTCCCAATCCCCGACAAGACTGGTACCCTTTCACGTCCAAATCTCTCAAACTCCGGGAGAGATTCTCAAAACCAAGGTTCACATGTTTCGAGTTCCTTTCAACATTTTGGAAATCCCGCTGAAACTTTGGACATTCTCGCGAAGGGTTCCCAATCCTCGACAAGACTGGTACGCTTTCACGTCCAAATCTCTCAAACTCCGGGAGAAGATTCTCAAAACCAAGGTTGACATGTTTCGAGTTCCTCTCAACATTTTGGAAATCCCGCTGAAACTTTGGACATTCTCGCAAAGGGTTCCCAATCCCCGACAAGACTGGTACCCTTTCACGTCCAAATCTCTCAAACTCCGGGAGAGATTCTCAAAACCAAGGTTGACATGTTTCGAGTTCCTCTCAACATTTTGGAAATCCCGCTGAAACTCTGGACATTCTCGCGAAGGGTTCCCAATCCCCGACAAGACTGGTACCCTTTCACGTCCAAATCTCTCAAACTCCGGGAGAGATTCTCAAAACCAAGGTTGACATGTTTCGAGTTCCTTTCAACATTTTGGAAATCCCGCTGAAACTTTGGACATTCTGGCGAAGGGTTCCCAATCCCCGACAAGACTGGTACCCTTTCACGTCCAAATCTCTCAAACTCCGGGAGAGATTCTCAAAACCAAGGTTGACATGTTTCGAGTTCCTCTCAACATTTTGGAAATCCCGCTGAAACTTTGGACATTGTCGCAAAGGGTTCCCAATCCCCGACAAGACTTTTACCCTTTCACGTCCAAATCTCTCAAACTCCGGAAGAGATTCTCAAAACCAAGGTTGACATGTTTCGAGTTCCTCTCAACATTTTGGAAATCCCGCTGAAACTTTGGACATTCTCGCGAAGGGTTCCCAATCCCCGACAAGACTGGTACCCTTTCACGTCCAAATCTCTCAAACTCCGGGAGAGATTCTCAAAACCAAGGTTGACATGTTTCGAGTTCCTCTCAACATTTTGGAAATCCCGCTGAAACTCTGGACATTCTCGCGAAGGGTTCCCAATCCCCGACAAGACTGGTACCCTTTCACGTCCAAATCTCTCAAACTCTGGGAGAGATTCTAAAAACCAAGGTTGACATGTTTCGAGTTCCTCTCAACATTTTGGAAATCCCGCTGAAACTTTGGACATTCTGGCGAAGGGTTCCCAATCCCCGACAAGACTGGTACCCTTTCACGTCCAAATCTCTCAAACTCCGGGAGAGATTCTCAAAACCAAGGTTGACATGTTTCGAGTTCCTCTCAACATTTTGGAAATCCCGCTGAAACTTTGGACATTCTCGCGAAGGGTTCCCAATCCCCGACAAGACTGGTAGCCTTTCACGTCCAAATCTCTCAAACTCTGGGAGAGATTCTCAAAACCAAGGTTGACATGTTTCGAGTTCCTCTCAACATTTTGGAAATCCCGCTGAAACTTTGGACATTCTCGCGAAGGGTTCCCAATCCCCGACAAGACTGGTACCCTTTCACGTCCAAATCTCTCAAACTCCGGGAGAGATTCTCAAAACCAAGGTTGACATGTTTCAAGTTCCTTTCAACATTTTGGAAATACCGCTGAAACTTTGGACGATCTCGCGAAGGGTTCCCAATCCCCGACAAGACTGCTACCCTTTCACGTCCAAATCTCTCAAACTCCGGGAGAGATTCTCAAAACTAAGGTTGACATGTTTCGAGTCCCTCTCAACATTTTGGAAATCCCGCTGAAACTTTGGACATTCTCGCAAAGGGTTCCCAATCCCCGACAAGACTGGTACCTTTTCACGTCCAAATCTCTCAAACTCCGGGAGAGATTCTCAAAACCAAGGTTGACATGTTTCGAGTTCCTCTCAACATTTTGGAAATCCCGCTGAAACTTTGGACATTCTGGCGAAGGGTTCCCAATCCCCGACAAGACTGGTACCCTTTCACGTCCAAATCTCTCAAACTCCGGGAGAGATTCTCAAAACCAAGGTTGACATGTTTCGAGTTCCTCTCAACATTTTGGAAATCCCGCTGAAACTTTGGACATTCTCGCGAACGGTTCCCAATCCCCAACAAGACTGGTACCCTTTCACGTCCAAATCTCTCAAACTCCGGGAGACATTCTCAAAACCAAGGTTGACATGTTTCGAGTTCCTCTCAACATTTTGGAAATCCCGCTGAAACTTTGGACATTCTCGCGAAGGGTTCCCAATCCCCGACAAGACTGGTACCCTTTCACGTCCAAATCTCTCAAACTCCAGGAGAGATTCTCAAAACCAAGGTTGACATGTTTCGAGTTCCTCTCAACATTTTGGAAATCCCGCTGAAACTTTGGACATTCTCGCGAAGGTTCCCAATCCCCGACAAGACTGGTACCCTTTCACGTCCAAATCTCTCAAACTCTGGGAGAGATTCTCAAAACCAAGGTTGACATGTTTCGAGTTCCTCTCAACATTTTGGAAATCCCGCTGAAACTTTGGACATTCTCGCGAAGGGTTCCCAATCCCCGACAAGACTGGTACCCTTTCACGTCCATATCTCTCAAACTGTGGGAGAGATTCTCAAAACCAAGGCTGACATGTTTCGAGTTCCTCTCAACATTTTGGAAATCCCGCTGAAACTTTGGACATTCTCGCGAAGGGTTCCCAATCCCCGACAAGACTGGTACCCTTTCACGTCCAAATCTCTCAAACTCCGGGAGAGATTCTCAAAACCAAGGTTGACATGCTTCAAGTTCCTTTCAACATTTTGGAAATCCCGCTGAAACTTTGGACATTCTCGCAAAGGGTTCCCAATCCCCGACAAGACTGGTACCCTTTCACGTCCAAATCTCTCAAACTCCGGGAGAGATTCTCAAAACCAAGGTTGACATGTTTCGAGTTCCTCTCAACATTTTGGAAATCCCGCTGAAACTTTGGACATTCTCGCGAAGGGTTCCCAATCCCAGACAAGACTGGTACCCTTTCACGTCCAAATCTCTCAAACTCCGGGAGAGATTCTCAAAACAAAGGTTGACATGTTTCAAGTTCCTTTCAACATTTTGGAAATCCCGCTGAAACTTTGGACATTCTGGCGAAGGGTTCCCAATCCCCGACAAGACTGGTACCCTTTCACGTCCAAATCTCTCAAACTCCGGGAGAGATTCTCAAAACCAAGGTTGACATGTTTCGAGTTCCTCTCAACATTTTGGAAATCCCGCTGAAACTTTGGACATTCTCGCGAAGGGTTCTCAATCCCCGACAAGACTGGTACCCTTTCACGTCCAAATCTCTCAAACTCCGGGAGAGATTCTCAAAACCAAGGTTGACATGTTTCGAGTTCCTCTCAACATTTTGGAAATCCCGCTGAAACTTTGGACATTCTGGCGAAGGTTCCCAATCCCCGACAAGACTGGTACCCTTTCACGTCCAAATCTCTCAAACTCTGGGAGAGATTCTCAAAACCAAGGTTGACATGTTTCGAGTTCCTCTCAACATTTTGGAAATCCCGCTGAAACTTTGGACATTCTCGCAAAGGGTTCCCAATCCCCGACAAGACTGGTACCCTTTCACGTCCAAATCTCTCAAACTCCGGGAGAGATTCTCAAAACCAAGGTTGACATGTTTCGAGTTCCTCTCAACATTTTGGAAATCCCACTGAAACTTTGGACATTCTCGCGAAGGGTTCCCAATCCCCGACAAGACTGGTACCCTTTCACGTCCAAATCTCTCAAACTCCGGGAGAGATTCTCAAAACCAAGGTTGACATGTTTCGAGTTCCTCTGAACATTTTGGAAATCCCGCTGAAACTTTGGACATTCTGGCGAAGGGTTCTCAATCCCCGACAAGACTGGTAGCCTTTCACGTCCAAATCTCTCAAACTCCGGGAGAGATTCTCAAAACCAAGGTTGACATGTTTCGAGTTCCTCTCAACATTTTGGAAATCCCGCTGAAACTTTGGACATTCTGGCGAAGGTTCCCAATCCCCGACAAGACTGGTACCCTTTCACGTCCAAATCTCTCAAACTCTGGGAGAGATTCTCAAAACCAAGGCTGACATGTTTCGAGTTCCTCTCAACATTTTGGAAATCCCGCTGAAACTTTGGACATTCTCGCGAAGGGTTCCCAATCCCCGACAAGACTGGTACCCTTTCACGTCCAAATCTCTCAAACTCCGGAAGAGATTCTCAAAACCAAGGTTGACATGATTCGAGTTCCTCTCAACATTTTGGAAATCCCGCTGAAACTTTGGACATTCTCGCGAAGGGTTCCCAATCCCCGACAAGACTGGTAGCCTTTCACGTCCAAATCTCTCAAACTCCGGGAGAGATTCTCAAAACCAAGGTTGACATGTTTCGAGTTCCTCTCAACATTTTGGAAATCCCGCTGAAACTTTGGACATTCTCGCGAAGGGTTCCCAATCCCCGACAAGACTGGTACCCTTTCACGTCCAAATCTCTCAAACTCCGGGAGAGATTCTCAAAACCAAGGTTGACATGTTTCAAGTTCCTTTCAACATTTTGGAAATCCCGCTGAAACTTTGGACATTCTCGCGAAGGGTTCCCAATCCCCGACAAGACTGGTAGCCTTTCACGTCCAAATCTCTCAAACTCCGGGAGAGATTCTCAAAACCAAGGTTGACATGTTTCAAGTTCCTCTCAACATTTTGGAAATCCCGCTGAAACTTTGGACATTCTCGCGAAGGGTTCCCAATCCCACACAAGACTGGTACCCTTTCACGTCCAAATCTCTCAAACTCCGGGAGAGATTCTCAAAACCAAGGTTGACATGTTTCGAGTTCCTCTCAACATTTTGGAAATCCCGCTGAAACTTTGGACATTCTCGCGAAGGCTTCCCAATCCCCGACAAGACTGGTACCCTTTCACGTCCAAATCTCTCAAACTCCGGAAGAGATTCTCAAAACCAAGGTTGACATGATTTGAGTTCCTCTCAACATTTTGGAAATCCCGCTGAAACTTTGGACATTCTCGCGAAGAGTTCCCAATCCCCGACAAGACTGGTAGCCTTTCACGTCCAAATCTCTCAAACTCCGGGAGAGATTCTCAAAACCAAGGTTGACATGTTTCGAGTTCCTCTCAACATTTTGGAAATCCCGCTGAAACTTTGGACATTCTCGCGAAGGGTTCCCAATCCCCGACAAGACTGGTAGCCTTTCACGTCCAAATCTCTCAAACTCCGGGAGAGATTCTCAAAACCAAGGTTGACATGTTTCGAGTTCCTCTCAACATTTTGGAAATCCCGCTGAAACTTTGGACATTCTCGCGAAGGGTTCCCAATCCCAGACAAGACTGGTACCCTTTCACGTTCAAATCTCTCAAACTCCGGGAGAGATTCTCAAAACCAAGGTTGACATGTTTCAAGTTCCTTTCAACATTTTGGAAATCCCGCTGAAACTTTGGACATTCTCGCGAAGGGTTCCCAATCCCCGACAAGACTGGTACACTTTCACGTCCAAATCTCTCAAACTCCGGGAGAGATTCTCAAAACCAAGGTTGACATGTTTCGAGTTCCTCTCAACATTTTGGAAATCCCGCTGAAACTTTGGACATTCTCGCAAAGGGTTCCCAATCCCCGACAAGACTGGTACCCTTTCACGTCCAAATCTCTCAAACTCCGGGAGAGATTCTCAAAACCAAGGTTGACATGTTTCGAGTTCCTCTCAACATTTTGGAAATCCCGCTGAAACTTTGGACATTCTGGCGAAGGGTTCCCAATCCCCGACAAGACTGGTACCCTTTCACGTCCAAATCTCTCAAACTCCGGGAGAGATTCTCAAAACCAAGGTTGACATGTTTCGAGTTCCTCTCAACATTTTGGAAATCCCGCTGAAACTTTGGACATTCTCGCGAAGGGTTCCCAATCCCCGACAAGACTGGTACCCTTTCACGTCCAAATCTCTCAAACTCCGGGAGAGATTCTCAAAACCAAGGTTGACATGTTTCGAGTTCCTCTCAACATTTTGGAAATCCCGCTGAAACTTTGGACATTCTCGCAAAGGGTTCCCAATCCCCGACAAGACTGGTACCCTTTCACGTCCAAATCTCTCAAACTCCGGGAGAGATTCTCAAAACCAAGGTTGACATGTTTCGAGTTCCTCTCAACATTTTGGAAATCCCGCTGAAACTTTGGACATTCTCGCGAAGGGTTCTCAATCCCCGACAAGACTGGTACACTTTCACTTCCAAATCTCTCAAACTCCGGGAGAGATTCTCAAAACCAAGGTTGACATGTTTCGAGTTCCTCTCAACATTTTGGAAATCCCGCTGAAACTTTGGACATTCTCGCGAAGGGTTCCCAATCCCCGACAAGACTGGTACCCTTTCACGTCCAAATCTCTCAAACTCTGGGAGAGATTCTCAAAACCAAGGTTGACATGTTTCGAGTTCCTCTCAACATTTTGGAAATCCCGCTGAAACTTTGGACATTCTCGCGAAGGGTTCCCAATCCCCGACAAGACTGGTACCCTTTCACGTCCAAATCTCTCAAACTGTGGGAGAGATTCTCAAAACCAAGGCTGACATGTTTCGAGTTCCTCTCAACATTTTAGAAATCCCGCTGAAACTTTGGACATTCTCGCGAAGGGTTCCCAATCCCCGACAAGACTGGTACCCTTTCACGTCCAAATCTCTCAAACTCCGGGAGAGATTCTCAAAACCAAGGTTGACATGATTCGAGTTCCTCTCAACATTTTGGAAATCCCGCTGAAACTTTGGACATTCTCGCGAAGGGTTCCCAATCCCCGACAAGACTGGTACCCTTTCACGTCCAAATCTCTCAAACTCCGGGAGAGATTCTCAAAACCAAGGTTGACATGTTTCGAGTTCCTCTCAACATTTTGGAAATCCCGCTGAAACTTTGGACATGCTCGCGAAGGGTTCCCAATCCCCGACAAGACTGGTACCCTTTCACGTCCAAATCTCTCAAACTCCAGGAGAGATTCTCAAAACCAAGGTTGACATGTTTCGAGTTCCTCTCAACATTTTGGAAATCCCGCTGAAACTTTGGACATTCTCGCGAAGGGTTCCCAATCCCCGACAAGACTGGTACCCTTTCACGTCCAAATCTCTCAAACTCCAGGAGAGATTCTCAAAACCAAGGTTGACATGTTTCGAGTTCCTCTCAACATTTTGGAAATCCCGCTGAAACTTTGGACATTCTCGCAAAGGGTTCCCAATCCCCGACAAGACTGGTACCCTTTCACGTCCAAATCTCTCAAACTCCGGGAGAGATTCTCAAAACCAAGGTTGACATGTTTCGAGTTCCTCTCAACATTTTGGAAATCCCGCTGAAACTTTGGACATTCTCGCGAAGGGTTCCCAATCCCCGACAAGACTGGTACCCTTTCACGTCCAAATCTCTCAAACTCCGGGAGAGATTCTCAAAACCAAGGCTGACATGTTTCGAGTTCCTCTCACCATTTTGGAAATCCCGCTGAAACTTTGGACATTCTGGCGAAGGGTTCCCAATCCCCGACAAGACTGGTACCCTTTCACGTCCAAATCTCTCAAACTCCGGGAGAGATTCTCAAAACCAAGGTTGACATGTTTCGAGTTCCTCTCAACATTTTGGAAATCCCGCTGAAACTTTGGACATTCTCGCGAAGGGTTCCCAATCCCCGACAAGACTGGTACCCTTTCACATCCAAATCTCTCAAACTCCGGAAGAGATTCTCAAAACCAAGGTTGACATGTTTCGAGTTCCTCTCAACATTTTGGAAATCCCGCTGAAACTTTGGACATTCTGGCGAAGGGTTCCCAATCCCCGACAAGACTGGTACACTTTCACGTCCAAATCTCTCAAACTCCGGGAGAGATTCTCAAAACCAAGGTTGACATGATTCGAGTTCCTCTCAACGTTTTGGAAATCCCGCTGAAACTTTGGACATTCTCGCGAAGGGTTCCCAATCCTTGACAAGACTGGTACCCTTTCACGTCCAAATCTCTCAAACTCCGGGAGAGATTCTCAAAACCGAGGTTGACATGTTTCGAGTTCCTCTCAACATTTTGGAAATCCCGCTGAAACTTTGGACATTCTGGCGAAGGGTTCCCAATCCCCGACAAGACTGGTACCCTTTCACGTCCAAATCTCTCAAACTCCGGGAGAGATTCTCAAAACCAAGGTTGATATGTTTCGAGTTCCTCTCAACATTTTGGAAATCCCGCTGAAACTTTGGACATTCTGGCGAAGGGTTCCCAATCCCCGACAAGACTGGTACCCTTTCACGTCCAAATCTCTCAAACTCCGGGAGAGATTCTCAAAACCAAGGTTGACATGTTTCGAGTTCCTCTCAACATTTTGGAAATCCCGCTGAAACTTTGGACATTCTGGCGAAGGGTTCCCAATCCCCGACAAGACTGGTACCCTTTCACGTCCAAATCTCTCAAACTCCGGGAGAGATTCTCAAAACCAATGTTGACATGTTTCGAGTTCCTCGCAACATTTTGGAAATCCCGCTGAAACTTTGGACATTCTCGCGAAGGCTTCCCAATCCCCGACAAGACTGGTACCCTTTCACGTCCAGATCTCTCAAACTCCGGGAGAGATTCTCAAAACCAAGGTTGACATGTTTCGAGTTCCTTTCAACATTTTGGAAATCCCGCTGAAACTTTGGACATTCTGGCGAAGGGTTCCCAATCCCCGACAAGACTGGTACCCTTTCACGTCCAAATCTCTCAAACTCCGGGAGAGATTCTCAAAACCAAGGTTGACATGTTTCGAGTTCCTCTCAACATTTTGGAAATCCCGCTGAAACTTTGGACATTCTCGCGAAGGGTTCCCAATCCCTGACAAGACTGGTACCCTTTCACATCCAAATCTCTCAAACTCCGGGAGAGATTCTCAAAACCGAGGTTGACATGTTTCGAGTTCCTCTCAACATTTTGGAAATCCCGCTGAAACTTTGGACATTCTCGCGAAGGGTTCCCAATCCCCGACAAGACTGGTACCCTTTCACGTCCAAATCTCTCAAACTCCGGGAGAGATTCTCAAAACCAAGGTTGACATGTTTCGAGTTCCTCTGAACATTTTGGAAATCCCGCTGAAACTTTGGACATTCTCGCGAAGGGTTCCCAATCCCCGACAAGACTGGTACCCTTTCACGTCCAAATCTCTCAAACTCCGGGAGAGATTCTCAAAACCAAGGTTGACATGTTTCGAGTTCCTCTGAACATTTTGGAAATCCCGCTGAAACTTTGGACATTCTCGCGAAGGGTTCCCAATCCCCGACAAGACTGGTACCCTTTCACGTCCAAATCTCTCAAACTCCGGGAGAGATTCTCAAAACCAAGGTTGACATGTTTCGAGTTCCTCTGAACATTTTGGAAATCCCGCTGAAACTTTGGACATTCTCGCGAAGGGTTCCCAATCCCCGACAAGACTGGTACCCTTTCACGTCCAAATCTCTCAAACTCCGGGAGAGATTCTCAAAACCAAGGTTGACATGTTTCGAGTTCCTCTCAACATTTTGGAAATCCCGCTGAAACTTTGGACATTCTCGCGAAGGGTTCCCAATCCCCGACAAGACTGGTACCCTTTCACGTCCAAATCTCTCAAACTCCGGGAGAGATTCTAAAAAAACCAAGGTTCACATGTTCCGAGTTCCTTTCAACATTTTGGAAATCCCGCTGAAACTTTGGACATTCTCGCGAAGGGTTCCCAATCCCCGACAAGACTGGTACCCTTTCACCTCCAAATCTCTCAAACTCCGGGAGAGATTCTCAAAAGCAAGGATGACATGTTTCGAGTTCCTCTCAACATTTTGGAAATCCCGCTGAAACTTTGGACATTCTGGCGAAGGGTTCCCAATCCCCGACAAGACTGGTACCCTTTCACGTCCAAATCTCTCAAACTGTGGGAGAGATTCTCAAAACCAAGGTTGACATGTTTCGAGTTCCTTTCAACATTTTGGAAATCCCGCTGAAACTTTGGACATTCTCGCGAAGGGTTCTCAATCCCCGACAAGACTGGTAGACTTTCACGTCCAAATCTCTCAAACTCCGGGAGAGATTCTCAAAACCAAGGTTGACATGTTTCGAGTTCCTCTCAACATTTTGGAAATCCCGCTGAAACTTTGGACATTCTCGCGAAGGGTTCCCAATCCCCGATAAGACTGGTACCCTTTCACGTCCAAATCTCTCAAACTCCAGGAGAGATTCTCAAAACCAAGGTTGACATGTTTCGAGTTCCTTTCAACATTTTGGAAATCCTGCTGAAACTTTGGACATTCTGGCGAAGGGTTCCCAATCCCCGACAAGACTGGTACCCTTTCACGTCCAAATGTCTCAAACTCCGGGAGAGATTCTCAAAACCAAGGTTGACATGTTTCGAGTTCCTCTCAACATTTTGGAAATCCCGCTGAAACTTTGGACATTCTCGCGAAGGGTTCCCAATCCCCGACAAGACTGGTACCCTTTCACGTCCAAATCTCTCAAACTCCGGGAGAGATTCTCAAAACCAAGGTTGACATGTTTCGAGTTCCTTTCAACATTTTGGAAATCCCGCTGAAACTTTGGACATTCTCGCGAAGGGTTCCCAATCCCCGACAAGACTGGTACCCTTTCACGTCCAAATCTCTCAAACTCCGGGAGAGATTCTCAAAACCAAGGTTGACATGTTTCGAGTTCCTCTCAACATTTTGGAAATCCCGCTGAAACTTTGGACATTCTCGCGAAGGGTTCCCAATCCCCGACAAGACTGGTACCCTTTCACATCCAAATCTCTCAAACTCCGGAAGAGATTCTCAAAACCAAGGTTGACATGTTTCGAGTTCCTCTCAACATTTTGGAAATCCCGCTGAAACTTTGGACATTCTGGCGAAGGGTTCCCAATCCCCGACAAGACTGGTACCCTTTCACGTCCAAATCTCTCAAACTCCGGGAGAGATTCTCAAAACCAAGGTTGACATGATTCGAATTCCTCTCAACGTTTTGGAAATCCCGCTGAAACTTTGGACATTCTCGCGAAGGGTTCCCAATCCTTGACAAGACTGGTACCCTTTCACGTCCAAATCTCTCAAACTCCGGGAGAGATTCTCAAAACCAAGGTTGACATGTTTCGAGTTCCTCTCAACATTTTGGAAATCCCGCTGAAACTTTGGACATTCTCGCGAAGGGTTCCCAATCCCCGACAAGACTGGTACCCTTTCACGTCCAAATCTCTCAAACTCCGGGAGAGATTCTCAAAACCAAGGTTGACATGTTTCGAGTTCCTCTCAACATTTTGGAAATCCCGATGAAACTTTGGACATTCTCGCGAAGGGTTCCCAATCCCCGACAAGACTGGTACCCTTTCACGTCCAAATCTCTCAAACTCCGGGAGAGATTCTCAAAACCAAGGTTGACATGTTTCGAGTTCCTTTCAACATTTTGGAAATACCGCTGAATTTTTGAACATTCTCGCGAAAAGTTCCCAATCCCCGACAGGACGGGTACCCTTTCACGTCCAAATCTCTCAAACTCCGGGAGAGATTCTCAAAACCAAGGTTGACATGTTTCGAGTTCCTCTCAACATTTTGGAAATCCCGCTGAAACTTTGGACATTCTCGCGAAGGGCTCCCAATCCCCGACAAGACTGGTACCCTTTCACGTCCAGATCTCTCAAACTCCGGGAGAGATTCTCAAAACCAAGGTTGACATGTTTCGAGTTCCTTTCAACATTTTGGAAATCCCGCTGAAACTTTGGACATTCTCGCGAAGGGTTCCCAATCCCCGACAAGACTGGTACCCTTTCACGTCCAGATCTCTCTAAATCCGGGAGAGATTCTCAAAACCAAGGCTGACATGTTTGGAGTTCCTTTCAACATTTTGGAAATCCCGCTGAAACTTTGGGCATTCTCGCGAAGGGTTCCCAATCCCCGACAAGACTGGTACCCTTTCACGTCCAAATCTCTCAAACTCCGGGAGAGATTCTCAAAACCAAGGTTGACATGTTTCGAGTTCCTTTCAACATTTTGGAAATCCCGCTGAAACTTTGGACATTCTCGCGAAGGGTTCCCAATCCCCGACAAGACTGGTACCCTTTCACATCCAAATCTCTCAAACTCCGGGAGAGATTCTCAAAACCAAGGTTGACATGTTTCGAGTTCCTTTCAACATTTTGGAAATCCCGCTGAAACTTTGAACATTCTCGCGAAAAGTTCCCAATCCCCGACAGGACGGGTACCCTTTCACGTCCAAATCTCTCAAACTCCGGGAGAGATTCTCAAAACCAAGGTTGACATGTTTCGAGTTCCTCTCAACATTTTGGAAATCCCGCTGAAACTTTGGACATTCTCGCGAGGGGTTCCCAATCCCCGACAAGACTGGTACCCTTTCACGTCCAGATCTCTCAAACTCCGAGAGAGATTCTCAAAACCAAGGTTGACATGTTTCGAGTTCCTCTCAACATTTTGGAAATCCCGCTGAAACTTTGAACATTCTCGCGAAAAGTTCCCAATCCCCGACAAGATTGGTACCCTTTCACGTCCAAATCTCTCAAACTCTGGGAGACATTCTCAAAACCAAGGTTCACATGTTTCGAGTTCCTCTCAACATTTTGGAAATCCCGCTGAAACTTTGGACATTCTCGCGAAGGGTTCCCAATCCCCGACAAGACTGGTACCCTTTCACGTCCAAATCTCTCAAACTCCGGGAGAGATTCTCAAAACCAAGGTTGACATGTTTCGAGTTCCTCTCAACATTTTGGAAATCCCGCTGAAACTTTGGACATTCTCGCGAAGGGTTCCCAATCCCCGACAAGACTGGTACCCTTTCACGTCCAAATCTCTCAAACTCCGGGAGAGATTCTCAAAACCAAGGTTGACATGTTTCAAGTTCCTTTCAACATTTTGGAAATCCCGCTGAAACTTTGGACATTCTCGCGAAGGGTTCCCAATCCCCGACAAGACTGGTAGCCTTTCACGTCCAAATCTCTCAAACTCCGGGAGAGATTCTCAAAACCAAGGTTGACATGTTTCGAGTTCCTCTCAACATTTTGGAAATCCCGCTGAAACTTTGGACATTCTCGCGAAGGGTTCCCAATCCCAGACAAGACTGGTACCCTTTCACGTCCAAATCTCTCAAACTCCGGGAGAGATTCTCAAAACCAAGGTTGACATGTTTCAAGTTCCTTTCAACATTTTGGAAATCCCGCTGAAACTTTGGACATTCTGGCGAAGGGTTCCCAATCCCCGACAAGACTGGTACCCTTTCACGTCCAAATCTCTCAAACTCCGGGAGAGATTCTCAAAACCAAGGTTGACATGTTTCGAGTTCCTCTCAACATTTTGGAAATCCCGCTGAAACTTTGGACATTCTCGCAAAGGGTTCCCAATCCCCGGTAAGACTGGTACCTTTTCACGTCCAAATCTCTCAAACTCCGGGAGAGATTCTCAAAACCAAGGTTGACATGTTTCGAGTTCCTCTCAACATTTTGGAAATCCCGCTGAAACTTTGGACATTCTCGCGAAGGGTTCCCAATCCCACACAAGACTGGTACCCTTTCACGTCCAAATCTCTCAAACTCCGGGAGAGATTCTCAAAACCAAGGTTGACATGTTTCGAGTTCCTCTCAACATTTTGGAAATCCCGCTGAAACTTTGGACATTCTCGCGAAGGCTTCCCAATCCCCGACAAGACTGGTACCCTTTCACGTCCAAATCTCTCAAACTCCGGAAGAGATTCTCAAAACCAAGGTTGACATGATTCGAGTTCCTCTCAACATTTTGGAAATCCCGCTGAAACTTTGGACATTCTCGCGAAGGGTTCCCAATCCCCGACAAGACTGGTACCCTTTCACGTCCAAATCTCTCAAACTCCGGGAGAGATTCTCAAAACCAAGGTTGACATGTTTCGAGTTCCTCTCAACATTTTGGAAATCCCGCTGAAACTTTGGACATTCTCGCGAAGGGTTCCCAATCCCCGACAAGACTGGTACCCTTTCACGTCCAAATCTCTCAAACTCCGGGAGAGATTCTCAAAACCAAGGTTGACATGTTTCAAGTTCCTTTCAACATTTTGGAAATCCCGCTGAAACTCTGGACATTCTCGCGAAGGGTTCCCAATCCCCGACAAGACTGGTACCCTTTCACGTCCAAATCTCTCAAACTCCGGGAGAGATTCTCAAAACCAAGGTTGACATGTTTCGAGTTCCTCTCAACATTTTGGAAATCCCGCTGAAACTTTGGACATTCTCGCGAAGGGTTCCCAATCCCAGACAAGACTGGTAGCCTTTCACGTCCAAATCTCTCAAACTCCGGGAGAGATTCTCAAAACCAAGGTTGACATGTTTCAAGTTCCTTTCAACATTTTGGAAATCCCGCTGAAACTTTGGACATTCTCGCGAAGGGTTCCCAATCCCCGACAAGACTGGTACACTTTCACGTCCAAATCTCTCAAACTCCGGGAGAGATTCTCAAAACCAAGGTTGACATGTTTCGAGTTCCTCTCAACATTTTGGAAATCCCGCTGAAACTTTGGACATTCTCGCGAAGGGTTCTCAATCCCCGACAAGACTGGTAGACTTTCACGTCCAAATCTCTCAAACTCCGGGAGAGATTCTCAAAACCAAGGTTGACATGTTTCGAGTTCCTCTCAACATTTTGGAAATCCCGCTGAAACTTTGGACATTCTCGCGAAGGGTTCCCAATCCCCGACAAGACTGGTACCCTTTCACGTCCAAATCTCTCAAACTCCGGGAGAGATTCTCAAAACCAAGGTTGACATGTTTCGAGTTCCTCTCAACATTTTGGAAATCCCGCTGAAACTTTGGACATTCTCGCGAAGGGTTCCCAATCCCCGACAAGACTGCTACTCTTTCACGTCCAAATCTCTCAAACTCCGGGAGAGATTCTCAAAACCAAGGTTGACATGTTTCGAGTTCCTCTCAACATTTTGGAAATCCCGCTGAAACTTTGGACATTCTCGCGAAGGGTTCTCAATCCCCGACAAGACTGGTACCCTTTCACGTCCAAATCTCTCAAACTCCGGGAGAGATTCTCAAAACCAAGGTTGACATGTTTCGAGTTCCTCTCAACATTTTGGAAATCCCGCTGAAACTTTGGACATTCTGGCGAAGGTTCCCAATCCCCGACAAGACTGGTACCCTTTCACGTCCAAATCTCTCAAACTCTGGGAGAGATTCTCAAAACCAAGGTTGACATGTTTCGAGTTCCTCTCAACATTTTGGAAATCCCGCTGAAACTTTGGACATTCTCGCGAAGGGTTCCCA
The DNA here is from genome assembly GCF_964273445.1 of Streptopelia decaocto. NCBI lineage: Eukaryota > Metazoa > Chordata > Aves > Columbiformes > Columbidae > Streptopelia > Streptopelia decaocto. The sequence continues at coordinate 697,538 of NW_028116102.1, forward strand.
ATCCCCGACAAGACTGGTACCCTTTCACGTCCAAATCTCTCAAACTCCGGGAGAGATTCTCAAAACCAAGGCTGACATGTTTCGAGTTCCTCTCAACATTTTGGAAATCCCGCTGAAACTTTGGACATTCTCGCGAAGGGTTCCCAATCCCCGACAAGACTGGTAGCCTTTCACGTCCAAATCTCTCAAACTCCGGGAGAGATTCTCAAAACCAAGGTTGACATGATTCGAGTTCCTCTCAACATTTTGGAAATCCCGCTGAAACTTTGGACATTCTGGCGAAGGGTTCCCAATCCCCGACAAGACTGGTACCCTTTCACGTCCAAATCTCTCAAACTCCGGGAGAGATTCTCAAAACCAAGGTTGACATGTTTCGAGTTCCTCTCAACATTTTGGAAATCCCGCTGAAACTTTGGACATTCTCGCGAAGGGTTCCCAATCCCCGACAAGACTGGTACCCTTTCACGTCCAAATCTCTCAAACTCCGGGAGAGATTCTCAAAACCAAGGTTGACATGTTTCGAGTTCCTTTCAACATTTTGGAAATCCCGCTGAAACTTTGGACATTCTGGCGAAGGGTTCCCAATCCCCGACAAGACTGGTACCCTTTCACGTCCAAATCTCTCAAACTCCAGGAGAGATTCTCAAAACCAAGGTTGACATGTTTCGAGTTCCTCGCAACATTTTGGAAATCCCGCTGAAACTTTGGACATTCTCGCGAAGGGTTCCCACTCCCCGACAAGACTGGTACCCTTTCACGTCCAGATCTCTCAAACTCCGGGAGAGATTCTCAAAACCAAGGTTGACATGTTTCGAGTTCCTCTCAACATTTTGGAAATCCCGCTGAAACTTTGGACATTCTCGCGAAGGGTTCCCAATCCCTGACAAGACTGGTACCCTTTCACGTCCAAATCTCTCAAACTCCGGGAGAGATTCTCAAAACCGAGGTTGACATGTTTCGAGTTCCTCTCAACATTTTGGAAATCCCGCTGAAACTTTGGACATTCTCGCGAAGGGTTCCCAATCCCCGACAAGACTGGTACCCTTTCACGTCCAAATCTCTCAAACTCCGGGAGAGATTCTCAAAACCAAGGTTGACATGTTTCGAGTTCCTCTGAACATTTTGGAAATCCCGCTGAAACTTTGGACATTCTCGCGAAGGGTTCCCAATCCCCGACAAGACTGGTACCCTTTCACGTCCAAATCTCTCAAACTCCGGGAGAGATTCTCAAAACCAAGGTTGACATGTTTCGAGTTCCTCTCAACATTTTGGAAATCCCGCTGAAACTTTGGACATTCTCGCAAAGGGTTCCCAATCCCCGACAAGACTGGTACCCTTTCACGTCCAAATCTCTCAAACTCCGGGAGAGATTCTCAAAACCAAGGTTGACATGTTTCGAGTTCCTCTCAACATTTTGGAAATCCCGCTGAAACTTTGGACATTCTCGCGAAGGGTTCCCAATCCCCGACAAGACTGGTACCCTTTCACGTCCAAATCTCTCAAACTCCGGGAGAGATTCTCAAAACCAAGGCTGACATGTTTCGAGTTCCTCTCACCATTTTGGAAATCCCGCTGAAACTTTGGACATTCTGGCGAAGGGTTCCCAATCCCCGACAAGACTGGTACCCTTTCACGTCCAAATCTCTCAAACTCCGGGAGAGATTCTCAAAACCAAGGTTGACATGTTTCGAGTTCCTCTCAACATTTTGGAAATCCCGCTGAAACTTTGGACATTCTCGCGAAGGGTTCCCAATCCCCGACAAGACTGGTACCCTTTCACATCCAAATCTCTCAAACTCCGGGAGAGATTCTCAAAACCGAGGTTGACATGTTTCGAGTTCCTCTCAACATTTTGGAAATCCCGCTGAAACTTTGGACATTCTGGCGAAGGGTTCCCAATCCCCGACAAGACTGGTACACTTTCACGTCCAAATCTCTCAAACTCCGGGAGAGATTCTCAAAACCAAGGTTGACATGATTCGAGTTCCTCTCAACGTTTTGGAAATCCCGCTGAAACTTTGGACATTCTCGCGAAGGGTTCCCAATCCTTGACAAGACTGGTACCCTTTCACGTCCAAATCTCTCAAACTCCGGGAGAGATTCTCAAAACCAAGGTTGACATGTTTCGAGTTCCTCTCAACATTTTGGAAATCCCGCTGAAACTTTGGACATTCTGGCGAAGGTTTCCCAATCCCCGACAAGACTGGTACCTTTTCACGTCCAAATCTCTCAAACTCCGGGAGAGATTCTCAAAACCAAGGTTGACATGTTTCGAGTTCCTCTCAACATTTTGGAAATCCCGCTGAAACTTTGGACATTCTGGCGAAGGGTTCCCAATCCCCGACAAGACTGGTACACTTTCACGTCCAAATCTCTCAAACTCCGGGAGAGATTCTCAAAACCAAGGTTGACATGTTTCGAGTTCCTTTCAACATTTTGGAAATCCCGCTGAAACTTTGGACATTCTGGCGAAGGGTTCCCAATCCCCGACAAGACTGGTACCCTTTCACGTCCAAATCTCTCAAACTCCAGGAGAGATTCTCAAAACCAAGGTTGACATGTTTCGAGTTCCTCGCAACATTTTGGAAATCCCGCTGAAACTTTCGACATTCTCGCGAAGGCTTCCCAATCCCCGACAAGACTGGTACCCTTTCACGTCCAAATCTCTCAAACTCCAGGAGAGATTCTCAAAACCAAGGTTGACATGTTTCGAGTTCCTCGCAACATTTTGGAAATCCCGCTGAAACTTTCGACATTCTCGCGAAGGGTTCCCAATCCCCGACAAGACTGGTACCCTTTCACGTCCAGATCTCTCAAACTCCGGGAGAGATTCTCAAAACCAAGGTTGACATGTTTCGAGTTCCTTTCAACATTTTGGAAATCCCGCTGAAACTTTGGACATTCTCGCGAAGGGTTCCCAATCCCCGACAAGACTGGTACCCTTTCACGTCCAAATCTCTCAAACTCCGGGAGAGATTCTCAAAACCAAGGTTGACATGTTTCGAGTTCCTTTCAACATTTTGGAAATCCCGCTGAAACTTTGGACATTCTGGCGAAGGGTTCCCAATCCCCGACAAGACTGGTACCCTTTCACGTCCAAATCTCTCAAACTCCAGGAGAGATTCTCAAAACCAAGGTTGACATGTTTCGAGTTCCTCGCAACATTTTGGAAATCCCGCTGAAACTTTCGACATTCTCGCGAAGGCTTCCCAATCCCCGACAAGACTGGTACCCTTTCACGTCCAGATCTCTCAAACTCCGGGAGAGATTCTCAAAACCAAGGTTGACATGTTTCGAGTTCCTCTCAACATTTTGGAAATCCCGCTGAAACTTTGGACATTCTCGCGAAGGGTTCCCAATCCCTGACAAGACTGGTACCCTTTCACGTCCAAATCTCTCAAACTCCGGGAGAGATTCTCAAAACCGAGGTTGACATGTTTCGAGTTCCTCTCAACATTTTGGAAATCCCGCTGAAACTTTGGACATTCTCGCGAAGGGTTCCCAATCCCCGACAAGACTGGTACCCTTTCACGTCCAAATCTCTCAAACTCCGGGAGAGATTCTCAAAACCAAGGTTGACATGTTTCGAGTTCCTCTCAACATTTTGGAAATCCCGCTGAAACTTTGGACATTCTCGCGAAGGGTTCCCAATCCCCGACAAGACTGGTACCCTTTCACGTCCAAATCTCTCAAACTCCGGGAGAGATTCTCAAAACCAAGGTTGACATGTTTTGAGTTCCTCTCAACATTTTGGAAATCCCGCTGAAACTTTGGACATTCTCGCGAAGGGTTCCCAATCCCCGACAAGACTGGTACCCTTTCACGTCCAAATCTCTCAAACTCCGGGAGAGATTCTCAAAACCAAGTTTGACATGTTTCGAGTTCCTCTCAACATTTTGGAAATCCCGCTGAAACTTTGGACATTCTCCCGAAGGGTTCCCAATCCCCGACAAGACTGGTACCCTTTCACGTCCAAATCTCTCAAACTCCGGGAGAGATTCTCAAAACCAAGGCTGACATGTTTCGAGTTCCTCTCACCATTTTGGAAATCCTGCTGAAACTTTGGACATTCTGGCGAAGGGTTCCCAATCCCCGACAAGACTGGTACCCTTTCACGTCCAAATCTCTCAAACTCCGGGAGAGATTCTCAAAACCAAGGTTGACATGTTTCGAGTTCCTCTCAACATTTTGGAAATCCCGCTGAAACTTTGGACATTCTCGCGAAGGGTTCCCAATCCCCGACAAGACTGGTACCCTTTCACATCCAAATCTCTCAAACTCCGGGAGAGATTCTCAAAACCGAGGTTGACATGTTTCGAGTTCCTCTCAACATTTTGGAAATCCCGCTGAAACTTTGGACATTCTGGCGAAGGGTTCCCAAACCCCGACAAGACTGGTACACTTTCACGTCCAAATCTCTCAAACTCCGGGAGAGATTCTCAAAACCAAGGTTGACATGATTCGAGTTCCTCTCAACGTTTTGGAAATCCCGCTGAAACTTTGGACATTCTGGCGAAGGTTTCCCAATCCCCGACAAGACTGGTACCTTTTCACGTCCAAATCTCTCAAACTCCGGGAGAGATTCTCAAAACCAAGGTTGACATGTTTCGAGTTCCTCTCAACATTTTGGAAATCCCGCTGAAACTTTGGACATTCTGGCGAAGGGTTCCCAATCCCCGACAAGACTGGTACACTTTCACGTCCAAATCTCTCAAACTCCGGGAGAGATTCTCAAAACCAAGGTTGACATGTTTCGAGTTCCTTTCAACATTTTGGAAATCCCGCTGAAACTTTGGACATTCTGGCGAAGGGTTCCCAATCCCCGACAAGACTGGTACCCTTTCACGTCCAAATCTCTCAAACTCCAGGAGAGATTCTCAAAACCAAGGTTGACATGTTTCGAGTTCCTCGCAACATTTTGGAAATCCCGCTGAAACTTTCGACATTCTCGCGAAGGCTTCCCAATCCCCGACAAGACTGGTACCCTTTCACGTCCAAATCTCTCAAACTCCAGGAGAGATTCTCAAAACCAAGGTTGACATGTTTCGAGTTCCTCGCAACATTTTGGAAATCCCGCTGAAACTTTCGACATTCTCGCGAAGGGTTCCCAATCCCCGACAAGACTGGTACCCTTTCACGTCCAGATCTCTCAAACTCCGGGAGAGATTCTCAAAACCAAGGTTGACATGTTTCGAGTTCCTTTCAACATTTTGGAAATCCCGCTGAAACTTTGGACATTCTCGCGAAGGGTTCCCAATCCCCGACAAGACTGGTACCCTTTCACGTCCAAATCTCTCAAACTCCGGGAGAGATTCTCAAAACCAAGGTTGACATGTTTCGAGTTCCTTTCAACATTTTGGAAATCCCGCTGAAACTTTGGACATTCTGGCGAAGGGTTCCCAATCCCCGACAAGACTGGTACCCTTTCACGTCCAAATCTCTCAAACTCCAGGAGAGATTCTCAAAACCAAGGTTGACATGTTTCGAGTTCCTCGCAACATTTTGGAAATCCCGCTGAAACTTTCGACATTCTCGCGAAGGCTTCCCAATCCCCGACAAGACTGGTACCCTTTCACGTCCAGATCTCTCAAACTCCGGGAGAGATTCTCAAAACCAAGGTTGACATGTTTCGAGTTCCTCTCAACATTTTGGAAATCCCGCTGAAACTTTGGACATTCTCGCGAAGGGTTCCCAATCCCTGACAAGACTGGTACCCTTTCACGTCCAAATCTCTCAAACTCCGGGAGAGATTCTCAAAACCGAGGTTGACATGTTTCGAGTTCCTCTCAACATTTTGGAAATCCCGCTGAAACTTTGGACATTCTCGCGAAGGGTTCCCAATCCCCGACAAGACTGGTACCCTTTCACGTCCAAATCTCTCAAACTCCGGGAGAGATTCTCAAAACCAAGGTTGACATGTTTCGAGTTCCTCTCAACATTTTGGAAATCCCGCTGAAACTTTGGACATTCTCGCGAAGGGTTCCCAATCCCCGACAAGACTGGTACCCTTTCACGTCCAAATCTCTCAAACTCCGGGAGAGATTCTCAAAACCAAGGTTGACATGTTTTGAGTTCCTCTCAACATTTTGGAAATCCCGCTGAAACTTTGGACATTCTCGCGAAGGGTTCCCAATCCCCGACAAGACTGGTACCCTTTCACGTCCAAATCTCTCAAACTCCGGGAGAGATTCTCAAAACCAAGTTTGACATGTTTCGAGTTCCTCTCAACATTTTGGAAATCCCGCTGAAACTTTGGACATTCTCCCGAAGGGTTCCCAATCCCCGACAAGACTGGTACCCTTTCACGTCCAAATCTCTCAAACTCCGGGAGAGATTCTCAAAACCAAGGCTGACATGTTTCGAGTTCCTCTCACCATTTTGGAAATCCTGCTGAAACTTTGGACATTCTGGCGAAGGGTTCCCAATCCCCGACAAGACTGGTACCCTTTCACGTCCAAATCTCTCAAACTCCGGGAGAGATTCTCAAAACCAAGGTTGACATGTTTCGAGTTCCTCTCAACATTTTGGAAATCCCGCTGAAACTTTGGACATTCTCGCGAAGGGTTCCCAATCCCCGACAAGACTGGTACCCTTTCACATCCAAATCTCTCAAACTCCGGGAGAGATTCTCAAAACCGAGGTTGACATGTTTCGAGTTCCTCTCAACATTTTGGAAATCCCGCTGAAACTTTGGACATTCTGGCGAAGGGTTCCCAAACCCCGACAAGACTGGTACACTTTCACGTCCAAATCTCTCAAACTCCGGGAGAGATTCTCAAAACCAAGGTTGACATGATTCGAGTTCCTCTCAACGTTTTGGAAATCCCGCTGAAACTTTGGACATTCTCGCGAAGGGTTCCCAATCCTTGACAAGACTGGTACCCTTTCACGTCCAGATCTCTCAAACTCCGGGAGAGATTCTCAAAACCAAGGTTGACATGTTTCGAGTTCCTTTCAACATTTTGGAAATCCCGCTGAAACTTTCGACATTCTCGCGAAGGCTTCCCAATCCCCGACAAGACTGGTACCCTTTCACGTCCAAATCTCTCAAACTCCGGGAGAGATTCTCAAAACCAAGGTTGACATGTTTCGAGTTCCTCTCAACATTTTGGAAATCCCGCTGAAACTTTGGACATTCTGGCGAAGGGTTCCCAATCCCCGACAAGACTGGTACCCTTTCACGTCCAAATCTCTCAAACTCCGGGAGAGATTCTCAAAACCAAGGTTGACATGATTCGAGTTCCTCTCAACGTTTTGGAAATCCCGCTGAAACTTTGGACATTCTCGCGAAGGGTTCCCAATCCTTGACAAGACTGGTACCCTTTCACGTCCAGATCTCTCAAACTCCGGGAGAGATTCTCAAAACCAAGGTTGACATGTTTCGAGTTCCTTTCAACATTTTGGAAATCCCGCTGAAACTTTGGACATTCTCGCGAAGGGTTCCCAATCCCCGACAAGACTGGTACCCTTTCACGTCCAAATCTCTCAAACTCCGGGAGAGATTCTCAAAACCAAGGTTGACATGTTTCGAGTTCCTCTCAACATTTTGGAAATCCCGCTGAAACTTTGGACATTCTGGCGAAGGGTTCCCAATCCCCGACAAGACTGGTACCCTTTCACGTCCAGATCTCTCAAACTCCGGGAGAGATTCTCAAAACCAAGGTTGACATGTTTCGAGTTCCTTTCAACATTTTGGAAATCCCGCTGAAACTTTGGACATTCTCGCGAAGGGTTCCCAATCCCCGACAAGACTGGTACCCTTTCACGTCCAGATCTCTCTAACTCCGGGAGAGATTCTCAAAACCAAGGCTGACATGTTTCGAGTTCCTTTCAACATTTTGGAAATCCCGCTGAAACTTTGGGCATTCTCGCGAAGGGTTCCCAATCCCCGACAAGACTGGTACCCTTTCACGTCCAGATCTCTCAAACTCCGGGAGAGATTCTCAAAACCAAGGTTGACATGTTTCGAGTTCCTTTCAACATTTTGGAAATCCCGCTGAAACTTTGGACATTCTCGCGAAGGGTTCCCAATCCCCGACAAGACTGGTACCCTTTCACATCCAAATCTCTCAAACTCCGGGAGAGATTCTCAAAACCAAGGTTGACATGTTTCGAGTTCCTTTCAACATTTTGGAAATCCCGCTGAAACTTTGAACATTCTCGCGAAAAGTTCCCAATCCCCGACAGGACGGGTACCCTTTCACGTCCAAATCTCTCAAACTCCGGGAGAGATTCTCAAAACCAAGGTTGACATGTTTCGAGTTCCTCTCAACATTTTGGAAATCCCGCTGAAACTTTGGACATTCTCGCGAGGGGTTCCCAATCCCCGACAAGACTGGTACCCTTTCACGTCCAGATCTCTCAAACTCCGGGAGAGATTCTCAAAACCAAGGTTGACATGTTTCGAGTTCCTTTCAACATTTTGGAAATCCCGCTGAAACTTTGAACATTCTTGCGAAAAGTTCCCAATCCCCGACAAGATTGGTACCCTTTCACGTCCAAATCTCTCAAACTCCAGGAGAGATTCTCAAAACCAAGGTTGACATGTTTCGAGTTCCTCTCAACATTTTGGAAATCCCGCTGAAACTTTGGACATTCTGGCGAAGGGTTCCCAATCCCCGACAAGACTGGTACCCTTTCACGTCCAAATCTCTCAAACTCCGGGAGAGATTCTCAAAACCAAGGTTGACATGTTTCGAGTTCCTTTCAACATTTTGGAAATCCCGCTGAAACTTTGGACATTCTGGCGAAGGGTTCCCAATCCCCGACAAGACTGGTACCCTTTCACGTCCAAATCTCTCAAACTCCGGGAGAGATTCTCAAAACCAAGGTTGACATGTTTCGAGTTCCTCGCAACATTTTGGAAATCCCGCTGAAACTTTCGACATTCTCGCGAAGGGTTCCCAATCCCCGACAAGACTGGTACCCTTTCACGTCCAGATCTCTCAAACTCCGGGAGAGATTCTCAAAACCAAGGTTGACATGTTTCGAGTTCCTCTCAACATTTTGGAAATCCCGCTGAAACTTTGGACATTCTGGCGAAGGGTTCCCAATCCCCGACAAGACTGGTACCCTTTCACGTCCAAATCTCTCAAACTCCGGGAGAGATTCTCAAAACCAAGGTTGACATGTTTCGAGTTCCTCTCAACATTTTGGAAATCCCGCTGAAACTTTGGACATTCTCGCAAAGGGTTCCCGATCCCACACAAGACTGGTACCCTTTCACGTCCAAATCTCTCAAACTCCGGGAGAGATTCTCAAAACCAAGGTTGACATGTTTCGAGTTCCTCTCAACATTTTGGAAATCCCGCTGAAACTTTGGACATTCTCGCGAATGGTTCCCAATCCCCGACCAGACTGGTACCCTTTCACGTCCAAATCTCTCAAACTCCGGGAGAGATTCTCAAAACCAAGGTTGACATGTTTCGAGTTCCTCTCAACATTTTGGAAATCCCGCTGAAACTTTGAACATTCTCGCGAAAAGTACCCAATCCCCGACAGGACGGGTACCCTTTCACGTCCAAATCTCTCAAACTCCGGGAGAGATTCTCAAAACCAAGGTTGACATGTTTCGAGTTCCTCTCAACATTTTGGAAATCCCGCTGAAACTTTGGACATTCTCGCGAGGGGTTCCCAATCCCCTACAAGACTGGTACCCTTTCACGTCCAGATCTCTCAAACTCCGGGAGAGATTCTCAAAACCAAGGTTGACATGTTTCGAGTTCCTTTCAACATTTTGGAAATCCCGCTGAAACTTTGGACATTCTTGCGAAAAGTTCCCAATCCCCGACAAGATTGGTACCCTTTCACGTCCAAATCTCTCAAACTCCGGGAGAGATTCTCAAAACCAAGGTTGACATGTTTCGAGTTCCTCTCAACATTTTGGAAATCCCGCTGAAACTTTGGACATTCTGGCGAAGGGTTCCCAATCCCCGACAAGACTGGTACCCTTTCACGTCCAAATCTCTCAAACTCCGGGAGAGATTCTCAAAACCAAGGTTGACATGTTTCGAGTTCCTCTCAACATTTTGGAAATCCCGCTGAAACTTTGGACATTCTGGCGAAAGGTTCCCAATCCCCGACAAGACTGGTACCCTTTCACGTCCAAATCTCTCAAACTCCGGGAGAGATTCTCAAAACCAAGGTTGACATGTTTCGAGTTCCTCGCAACATTTTGGAAATCCCGCTGAAACTTTCGACATTCTCGCGAAGGGTTCCCAATCCCCGACAAGACTGGTACCCTTTCACGTCCAGATCTCTCAAACTCCGGGAGAGATTCTCAAAACCAAGGTTGACATGTTTCGAGTTCCTCTCAACATTTTGGAAATCCCGCTGAAACTTTGGACATTCTGGCGAAGGGTTCCCAATCCCCGACAAGACTGGTACCCTTTCACGTCCAAATCTCTCAAACTCCGGGAGAGATTCTCAAAACAAAGGTTGACATGTTTCGAGTTCCTCTCAACATTTTGGAAATCCCGCTGAAACTTTGGACATTCTCGCAAAGGGTTCCCGATCCCACACAAGACTGGTACCCTTTCACGTCCAAATCTCTCAAACTCCGGGAGAGATTCTCAAAACCAAGGTTGACATGTTTCGAGTTCCTCTCAACATTTTGGAAATCCCGCTGAAACTTTGGACATTCTCGCGAAGGGTTCCCAATCCCCGACCAGACTGGTACCCTTTCACGTCCAAATCTCTCAAACTCCGGGAGAGATTCTCAAAACCAAGGTTGACATGTTTCGAGTTCCTCTCAACATTTTGGAAATCCCGCTGAAACTTTGGACATTCTCGCGAAGGGTTCCCGATCCCACACAAGACTGGTACCCTTTCACGTCCAAATCTCTCAAACTCCGGGAGAGATTCTCAAAACCAAGGTTGACATGTTTCGAGTTCCTTTCAACATTTTGGAAATCCCGCTGAAACTTTGGACATTCTCGCGAAGGGTTCCCAATCCCCGACAAGACTGGTACCCTTTCACGTCCAAATCTCTCAAACTCCGGGAGAGATTCTCAAAACCAAGGTTGACATGTTTCGAGTTCCTTTCAACATTTTGGAAATCCCGCTGAAACTTTGAACATTCTCGCGAAAAGTTCCCACTCCCCGACAGGACGTGTACCCTTTCACGTCCAAATCTCTCAAACTCCGGGAGAGATTCTCAAAACCGAGGTTGACATGTTTCGAGTTCCTCTCAACATTTTGGAAATCCCGCTGAAACTTTGGACATTCTCGCAAAGGGTTCCCAATCCCCGACAAGACTGGTACCCTTTCACGTCCAGATCTCTCAAACTCCGGGAGAGATTTTCAAAACCAAGGTTGACATGTTTCGAGTTCCTCGCAACATTTTGGAAATCCCGCTGAAACTTTCGACATTCTCGCGAAGGCTTCCCAATCCCCGACAAGACTGGTACCCTTTCACGTCCAGATCTCTCAAACTCCGTGAGAGATTCTCAAAACCAAGGTTGACATGTTTCGAGTTCCTTTCAACATTTTGGAAATCCCGCTGAAACTTTGGACATTCTGGCGAAGGGTTCCCAATCCCCGACAAGACTGGTACCCTTTCACGTCCAAATCTCTCAAACTCCGGGAGAGATTCTCAAAACCAAGGTTGACATGTTTCGAGTTCCTCTCAACATTTTGGAAATCCCGCTGAAACTTTGGACATTCTCGCAAAGGGTTCCCGATCCCACACAAGACTGGTACCCTTTCACGTCCAAATCTCTCAAACTCCGGGAGAGATTCTCAAAACCAAGGTTGACATGTTTCGAGTTCCTTTCAACATTTTGGAAATCCCGCTGAAACTTTGGACATTCTGGCGAAGGGTTCCCAATCCCCGACAAGACTGGTACCCTTTCACGTCCAAATCTCTCAAACTCCGGGAGAGATTCTCAAAACCAAGGTTGACATGTTTTGAGTTCCTCTCAACATTTTGGAAATCCCGCTGAAACTTTGGGCATTCTCGCGAAGGGTTCCCAATCCCCGACAAGACTGGTACCCTTTCACGTCCAAATCTCTCAAACTCCGGGAGAGATTCTCAAAACCAAGGCTGACATGTTTCGAGTTCCTCTCAACATTTTGGAAATCCCGCTGAAACTTTGGACATTCTCGCGAAGGGTTCCCAATCCCCGACAAGACTGGTACCCTTTCACGTCCAAATCTCTCAAACTCCGGGAGAGATTCTCAAAACCAAGGTTGACATGTTTCGAGTTCCTCTCAACATTTTGGAAATCCCGCTGAAACTTTGGACATTCTCGCGAAGGGTTCCCAATCCCCGACAAGACTGGTACCCTTTCACGTCCAAATCTCTCAAACTCCGGGAGAGATTCTCAAAACCAAGGTTGACATGTTTCGAGTTCCTCTCAACGTTTTGGAAATCCCGCTGAAACTTTGGACATTCTCGCGAAGGGTTCCCAATCCTTGACTAGACTGGTACCCTTTCACGTCCAAATCTCTCAAACTCCGGGAGACATTCTCAAAACCAAGGTTGACATGTTTCGAGTTCCTCTCAACATTTTGGAAATCCCGCTGAAACTTTGGACATTCTCGCGAAGGGTTCCCAATCCCCGACAAGACTGGTACCATTTCACGTCCAAATCTCTCAAACTCCGGGAGAGATTCTCAAAACCAAGGTTGACATGTTTCGAGTTCCTCTCAACATTTTGGAAATCCCGCTGAAACTTTGGACATTCTGGCGAAGGGTTCCCAATCCCCGACAAGACTGGTACCCTTTCACGTCCAAATCTCTCAAACTCCGGGAGAGATTCTCAAAACCAAGGTTGACATGTTTCGAGTTCCTTTCAACATTTTGGAAATCCCGCTGAAACTTTAAACATTCTCGCGAAGGGTTCCCAATCCCCGACAAGACTGGTACCCTTTCACGTCCAAATCTCTCAAACTCCAGGAGAGATTCTCAAAACCAAGGTTGACATGTTTCGAGTTCCTCGCAACATTTTGGAAATCCCGCTGAAACTTTCGACATTCTCGCGAAGGGTTCCCAATCCCCGACAAGACTGGTACCCTTTCACGTCCAAATCTCTCAAACTCCGGGAGAGATTCTCAAAACCAAGGTTGACATGTTTCGAGTTCCTCTCAACATTTTGGAAATCCCGCTGAAACTTTGGACATTCTCGCGAAGGGTTCCCAATCCCCGACAAGACTGGTACCCTTTCACGTCCAAATCTCTCAAACTCCGGGAGAGATTCTCAAAACCAAGGTTGACATGTTTCGAGTTCCTTTCAACATTTTGGAAATCCCGCTGAAACTTTGAACATTCTCGCGAAAAGTTCCCAATCCCCGACAGGACGGGTACCCTTTCACGTCCAAATCTCTCAAACTCCGGGAGAGATTCTCAAAACCAAGGTTGACATGTTTCGAGTTCCTTTCAACATTTTGGAAATCCCGCTGAAACTTTGGACATTCTCGCGAAGGGTTCCCAATCCCCGACAAGACTGGTACCCTTTCACGTCCAAATCTCTCAAACTCCGGGAGAGATTCTCAAAACCAAGGTTGACATGTTTCGAGTTCCTCTCAACATTTTGGAAATCCCGCTGAAACTTTGGACATTCTCGCGAAGGGTTCCCAATCCCCGACAAGACTGGTACCCTTTCACGTCCAAATCTCTCAAACTCCGGGAGAGATTCTCAAAACCAAGGTTGACATGTTTCGAGTTCCTCTCAACGTTTTGGAAATCCCGCTGAAACTTTGGACATTCTCGCGAAGGGTTCCCAATCCTTGACTAGACTGGTACCCTTTCACGTCCAAATCTCTCAAACTCCGGGAGACATTCTCAAAACCAAGGTTGACATGTTTCGAGTTCCTCTCAACATTTTGGAAATCCCGCTGAAACTTTGGACATTCTCGCGAAGGGTTCCCAATCCCCGACAAGACTGGTACCATTTCACGTCCAAATCTCTCAAACTCCGGGAGAGATTCTCAAAACCAAGGTTGACATGTTTCGAGTTCCTCTCAACATTTTGGAAATCCCGCTGAAACTTTGGACATTCTGGCGAAGGGTTCCCAATCCCCGACAAGACTGGTACCCTTTCACGTCCAAATCTCTCAAACTCCGGGAGAGATTCTCAAAACCAAGGTTGACATGTTTCGAGTTCCTTTCAACATTTTGGAAATCCCGCTGAAACTTTAAACATTCTCGCGAAGGGTTCCCAATCCCCGACAAGACTGGTACCCTTTCACGTCCAAATCTCTCAAACTCCAGGAGAGATTCTCAAAACCAAGGTTGACATGTTTCGAGTTCCTCGCAACATTTTGGAAATCCCGCTGAAACTTTCGACATTCTCGCGAAGGGTTCCCAATCCCCGACAAGACTGGTACCCTTTCACGTCCAAATCTCTCAAACTCCGGGAGAGATTCTCAAAACCAAGGTTGACATGTTTCGAGTTCCTCTCAACATTTTGGAAATCCCGCTGAAACTTTGGACATTCTCGCGAAGGGTTCCCAATCCCCGACAAGACTGGTACCCTTTCACGTCCAAATCTCTCAAACTCCGGGAGAGATTCTCAAAACCAAGGTTGACATGTTTCGAGTTCCTTTCAACATTTTGGAAATCCCGCTGAAACTTTGAACATTCTCGCGAAAAGTTCCCAATCCCCGACAGGACGGGTACCCTTTCACGTCCAAATCTCTCAAACTCCGGGAGAGATTCTCAAAACCAAGGTTGACATGTTTCGAGTTCCTTTCAACATTTTGGAAATCCCGCTGAAACTTTGGACATTCTCGCGAAGGGTTCCCAATCCCCGACAAGACTGGTACCCTTTCACGTCCAAATCTCTCAAACTCCGGGAGAGATTCTCAAAACCAAGGTTGACATGTTTCGAGTTCCTCTCAACATTTTGGAAATCCCGCTGAAACTTTGGACATTCTCGCAAAGGGTTCCCGATCCCACACAAGACTGGTACCCTTTCACGTCCAAATCTCTCAAACTCCGGGAGAGATTCTCAAAACCAAGGTTGACATGTTTCGAGTTCCTTTCAACATTTTGGAAATCCCGCTGAAACTTTGGACATTCTGGCGAAGGGTTCCCAATCCCCGACAAGACTGGTACCCTTTCACGTCCAAATCTCTCAAACTCCGGGAGAGATTCTCAAAACCAAGGTTGACATGTTTTGAGTTCCTCTCAACATTTTGGAAATCCCGCTGAAACTTTGGGCATTCTCGCGAAGGGTTCCCAATCCCCGACAAGACTGGTACCCTTTCACGTCCAAATCTCTCAAACTCCGGGAGAGATTCTCAAAACCAAGGCTGACATGTTTCGAGTTCCTCTCAACATTTTGGAAATCCCGCTGAAACTTTGGACATTCTCGCGAAGGGTTCCCAATCCCCTACAAGACTGGTACCCTTTCACGTCCAAATCTCTCAAACTCCGGGAGAGATTCTCAAAACCAAGGTTGACATGTTTCGAGTTCCTCTCAACATTTTGGAAATCCCGCTGAAACTTTGGACATTCTCGCGAAGGGTTCCCAATCCCCGACAAGACTGGTACCCTTTCACGTCCAAATCTCTCAAACTCCGGGAGAGATTCTCAAAACCAAGGTTGACATGTTTCGAGTTCCTCTCAACGTTTTGGAAATCCCGCTGAAACTTTGGACATTCTCGCGAAGGGTTCCCAATCCTTGACTAGACTGGTACCCTTTCACGTCCAAATCTCTCAAACTCCGGGAGACATTCTCAAAACCAAGGTTGACATGTTTCGAGTTCCTCTCAACATTTTGGAAATCCCGCTGAAACTTTGGACATTCTCGCGAAGGGTTCCCAATCCCCGACAAGACTGGTACCATTTCACGTCCAAATCTCTCAAACTCCGGGAGAGATTCTCAAAACCAAGGTTGACATGTTTCGAGTTCCTCTCAACATTTTGGAAATCCCGCTGAAACTTTGGACATTCTGGCGAAGGGTTCCCAATCCCCGACAAGACTGGTACCCTTTCACGTCCAAATCTCTCAAACTCCGGGAGAGATTCTCAAAACCAAGGTTGACATGTTTCGAGTTCCTTTCAACATTTTGGAAATCCCGCTGAAACTTTAAACATTCTCGCGAAGGGTTCCCAATCCCCGACAAGACTGGTACCCTTTCACGTCCAAATCTCTCAAACTCCAGGAGAGATTCTCAAAACCAAGGTTGACATGTTTCGAGTTCCTCGCAACATTTTGGAAATCCCGCTGAAACTTTCGACATTCTCGCGAAGGGTTCCCAATCCCCGACAAGACTGGTACCCTTTCACGTCCAAATCTCTCAAACTCCGGGAGAGATTCTCAAAACCAAGGTTGACATGTTTCGAGTTCCTCTCAACATTTTGGAAATCCCGCTGAAACTTTGGACATTCTCGCGAAGGGTTCCCAATCCCCGACAAGACTGGTACCCTTTCACGTCCAAATCTCTCAAACTCCGGGAGAGATTCTCAAAACCAAGGTTGACATGTTTCGAGTTCCTTTCAACATTTTGGAAATCCCGCTGAAACTTTGAACATTCTCGCGAAAAGTTCCCAATCCCCGACAGGACGGGTACCCTTTCACGTCCAAATCTCTCAAACTCCGGGAGAGATTCTCAAAACCAAGGTTGACATGTTTCGAGTTCCTCTCAACATTTTGGAAATCCCGCTGAAACTTTGGACATTCTCGCGAAGGGTTCCCAATCCCTGACAAGACTGGTACCCTTTCACGTCCAGATCTCTCTAACTCCGGGAGAGATTCTCAAAACCAAGGCTGACATGTTTCGAGTTCCTTTCAACATTTTGGAAATCCCGCTGAAACTTTGGGCATTCTCGCGAAGGGTTCCCAATCCCCGACAAGACTGGTACCCTTTCACGTCCAAATCTCTCAAACTCCGGGAGAGATTCTCAAAACCAAGGTTGACATGTTTCGAGTTCCTCTCAACATTTTGGAAATCCCGCTGAAACTTTGGACATTCTGGCGAAGGGTTCCCAATCCCCGACAAGACTGGTAGCCTTTCACGTCCAAATCTCTCAAACTCCGGGAGAGATTCTCAAAACCAAGGTTGACATGTTTCGAGTTCCTCTCAACATTTTGGAAATCCCGCTGAAACTTTGGACATTCTCGCGAAGGGTTCCCAATCCCCGACAAGACTGGTACCCTTTCACGTTCAAATCTCTCAAACTGTGGGAGAGATTCTCAAAACCAAGGCTGACATGTTTCGAGTTCCTCTCAACATTTTGGAAATCCCGCTGAAACTTTGGACATTCTCGCGAAGGGTTCCCAATCCCCGACAAGACTGGTACCCTTTCACGTCCAAATCTCTCAAACTCCGGGAGAGATTCTCAAAACCCAGGTTGACATGTTTCGAGTTCCTTTCAACATTTTGGAAATCCCGCTGAAACTTTGGACATTCTCGCGAAGGGTTCCCAATCCCCGACAAGACTGGTACCCTTTCACGTCCAAATCTCTCAAACTCCGGGAGAGATTCTCAAAACCAAGGTTGACATGTTTCGAGTTCCTCTCAACATTTTGGAAATCCCGCTGAAACTTTGGACATTCTCGCGAAGGGTTCCCAATCCCCGACAAGACTGGTACCCTTTCACGTCCAAATCTCTCAAACTCCAGGAGAGATTCTCAAAACCAAGGTTGACATGTTTTGAGTTCCTCTCAACATTTTGGAAATCCTGCTGAAACTTTGGACATTCTGGCGAAGGGTTCCCAATCCCCGACAAGACTGGTACCCTTTCACGTCCAAATCTCTCAAACTCCGGGAGAGATTCTCAAAACCAAGGTTGACATGTTTCGAGTTCCTCTCAACATTTTGGAAATCCCGCTGAAACTTTGGACATTCTGGCGAAGGGTTCCCAATCCCCGACAAGACTGGTACCCTTTCACGTCCAAATCTCTCAAACTCCGGGAGAGATTCTCAAAACCAAGGTTGACATGTTTCGAGTTCCTCTCAACATTTTGGAAATCCCGCTGAAGCTTTGGACATTCTGGCGAAGGGTTCCCAATCCCTGACAAGACTGGTACCCTTTCACGTCCAAATCTCTCAAACTCCGGGAGAGATTCTCAAAACCAAGGTTGACATGTTTCGAGTTCCTTTCAACATTTTGGAAATCCCGCTGAAACATTGAACATTCTCGCGAAAAGTTCCCAATCCACGACAGGACGGGTACCCTTTCACGTCCAAATCTCTCAAACTCCGGGAGAGATTCTCAAAACCAAGGTTGACATGTTTCGAGTTCCTCTCAACATTTTGGAAATCCCGCTGAAACTTTGGACATTCTCGCGAAGGGTTCCCAATCCCTGACAAGACTGGTACCCTTTCACGTCCAGATCTCTCTAACTCCGGGAGAGATTCTCAAAACCAAGGCTGACATGTTTCGAGTTCCTTTCAACATTTTGGAAATCCCGCTGAAACTTTGGGCATTCTCGCGAAGGGTTCCCAATCCCCGACAAGACTGGTACCCTTTCACGTCCAAATCTCTCAAACTCCGGGAGAGATTCTCAAAACCAAGGTTGACATGTTTCGAGTTCCTCTCAACATTTTGGAAATCCCGCTGAAACTTTGGAAATTCTGGCGAAGGGTTCCCAATCCCCGACAAGACTGGTAGCCTTTCACGTCCAAATCTCTCAAACTCCGGGAGAGATTCTCAAAACCAAGGTTGACATGTTTCGAGTTCCTCTCAACATTTTGGAAATCCCGCTGAAACTTTGGACATTCTCGCGAAGGGTTCCCAATCCCCGACAAGACTGGTACCCTTTCACGTTCAAATCTCTCAAACTGTGGGAGAGATTCTCAAAACCAAGGCTGACATGTTTCGAGTTCCTCTCAACATTTTGGAAATCCCGCTGAAACTTTGGACATTCTCGCGAAGGGTTCCCAATCCCCGACAAGACTGGTACCCTTTCACGTCCAAATCTCTCAAACTCCGGGAGAGATTCTCAAAACCAAGGTTGACATGTTTCGAGTTCCTTTCAACATTTTGGAAATCCCGCTGAAACTTTGGAC
Organism: Streptopelia decaocto; assembly: GCF_964273445.1. Taxonomy (NCBI): domain Eukaryota; kingdom Metazoa; phylum Chordata; class Aves; order Columbiformes; family Columbidae; genus Streptopelia; species Streptopelia decaocto. The sequence goes on from NW_028116102.1 coordinate 716,498, forward strand.
ATTCTCGCGAAGGGTTCCCAATCCCCGACAAGACTGGTACCCTTTCACGTCCAAATCTCTCAAACTCCGGGAGAGATTCTCAAAACCAAGGTTGACATGTTTCGAGTTCCTCTCAACATTTTGGAAATCCCGCTGAAACTTTGGACATTCTCGCGAAGGGTTCCCAATCCCCGACAAGACTGGTACCCTTTCACGTCCAAATCTCTCAAACTCCAGGAGAGATTCTCAAAACCAAGGTTGACATGTTTTGAGTTCCTCTCAACATTTTGGAAATCCTGCTGAAACTTTGGACATTCTGGCGAAGGGTTCCCAATCCCCGACAAGACTGGTACCCTTTCACGTCCAAATCTCTCAAACTCCGGGAGAGATTCTCAAAACCAAGGTTGACATGTTTCGAGTTCCTCTCAACATTTTGGAAATCCCGCTGAAACTTTGGACATTCTGGCGAAGGGTTCCCAATCCCCGACAAGACTGGTACCCTTTCACGTCCAAATCTCTCAAACTCCGGGAGAGATTCTCAAAACCAAGGTTGACATGTTTCGAGTTCCTCTCAACATTTTGGAAATCCCGCTGAAACTTTGGACATTCTCGCGAAGGGTTCCCAATCCCTGACAAGACTGGTACCCTTTCACGTCCAAATCTCTCAAACTCCGGGAGAGATTCTCAAAACCGAGGTTGACATGTTTCGAGTTCCTTTCAACATTTTGGAAATCCCGCTGAAACTTTGGACATTCTGGCGAAGGGTTCCCAATCCCACACAAGACTGGTACCCTTTCACGTCCAAATCTCTCAAACTCCGGGAGAGATTCTCAAAACCAAGGTTGACATGATTCGAGTTCCTCTCAACGTTTTGGAAATCCCGCTGAAACTTTGGACATTCTCGCGAAGGGTTCCCAATCCCCGACAAGACTGGTACCCTTTCACGTCCAAATCTCTCAAACTCCGGGAGAGATTCTCAAAACCAAGGTTGACATGTTTTGAGTTCCTCTCAACATTTTGGAAATCCCGCTGAAACTTTGGACATTCTGGCGAAGGGTTCCCAATCCCCGACAAGACTGGTACCCTTTCACGTCCAAATCTCTCAAACTCCGGGAGAGATTCTCAAAACCAAGGTTGACATGATTCGAGTTCCTCTCAACGTTTTGGAAATCCCGCTGAAACTTTGGACATTCTCGCGAAGGGTTCCCAATCCCCGACAAGACTGGTACCCTTTCACGTCCAAATCTCTCAAACTCCGGGAGAGATTCTCAAAACCAAGGTTGACATGTTTCGAGTTCCTTTCAACATTTTGGAAATCCCGCTGAAACTTTGAACATTCTCGCGAAAAGTTCCCAATCCCCGACAGGACGGGTACCCTTTCACGTCCAAATCTCTCAAACTCCGGGAGAGATTCTCAAAACCAAGGTTGACATGTTTCGAGTTCCTCTCAACATTTTGGAAATCCCGCTGAAACTTTGGACATTCTCGCGAAGGGTTCCCAATCCCCGACAAGACTGGTACCCTTTCACGTCCAAATCTCTCAAACTCCGGGAGAGATTCTCAAAACCAAGGTTGACATGTTTCGAGTTCCTCTCAACATTTTGGAAATCCCGCTGAAACTTTGGACATTCTGGCGAAGGGTTCCCAATCCCCGACAAGACTGGTAGCCTTTCACGTCCAAATCTCTCAAACTCCGGGAGAGATTCTCAAAACCAAGGTTGACATGTTTCGAGTTCCTCTCAACATTTTGGAAATCCCGCTGAAACTTTGGACATTCTCGCGAAGGGTTCCCAATCCCCGACAAGACTGGTACCCTTTCACGTTCAAATCTCTCAAACTGTGGGAGAGATTCTCAAAACCAAGGCTGACATGTTTCGAGTTCCTCTCAACATTTTGGAAATCCCGCTGAAACTTTGGACATTCTCGCGAAGGGTTCCCAATCCCCGACAAGACTGGTACCCTTTCACGTCCAAATCTCTCAAACTCCGGGAGAGATTCTCAAAACCCAGGTTGACATGTTTCGAGTTCCTTTCAACATTTTGGAAATCCCGCTGAAACTTTGGACATTCTCGCGAAGGGTTCCCAATCCCCGACAAGACTGGTACCCTTTCACGTCCAAATCTCTCAAACTCCGGGAGAGATTCTCAAAACCAAGGTTGACATGTTTCGAGTTCCTCTCAACATTTTGGAAATCCCGCTGAAACTTTGGACATTCTCGCGAAGGGTTCCCAATCCCCGACAAGACTGGTACCCTTTCACGTCCAAATCTCTCAAACTCCAGGAGAGATTCTCAAAACCAAGGTTGACATGTTTTGAGTTCCTCTCAACATTTTGGAAATCCTGCTGAAACTTTGGACATTCTGGCGAAGGGTTCCCAATCCCCGACAAGACTGGTACCCTTTCACGTCCAAATCTCTCAAACTCCGGGAGAGATTCTCAAAACCAAGGTTGACATGTTTCGAGTTCCTCTCAACATTTTGGAAATCCCGCTGAAACTTTGGACATTCTGGCGAAGGGTTCCCAATCCCCGACAAGACTGGTACCCTTTCACGTCCAAATCTCTCAAACTCCGGGAGAGATTCTCAAAACCAAGGTTGACATGTTTCGAGTTCCTCTCAACATTTTGGAAATCCCGCTGAAACTTTGGACATTCTCGCGAAGGGTTCCCAATCCCCGACAAGACTGGTACCCTTTCACGTTCAAATCTCTCAAACTGTGGGAGAGATTCTCAAAACCAAGGCTGACATGTTTCGAGTTCCTCTCAACATTTTGGAAATCCCGCTGAAACTTTGGACATTCTCGCGAAGGGTTCCCAATCCCCGACAAGACTGGTACCCTTTCACGTCCAAATCTCTCAAACTCCGGGAGAGATTCTCAAAACCCAGGTTGACATGTTTCGAGTTCCTTTCAACATTTTGGAAATCCCGCTGAAACTTTGGACATTCTCGCGAAGGGTTCCCAATCCCCGACAAGACTGGTACCCTTTCACGTCCAAATCTCTCAAACTCCGGGAGAGATTCTCAAAACCAAGGTTGACATGTTTCGAGTTCCTCTCAACATTTTGGAAATCCCGCTGAAACTTTGGACATTCTCGCGAAGGGTTCCCAATCCCTGACAAGACTGGTACCCTTTCACGTCCAAATCTCTCAAACTCCGGGAGAGATTCTCAAAACCGAGGTTGACATGTTTCGAGTTCCTCTCAACATTTTGGAAATCCCGCTGAAACTTTGGACATTCTCGCGAAGGGTTCCCAATCCCCGACAAGACTGGTACCCTTTCACGTCCAAATCTCTCAAACTCCGGGAGAGATTCTCAAAACCAAGGTAGACATGATTCGAGTTCCTCTCAACGTTTTGGAAATCCCGCTGAAACTTTGGACATTCTCGCGAAGGGTTCCCAATCCCCGACAAGACTGGTACCCTTTCACGTCCAAATCTCTCAAACTCCGGGAGAGATTCTCAAAACCAAGGTTGACATGTTTCGAGTTCCTCTCAACATTTTGGAAATCCCGCTGAAACTTTGGACATTCTCGCGAAGGGTTCCCAATCCCCGACAAGACTGGTACCCTTTCACGTCCAAATCTCTCAAACTCCAGGAGAGATTCTCAAAACCAAGGTTGACATGTTTTGAGTTCCTCTCAACATTTTGGAAATCCTGCTGAAACTTTGGACATTCTGGCGAAGGGTTCCCAATCCCCGACAAGACTGGTACCCTTTCACGTCCAAATCTCTCAAACTCCGGGAGAGATTCTCAAAACCAAGGTTGACATGTTTCGAGTTCCTCTCAACATTTTGGAAATCCCGCTGAAACTTTGGACATTCTGGCGAAGGGTTCCCAATCCCCGACAAGACTGGTACCCTTTCACGTCCAAATCTCTCAAACTCCGGGAGAGATTCTCAAAACCAAGGTTGACATGTTTCGAGTTCCTCTCAACATTTTGGAAATCCCGCTGAAACTTTGGACATTCTCGCGAAGGGTTCCCAATCCCTGACAAGACTGGTACCCTTTCACGTCCAAATCTCTCAAACTCCGGGAGAGATTCTCAAAACCGAGGTTGACATGTTTCGAGTTCCTTTCAACATTTTGGAAATCCCGCTGAAACTTTGGACATTCTGGCGAAGGGTTCCCAATCCCACACAAGACTGGTACCCTTTCACGTCCAAATCTCTCAAACTCCGGGAGAGATTCTCAAAACCAAGGTTGACATGATTCGAGTTCCTCTCAACGTTTTGGAAATCCCGCTGAAACTTTGGACATTCTCGCGAAGGGTTCCCAATCCCCGACAAGACTGGTACCCTTTCACGTCCAAATCTCTCAAACTCCGGGAGAGATTCTCAAAACCAAGGTTGACATGTTTTGAGTTCCTCTCAACATTTTGGAAATCCCGCTGAAACTTTGGACATTCTGGCGAAGGGTTCCCAATCCCCGACAAGACTGGTACCCTTTCACGTCCAAATCTCTCAAACTCCGGGAGAGATTCTCAAAACCAAGGTTGACATGATTCGAGTTCCTCTCAACGTTTTGGAAATCCCGCTGAAACTTTGGACATTCTCGCGAAGGGTTCCCAATCCCCGACAAGACTGGTACCCTTTCACGTCCAAATCTCTCAAACTCCGGGAGAGATTCTCAAAACCAAGGTTGACATGTTTCGAGTTCCTTTCAACATTTTGGAAATCCCGCTGAAACTTTGAACATTCTCGCGAAAAGTTCCCAATCCCCGACAGGACGGGTACCCTTTCACGTCCAAATCTCTCAAACTCCGGGAGAGATTCTCAAAACCAAGGTTGACATGTTTCGAGTTCCTCTCAACATTTTGGAAATCCCGCTGAAACTTTGGACATTCTCGCGAAGGGTTCCCAATCCCCGACAAGACTGGTACCCTTTCACGTCCAAATCTCTCAAACTCCGGGAGAGATTCTCAAAACCAAGGTTGACATGTTTCGAGTTCCTCTCAACATTTTGGAAATCCCGCTGAAACTTTGGACATTCTGGCGAAGGGTTCCCAATCCCCGACAAGACTGGTAGCCTTTCACGTCCAAATCTCTCAAACTCCGGGAGAGATTCTCAAAACCAAGGTTGACATGTTTCGAGTTCCTCTCAACATTTTGGAAATCCCGCTGAAACTTTGGACATTCTCGCGAAGGGTTCCCAATCCCCGACAAGACTGGTACCCTTTCACGTTCAAATCTCTCAAACTGTGGGAGAGATTCTCAAAACCAAGGCTGACATGTTTCGAGTTCCTCTCAACATTTTGGAAATCTTGCTGAAACTTTGGACATTCTCGCGAAGGGTTCCCAATCCCCGACAAGACTGGTACCCTTTCACGTCCAAATCTCTCAAACTCCGGGAGAGATTCTCAAAACCCAGGTTGACATGTTTCGAGTTCCTTTCAACATTTTGGAAATCCCGCTGAAACTTTGGACATTCTCGCGAAGGGTTCCCAATCCCCGACAAGACTGGTACCCTTTCACGTCCAAATCTCTCAAACTCCGGGAGAGATTCTCAAAACCAAGGTTGACATGTTTCGAGTTCCTCTCAACATTTTGGAAATCCCGCTGAAACTTTGGACATTCTCGCGAAGGGTTCCCAATCCCCGACAAGACTGGTACCCTTTCACGTCCAAATCTCTCAAACTCCAGGAGAGATTCTCAAAACCAAGGTTGACATGTTTTGAGTTCCTCTCAACATTTTGGAAATCCTGCTGAAACTTTGGACATTCTGGCGAAGGGTTCCCAATCCCCGACAAGACTGGTACCCTTTCACGTCCAAATCTCTCAAACTCCGGGAGAGATTCTCAAAACCAAGGTTGACATGTTTCGAGTTCCTCTCAACATTTTGGAAATCCCGCTGAAACTTTGGACATTCTGGCGAAGGGTTCCCAATCCCCGACAAGACTGGTACCCTTTCACGTCCAAATCTCTCAAACTCCGGGAGAGATTCTCAAAACCAAGGTTGACATGTTTCGAGTTCCTCTCAACATTTTGGAAATCCCGCTGAAACTTTGGACATTCTCGCGAAGGGTTCCCAATCCCCGACAAGACTGGTACCCTTTCACGTTCAAATCTCTCAAACTGTGGGAGAGATTCTCAAAACCAAGGCTGACATGTTTCGAGTTCCTCTCAACATTTTGGAAATCCCGCTGAAACTTTGGACATTCTCGCGAAGGGTTCCCAATCCCCGACAAGACTGGTACCCTTTCACGTCCAAATCTCTCAAACTCCGGGAGAGATTCTCAAAACCCAGGTTGACATGTTTCGAGTTCCTTTCAACATTTTGGAAATCCCGCTGAAACTTTGGACATTCTCGCGAAGGGTTCCCAATCCCCGACAAGACTGGTACCCTTTCACGTCCAAATCTCTCAAACTCCGGGAGAGATTCTCAAAACCAAGGTTGACATGTTTCGAGTTCCTCTCAACATTTTGGAAATCCCGCTGAAACTTTGGACATTGTCGCGAAGGGTTCCCAATCCCCGACAAGACTGGTACCCTTTCACGTCCAAATCTCTCAAACTCCGGGAGAGATTCTCAAAACCAAGGTTGACATGTTTCGAGTTCCTCTCAACATTTTGGAAATCCCGCTGAAACTTTGGACATTCTGGCGAAGGGTTCCCAATCCCCGACAAGACTGGTACCCTTTCACGTCCAAATCTCTCAAACTCCGGGAGAGATTCTCAAAACCAAGGTTGACATGTTTCGAGTTCCTCTCAACATTTTGGAAATCCCGCTGAAACTTTGGACATTCTCGCGAAGGGTTCCCAATCCCTGACAAGACTGGTACCCTTTCACGTCCAAATCTCTCAAACTCCGGGAGAGATTCTCAAAACCGAGGTTGACATGTTTCGAGTTCCTCTCAACATTTTGGAAATCCCGCTGAAACTTTGGACATTCTCGCGAAGGGTTCCCAATCCCCGACAAGACTGGTACCCTTTCACGTCCAAATCTCTCAAACTCCGGGAGAGATTCTCAAAACCAAGGTAGACATGATTCGAGTTCCTCTCAACGTTTTGGAAATCCCGCTGAAACTTTGGACATTCTCGCGAAGGGTTCCCAATCCCCGACAAGACTGGTACCCTTTCACGTCCAAATCTCTCAGACTCCGGGAGAGATTCTCAAAACCAAGGTTGACATGTTTCGAGTTCCTCTCAACATTTTGGAAATCCCGCTGAAACTTTGGACATTCTGGCGAAGGGTTCCCAATCCCCGACAAGACTGGTACCCTTTAACGTCCAAATCTCTCAAACTCCGGGAGAGATTCTCAAAACCAAGGTTGACATGTTTCGAGTTCCTTTCAACATTTTGGAAATCCCGCTGAAACTTTGAACATTCTCGCGAAAAGTTCCCAATCCCCGGCAGGACGGGTACCCTTTCACGTCCAAATCTCTCAAACTCCGGGAGAGATTCTCAAAACCAAGGTTGACATGTTTCGAGTTCCTCTCAACATTTTGGAAATCCCGCTGAAACTTTGGACATTCTCGCGAAGGGTTCCCAATCCCCGACAAGACTGGTACCCTTTCACGTCCAGATCTCTCAAACTCCGGGAGAGATTCTCAAAACCAAGGTTGACATGTTTCGAGTTCCTCTCAACATTTTGGAAATCCCGCTGAAACTTTGGACATTCTCGCGAAGGGTTCCCAATCCCTGACAAGACTGGTACCCTTTCACGTCCAGATCTCTCTAACTCCGGGAGAGATTCTCAAAACCAAGGCTGACATGTTTCGAGTTCCTTTCAACATTTTGGAAATCCCGCTGAAACTTTGGGCATTCTCGCGAAGGGTTCCCAATCCCCGACAAGACTGGTACCCTTTCACGTCCAAATCTCTCAAACTCCGGGAGAGATTCTCAAAACCAAGGTTGACATGTTTCGAGTTCCTTTCAACATTTTGGAAATCCCGCTGAAACTTTGGACATTCTGGCGAAGGGTTCCCAATCCCCGACAAGACTGGTACCCTTTCACGTCCAAATCTCTCAAACTCCGGGAGAGATTCTCAAAACCAAGGCTGACATGTTTCGAGTTCCTCTCAACATTTTGGAAATCCCGCTGAAACTTTGGACATTCTCGCGAAGGGTTCCCAATCCCCGACAAGACTGGTACCCTTTCACGTCCAAATCTCTCAAACTCCGGGAGAGATTCTCAAAACCCAGGTTGACATGTTTCGAGTTCCTTTCAACATTTTGGAAATCCCGCTGAAACTTTGGACATTCTCGCGAAGGGTTCCCAATCCCCGACAAGACTGGTACCCTTTCACGTCCAAATCTCTCAAACTCCGGGAGAGATTCTCAAAACCAAGGTTGACATGTTTCGAGTTCCTCTCAACATTTTGGAAATCCCGCTGAAACTTTGGACATTGTCGCGAAGGGTTCCCAATCCCTGACAAGACTGGTACCCTTTCACGTCCAAATCTCTCAAACTCCGGGAGAGATTCTCAAAACCAAGGTTGACATGTTTCGAGTTCCTCTCAACATTTTGGAAATCCCGCTGAAACTTTGGACATTCTGGCGAAGGGTTCCCAATCCCCGACAAGACTGGTACCCTTTCACGTCCAAATCTCTCAAACTCCGGGAGAGATTCTCAAAACCAAGGTTAACATGTTTCGAGTTCCTCTCAACATTTTGGAAATCCCGCTGAAACTTTGGACATTCTCGCGAAGGGTTCCCAATCCCTGACAAGACTGGTACCCTTTCACGTCCAAATCTCTCAAACTCCGGGAGAGATTCTCAAAACCGAGGTTGACATGTTTCGAGTTCCTCTCAACATTTTGGAAATCCCGCTGAAACTTTGGACATTCTCGCAAAGGGTTCCCGATCCCCGACAAGACTGGTACCCTTTCACGTCCAAATCTCTCAAACTCCGGGAGAGATTCTCAAAACCAAGGTTGACATGTTTCGAGTTCCTTTCAACATTTTGGAAATCCCGCTGAAACTTTGGACATTCTCGCGAAGGGTTCCCGATCCCACACAAGACTGGTACCCTTTCACGTCAAATCTCTCAAACTCCGGGAGAGATTCTCAAAACCAAGGTTGACATGTTTCGAGTTCCTTTCAACATTTTGGAAATCCCGCTGAAACTTTGGACATTCTCGCGAAGGGTTCCCAATCCCCGACAAGACTGGTACCCTTTCACGTCCAAATCTCTCAAACTCCAGGAGAGATTCTCAAAACCAAGGTTGACATGTTTTGAGTTCCTCTCAACATTTTGGAAATCCCGCTGAAACTTTGGACATTCTGGCGAAGGGTTCCCAATCCCCGACAAGACTGGTACCCTTTCACGTCCAAATCTCTCAAACTCCAGGAGAGATTCTCAAAACCAAGGTTGACATGTTTTGAGTTCCTCTCAACATTTTGGAAATCCCGCTGAAACTTTGGACATTCTCGCGAAGGGTTCCCAATCCCCGACAAGACTGGTACCCTTTCACGTCCAAATCTCTCAAACTCCGGGAGAGATTCTCAAAACCAAGGCTGACATGTTTCGAGTTCTTCTCACCATTTTGGAAATCCCGCTGAAACTTTGGACATTCTGGCGAAGGGTTCCCAATCCCCGACAAGACTGGTACCCTTTCACGTCCAAATCTCTCAAACTCCGGGAGAGATTCTCAAAACCAAGGTTGACATGTTTCGAGTTCCTCTCAACATTTTGGAAATCCCGCTGAAACTTTGGACATTCTCGCGAAGGGTTCCCAATCCCCGACAAGACTGGTACCCTTTCACGTCCAAATCTCTCAAACTCCGGGAGAGATTATCAAAACCAAGGTTGACATGTTTCGAGTTCCTCTCAACATTTTGGAAATCCCGCTGAAACTTTGGACATTCTCGCGAAGGGTTCCCAATCCCCGACAAGACTGGTACCCTTTCACGTCCAAATCTCTCAAACTCCGGGAGAGATTCTCAAAACCAAGGTTGACATGTTTCGAGTTCCTGTCAACATTTTGGAAATCCCGCTGAAACTTTGAACATTCTCGCGAAAAGTTCCCAATCCCCGACAGGACGGGTACCCTTTCACGTCCAAATCTCTCAAACTCCGGGAGAGATTCTCAAAACCAAGGTTGACATGTTTCGAGTTCCTCTCAACATTTTGGAAATCCCGCTGAAACTTTGGACATTCTCGCGAAGGGTTCCCAATCCCCGACAAGACTGGTACCCTTTCACGTCCAAATCTCTCAAACTCCGGGAGAGATTCTCAAAACCAAGGTTGACATGTTTCGAGTTCCTCTCAACATTTTGGAAATCCCGCTGAAACTTTGGACATTCTCGCAAAGGGTTCCCGATCCCCGACAAGACTGGTACCCTTTCACGTCCAAATCTCTCAAACTCCGGGAGAGATTCTCAAAACCGAGGTTGACATGTTTCGAGTTCCTCTCAACATTTTGGAAATCCCGCTGAAACTTTGGACATTCTGGCGAAGGGTTCCCAATCCCCGACAAGACTGGTACCCTTTCACGTCCAAATCTCTCAAACTCCGGGAGAGATTCTCAAAACCAAGGTTGACATGATTCGAGTTCCTCTCAACATTTTGGAAATCCCGCTGAAACTTTGGACATTCTCGCGAAGGGTTCCCAATCCCCGACAAGACTGGTACCCTTTCACGTCCAAATCTCTCAAACTCCGGGAGAGATTCTCAAAACCAAGGTTGACATGTTTCGAGTTCCTCTCAACATTTTGGAAATCCCGCTGAAACTTTGGACATTCTCGCGAAGGGTTCCCAATCCCCGACAAGACTGGTACCCTTTCACGTCCAAATCTCTCAAACTCCGGGAGAGATTCTCAAAACCAAGGTTGACATGTTTCGAGTTCCTCTCAACATTTTGGAAATCCCGCTGAAACTTTGGACATTCTCGCGAAGGGTTCCCAATCCCCGACAAGACTGGTACCCTTTCACGTCCAAATCTCTCAAACTCCGGGAGAGATTCTCAAAACCAAGGTTGACATGTTTCGAGTTCCTGTCAACATTTTGGAAATCCCGCTGAAACTTTGAACATTCTCGCGAAAAGTTCCCAATCCCCGACAGGACGGGTACCCTTTCACGTCCAAATCTCTCAAACTCCGGGAGAGATTCTCAAAACCAAGGTTGACATGTTTCGAGTTCCTCTCAACATTTTGGAAATCCCGCTGAAACTTTGGACATTCTCGCGAAGGGTTCCCAATCCCCGACAAGACTGGTACCCTTTCACGTCCAAATCTCTCAAACTCCGGGAGAGATTCTCAAAACCAAGGTTGACATGTTTCGAGTTCCTCTCAACATTTTGGAAATCCCGCTGAAACTTTGGACATTCTCGCAAAGGGTTCCCGATCCCCGACAAGACTGGTACCCTTTCACGTCCAAATCTCTCAAACTCCGGGAGAGATTCTCAAAACCAAGGTTGACATGTTTCGAGTTCCTTTCAACATTTTGGAAATCCCGCTGAAACTTTGGACATTCTCGCGAAGGGTTCCCGATCCCACACAAGACTGGTACCCTTTCACGTCCAAATCTCTCAAACTCCGGGAGAGATTCTCAAAACCAAGGTTGACATGTTTCGAGTTCCTTTCAACATTTTGGAAATCCCGCTGAAACTTTGGACATTCTCGCGAAGGGTTCCCAATCCCCGACAAGACTGGTACCCTTTCACGTCCAAATCTCTCAAACTCCAGGAGAGATTCTCAAAACCAAGGTTGACATGTTTCGAGTTCCTCTCAACATTTTGGAAATCCCGCTGAAACTTTGGACATTCTGGCGAAGGGTTCCCAATCCCCGACAAGACTGGTACCCTTTCACGTCCAAATCTCTCAAACTCCAGGAGAGATTCTCAAAACCAAGGTTGACATGTTTTGAGTTCCTCTCAACATTTTGGAAATCCCGCTGAAACTTTGGACATTCTCGCGAAGGGTTCCCAATCCCCGACAAGACTGGTACCCTTTCACGTCCAAATCTCTCAAACTCCGGGAGAGATTCTCAAAACCAAGGCTGACATGTTTCGAGTTCCTCTCACCATTTTGGAAATCCCGCTGAAACTTTGGACATTCTGGCGAAGGGTTCCCAATCCCCGACAAGACTGGTACCCTTTCACGTCCAAATCTCTCAAACTCCGGGAGAGATTCTCAAAACCAAGGTTGACATGTTTCGAGTTCCTCTCAACATTTTGGAAATCCCGCTGAAACTTTGGACATTCTCGCGAAGGGTTCCCAATCCCCGACAAGACTGGTACCCTTTCACGTCCAAATCTCTCAAACTCCGGGAGAGATTCTCAAAACCAAGGTTGACATGTTTCGAGTTCCTCTCAACATTTTGGAAATCCCGCTGAAACTTTGGACATTCTCGCGAAGGGTTCCCAATCCCCGACAAGACTGGTACCCTTTCACGTCCAAATCTCTCAAACTCCGGGAGAGATTCTCAAAACCAAGGTTGACATGTTTCAAGTTCCTGTCAACATTTTGGAAATCCCGCTGAAACTTTGAACATTCTCGCGAAAAGTTCCCAATCCCCGACAGGACGGGTACCCTTTCACGTCCAAATCTCTCAAACTCCGGGAGAGATTCTCAAAACCAAGGTTGACATGTTTCGAGTTCCTCTCAACATTTTGGAAATCCCGCTGAAACTTTAGACATTCTCGCGAAGGGTTCCCAATCCCCGACAAGACTGGTACCCTTTCACGTCCAAATCTCTCAAACTCCGCGAGAGATTCTCAAAACCAAGGTTGACATGTTTCGAGTTCCTCTCAACATTTTGGAAATCCCGCTGAAACTTTGGACATTCTCGCAAAGGGTTCCCGATCCCCGACAAGACTGGTACCCTTTCACGTCCAAATCTCTCAAACTCCGGGAGAGATTCTCAAAACCAAGGTTGACATGTTTCGAGTTCCTGTCAACATTTTGGAAATCCCGCTGAAACTTTGGACATTCTCGCGAAGGGTTCCCAATCCCCGACAAGACTGGTACCCTTTCACGTCCAAATCTCTCAAACTCCGGGAGAGATTCTCAAAACCAAGGTTGACATGTTTCGAGTTCCTTTCAACATTTTGGAAATCCCGCTGAAACTTTGGACATTCTCGCGAAGGGTTCCCGATCCCACACAAGACTGGTACCCTTTCACGTCCAAATCTCTCAAACTCCGGGAGAGATTCTCAAAACCAAGGTTGACATGTTTCGAGTTCCTTTCAACATTTTGGAAATCCCGCTGAAACTTTGGACATTCTCGCGAAGGGTTCCCAATCCCCGACAAGACTGGTACCCTTTCACGTCCAAATCTCTCAAACTCCAGGAGAGATTCTCAAAACCAAGGTTGACATGTTTTGAGTTCCTCTCAACATTTTGGAAATCCCGCTGAAACTTTGGACATTCTCGCGAAGGGTTCCCAATCCCCGACAAGACTGGTACCCTTTCACGTCCAAATCTCTCAAACTCCAGGAGAGATTCTCAAAACCAAGGTTGACATGTTTTGAGTTCCTCTCAACATTTTGGAAATCCCGCTGAAACTTTGGACATTCTCGCGAAGGGTTCCCAATCCCCGACAAGACTGGTACCCTTTCACGTCCAAATCTCTCAAACTCCGGGAGAGATTCTCAAAACCAAGGCTGACATGTTTCGAGTTCCTCTCACCATTTTGGAAATCCCGCTGAAACTTTGGACATTCTGGCGAAGGGTTCCCAATCCCCGACAAGACTGGTACCCTTTCACGTCCAAATCTCTCAAACTCCGGGAGAGATTCTCAAAACCAAGGTTGACATGTTTCGAGTTCCTCTCAACATTTTGGAAATCCCGCTGAAACTTTGGACATTCTCGCGAAGGGTTCCCAATCCCCGACAAGACTGGTACCCTTTCACGTCCAAATCTCTCAAACTCCGGGAGAGATTCTCAAAACCAAGGTTGACATGTTTCGAGTTCCTCTCAACATTTTGGAAATCCCGCTGAAACTTTGGACATTCTCGCGAAGGGTTCCCAATCCCCGACAAGACTGGTACCCTTTCACGTCCAAATCTCTCAAACTCCGGGAGAGATTCTCAAAACCAAGGTTGACATGTTTCGAGTTCCTCTCAACATTTTGGAAATCCCGCTGAAACTTTGGACATTCTCGCAAAGGGTTCCCGATCCCACACAAGACTGGTACCCTTTCACGTCCAAATCTCTCAAACTCCGGGAGAGATTCTCAAAACCAAGGTTGACATGTTTCGAGTTCCTTTCAACATTTTGGAAATCCCGCTGAAACTTTGGACATTCTCGCGAAGGGTTCCCGATCCCACACAAGACTGGTACCCTTTCACGTCCAGATCTCTCTAACTCCGGGAGAGATTCTCAAAACCAAGGCTGACATGTTTCGAGTTCCTTTCAACATTTTGGAAATCCCGCTGAAACTTTGGGCATTCTCGCGAAGGGTTCCCAATCCCCGACAAGACTGGTACCCTTTCACGTCCAAATCTCTCAAACTCCGGGAGAGATTCTCAAAACCAAGGTTGACATGTTTCGAGTTCCTCTCAACATTTTGGAAATCCCGCTGAAACTTTGGACATTCTCGCGAAGGGTTCCCAATCCCCGACAAGACTGGTACCCTTTCACGTTCAAATCTCTCAAACTGTGGGAGAGATTCTCAAAACCAAGGCTGACATGTTTCGAGTTCCTCTCAACATTTTGGAAATCCCGCTGAAACTTTGGACATTCTCGCGAAGGGTTCCCAATCCCTGACAAGACTGGTACCCTTTCACGTCCAAATCTCTCAAACTCCGGGAGAGATTCTCAAAACCGAGGTTGACATGTTTCGAGTTCCTCTCAACATTTTGGAAATCCCGCTGAAACTTTGGACGTTCTTGCGAAGGGTTCCCAATCCCAGACAAGACTGGTACCCTTTCACGTCCAAATCTCTCAAACTCCGGGAGAGATTCTCAAAACCAAGGTTGACATGATTCGAGTTCCTCTCAACGTTTTGGAAATCCCGCTGAAACTTTGGACATTCTCGCGAAGGGTTCCCAATCCCCGACAAGACTGGTACCCTTTCACGTCCAAATCTCTCAAACTCCGGGAGAGATTCTCAAAACCAAGGTTGACATGTTTCGAGTTCCTCTCAACATTTTGGAAATCCCGCTGAAACTTTGGACATTCTCGCGAAGGGTTCCCAATCCCCGACAAGACTGGTACCCTTTCACGTCCAAATCTCTCAAACTCCGGGAGAGATTCTCAAAACCAAGGTTGACATGTTTCGAGTTCCTCTCAACATTTTGGAAATCCCGCTGAAACTTTGGACATTCTCGCGAAGGGTTCCCAATCCCCGACAAGACTGGTACCCTTTCACGTCCAAATCTCTCAAACTCCGGGAGAGATTCTCAAAACCAAGGTTGACATGTTTCGAGTTCCTGTCAACATTTTGGAAATCCCGCTGAAGCTTTGAACATTCTCGCGAAAAGTTCCAAATCCCCGACAGGACGGGTACCCTTTCACGTCCAAATCTCTCAAACTCCGGGAGAGATTCTCAAAACCAAGGTTGACATGTTTCGAGTTCCTCTCAACATTTTGGAAATCCCGCTGAAACTTTGGACATTCTCGCGAAGGGTTCCCAATCCCCGACAAGACTGGTACCCTTTCACGTCCAAATCTCTCAAACTCCGGGAGAGATTATCAAAACCAAGGTTGACATGTTTCGAGTTCCTCTCAACATTTTGGAAATCCCGCTGAAACTTTGGACATTCTCGCAAAGGGTTCCCGATCCCACACAAGACTGGTACCCTTTCACGTCCAAATCTCTCAAACTCCGGGAGAGATTCTCAAAACCAAGGTTGACATGTTTCGAGTTCCTTTCAACATTTTGGAAATCCCGCTGAAACTATGGACATTCTCGCGAAGGGTTCCCAATCCCCGACAAGACTGGTACCCTTTCACGTCCAAATCTCTCAAACTCCGGGAGAGATTCTCAAAACCAAGGTTGACATGTTTCGAGTTCCTTTCAACATTTTGGAAATCCCGCTGAAACTTTGGACATTCTCGCGAAGGGTTCCCGATCCCACACAAGACTGGTACCCTTTCACGTCCAAATCTCTCAAACTCCGGGAGAGATTCTCAAAACCAAGGTTGACATGTTTCGAGTTCCTCTCAACATTTTGGAAATCCCGCTGAAACTTTGGACATTCTCGCGAAGGGTTCCCAATCCCCGACAAGACTGGTACCCTTTCACGTCCAAATCTCTCAAACTCCAGGAGAGATTCTCAAAACCAAGGTTGACATGTTTTGAGTTCCTCTCAACATTTTGGAAATCCCGCTGAAACTTTGGACATTCTGGCGAAGGGTTCCCAATCCCCCACAAGACTGGTACCCTTTCACGTCCAAATCTCTCAAACTCCAGGAGAGATTCTCAAAACCAAGGTTGACATGTTTTGAGTTCCTCTCAACATTTTGGAAATCCCGCTGAAACTTTGGACATTCTGGCGAAGTTTTCCCAATCCCCGACAAGACTGGTACCCTTTCACGTCCAAATCTCTCAAACTCCGGGAGAGATTCTCAAAACCAAGGTTGACATGTTTCGAGTTCCTCTCAACATTTTGGAAATCCCGCTGAAACTTTGGACATTCTCGCGAAGGGTTCCCAATCCCCGACAAGACTGGTACCCTTTCACGTCCAAATCTCTCAAACTCCGGGAGAGATTCTCAAAACCAAGGCTGACATGTTTCGAGTTCCTCTCACCATTTTGGAAATCCCGCTGAAACTTTGGACATTCTGGCGAAGGGTTCCCAATCCCCGACAAGACTGGTACCCTTTCACGTCCAAATCTCTCAAACTCCGGGAGAGATTCTCAAAACCAAGGCTACACATGTTTCGAGTTCCTTTCAACGTTTTGGAAATCCCGCTGAAACTTTGGACATTCTCGCGAAGGGTTCCCAATCCCTGACAAGACTGGTACCCTTTCACGTCCAAATCTCTCAAACTCCGGGAGAGATTCTCAAAACCGAGGTTGACATGTTTCGAGTTCCTCTCAACATTTTGGAAATCCCGCTGAAACTTTGGACATTCTCGCGAAGGGTTCCCAATCCCCGACAAGACTGGTACCCTTTCACGTCCAAATCTCTCAAACTCCGGGAGAGATTCTCAAAACCAAGGTTGACATGTTTCGAGTTCCTCTCAACATTTTGGAAATCCCGCTGAAACTTTGGACATTCTCGCGAAGGGTTCCCAATCCCCGACAAGACTGGTACCCTTTCACGTCCAAATCTCTCAAACTCCGGGAGAGATTCTCAAAACCAAGGTTGACATGTTTCGAGTTCCTCTCAGCATTATGGAAATCCCGCTGAAACTTTGGACATTCTCGCGAAGGGTTCCCAATCCCTGACAAGACTGGTACCCTTTCACGTCCAAATCTCTCAAACTCCGGGAGAGATTCTCAAAACCAAGGTTGACATGTTTCGAGTTCCTGTCAACATTTTGGAAATCCCGCTGAAACTTTGAACATTCTCGCGAAAAGTTCCAAATCCCCGACAGGACGGGTACCCTTTCACGTCCAAATCTCTCAAACTCCGGGAGAGATTCTCAAAACCAAGGTTGACATGTTTCGAGTTCCTCTCAACATTTTGGAAATCCCGCTGAAACTTTGGACATTCTCGCGAAGGGTTCCCAATCCCCGACAAGACTGGTACCCTTTCACGTCCAAATCTCTCAAACTCCGGGAGAGATTCTCAAAACCAAGGTTGACATGTTTCGAGTTCCTCTCAACATTTTGGAAATCCCGCTGAAACTTTGGACATTCTCGCAAAGGGTTCCCGATCCCACACAAGACTGGTACCCTTTCACGTCCAAATCTCTCAAACTCCGGGAGAGATTCTCAAAACCAAGGTTGACATGTTTCGAGTTCCTTTCAACATTTTGGAAATCCCGCTGAAACTATGGACATTCTGGCGAAGGGTTCCCAATCCCCGACAAGACTGGTACCCTTTCACGTCCAAATCTCTCAAACTCCGGGAGAGATTCTCAAAACCAAGGTTGACATGTTTCGAGTTCCTTTCAACATTTTGGAAATCCCGCTGAAACTTTGGACATTCTCGCGAAGGGTTCCCGATCCCACACAAGACTGGTACCCTTTCACGTCCAAATCTCTCAAACTCCGGGAGAGATTCTCAAAACCAAGGTTGACATGTTTCGAGTTCCTCTCAACATTTTGGAAATCCCGCTGAAACTTTGGACATTCTCGCGAAGGGTTCCCAATCCCCGACAAGACTGGTACCCTTTCACGTCCAAATCTCTCAAACTCCAGGAGAGATTCTCAAAACCAAGGTTGACATGTTTTGAGTTCCTCTCAACATTTTGGAAATCCCGCTGAAACTTTGGACATTCTGGCGAAGGGTTCCCAATCCCCGACAAGACTGGTACCCTTTCACGTCCAAATCTCTCAAACTCCAGGAGAGATTCTCAAAACCAAGGTTGACATGTTTTGAGTTCCTCTCAACATTTTGGAAATCCCGCTGAAACTTTGGACATTCTGGCGAAGTTTTCCCAATCCCCGACAAGACTGGTACCCTTTCACGTCCAAATCTCTCAAACTCCGGGAGAGATTCTCAAAACCAAGGTTGACATGTTTCGAGTTCCTCTCAACATTTTGGAAATCCCGCTGAAACTTTGGACATTCTAGCGAAGGGTTCCCAATCCCCGACAAGACTGGTACCCTTTCACGTCCAAATCTCTCAAACTCCGGGAGAGATTCTCAAAACCAAGGCTGACATGTTTCGAGTTCCTCTCACCATTTTGGAAATCCCGCTGAAACTTTGGACATTCTGGCGCAGGGTTCCCAATCCCCGACAAGACTGGTACCCTTTCACGTCCAAATCTCTCAAACTCCGGGAGAGATTCTCAAAACCAAGGCTGACATGTTTCGAGTTCCTTTCAACGTTTTGGAAATCCCGCTGAAACTTTGGACATTCTCGCGAAGGGTTCCCAATCCCTGACAAGACTGGTACCCTTTCACGTCCAAATCTCTCAAACTCCGGGAGAGATTCTCAAAACCGAGGTTGACATGTTTCGAGTTCCTCTCAACATTTTGGAAATCCCGCTGAAACTTTGGACATTCTCGCGAAGGGTTCCCAATCCCCGACAAGACTGGTACCCTTTCACGTCCAAATCTCTCAAACTCCGGGAGAGATTCTCAAAACCAAGGTTGACATGTTTCGAGTTCCTCTCAACATTTTGGAAATCCCGCTGAAACTTTGGACATTCTCGCGAAGGGTTCCCAATCCCCGACAAGACTGGTACCCTTTCACGTCCAAATCTCTCAAACTCCGGGAGAGATTCTCAAAACCAAGGTTGACATGTTTCGAGTTCCTTTGAACATTTTGGAAATCCCGCTGAAACTTTGGACATTCTCGCGAAGGGTTCCCAATCCCTGACAAGACTGGTACCCTTTCACGTCCAAATCTCTCAAACTCCGGGAGAGATTCTCAAAACCGAGGTTGACATGTTTCGAGTTCCTCTCAACATTTTGGAAATCCCGCTGAAACTTTGGACATTCTCGCAAAGGGTTCCCGATCCCACACAAGACTGGTACCCTTTCACGTCCAAATCTCTCAAACTCCGGGAGAGATTCTCAAAACCAAGGTTGACATGTTTCTAGTTCCTTTCAACATTTTGGAAATCCCGCTGAAACTTTGGACATTCTCGCGAAGGGTTCCCGATCCCACACAAGACTGGTACCCTTTCACGTCCAAATCTCTCAAACTCCGGGAGAGATTCTCAAAACCAAGGTTAACATGTTTCGAGTTCCTTTCAACATTTTGGAAATCCCGCTGAAACTTTGGACATTCTCGCGAAGGGTTCCCAATCCACGACAAGACTGGTACTCTTTCACGTCCAAATCTCTCAAACTCCGGGAGAGATTCTCAAAACCAAGGTTGACATGTTTCGAGTTCCTCTCAACATTTTGGAAATCCCGCTGAAACTTTGGACATTCTCGCGAAGGGTTCCCAATCCCCGACAAGACTGGTACCCTTTCACGTCCAAATCTCTCAAACTCCAGGAGAGATTCTCAAAACCAAGGTTGACATGTTTTGAGTTCCTCTCAACATTTTGGAAATTCCGCTGAAACTTTGGACATTCTGGCGAAGGGTTCCAAATCCCCGACAAGACTGGTACCCTTTCACGTCCAAATCTCTCAAACTCCGGGAGAGATTCTCAAAACCAAGGTTGACATGTTTCGAGTTCCTCTCAACATTTTGGAGATCCCGCTGAAACTTTGGACATTCTCGCGAAGGGTTCCCAAACCCCGACAAGACTGGTACCCTTTCACGTCCAAATCTCTCAAACTCCGGGAGAGATTCTCAAAACCAAGGCTGACATGTTTCGAGTTCCTCTCACCATTTTGGAAATCCCGCTGAAACTTTGGACATTCTGGCGAAGGGTTCCCAATCCCCGACAAGACTGGTACCCTTTCACGTCCAAATCTCTCAAACTCCGGGAGAGATTCTCAAAACCAAGGTTAACATGTTTCGAGTTCCTTTCAACATTTTGGAAATCCCGCTGAAACTTTGGACATTCTCGCGAAGGGTTCCCAATCCACGACAAGACTGGTACTCTTTCACGTCCAAATCTCTCAAACTCCGGGAGAGATTCTCAAAACCAAGGTTGACATGTTTCGAGTTCCTCTCAACATTTTGGAAATCCCGCTGAAACTTTGGACATTCTCGCGAAGGGTTCCCAATCCCCGACAAGACTGGTACCCTTTCACGTCCAAATCTCTCAAACTCCAGGAGAGATTCTCAAAACCAAGGTTGACATGTTTTGAGTTCCTCTCAACATTTTGGAAATTCCGCTGAAACTTTGGACATTCTGGCGAAGGGTTCCCAATCCCCGACAAGACTGGTACCCTTTCACGTCCAAATCTCTCAAACTCCGGGAGAGATTCTCAAAACCAAGGTTGACATGTTTCGAGTTCCTCTCAACATTTTGGAGATCCCGCTGAAACTTTGGACATTCTCGCGAAGGGTTCCCAAACCCCGACAAGACTGGTACCCTTTCACGTCCAAATCTCTCAAACTCCGGGAGAGATTCTCAAAACCAAGGCTGACATGTTTCGAGTTCCTCTCAACATTTTGGAAATCCCGCTGAAACTTTGGACATTCTGGCGAAGGGTTCCCAATCCCCGACAAGACTGGTACCCTTTCACGTCCAAATCTCTCAAACTCCAGGAGAGATTCTCAAAACCAAGGTTGACATGTTTTGAGTTCCTCTCAACATTTTGGAAATCCCGCTGAAACTTTGGACATTCTGGCGAAGGGTTCCCAATCCCTGACAAGACTGGTACCCTTTCACGTCCAAATCTCTCAAACTCCGGGAGAGATTCTCAAAACCAAGGTTGACATGTTTCGAGTTCCTCTCAACATTTTGGAAATCCCGCTGAAACTTTGGACATTCTCGCGAAGGGTTCCCAATCCCCGACAAGACTGGTACCCTTTCACGTCCAAATCTCTCAAACTCCAGGAGAGATTCTCAAAACCAAGGCTGACATGTTTCGAGTTCCTCTCACCATTTTGGAAATCCCGCTGAAACTTTGGACATTCTGGCGAAGGGTTCCCAATCCCCGACAAGACTGGTACCCTTTCACGTCCAAATCTCTCAAACTCCGGGAGAGATTCTCAAAACCAAGGTTGACATGTTTCGAGTTCCTTTCAACATTTTGGAAATCCCGCTGAAACTTTGGACATTCTCGCGAAGGGTTCCCAATCCCCGACAAGATTGGTACCCTTTCACGTCCAAATCTCTCAAACTCCGGGAGAGATTCTCAAAACCGAGGTTGACATGTTTCGAGTTCCTCTCAACATTTTGGAAATCCCGCTGAAACTTTGGACATTCTGGCGAAGGGTTCCCAATCCCCGACAAGACTGGTACCCTTTCACGTCCAAATCTCTCAAACTCCGGGAGAGATTCTCAAAACCAAGGTTGACATGTTTCGAGTTCCTCTCAACATTTTGGAAATCCCGCTGAAACTTTGGACATTCTGGCGAAGGGTTCCCAATCCCCGACAAGACTGGTACCCTTTCACGTCCAAATCTCTCAAACTCCAGGAGAGATTCTCAAAACCAAGGTTGACATGTTTCGAGATCCTCTCAACATTTTGGAAATCCCGCTGAAACTTTGGACATTCTGGCGAAGGGTTCCCAATCCCCGACAAGACTGGTACCCTTTCACGTCCAAATCTCTCAAACTCCGGGAGAGATTCTCAAAACCAAGGTTGACATGTTTCGAGTTCCTCTCAACATTTTGGAAATCCCGCTGAAACTTTGGACATTCTCGCGAAGGGTTCCCAATCCCCGACAAGACTGGTACCCTTTCACGTCCAAATCTCTCAAACTCCGGGAGAGATTCTCAAAACCAAGGCTGACATGTTTCGAGTTCCTCTCACCATTTTGGAAATCCCGCTGAAACTTTGGACATTCTGGCGAAGGGTTCCCAATCCCCGACAAGACTGGTACCCTTTCACGTCCAAATCTCTCAAACTCCGGGAGAGATTCTCAAAACCAAGGTTGACATGTTTCGAGTTCCTCTCAACATTTTGGAAATCCCGCTGAAACTTTGGACATTCTCGCAAAGGGTTCCCGATCCCACACAAGACTGGTACCCTTTCACGTCCAAATCTCTCAAACTCCGGGAGAGATTCTCAAAACCAAGGTTGACATGTTTCGAGTTCCTTTCAACATTTTGGAAATCCCGCTGAAACTTTGGACATTCTCGCGAAGGGTTCCCGATCCCACACAAGACTGGTACCCTTTCACGTCCAAATCTCTCAAACTCCGGGAGAGATTCTCAAAACCAAGGTTAACATGTTTCGAGTTCCTTTCAACATTTTGGAAATCCCGCTGAAACTTTGGACATTCTCGCGAAGGGTTCCCAATCCACGACAAGACTGGTACTCTTTCACGTCCAAATCTCTCAAACTCCGGGAGAGATTCTCAAAACCAAGGTTGACATGTTTCGAGTTCCTCTCAACATTTTGGAAATCCCGCTGAAACTTTGGACATTCTCGCGAAGGGTTCCCAATCCCCGACAAGACTGGTACCCTTTCACGTCCAAATCTCTCAAACTCCAGGAGAGATTCTCAAAACCAAGGTTGACATGTTTTGAGTTCCTCTCAACATTTTGGAAATTCCGCTGAAACTTTGGACATTCTGGCGAAGGGTTCCCAATCCCCGACAAGACTGGTACCCTTTCACGTCCAAATCTCTCAAACTCCGGGAGAGATTCTCAAAACCAAGGTTGACATGTTTCGAGTTCCTCTCAACATTTTGGAGATCCCGCTGAAACTTTGGACATTCTCGCGAAGGGTTCCCAAACCCCGACAAGACTGGTACCCTTTCACGTCCAAATCTCTCAAACTCCGGGAGAGATTCTCAAAACCAAGGCTGACATGTTTCGAGTTCCTCTCACCATTTTGGAAATCCCGCTGAAACTTTGGACATTCTGGCGAAGGGTTCCCAATCCCCGACAAGACTGGTACCCTTTCACGTCCAAATCTCTCAAACTCCGGGAGAGATTCTCAAAACCAAGGTTGACATGTTTCGAGTTCCTCTCAACATTTTGGAAATCCCGCTGAAACTTTGGACATTCTGGCGAAGGGTTCCCAATCCCCGACAAGACTGGTACCCTTTCACGTCCAAATCTCTCAAACTCCGGGAGAGATTCTCAAAACCGAGGTTGACATGTTTCGAGTTCCTCTCAACATTTTGGAAATGCCGCTGAAACTTTGGACATTCTGGCGAAGGGTTCCCAATCCCCGACAAGACTGGTACCCTTTCACGTCCAAATCTCTCAAACTCCGGGAGAGATTCTCAAAACCAAGGTTGACATGAATCGAGTTCCTCTCAACGTTTTGGAAATACCGCTGAAACTTTTAACATTCTCGCGAAGGGTTCCCAATCCCCGACAAGACTGGTACCCTTTCACGTCCAAATCTCTCAAACTCCGGGAGAGATTCTCAAAACCAAGGTTGACATGTTTCGAGTTCCTCTCAACATTTTGGAAATCCCGCTGATACTTTGTACATTCTGGCGAAGGGTTCCCAATCCCCGACAAGACTGGTACCCTTTCACGTCCAAATCTCTCAAACTCCAGGAGAGATTCTCAAAACCAAGGTTGACATGTTTCAAGTTCCTCTCAACATTTTGGAAATCCCGCTGAAACTTTGGACATTCTCGCGAAGGGTTCCCAATCCACGACAGGACTGGTACCCTTTCACGTCCAAATCTCTCAAACTCCGGGAGAGATTCTCAAAACCAAGGTTGACATGTTTCGAGTTCCTCTCAACATTTTGGAAATCCCGCTGAAACTTTGGACATTCTCGCAAAGGGTTCCCGATCCCACACAAGACTGGTACCCTTTCACGTCCAAATCTCTCAAACTCCGGGAGAGATTCTCAAAACCAAGGTTGACATGTTTCGAGTTCCTTTCAACATTTTGGAAATCCCGCTGAAACTTTGGACATTCTCGCGAAGGATTCCCAATCCCCGACAAGACTGGTACCCTTTCACGTCTAAATCTCTCCAACTCCGGGAGAGATTCTCAAAACCAAGGTTGACATGTTTCGAGTTCCTTTCAACATTTTGGAAATCCCGCTGAAACTTTGGACATTCTCGCGAAGGGTTCCCGATCCCACACAAGACTGGTACCCTTTCACGTCCAAATCTCTCAAACTCCGGGAGAGATTCTCAAAACCAAGGTTGACATGTTTCGAGTTCCTCTCAACATTTTGGAAATCCCGCTGAAACTTTGGACATTCTCGCGAAGGGTTCCCAATCCACGACAAGACTGGTACTCTTTCACGTCCAAATCTCTCAAACTCCGGGAGAGATTCTCAAAACCGAGGTTGACATGTTTCGAGTTCCTCTCAAAATTTTGGAAATCCCGCTGAAACTTTGGACATTCTTGCGAAGGGTTCCCAATCCCCGACAAGACTGGTACCCTTTCACGTCCAAATCTCTCAAACTCCAGGAGAGATTCTCAAAACCAAGGTTGACATGTTTTGAGTTCCTCT
The DNA here is from genome assembly GCF_964273445.1 of Streptopelia decaocto. Taxonomy (NCBI): domain Eukaryota; kingdom Metazoa; phylum Chordata; class Aves; order Columbiformes; family Columbidae; genus Streptopelia; species Streptopelia decaocto. The sequence goes on from NW_028116102.1 coordinate 741,431, forward strand.
CAACATTTTGGAAATCCCGCTGAAACTTTGGACATTCTGGCGAAGGGTTCCCAATCCCCGACAAGACTGGTACCCTTTCACGTCCAAATCTCTCAAACTCCGGGAGAGATTCTCAAAACCAAGGTTGACATGTTTCGAGTTCCTCTCAACATTTTGGAAATCCCGCTGAAACTTTGGACATTCTCGCGAAGGGTTCCCAATCCCCGACAAGACTGGTACCCTTTCACGTCCAAATCTCTCAAACTCCGGGAGAGATTCTCAAAACCAAGGCTGACATGTTTCGAGTTCCTCTCAACATTTTGGAAATCCCGCTGAAACTTTGGACATTCTGGCGAAGGGTTCCCAATCCCCGACAAGACTGGAACCCTTTCACGTCCAAATCTCTCAAACTCCGGGAGAGATTCTCAAAACCAAGGTTGACATGTTTCGAGTTCCTCTCAACATTTTGGAAATCCCGCTGAAACTTTGGACATTCTGGCGAAGGGTTCCCAATCCCCGACAAGACTGGTACCCTTTCACGTCCAAATCTCTCAAACTCCGGGAGAGATTCTCAAAACCAAGGTTGACATGTTTCGAGTTCCTTTCAACATTTTGGAAATCCCGCTGAAACTTTGGACATTCTCGCGAAGGGTTCCCGATCCCACACAAGACTGGTACCCTTTCACGTCCAAATCTCTCAAACTCCGGGAGAGATTCTCAAAACCAAGGTTGACATGTTTCGAGTTCCTTTCAACATTTTGGAAATCCCGCTGAAACTTTGGACATTCTCGCGAAGGGTTCCCAATCCACGACAAGACTGGTACTCTTTCACGTCCAAATCTCTCAAACTCCGGGAGAGATTCTCAAAACCGAGGTTGACATGTTTCGAGTTCCTCTCAACATTTTGGAAATCCCGCTGAAACTTTGGACATTCTTGCGAAGGGTTCCCAATCCCCGACAAGACTGGTACCCTTTCACGTCCAAATCTCTCAAACTCCAGGAGAGATTCTCAAAACCAAGGTTGACATGTTTTGAGTTCCTCTCAACATTTTGGAAATCCCGCTGAAACTTTGGACATTCTGGCGAAGGGTTCCCAATCCCCGACAAGACTGGTACCCTTTCACGTCCAAATCTCTCAAACTCCGGGAGAGATTCTCAAAACCAAGGTTGACATGTTTCGAGTTCCTCTCAACATTTTGGAAATCCCGCTGAAACTTTGGACATTCTCGCGAAGGGTTCCCAATCCCCGACAAGACTGGTACCCTTTCACGTCCAAATCTCTCAAACTCCGGGAGAGATTCTCAAAACCAAGGCTGACATGTTTCGAGTTCCTCTCACCATTTTGGAAATCCCGCTGAAACTTTGGACATTCTGGCGAAGGGTTCCCAATCCCCGACAAGACTGGTACCCTTTCACGTCCAAATCTCTCAAACTCCGGGAGAGATTCTCAAAACCAAGGTTGACATGTTTCGAGTTCCTCTCAACATTTTGGAAATCCCGCTGAAACTTTGGACATTCTCGCGAAGGGTTCCCAATCCCTGACAAGACTGGTACCCTTTCACGTCCAAATCTCTCAAACTCCGGGAGAGATTCTCAAAACCGAGGTTGACATGTTTCGAGTTCCTCTCAACATTTTGGAAATCCCGCTGAAACTTTTAACATTCTCGCGAAGGGTTCCCAATCCCCGACAAGACTGGTACCCTTTCACGTCCAAATCTCTCAAACTCCGGGAGAGATTCTCAAAACCAAGGTTGACATGTTTCGAGTTCCTCTCAACATTTTGGAAATCCCGCTGAAACTTTGGACATTCTCGCGAAGGGTTCCCAATCCCCGACAAGACTGGTACCCTTTCACGTCCAAATCTCTCAAACTCCGGGAGAGATTCTCAAAACCAAGGTTGACATGTTTCGAGTTCCTTTCAACATTTTGGAAATCCCGCTGAAACTTTGGACATTCTCGCGAAGGGTTCCCGATCCCACACAAGACTGGTACCCTTTCACGTCCAAATCTCTCAAACTCCGGGAGAGATTCTCAAAACCAAGGTTGACATGTTTCGAGTTCCTTTCAACATTTTGGAAATCCCGCTGAAACTTTGGACATTCTCGCGAAGGGTTCCCAATCCACGACAAGACTGGTACTCTTTCACGTCCAAATCTCTCAAACTCCGGGAGAGATTCTCAAAACCGAGGTTGACATGTTTCGAGTTCCTCTCAACATTTTGGAAATCCCGCTGAAACTTTGGACATTCTTGCGAAGGGTTCCCAATCCCCGACAAGACTGGTACCCTTTCACGTCCAAATCTCTCAAACTCCAGGAGAGATTCTCAAAACCAAGGTTGACATGTTTTGAGTTCCTCTCAACATTTTGGAAATCCCGCTGAAACTTTGGACATTCTGGCGAAGGGTTCCCAATCCCCGACAAGACTGGTACCCTTTCACGTCCAAATCTCTCAAACTCCGGGAGAGATTCTCAAAACCAAGGTTGACATGTTTCGAGTTCCTCTCAACATTTTGGAAATCCCGCTGAAACTTTGGACATTCTCGCGAAGGGTTCCCAATCCCCGACAAGACTGGTACCCTTTCACGTCCAAATCTCTCAAACTCCGGGAGAGATTCTCAAAACCAAGGCTGACATGTTTCGAGTTCCTCTCAACATTTTGGAAATCCCCCTGAAACTTTGGACATTCTCGCGAAGAGTTCCCAATCCCCGACAAGACTGGTACCCTTTCACGTCCAAATCTCTCAAACTCCGGGAGAGATTCTCAAAACCAAGGTTGACATGTTTCGAGTTCCTCTCAACATTTTGGAAATCCCGCTGAAACTTTGGACATTCTCGCGAAGGGTTCCCAATCCCCGACAAGACTGGTACCCTTTCACGTCCAAATCTCTCAAACTCCGGGAGAGATTCTCAAAACCGAGGTTGACATGTTTCGAGTTCCTCTCAACATTTTGGAAATCCCGCTGAAACTTTGGACATTCTGGCGAAGGGTTCCCAATCCCCGACAAGACTGGTACCCTTTCACGTCCAAATCTCTCAAACTCCGGGAGAGATTCTCAAAACCAAGGTTGACATGATTCGAGTTCCTCTCAACGTTTTGGAAATCCCGCTGAAACTTTGGACATTCTCGCGAAGGGTTCCCAATCCCCGACAAGACTGGTACCCTTTCACGTCCAAATCTCTCAAACTCCGGGAGAGATTCTCAAAACCAAGGTTGACATGTTTGGAGTTCCTCTTAACATTTTGGAAATCCCGCTGAAACTTTGGACATTCTCGCGAAGGGTTCCCAATCCCCGACAAGACTGGTACCCTTTCACGTCCAAATCTCTCAAACTCCGGGAGAGATTCTCAAAACCAAGGTTGACATGTTTCGAGTTCCTCTCAACATTTTGGAAATCCCGCTGAAACTTTGGACATTCTCGCAAAGGGTTCCCGATCCCACACAAGACTGGTACCCTTTCACGTCCAAATCTCTCAAACTCCGGGAGAGATTCTCAAAACCAAGGTTGACATGTTTCGAGTTCCTCTCAACATTTTGGAAATCCCGCTGAAACTTTTAACATTCTCGCGAAGGGTTCCCAATCCCCGACAAGACTGGTACCCTTTCACGTCCAAATCTCTCAAACTCCGGGAGAGATTCTCAAAACCAAGGTTGACATGTTTCGAGTTCCTCTCAACATTTTGGAAATCCCGCTGAAACTTTGGACATTCTCGCGAAGGGTTCCCAATCCCCGACAAGACTGGTACCCTTTCACGTCCAAATCTCTCAAACTCCGGGAGAGATTCTCAAAACCAAGGTTGACATGTTTCGAGTTCCTTTCAACATTTTGGAAATCCCGCTGAAACTTTGGACATTCTCGCGAAGGGTTCCCGATCCCACACAAGACTGGTACCCTTTCACGTCCAAATCTCTCAAACTCCGGGAGAGATTCTCAAAACCAAGGTTGACATGTTTCGAGTTCCTTTCAACATTTTGGAAATCCCGCTGAAACTTTGGACATTCTCGCGAAGGGTTCCCAATCCACGACAAGACTGGTACTCTTTCACGTCCAAATCTCTCAAACTCCGGGAGAGATTCTCAAAACCGAGGTTGACATGTTTCGAGTTCCTCTCAACATTTTGGAAATCCCGCTGAAACTTTGGACATTCTTGCGAAGGGTTCCCAATCCCCGACAAGACTGGTACCCTTTCACGTCCAAATCTCTCAAACTCCAGGAGAGATTCTCAAAACCAAGGTTGACATGTTTTGAGTTCCTCTCAACATTTTGGAAATCCCGCTGAAACTTTGGACATTCTGGCGAAGGGTTCCCAATCCCCGACAAGACTGGTACCCTTTCACGTCCAAATCTCTCAAACTCCGGGAGAGATTCTCAAAACCAAGGTTGACATGTTTCGAGTTCCTCTCAACATTTTGGAAATCCCGCTGAAACTTTGGACATTCTCGCGAAGGGTTCCCAATCCCCGACAAGACTGGTACCCTTTCACGTCCAAATCTCTCAAACTCCGGGAGAGATTCTCAAAACCAAGGCTGACATGTTTCGAGTTCCTCTCAACATTTTGGAAATCCCCCTGAAACTTTGGACATTCTCGCGAAGAGTTCCCAATCCCCGACAAGACTGGTACCCTTTCACGTCCAAATCTCTCAAACTCCGGGAGAGATTCTCAAAACCAAGGTTGACATGTTTCGAGTTCCTCTCAACATTTTGGAAATCCCGCTGAAACTTTGGACATTCTCGCGAAGGGTTCCCAATCCCCGACAAGACTGGTACCCTTTCACGTCCAAATCTCTCAAACTCCGGGAGAGATTCTCAAAACCGAGGTTGACATGTTTCGAGTTCCTCTCAACATTTTGGAAATCCCGCTGAAACTTTGGACATTCTGGCGAAGGGTTCCCAATCCCCGACAAGACTGGTACCCTTTCACGTCCAAATCTCTCAAACTCCGGGAGAGATTCTCAAAACCAAGGTTGACATGATTCGAGTTCCTCTCAACGTTTTGGAAATCCCGCTGAAACTTTGGACATTCTCGCGAAGGGTTCCCAATCCCCGACAAGACTGGTACCCTTTCACGTCCAAATCTCTCAAACTCCGGGAGAGATTCTCAAAACCAAGGTTGACATGTTTGGAGTTCCTCTTAACATTTTGGAAATCCCGCTGAAACTTTGGACATTCTCGCGAAGGGTTCCCAATCCCCGACAAGACTGGTACCCTTTCACGTCCAAATCTCTCAAACTCCGGGAGAGATTCTCAAAACCAAGGTTGACATGTTTCGAGTTCCTCTCAACATTTTGGAAATCCCGCTGAAACTTTGGACATTCTCGCAAAGGGTTCCCGATCCCACACAAGACTGGTACCCTTTCACGTCCAAATCTCTCAAACTCCGGGAGAGATTCTCAAAACCAAGGTTGACATGTTTCGAGTTCCTTTCAACATTTTGGAAATCCCGCTGAAACTTTGGACATTCTCGCGAAGGATTCCCAATCCCCGACAAGACTGGTACCCTTTCACGTCCAAATCTCTCAAACTCCGGGAGAGATTCTCAAAACCAAGGTTGACATGTTTCGAGTTCCTTTCAACATTTTGGAAATCCCGCTGAAACTTTGGACATTCTCGCGAAGGGTTCCCGATCCCACACAAGACTGGTACCCTTTCACGTCCAAATCTCTCAAACTCCGGGAGAGATTCTCAAAACCAAGGTTGACATGTTTCGAGTTCCTTTCAACATTTTGGAAATCCCGCTGAAACTTTGGACATTCTCGCGAAGGGTTCCCAATCCACGCCAAGACTGGTACTCTTTCACGTCCAAATCTCTCAAACTCCGGGAGAGATTCTCAAAACCGAGGTTGACATGTTTCGAGTTCCTCTCAACATTTTGGAAATCCCGCTGAAACTTTGGACATTCTTGCGAAGGGTTCCCAATCCCCGACAAGACTGGTACCCTTTCACGTCCAAATCTCTCAAACTCCAGGAGAGATTCTCAAAACCAAGGTTGACATGTTTTGAGTTCCTCTCAACATTTTGGAAATCCCGCTGAAACTTTGGACATTCTGGCGAAGGGTTCCCAATCCCCGACAAGACTGGTACCCTTTCACGTCCAAATCTCTCAAACTCCGGGAGAGATTCTCAAAACCAAGGTTGACATGTTTCGAGTTCCTCTCAACATTTTGGAAATCCCGCTGAAACTTTGGACATTCTCGCGAAGGGTTCCCAATCCCCGACAAGACTGGTACCCTTTCACGTCCAAATCTCTCAAACTCCGGGAGAGATACTCAAAACCAAGGCTGACATGTTTCGAGTTCCTCTCACCATTTTGGAAATCCCGCTGAAACTTTGGACATTCTGGCGAAGGGTTCCCAATCCCCGACCAGACTGGTACCCTTTCACGTCCAAATCTCTCAAACTCCGGGAGAGATTCTCAAAACCAAGGTTGACATGTTTCGAGTTCCTCTCAACATTTTGGAAATCCCGCTGAAACTTTGGACATTCTCGCGAAGGGTTCCCAATCCCTGACAAGACTGGTACCCTTTCACGTCCAAATCTCTCAAACTCCGGGAGAGATTCTCAAAACCGAGGTTGACATGTTTCGAGTTCCTCTCAACATTTTGGAAATCCCGCTGAAACTTTGGACATTCTCGCGAAGGGTTCCCAATCCCCGACAAGACTGGTACCCTTTCACGTCCAAATCTCTCAAACTCCAGGAGAGATTCTCAAAACCAAGGTTGACATGAATCGAGTTCCTCTCAACGTTTTGGAAATCCCGCTGAAACTTTGGACATTCTCGCGAAGGGTTCCCAATCCCCGACAAGACTGGTACCCTTTCACGTCCAAATCTCTCAAACTCCGGGAGAGATTCTCAAAACCAAGGTTGACATGTTTCGAGTTCCTCTCAACATTTTGGAAATCCCGCTGAAACTTTGGACATTCTGGCGAAGGGTTCCCAATCCCCGACAAGACTGGTACCCTTTCACGTCCAAATCTCTCAAACTCCGGGAGAGATTCTCAAAACCAAGGTTGACATGTTTCGAGTTCCTCTCAACGTTTTGCACATCCCGCTGAAACTTTGGACATTCTGGCGAAGGGTTCCCAATCCCCGACAAGACTGGTACCCTTTCACGTCCAAATCTCTCAAACTCCGGGAGAGATTCTCAAAACCAAGGTTGACATGTTTCGAGTTCCTCTCAACATTTTGGAAATCCCGCTGAAACTTTGGACATTCTGGCGAAGGGTTCCCAATCCCCGACAAGACTGGTACCCTTTCACGTCCAAATCTCTCAAACTCCGGGAGAGATTCTCAAAACCAAGGTTGACATGTTTCGAGTTCCTCTCAACATTTTGGAAATCCCGCTGAAACTTTGGACATTCTGGCGAAGGGTTCCCAATCCCCGACAAGACTGGTACCCTTTCACGTCCAAATCTCTCAAACTCCGGGAGAGATTCTCAAAACCAAGGTTGACATGTTTCGAGTTCCTCTCAACATTTTGGAAATCCCGCTGAAACTTTGGACATTCTCGCGAAGGGTTCCCAATCCCCGACAAGACTGGTACCCTTTCACGTCCAAATCTCTCAAACTCCGGGAGAGATTCTCAAAACCAAGGTTGACATGTTTCGAGTTCCTCTCAACATTTTGGAAATCCCGCTGAAACTTTGGACATTCTCGCGAAGGGTTCCCGATACCACACAAGACTGGTACCCTTTCACGTCCAAATCTCTCAAACTCCGGGAGAGATTCTCAAAACCAAGGTTGACATGTTTCGAGTTCCTTTCAACATTTTGGAAATCCGGCTGAAACTTTGGACATTCTCGCGAAGGGTTCCCAATCCCCGACAAGACTGGTACTCTTTCACGTCCAAATCTCTCAAACTCCGGGAGAGATTCTCAAAACCGAGGTTGACATGTTTCGAGTTCCTCTCAACATTTTGGAAATCCCGCTGAAACTTTGGACATTCTCGCGAAGGGTTCCCAATCCACGACAAGACTGGTACCCTTTCACGTCCAAATCTCTCAAACTCCAGGAGAGATTCTCAAAACCAAGGTTGACATGTTTTGAGTTCCTCTCAACATTTTGGAAATCCCGCTGAAACTTTGGACATTCTGGCGAAGGGTTCCCAATCCCCGACAAGACTGGTACCCTTTCACGTCCAAATCTCTCAAACTCCGGGAGAGATTCTCAAAACCAAGGTTGACATGTTTCGAGTTCCTTTCAACATTTTGGAAATCCCGCTGAAACTTTGGACATTCTCGCGAAGGGTTCCCAATCCACGACAAGACTGGTACCCTTTCACGTCCAAATCTCTCAAACTCCGGGAGAGATTCTCAAAACCGAGGTTGACATGTTTCGAGTTCCTCTCAACATTTTGGAAATCCCGCTGAAACTTTGGACATTCTTGCGAAGGGTTCCCAATCCCCGACAAGACTGGTACCCTTTCACGTCCAAATCTCTCAAACTCCGGGAGAGATTCTCAAAACCAAGGTTGACATGTTTCGAGTTCCTTTCAACATTTTGGAAATCCCGCTGAAACTTTGGACATTCTCGCGAAGGGTTCCCAATCCACGACAAGACTGGTACTCTTTCACGTCCAAATCTCTCAAACTCCGGGAGAGATTCTCAAAACCGAGGTTGACATGTTTCGAGTTCCTCTCAACATTTTGGAAATCCCGCTGAAACTTTGGACATTCTGGCGAAGGGTTCCCAATCCCCGACAAGACTGGTACCCTTTCACGTCCAAATCTCTCAAACTCCGGGAGAGATTCTCAAAACCAAGGTTGACATGTTTCGAGTTCCTCTCAACATTTTGGAGATCCCGCTGAAACTTTGGACATTCTGGCGAAGGGTTCCCAATCCCCGACAAGACTGGTACCCTTTCACGTCCAAATCTCTCAAACTCCAGGAGAGATTCTCAAAACCAAGGTTGACATGTTTTGAGTTCCTCTCAACATTTTGGAAATCCCGCTGAAACTTTGGACATTCTGGCGAAGGGTTCCCAATCCCCGACAAGACTGGTACCCTTTCACGTCCAAATCTCTCAAACTCCGGGAGAGATTCTCAAAACCAAGGTTGACATGTTTCGAGTTCCTCTCAACATTTTGGAAATCCCGCTGAAACTTTGGACATTCTGGCGAAGGGTTCCCAATCCCCGACAAGACTGGTACCCTTTCACGTCCAAATCTCTCAAACTCCGGGAGAGATTCTCAAAACCAAGGTTAACATGTTTCGAGTTCCTTTCAACATTTTGGAAATCCCGCTGAAACTTTGGACATTCTCGCGAAGGGTTCCCAATCCACGACAAGACTGGTACTCTTTCACGTCCAAATCTCTCAAACTCCGGGAGAGATTCTCAAAACCAAGGTTGACATGTTTCGAGTTCCTCTCAACATTTTGGAAATCCCGCTGAAACTTTGGACATTCTCGCGAAGGGTTCCCAATCCCCGACAAGACTGGTACCCTTTCACGTCCAAATCTCTCAAACTCCAGGAGAGATTCTCAAAACCAAGGTTGACATGTTTTGAGTTCCTCTCAACATTTTGGAAATCCCCCTGAAACTTTGGACATTCTGGCGAAGGGTTCCCAATCCCCGACAAGACTGGTACCCTTTCACGTCCAAATCTCTCAAACTCCGGGAGAGATTCTCAAAACCAAGGTTGACATGTTTCGAGTTCCTCTCAACATTTTGGAGATCCCGCTGAAACTTTGGACATTCTCGCGAAGGGTTCCCAAACACCGACAAGACTGGTACCCTTTCACGTCCAAATCTCTCAAACTCCGGGAGAGATTCTCAAAACCAAGGCTGACATGTTTCGAGTTCCTCTCAACATTTTGGAAATCCCGCTGAAACTTTGGACATTCTGGCGAAGGGTTCCCAATCCCCGACAAGACTGGTACCCTTTCACGTCCAAATCTCTCAAACTCCAGGAGAGATTCTCAAAACCAAGGTTGACATGTTTTGAGTTCCTCTCAACATTTTGGAAATCCCGCTGAAACTTTGGACATTCTGGCGAAGGGTTCCCAATCCCTGACAAGACTGGTACCCTTTCACGTCCAAATCTCTCAAACTCCGGGAGAGATTCTCAAAACCAAGGTTGACATGTTTCGAGTTCCTCTCAACATTTTGGAAATCCCGCTGAAACTTTGGACATTCTCGCGAAGGGTTCCCAATCCCCGACAAGACTGGTACCCTTTCACGTCCAAATCTCTCAAACTCCAGGAGAGATTCTCAAAACCAAGGCTGACATGTTTCGAGTTCCTCTCACCATTTTGGAAATCCCGCTGAAACTTTGGACATTCTGGCGAAGGGTTCCCAATCCCCGACAAGACTGGTACCCTTTCACGTCCAAATCTCTCAAACTCCGGGAGAGATTCTCAAAACCAAGGTTGACATGTTTCGAGTTCCTTTCAACATTTTGGAAATCCCGCTGAAACTTTGGACATTCTCGCGAAGGGTTCCCAATCCCCGACAAGATTGGTACCCTTTCACGTCCAAATCTCTCAAACTCCGGGAGAGATTCTCAAAACCGAGGTTGACATGTTTCGAGTTCCTCTCAACATTTTGGAAATCCCGCTGAAACTTTGGACATTCTGGCGAAGGGTTCCCAATCCCCGACAAGACTGGTACCCTTTCACGTCCAAATCTCTCAAACTCCGGGAGAGATTCTCAAAACCAAGGTTGACATGTTTCGAGTTCCTCTCAACATTTTGGAAATCCCGCTGAAACTTTGGACATTCTGGCGAAGGGTTCCCAATCCCCGACAAGACTGGTACCCTTTCACGTCCAAATCTCTCAAACTCCAGGAGAGATTCTCAAAACCAAGGTTGACATGTTTCGAGATCCTCTCAACATTTTGGAAATCCCGCTGAAACTTTGGACATTCTGGCGAAGGGTTCCCAATCCCCGACAAGACTGGTACCCTTTCACGTCCAAATCTCTCAAACTCCGGGAGAGATTCTCAAAACCAAGGTTGACATGTTTCGAGTTCCTCTCAACATTTTGGAAATCCCGCTGAAACTTTGGACATTCTCGCGAAGGGTTCCCAATCCCCGACAAGACTGGTACCCTTTCACGTCCAAATCTCTCAAACTCCGGGAGAGATTCTCAAAACCAAGGCTGACATGTTTCGAGTTCCTCTCACCATTTTGGAAATCCCGCTGAAACTTTGGACATTCTCGCGAAGGGTTCCCAATCCCCGACAAGACTGGTACCCTTTCACGTCCAAATCTCTCAAACTCCGGGAGAGATTCTCAAAACCAAGGTTGACATGTTTCGAGTTCCTCTCAACATTTTGGAAATCCCGCTGAAACTTTGGACATTCTCGCAAAGGGTTCCCGATCCCACACAAGACTGGTACCCTTTCACGTCCAAATCTCTCAAACTCCGGGAGAGATTCTCAAAACCAAGGTTGACATGTTTCGAGTTCCTTTCAACATTTTGGAAATCCCGCTGAAACTTTGGACATTCTCGCGAAGGGTTCCCGATCCCACACAAGACTGGTACCCTTTCACGTCCAAATCTCTCAAACTCCGGGAGAGATTCTCAAAACCAAGGTTAACATGTTTCGAGTTCCTTTCAACATTTTGGAAATCCCGCTGAAACTTTGGACATTCTCGCGAAGGGTTCCCAATCCACGACAAGACTGGTACTCTTTCACGTCCAAATCTCTCAAACTCCGGGAGAGATTCTCAAAACCAAGGTTGACATGTTTCGAGTTCCTCTCAACATTTTGGAAATCCCGCTGAAACTTTGGACATTCTCGCGAAGGGTTCCCAATCCCCGACAAGACTGGTACCCTTTCACGTCCAAATCTCTCAAACTCCAGGAGAGATTCTCAAAACCAAGGTTGACATGTTTTGAGTTCCTCTCAACATTTTGGAAATTCCGCTGAAACTTTGGACATTCTGGCGAAGGGTTCCCAATCCCCGACAAGACTGGTACCCTTTCACGTCCAAATCTCTCAAACTCCGGGAGAGATTCTCAAAACCAAGGTTGACATGTTTCGAGTTCCTCTCAACATTTTGGAAATCCCGCTGAAACTTTGGACATTCTCGCGAAGGGTTCCCAAACCCCGACAAGACTGGTACCCTTTCACGTCCAAATCTCTCAAACTCCGGGAGAGATTCTCAAAACCAAGGCTGACATGTTTCGAGTTCCTCTCACCATTTTGGAAATCCCGCTGAAACTTTGGACATTCTGGCGAAGGGTTCCCAATCCCCGACAAGACTGGTACCCTTTCACGTCCAAATCTCTCAAACTCCGGGAGAGATTCTCAAAACCAAGGTTGACATGTTTCGAGTTCCTCTCAACATTTTGGAAATCCCGCTGAAACTTTGGACATTCTGGCGAAGGGTTCCCAATCCCCGACAAGACTGGTACCCTTTCACGTCCAAATCTCTCAAACTCCGGGAGAGATTCTCAAAACCGAGGTTGACATGTTTCGAGTTCCTCTCAACATTTTGGAAATCCCGCTGAAACTTTGGACATTCTGGCGAAGGGTTCCCAATCCCCGACAAGACTGGTACCCTTTCACGTCCAAATCTCTCAAACTCCGGGAGAGATTCTCAAAACCAAGGTTGACATGAATCGAGTTCCTCTCAACGTTTTGGAAATACCGCTGAAACTTTTAACATTCTCGCGAAGGGTTCCCAATCCCCGACAAGACTGGTACCCTTTCACGTCCAAATCTCTCAAACTCCGGGAGAGATTCTCAAAACCAAGGTTGACATGTTTCGAGTTCCTCTCAACATTTTGGAAATCCCGCTGATACTTTGTACATTCTGGCAAAGGGTTCCCAATCCCCGACAAGACTGGTACCCTTTCACGTCCAAATCTCTCAAACTCCGGGAGAGATTCTCAAAACCAAGGTTGACATGTTTCGAGTTCCTCTCAACATTTTGGAAATCCCGCTGAAACTTTGGACATTCTCGCGAAGGGTTCCCAATCCACGACAAGACTGGTACCCTTTCACGTCCAAATCTCTCAAACTCCGGGAGAGATTCTCAAAACCAAGGTTGACATGTTTCGAGTTCCTCTCAACATTTTGGAAATCCCGCTGAAACTTTGGACATTCTCGCAAAGGGTTCCCGATCCCACACAAGACTGGTACCCTTTCACGTCCAAATCTCTCAAACTCCGGGAGAGATTCTCAAAACCAAGGTTGACATGTTTCGAGTTCCTTTCAACATTTTGGAAATCCCGCTGAAACTTTGGACATTCTCGCGAAGGATTCCCAATCCCCGACAAGACTGGTACCCTTTCACGTCTAAATCTCTCCAACTCCGGGAGAGATTCTCAAAACCAAGGTTGACATGTTTCGAGTTCCTTTCAACATTTTGGAAATCCCGCTGAAACTTTGGACATTCTCGCGAAGGGTTCCCGATCCCACACAAGACTGGTACCCTTTCACGTCCAAATCTCTCAAACTCCGGGAGAGATTCTCAAAACCAAGGTTGACATGTTTCGAGTTCCTCTCAACATTTTGGAAATCCCGCTGAAACTTTGGACATTCTCGCGAAGGGTTCCCAATCCACGACAAGACTGGTACTCTTTCACGTCCAAATCTCTCAAACTCCGGGAGAGATTCTCAAAACCGAGGTTGACATGTTTCGAGTTCCTCTCAAAATTTTGGAAATCCCGCTGAAACTTTGGACATTCTTGCGAAGGGTTCCCAATCCCCGACAAGACTGGTACCCTTTCACGTCCAAATCTCTCAAACTCCAGGAGAGATTCTCAAAACCAAGGTTGACATGTTTTGAGTTCCTCTCAACATTTTGGAAATCCCGCTGAAACTTTGGACATTCTGGCGAAGGGTTCCCAATCCCCGACAAGACTGGTACCCTTTCACGTCCAAATCTCTCAAACTCCGGGAGAGATTCTCAAAACCAAGGTTGACATGTTTCGAGTTCCTCTCAACATTTTGGAAATCCCGCTGAAACTTTGGACATTCTCGCGAAGGGTTCCCAATCCCCGACAAGACTGGTACCCTTTCACGTCCAAATCTCTCAAACTCCGGGAGAGATTCTCAAAACCAAGGCTGACATGTTTCGAGTTCCTCTCAACATTTTGGAAATCCCGCTGAAACTTTGGACATTCTGGCGAAGGGTTCCCAATCCCCGACAAGACTGGTACCCTTTCACGTCCAAATCTCTCAAACTCCGGGAGAGATTCTCAAAACCAAGGTTGACATGTTTCGAGTTCCTCTCAACATTTTGGAAATCCCGCTGAAACTTTGGACATTCTGGCGAAGGGTTCCCAATCCCCGACAAGACTGGTACCCTTTCACGTCCAAATCTCTCAAACTCCGGGAGAGATTCTCAAAACCAAGGTTGACATGTTTCGAGTTCCTTTCAACATTTTGGAAATCCCGCTGAAACTTTGGACATTCTCGCGAAGGGTTCCCGATCCCACACAAGACTGGTACCCTTTCACGTCCAAATCTCTCAAACTCCGGGAGAGATTCTCAAAACCAAGGTTGACATGTTTCGAGTTCCTTTCAACATTTTGGAAATCCCGCTGAAACTTTGGACATTCTCGCGAAGGGTTCCCAATCCACGACAAGACTGGTACTCTTTCACGTCCAAATCTCTCAAACTCCGGGAGAGATTCTCAAAACCGAGGTTGACATGTTTCGAGTTCCTCTCAACATTTTGGAAATCCCGCTGAAACTTTGGACATTCTTGCGAAGGGTTCCCAATCCCCGACAAGACTGGTACCCTTTCACGTCCAAATCTCTCAAACTCCAGGAGAGATTCTCAAAACCAAGGTTGACATGTTTTGAGTTCCTCTCAACATTTTGGAAATCCCGCTGAAACTTTGGACATTCTGGCGAAGGGTTCCCAATCCCCGACAAGACTGGTACCCTTTCACGTCCAAATCTCTCAAACTCCGGGAGAGATTCTCAAAACCAAGGTTGACATGTTTCGAGTTCCTCTCAACATTTTGGAAATCCCGCTGAAACTTTGGACATTCTCGCGAAGGGTTCCCAATCCCTGACAAGACTGGTACCCTTTCACGTCCAAATCTCTCAAACTCCGGGAGAGATTCTCAAAACCGAGGTTGACATGTTTCGAGTTCCTCTCAACATTTTGGAAATCCCGCTGAAACTTTGGACATTCTCGCGAAGGGTTCCCAATCCCCGACAAGACTGGTACCCTTTCACGTCCAAATCTCTCAAACTCCGGGAGAGATTCTCAAAACCAAGGTTGACATGTTTCGAGTTCCTCTCAACATTTTGGAAATCCCGCTGAAACTTTGGACATTCTCGCGAAGGGTTCCCAATCCCCGACAAGACTGGTACCCTTTCACGTCCAAATCTCTCAAACTCCGGGAGAGATTCTCAAAACCAAGGTTGACATGTTTCGAGTTCCTTTCAACATTTTGGAAATCCCGCTGAAACTTTGGACATTCTCGCGAAGGGTTCCCGATCCCACACAAGACTGGTACCCTTTCACGTCCAAATCTCTCAAACTCCGGGAGAGATTCTCAAAACCAAGGTTGACATGTTTCGAGTTCCTTTCAACATTTTGGAAATCCCGCTGAAACTTTGGACATTCTCGCGAAGGGTTCCCAATCCACGACAAGACTGGTACTCTTTCACGTCCAAATCTCTCAAACTCCGGGAGAGATTCTCAAAACCGAGGTTGACATGTTTCGAGTTCCTCTCAACATTTTGGAAATCCCGCTGAAACTTTGGACATTCTTGCGAAGGGTTCCCAATCCCCGACAAGACTGGTACCCTTTCACGTCCAAATCTCTCAAACTCCAGGAGAGATTCTCAAAACCAAGGTTGACATGTTTTGAGTTCCTCTCAACATTTTGGAAATCCCGCTGAAACTTTGGACATTCTGGCGAAGGGTTCCCAATCCCCGACAAGACTGGTACCCTTTCACGTCCAAATCTCTCAAACTCCGGGAGAGATTCTCAAAACCAAGGTTGACATGTTTCGAGTTCCTCTCAACATTTTGGAAATCCCGCTGAAACTTTGGACATTCTCGCGAAGGGTTCCCAATCCCCGACAAGACTGGTACCCTTTCACGTCCAAATCTCTCAAACTCCGGGAGAGATTCTCAAAACCAAGGCTGACATGTTTCGAGTTCCTCTCAACATTTTGGAAATCCCGCTGAAACTTTGGACATTCTCGCGAAGGGTTCCCAATCCCCGACAAGACTGGTACCCTTTCACGTCCAAATCTCTCAAACTCCGGGAGAGATTCTCAAAACCAAGGTTGACATGTTTCGAGTTCCTCTCAACATTTTGGAAATCCCGCTGAAACTTTGGACATTCTCGCGAAGGGTTCCCAATCCCCGACAAGACTGGTACCCTTTCACGTCCAAATCTCTCAAACTCCGGGAGAGATTCTCAAAACCGAGGTTGACATGTTTCGAGTTCCTCTCAACATTTTGGAAATCCCGCTGAAACTTTGGACATTCTGGCGAAGGGTTCCCAATCCCCGACAAGACTGGTACCCTTTCACGTCCAAATCTCTCAAACTCCGGGAGAGATTCTCAAAACCAAGGTTGACATGATTCGAGTTCCTCTCAACGTTTTGGAAATCCCGCTGAAACTTTGGACATTCTCGCGAAGGGTTCCCAATCCCCGACAAGACTGGTACCCTTTCACGTCCAAATCTCTCAAACTCCGGGAGAGATTCTCAAAACCAAGGTTGACATGTTTGGAGTTCCTCTTAACATTTTGGAAATCCCGCTGAAACTTTGGACATTCTCGCGAAGGGTTCCCAATCCCCGACAAGACTGGTACCCTTTCACGTCCAAATCTCTCAAACTCCGGGAGAGATTCTCAAAACCAAGGTTGACATGTTTCGAGTTCCTCTCAACATTTTGGAAATCCCGCTGAAACTTTGGACATTCTCGCAAAGGGTTCCCGATCCCACACAAGACTGGTACCCTTTCACGTCCAAATCTCTCAAACTCCGGGAGAGATTCTCAAAACCAAGGTTGACATGTTTCGAGTTCCTTTCAACATTTTGGAAATCCCGCTGAAACTTTGGACATTCTCGCGAAGGATTCCCAATCCCCGACAAGACTGGTACCCTTTCACGTCCAAATCTCTCAAACTCCGGGAGAGATTCTCAAAACCAAGGTTGACATGTTTCGAGTTCCTTTCAACATTTTGGAAATCCCGCTGAAACTTTGGACATTCTCGCGAAGGGTTCCCGATCCCACACAAGACTGGTACCCTTTCACGTCCAAATCTCTCAAACTCCGGGAGAGATTCTCAAAACCAAGGTTGACATGTTTCGAGTTCCTTTCAACATTTTGGAAATCCCGCTGAAACTTTGGACATTCTCGCGAAGGGTTCCCAATCCACGCCAAGACTGGTACTCTTTCACGTCCAAATCTCTCAAACTCCGGGAGAGATTCTCAAAACCGAGGTTGACATGTTTCGAGTTCCTCTCAACATTTTGGAAATCCCGCTGAAACTTTGGACATTCTTGCGAAGGGTTCCCAATCCCCGACAAGACTGGTACCCTTTCACGTCCAAATCTCTCAAACTCCAGGAGAGATTCTCAAAACCAAGGTTGACATGTTTTGAGTTCCTCTCAACATTTTGGAAATCCCGCTGAAACTTTGGACATTCTGGCGAAGGGTTCCCAATCCCCGACAAGACTGGTACCCTTTCACGTCCAAATCTCTCAAACTCCGGGAGAGATTCTCAAAACCAAGGTTGACATGTTTCGAGTTCCTCTCAACATTTTGGAAATCCCGCTGAAACTTTGGACATTCTCGCGAAGGGTTCCCAATCCCCGACAAGACTGGTACCCTTTCACGTCCAAATCTCTCAAACTCCGGGAGAGATACTCAAAACCAAGGCTGACATGTTTCGAGTTCCTCTCACCATTTTGGAAATCCCGCTGAAACTTTGGACATTCTGGCGAAGGGTTCCCAATCCCCGACCAGACTGGTACCCTTTCACGTCCAAATCTCTCAAACTCCGGGAGAGATTCTCAAAACCAAGGTTGACATGTTTCGAGTTCCTCTCAACATTTTGGAAATCCCGCTGAAACTTTGGACATTCTCGCGAAGGGTTCCCAATCCCTGACAAGACTGGTACCCTTTCACGTCCAAATCTCTCAAACTCCGGGAGAGATTCTCAAAACCGAGGTTGACATGTTTCGAGTTCCTCTCAACATTTTGGAAATCCCGCTGAAACTTTGGACATTCTCGCGAAGGGTTCCCAATCCCCGACAAGACTGGTACCCTTTCACGTCCAAATCTCTCAAACTCCGGGAGAGATTCTCAAAACCAAGGTTGACATGAATCGAGTTCCTCTCAACGTTTTGGAAATCCCGCTGAAACTTTTAACATTCTCGCGAAGGGTTCCCAATCCCCGACAAGACTGGTACCCTTTCACGTCCAAATCTCTCAAACTCCGGGAGAGATTCTCAAAACCAAGGTTGACATGTTTCGAGTTCCTCTCAACATTTTGGAAATCCCGCTGAAACTTTGGACATTCTGGCGAAGGGTTCCCAATCCCCGACAAGACTGGTACCCTTTCACGTCCAAATCTCTCAAACTCCGGGAGAGATTCTCAAAACCAAGGTTGACATGTTTCGAGTTCCTCTCAACGTTTTGCACATCCCGCTGAAACTTTGGACATTCTGGCGAAGGGTTCCCAATCCCCGACAAGACTGGTACCCTTTCACGTCCAAATCTCTCAAACTCCGGGAGAGATTCTCAAAACCAAGGTTGACATGTTTCGAGTTCCTCTCAACATTTTGGAAATCCCGCTGAAACTTTGGACATTCTGGCGAAGGGTTCCCAATCCCCGACAAGACTGGTACCCTTTCACGTCCAAATCTCTCAAACTCCGGGAGAGATTCTCAAAACCAAGGTTGACATGTTTCGAGTTCCTCTCAACATTTTGGAAATCCCGCTGAAACTTTGGACATTCTGGCGAAGGGTTCCCAATCCCCGACAAGACTGGTACCCTTTCACGTCCAAATCTCTCAAACTCCGGGAGAGATTCTCAAAACCAAGGTTGACATGTTTCGAGTTCCTCTCAACATTTTGGAAATCCCGCTGAAACTTTGGACATTCTCGCGAAGGGTTCCCAATCCCCGACAAGACTGGTACCCTTTCACGTCCAAATCTCTCAAACTCCGGGAGAGATTCTCAAAACCAAGGTTGACATGTTTCGAGTTCCTCTCAACATTTTGGAAATCCCGCTGAAACTTTGGACATTCTGGCGAAGGGTTCCCAATCCCCGACAAGACTGGTACCCTTTCACATCCAAATCTCTCAAACTCCGGGAGAGATTCTCAAAACCAAGGTTAACATGTTTCGAGTTCCTCTCAACATTTTGGAAATCCCGCTGAAACTTTGGACATTCTCGCGAAGGGTTCCCAATCCCCGACAAGACTGGTACCCTTTCACGTCCAAATCTCTCAAACTCCGGGAGAGATTCTCAAAACCAAGGTTGACATGTTTCGAGTTCCTTTCAACATTTTGGAAATCCCGCTGAAACTTTGAACATTCTCGCGAAAAGTTCCCAATCCCCGACAGGACGGGTACCCTTTCACGTCCAAATCTCTCAAACTTCGGGAGAGATTCTCAAAACCAAGGTTGACATGTTTCGAGTTCCTCTCAACATTTTGGAAATCCCGCTGAAACTTTGGACATTCTCGCGAAGGGTTCCCAATCCCCGACAAGACTGGTACCCTTTCACGTCCAAATCTCTCAAACTCCGGGAGAGATTCTCAAAACCAAGGTTGACATGTTTCGAGTTCCTCTCAACATTTTGGAAATCCCGCTGAAACTTTGGACATTCTCGCGAAGGATTCCCAATCCCCGACAAGACTGGTACCCTTTCACGTCCAAATCTCTCAAACTCCGGGAGAGATTCTCAAAACCAAGGTTGACATGTTTCGAGTTCCTTTCAACATTTTGGAAATCCCGCTGAAACTTTGGACATTCTCGCGAAGGGTTCCCGATCCCACACAAGACTGGTACCCTTTCACGTCCAAATCTCTCAAACTCCGGGAGAGATTCTCAAAACCAAGGTTGACATGTTTCGAGTTCCTTTCAACATTTTGGAAATCCCGCTGAAACTTTGGACATTCTCGCGAAGGGTTCCCAATCCACGCCAAGACTGGTACTCTTTCACGTCCAAATCTCTCAAACTCCGGGAGAGATTCTCAAAACCGAGGTTGACATGTTTCGAGTTCCTCTCAACATTTTGGAAATCCCGCTGAAACTTTGGACATTCTTGCGAAGGGTTCCCAATCCCCGACAAGACTGGTACCCTTTCACGTCCAAATCTCTCAAACTCCAGGAGAGATTCTCAAAACCAAGGTTGACATGTTTTGAGTTCCTCTCAACATTTTGGAAATCCCGCTGAAACTTTGGACATTCTGGCGAAGGGTTCCCAATCCCCGACAAGACTGGTACCCTTTCACGTCCAAATCTCTCAAACTCCGGGAGAGATTCTCAAAACCAAGGTTGACATGTTTCGAGTTCCTCTCAACATTTTGGAAATCCCGCTGAAACTTTGGACATTCTCGCGAAGGGTTCCCAATCCCCGACAAGACTGGTACCCTTTCACGTCCAAATCTCTCAAACTCCGGGAGAGATTCTCAAAACCAAGGTTGACATGTTTCGAGTTCCTCTCACCATTTTGGAAATCCCGCTGAAACTTTGGACATTCTGGCGAAGGGTTCCCAATCCCCGACCAGACTGGTACCCTTTCACGTCCAAATCTCTCAAACTCCGGGAGAGATTCTCAAAACCAAGGTTGACATGTTTCGAGTTCCTCTCAACATTTTGGAAATCCCGCTGAAACTTTGGACATTCTCGCGAAGGGTTCCCAATCCCTGACAAGACTGGTACCCTTTCACGTCCAAATCTCTCAAACTCCGGGAGAGATTCTCAAAACCGAGGTTGACATGTTTCGAGTTCCTCTCAACATTTTGGAAATCCCGCTGAAACTTTGGACATTCTCGCGAAGGGTTCCCAATCCCCGACAAGACTGGTACCCTTTCACGTCCAAATCTCTCAAACTCCGGGAGAGATTCTCAAAACCAAGGTTGACATGAATCGAGTTCCTCTCAACGTTTTGGAAATCCCGCTGAAACTTTTAACATTCTCGCGAAGGGTTCCCAATCCCCGACAAGACTGGTACCCTTTCACGTCCAAATCTCTCAAACTCCGGGAGAGATTCTCAAAACCAAGGTTGACATGTTTCGAGTTCCTCTCAACATTTTGGAAATCCCGCTGAAACTTTGGACATTCTGGCGAAGGGTTCCCAATCCCCGACAAGACTGGTACCCTTTCACGTCCAAATCTCTCAAACTCCGGGAGAGATTCTCAAAACCAAGGTTGACATGTTTCGAGTTCCTCTCAACGTTTTGCACATCCCGCTGAAACTTTGGACATTCTGGCGAAGGGTTCCCAATCCCCGACAAGACTGGTACCCTTTCACGTCCAAATCTCTCAAACTCCGGGAGAGATTCTCAAAACCAAGGTTGACATGTTTCGAGTTCCTCTCAACATTTTGGAAATCCCGCTGAAACTTTGGACATTCTGGCGAAGGGTTCCCAATCCCCGACAAGACTGGTACCCTTTCACGTCCAAATCTCTCAAACTCCGGGAGAGATTCTCAAAACCAAGGTTGACATGTTTCGAGTTCCTCTCAACATTTTGGAAATCCCGCTGAAACTTTGGACATTCTGGCGAAGGGTTCCCAATCCCCGACAAGACTGGTACCCTTTCACGTCCAAATCTCTCAAACTCCGGGAGAGATTCTCAAAACCAAGGTTGACATGTTTCGAGTTCCTCTCAACATTTTGGAAATCCCGCTGAAACTTTGGACATTCTCGCGAAGGGTTCCCAATCCCCGACAAGACTGGTACCCTTTCACGTCCAAATCTCTCAAACTCCGGGAGAGATTCTCAAAACCAAGGTTGACATGTTTCGAGTTCCTCTCAACATTTTGGAAATCCCGCTGAAACTTTGGACATTCTGGCGAAGGGTTCCCAATCCCCGACAAGACTGGTACCCTTTCACATCCAAATCTCTCAAACTCCGGGAGAGATTCTCAAAACCAAGGTTAACATGTTTCGAGTTCCTCTCAACATTTTGGAAATCCCGCTGAAACTTTGGACATTCTCGCGAAGGGTTCCCAATCCCCGACAAGACTGGTACCCTTTCACGTCCAAATCTCTCAAACTCCGGGAGAGATTCTCAAAACCAAGGTTGACATGTTTCGAGTTCCTTTCAACATTTTGGAAATCCCGCTGAAACTTTGAACATTCTCGCGAAAAGTTCCCAATCCCCGACAGGACGGGTACCCTTTCACGTCCAAATCTCTCAAACTTCGGGAGAGATTCTCAAAACCAAGGTTGACATGTTTCGAGTTCCTCTCAACATTTTGGAAATCCCGCTGAAACTTTGGACATTCTCGCGAAGGGTTCCCAATCCCCGACAAGACTGGTACCCTTTCACGTCCAAATCTCTCAAACTCCGGGAGAGATTCTCAAAACCAAGGTTGACATGTTTCGAGTTCCTCTCAACATTTTGGAAATCCCGCTGAAACTTTGGACATTCTCGCGAAGGGTTCCCGATACCACACAAGACTGGTACCCTTTCACGTCCAAATCTCTCAAACTCCGGGAGAGATTCTCAAAACCAAGGTTGACATGTTTCGAGTTCCTTTCAACATTTTGGAAATCCGGCTGAAACTTTGGACATTCTCGCGAAGGGTTCCCAATCCCCGACAAGACTGGTACTCTTTCACGTCCAAATCTCTCAAACTCCGGGAGAGATTCTCAAAACCGAGGTTGACATGTTTCGAGTTCCTCTCAACATTTTGGAAATCCCGCTGAAACTTTGGACATTCTCGCGAAGGGTTCCCAATCCACGACAAGACTGGTACGCTTTCACGTCCAAATCTCTCAAACTCCAGGAGAGATTCTCAAAACCAAGGTTGACATGTTTTGAGTTCCTCTCAACATTTTGGAAATCCCGCTGAAACTTTGGACATTCTGGCGAAGGGTTCCCAATCCCCGACAAGACTGGTACCCTTTCACGTCCAAATCTCTCAAACTCCGGGAGAGATTCTCAAAACCAAGGTTGACATGTTTCGAGTTCCTTTCAACATTTTGGAAATCCCGCTGAAACTTTGGACATTCTCGCGAAGGGTTCCCAATCCACGACAAGACTGGTACCCTTTCACGTCCAAATCTCTCAAACTCCGGGAGAGATTCTCAAAACCGAGGTTGACATGTTTCGAGTTCCTCTCAACATTTTGGAAATCCCGCTGAAACTTTGGACATTCTTGCGAAGGGTTCCCAATCCCCGACAAGACTGGTACCCTTTCACGTCCAAATCTCTCAAACTCCGGGAGAGATTCTCAAAACCAAGGTTGACATGTTTCGAGTTCCTTTCAACATTTTGGAAATCCCGCTGAAACTTTGGACATTCTCGCGAAGGGTTCCCAATCCACGACAAGACTGGTACTCTTTCACGTCCAAATCTCTCAAACTCCGGGAGAGATTCTCAAAACCGAGGTTGACATGTTTCGAGTTCCTCTCAACATTTTGGAAATCCCGCTGAAACTTTGGACATTCTGGCGAAGGGTTCCCAATCCCCGACAAGACTGGTACCCTTTCACGTCCAAATCTCTCAAACTCCGGGAGAGATTCTCAAAACCAAGGTTGACATGTTTCGAGTTCCTCTCAACATTTTGGAAATCCCGCTGAAACTTTGGACATTCTCGCGAAGGGTTCCCAATCCCCGACAAGACTGGTACCCTTTCACGTCCAAATCTCTCAAACTCCGGGAGAGATTCTCAAAACCAAGGCTGACATGTTTCGAGTTCCTCTCACCATTTTGGAAATCCCGCTGAAACTTTGGACATTCTGGCGAAGGGTTCCCAATCCCCGACAAGACTGGTACCCTTTCACATCCAAATCTCTCAAACTCCGGGAGAGATTCTCAAAACCAAGGTTGACATGTTTCGAGTTCCTCTCAACATTTTGGAAATCCCGCTGAAACTTTGGACATTCTCGCGAAGGGTTCCCAATCCCTGACAGGACTGGTACCCTTTCACGTCCAAATCTCTCAAACTCCGGGAGAGATTCTCAAAACCGAGGTTGACATGTTTCGAGTTCCTCTCAACATTTTGGAAATCCCGCTGAAACTTTGGACATTCTGGCGAAGGGTTCCCAATCCCCGACAAGACTGGTACCCTTTCACGTCCAAATCTCTCAAACTCCGGGAGAGATTCTCAAAACCAAGGTTGACATGAATCGAGTTCCTCTCAACGTTTTGGAAATCCCGCTGAAACTTTGGACATTCTCGCGAAGGGTTCCCAATCCCCGACAAGACTGGTACCCTTTCACGTCCAAATCTCTCAAACTCCGGGAGAGATTCTCAAAACCAAGGTTGACATGTTTCGAGTTCCTCTCAACATTTTGGAAATCCCGCTGAAACTTTGGACATTCTGGCGAAGGGTTCCCAATCCCCGACAAGACTGGTACCCTTTCACGTCCAAATCTCTCAAACTCCGGGAGAGATTCTCAAAACCAAGGTTGACATGTTTCGAGTTCCTTTCAACATTTTGGAAATCCCGCTGAAACTTTGGACATTCTCGCGAAGGGTTCCCGATCCCACACAAGACTGGTACCCTTTCACGTCCAAATCTCTCAAACTCCGGGAGAGATTCTCAAAACCAAGGTTGACATGTTTCGAGTTCCTCTCAACATTTTGGAAATCCCGCTGAAACTTTGGACATTCTCGCGAAGGGTTCCCAATCCACGACAAGACTGGTACCCTTTCACGTCCAAATCTCTCAAACTCCGGGAGAGATTCTCAAAACCAAGGCTGACATGTTTCGAGTTCCTCTCACCATTTTGGAAATCCTGCTGAAACTTTGGACATTCTGGCGAAGGGTTCCCAATCCCCGACAAGACTGGTACCCTTTCACGTCCAAATCTCTCAAACTCCGGGAGAGATTCTCAAAACCAAGGTTGACATGTTTCGAGTTCCTCTCAACATTTTGGAAATCCCGCTGAAACTTTGGACATTCTCGCGAAGGGTTCCCAATCCCTGACAAGACTGGTACCCTTTCACGTCCAAATCTCTCAAACTCCGGGAGAGATTCTCAAAACCGAGGTTGACATGTTTCGAGTTCCTCTCAACATTTTGGAAATCCCGCTGAAACTTTGGACATTCTGGCGAAGGGTTCCCAATCCACGACAAGACTGGTACCCTTTCACGTCCAAATCTCTCAAACTCCGGGAGAGATTCTCAAAACCAAGGTTGACATGATTCGAGTTCCTCTCAACATTTTGGAAATCCCGCTGAAACTTTGGACATTCTCGCGAAGGGTTCCCAATCCCCGACAAGACTGGTACCCTTTCACGTCCAAATCTCTCAAACTCCGGGAGAGATTCTCAAAACCAAGGTTGACATGTTTCGAGTTCCTCTCAACATTTTGGAAATCCCGCTGAAACTTTGGACATTCTGGCGAAGGGTTCCCAATCCCCGACAAGACTGGTACCCTTTCACGTCCAAATCTCTCAAACTCCGGGAGAGATTCTCAAAACCAAGGTTGACATGTTTCGAGTTCCTCTCAACATTTTGGAAATCCCGCTGAAACTTTGGACATTCTCGTGAAGGGTTCCCAATCCCCGACAAGACTGGTACCCTTTCACGTCCAAATCTCTCAAACTCCGGGAGAGATTCTCAAAACCAAGGTTGACATGTTTCGAGTTCCTTTCAACATTTTGGAAATCCCGCTGAAACTTTGAACATTCTCGCGAAAAGTTCCCAATCCCCGACAGGACGGGTACCCTTTCACGTCCAAATCTCTCAAACTTCGGGAGAGATTCTCAAAACCAAGGTTGACATGTTTCGAGTTCCTCTCAACATTTTGGAAATCCCGCTGAACTTTGGACATTCTCGCGAAGGGTTCCCAATCCCCGACAAGACTGGTACCCTTTCACGTCCAAATCTCTCAAACTCCGGGAGAGATTCTCAAAACCAAGGTTGACATGTTTCGAGTTCCTCTCAACATTTTGGAAATCCCGCTGAAACTTTGGACATTCTCGCGAAGGGTTCCCGATCCCCGACAAGACTGGTACCCTTTCACGTCCAAATCTCTCAAACTCCGGGAGAGATTCTCAAAACCAAGGTTGACATGTTTCTAGTTCCTTTCAACATTTTGGAAATCCCGCTGAAACTTTGGACATTCTCGCGAAGGGTTCCCAATCCACGACAAGACTGGTACTCTTTCACGTCCAAATCTCTCAAACTCCGGGAGAGATTCTCAAAACCGAGGTTGACATGTTTCGAGTTCCTCTCAACATTTTGGAAATCCCGCTGAAACTTTGGACATTCTCGCGAAGGGTTCCCAATCCCCGACAAGACTGGTACCCTTTCACGTCCAAATCTCTCAAACTCCAGGAGAGATTCTCAAAACCAAGGTTGACATGTTTTGAGTTCCTCTCAACATTTTGGAAATCCCGCTGAAACTTTGGACATTCTGGCGAAGGGTTCCCAATCCCCGACAAGACTGGTACCCTTTCACGTCCAAATCTCTCAAACTCCGGGAGAGATTCTCAAAACCAAGGTTGACATGTTTCGAGTTCCTTTCAACATTTTGGAAATCCCGCTGAAACTTTGGACATTCTCGCGAAGGGTTCCCAATCCACGACAAGACTGGTACTCTTTCACGTCCAAATCTCTCAAACTCCGGGAGAGATTCTCAAAACCGAGGTTGACATGTTTCGAGTTCCTCTCAACATTTTGGAAATCCCGCTGAAACTTTGGACATTCTGGCGAAGGGTTCCCAATCCCCGACAAGACTGGTACCCTTTCACGTCCAAATCTCTCAAACTCCGGGAGAGATTCTCAAAACCAAGGTTGACATGTTTCGAGTTCCTTTCAACATTTTGGAAATCCCGCTGAAACTTTGGACATTCTCGCGAAGGGTTCCCAATCCACGACAAGACTGGTACTCTTTCACGTCCAAATCTCTCAAACTCCGGGAGAGATTCTCAAAACCGAGGTTGACATGTTTCGAGTTCCTCTCAACATTTTGGAAATCCCGCTGAAACTTTGGACATTCTGGCGAAGGGTTCCCAATCCCCGACAAGACTGGAACCCTTTCACGTCCAAATCTCTCAAACTCCGGGAGGGATTCTCAAAACCAAGGTTGACATGTTTCGAGTTCCTCTCAACATTTTGGAAATCCCGCTGAAACTTTGGACATTCTGGCGAAGGGTTCCCAATCCCCGACAAGACTGGTACCCTTTCACGTCCAAATCTCTCAAACTCCGGGAGAGATTCTCAAAACCAAGGTTGACATGTTTCGAGTTCCTCTCAACATTTTGGAAATCCCGCTGAAACTTTGGACATTCTCGCGAAGGGTTCCCAATCCCCGACAAGACTGGTACCCTTTCACGTCCAAATCTCTCAAACTCCGGGAGAGATTCTCAAAACCAAGGCTGACATGTTTCGAGTTCCTCTCACCATTTTGGAAATCCCGCTGAAACTTTGGACATTCTGGCGAAGGGTTCCCAATCCCCGACAAGACTGGTACCCTTTCACATCCAAATCTCTCAAACTCCGGGAGAGATTCTCAAAACCAAGGTTGACATGTTTCGAGTTCCTCTCAACATTTTGGAAATCCCGCTGAAACTTTGGACATTCTCGCGAAGGGTTCCCAATCCCTGACAGGACTGGTACCCTTTCACGTCCAAATCTCTCAAACTCCGGGAGAGATTCTCAAAACCGAGGTTGACATGTTTCGAGTTCCTCTCAACATTTTGGAAATCCCGCTGAAACTTTGGACATTCTGGCGAAGGGTTCCCAATCCCCGACAAGACTGGTACCCTTTCACGTCCAAATCTCTCAAACTCCGGGAGAGATTCTCAAAACCAAGGTTGACATGAATCGAGTTCCTCTCAACGTTTTGGAAATCCCGCTGAAACTTTGGACATTCTCGCGAAGGGTTCCCAATCCCCGACAAGACTGGTACCCTTTCACGTCCAAATCTCTCAAACTCCGGGAGAGATTCTCAAAACCAAGGTTGACATGTTTCGAGTTCCTCTCAACATTTTGGAAATCCCGCTGAAACTTTGGACATTCTGGCGAAGGGTTCCCAATCCCCGACAAGACTGGTACCCTTTCACGTCCAAATCTCTCAAACTCCGGGAGAGATTCTCAAAACCAAGGTTGACATGTTTCGAGTTCCTTTCAACATTTTGGAAATCCCGCTGAAACTTTGGACATTCTCGCGAAGGGTTCCCGATCCCACACAAGACTGGTACCCTTTCACGTCCAAATCTCTCAAACTCCGGGAGAGATTCTCAAAACCAAGGTTGACATGTTTCGAGTTCCTCTCAACATTTTGGAAATCCCGCTGAAACTTTGGACATTCTCGCGAAGGGTTCCCAATCCACGACAAGACTGGTACCCTTTCACGTCCAAATCTCTCAAACTCCGGGAGAGATTCTCAAAACCAAGGCTGACATGTTTCGAGTTCCTCTCACCATTTTGGAAATCCTGCTGAAACTTTGGACATTCTGGCGAAGGGTTCCCAATCCCCGACAAGACTGGTACCCTTTCACGTCCAAATCTCTCAAACTCCGGGAGAGATTCTCAAAACCAAGGTTGACATGTTTCGAGTTCCTCTCAACATTTTGGAAATCCCGCTGAAACTTTGGACATTCTCGCGAAGGGTTCCCAATCCCTGACAAGACTGGTACCCTTTCACGTCCAAATCTCTCAAACTCCGGGAGAGATTCTCAAAACCGAGGTTGACATGTTTCGAGTTCCTCTCAACATTTTGGAAATCCCGCTGAAACTTTGGACATTCTGGCGAAGGGTTCCCAATCCCCGACAAGACTGGTACCCTTTCACGTCCAAATCTCTCAAACTCCGGGAGAGATTCTCAAAACCAAGGTTGACATGATTCGAGTTCCTCTCAACATTTTGGAAATCCCGCTGAAACTTTGGACATTCTCGCGAAGGGTTCCCAATCCCCGACAAGACTGGTACCCTTTCACGTCCAAATCTCTCAAACTCCGGGAGAGATTCTCAAAACCAAGGTTGACATGTTTCGAGTTCCTCTCAACATTTTGGAAATCCCGCTGAAACTTTGGACATTCTGGCGAAGGGTTCCCAATCCCCGACAAGACTGGTACCCTTTCACGTCCAAATCTCTCAAACTCCGGGAGAGATTCTCAAAACCAAGGTTGACATGTTTCGAGTTCCTCTCAACATTTTGGAAATCCCGCTGAAACTTTGGACATTCTCGTGAAGGGTTCCCAATCCCCGACAAGACTGGTACCCTTTCACGTCCAAATCTCTCAAACTCCGGGAGAGATTCTCAAAACCAAGGTTGACATGTTTCGAGTTCCTTTCAACATTTTGGAAATCCCGCTGAAACTTTGAACATTCTCGCGAAAAGTTCCCAATCCCCGACAGGACGGGTACCCTTTCACGTCCAAATCTCTCAAACTTCGGGAGAGATTCTCAAAACCAAGGTTGACATGTTTCGAGTTCCTCTCAACATTTTGGAAATCCCGCTGAACTTTGGACATTCTCGCGAAGGGTTCCCAATCCCCGACAAGACTGGTACCCTTTCACGTCCAAATCTCTCAAACTCCGGGAGAGATTCTCAAAACCAAGGTTGACATGTTTCGAGTTCCTCTCAACATTTTGGAAATCCCGCTGAAACTTTGGACATTCTCGCGAAGGGTTCCCGATCCCCGACAAGACTGGTACCCTTTCACGTCCAAATCTCTCAAACTCCGGGAGAGATTCTCAAAACCAAGGTTGACATGTTTCTAGTTCCTTTCAACATTTTGGAAATCCCGCTGAAACTTTGGACATTCTCGCGAAGGGTTCCCAATCCACGACAAGACTGGTACTCTTTCACGTCCAAATCTCTCAAACTCCGGGAGAGATTCTCAAAACCGAGGTTGACATGTTTCGAGTTCCTCTCAACATTTTGGAAATCCCGCTGAAACTTTGGACATTCTCGCGAAGGGTTCCCAATCCCCGACAAGACTGGTACCCTTTCACGTCCAAATCTCTCAAACTCCAGGAGAGATTCTCAAAACCAAGGTTGACATGTTTTGAGTTCCTCTCAACATTTTGGAAATCCCGCTGAAACTTTGGACATTCTGGCGAAGGGTTCCCAATCCCCGACAAGACTGGTACCCTTTCACGTCCAAATCTCTCAAACTCCGGGAGAGATTCTCAAAACCAAGGTTGACATGTTTCGAGTTCCTTTCA
The DNA here is from genome assembly GCF_964273445.1 of Streptopelia decaocto. NCBI lineage: Eukaryota > Metazoa > Chordata > Aves > Columbiformes > Columbidae > Streptopelia > Streptopelia decaocto. Next base: position 771,653 of record NW_028116102.1, read on the forward strand.
ACATTTTGGAAATCCCGCTGAAACTTTGGACATTCTCGCGAAGGGTTCCCAATCCACGACAAGACTGGTACTCTTTCACGTCCAAATCTCTCAAACTCCGGGAGAGATTCTCAAAACCGAGGTTGACATGTTTCGAGTTCCTCTCAACATTTTGGAAATCCCGCTGAAACTTTGGACATTCTGGCGAAGGGTTCCCAATCCCCGACAAGACTGGTACCCTTTCACGTCCAAATCTCTCAAACTCCGGGAGAGATTCTCAAAACCAAGGTTGACATGTTTCGAGTTCCTTTCAACATTTTGGAAATCCCGCTGAAACTTTGGACATTCTCGCGAAGGGTTCCCAATCCACGACAAGACTGGTACTCTTTCACGTCCAAATCTCTCAAACTCCGGGAGAGATTCTCAAAACCGAGGTTGACATGTTTCGAGTTCCTCTCAACATTTTGGAAATCCCGCTGAAACTTTGGACATTCTGGCGAAGGGTTCCCAATCCCCGACAAGACTGGAACCCTTTCACGTCCAAATCTCTCAAACTCCGGGAGGGATTCTCAAAACCAAGGTTGACATGTTTCGAGTTCCTCTCAACATTTTGGAAATCCCGCTGAAACTTTGGACATTCTGGCGAAGGGTTCCCAATCCCCGACAAGACTGGTACCCTTTCACGTCCAAATCTCTCAAACTCCGGGAGAGATTCTCAAAACCAAGGTTGACATGTTTCGAGTTCCTTTCAACATTTTGGAAATCCCGCTGAAACTTTGGACATTCTCGCGAAGGGTTCCCAATCCACGACAAGACTGGTACTCTTTCACGTCCAAATCTCTCAAACTCCGGGAGAGATTCTCAAAACCGAGGTTGACATGTTTCGAGTTCCTCTCAACATTTTGGAAATCCCGCTGAAACTTTGGACATTCTTGCGAAGGGTTCCCAATCCCCGACAAGACTGGTACCCTTTCACGTCAAAATCTCTCAAACTCCAGGAGAGATTCTCAAAACCAAGGTTGACATGTTTTGAGTTCCTCTCAACATTTTGGAAATCCCCCTGAAACTTTGGACATTCTCGCGAAGGGTTCCCAATCCCCGACAAGACTGGTACCCTTTCACGTCCAAATCTCTCAAACTCTGGGAGAGATTCTCAAAACCAAGGTTGACATGTTTCGAGTTCCTCTCAACATTTTGGAAATCCCGCTGAAACTTTGGACATTCTCGCGAAGGGTTCCCAATCCCCGACAAGACTGGTACCCTTTCACGTCCAAATCTCTCAAACTCCGGGAGAGATTCTCAAAACCAAGGTTGACATGTTTCGAGTTCCTCTCAACATTTTGGAAATCCCGCTGAAACTTTGGACATTCTGGCGAAGGGTTCCCAATCCCCGACAAGACTGGTACCCTTTCACGTCCAAATCTCTCAAACTCCGGGAGAGATTCTCAAAACCAAGGTTGACATGTTTCGAGTTCCTCTCAACATTTTGGAAATCCCGCTGAAACTTTGGACATTCTGGCGAAGGGTTCCCAATCCCCGACAAGACTGGTACCCTTTCACGTCCAAATCTCTCAAACTCCGGGAGAGATTCTCAAAACCAAGGTTGACAGGTTTCGAGTTCCTCTCAACATTTTGGAAATCCCGCTGAAACTTTGGACATTCTGGCGAAGGGTTCCCAATCCCCGACAAGACTGGTACCCTTTCACGTCCAAATCTCTCAAACTCCGGGAGAGATTCTCAAAACCCAGGTTGACATGTTTCGAGTTCCTCTCAACATTTTGGAAATCCCGCTGAAACTTTGGACATTCTGGCGAAGGGTTCCCAATCCCCGACAAGACTGGTACCCTTTCACGTCCAAATCTCTCAAACTCCGGGAGAGATTCTCAAAACCAAGGTTGACATGTTTCGAGTTCCTCTCAACATTTTGGAAATCCCGCTGAAACTTTGGACATTCTCGCGAAGGGTTCCCAATCCCCGACAAGACTGGTACCCTTTCACGTCCAAATCTCTCAAACTCCGGGAGAGATTCTCAAAACCAAGGTTGACATGTTTCGAGTTCCTCTCAACATTTTGGAAATCCCCCTGAAACCTTGGGCATTCTCGCGAAGGGTTCCCAATCCCCGACAAGACTGGTACCCTTTCACGTCCAAATCTCTCAAACTCCGGGAGAGATTCTCAAAACCAAGGTTGACATGTTTCGAGTTCCTCTCAACATTTTGGAAATCCTGCTGAATCTTTGGACATTCTCGCGAGGGGTTCCCAATCCCCGACAAGACTGGTACCCTTTCACGTCCAAATCTCTCAAACTCCGGGAGAGATTCTCAAAACCAAGGTTGACATGTTTCGAGTTCCTCTCAACATTTTGGAAATCCCGCTGAAACTTTGGACATTCTGGCGAAGGGCTCCCAATCCCCGACAAGACTGGTACCCTTTCACGTCCAAATCTCTCAAACTCCGGGAGAGATTCTCAAAACCAAGGTTGACATGTTTCGAGTTCCTCTCAACATTTTGGAAATCCCCCTGAAACCTTGGGCATTCTCGCGAAGGGTTCCCAATCCCCGACAAGACTGGTACCCTTTCACATCCAAATCTCTCAAACTCCGGGAGAGATTCTCAAAACCAAGGTTGACATGTTTCGAGTTCCTCGCAACATTTTGGAAATCCCGCTGAAACTTTCGACATTCTCGCGAAGGGTTCCCAATCCCCGACAAGACTGGTACCCTTTCACGTCCAGATCTCTCAAACTCCGGGAGAGATTCTCAAAACCAAGGTTGACATGTTTTGAGTTCCTTTCAACATTTTGGAAATCCCGCTGAAACTTTGGACATTCTCGCGAAGGGTTCCCAATCCACGACAAGACTGGTACTCTTTCACGTCCAAATCTCTCAAACTCCGGGAGAGATACTCAAAACCGAAGTTGACATGTTTCGAGTTCCTCTCAACATTTTGGAAATCCCGCTGAAACTTTGGACATTCTTGCGAAGGGTTCCCAATCCCCGACAAGACTGGTACCCTTTCACGTCCAAATCTCTCAAACTCCGGGAGAGATTCTCAAAACCAAGGTTGACATGTTTCGAGTTCCTTTCAACATTTTGGAAATCCCGCTGAAACTTTGGACATTCTCGCGAAGGGTTCCCAATCCACGACAAGACTGGTACTCTTTCACGTCCAAATCTCTCAAACTCCGGGAGAGATTCTCAAAACCGAGGTTGACATGTTTCGAGTTCCTCTCAACAGTTTGGAAATCCCGCTGAAACTTTGGACATTCTCGTGAAGGGTTCCCAATCCCCGACAAGACTGGTACCCTTTCACGTCTAAATCTCTCAGACTCCGGGAGAGATTCTCAAAACCAAGGTTGACATGTTTCGAGTTCCTCTCAACATTTTGGAAATCCCACTGAAACTTTGGACATTCTCGCGAAGGGTTCCCAATCCCCGACAAGACTGGTACCCTTTCACGTCCAAATCTCTCAAACTCCGGGAGAGATTCTCAAAACCAAGGTTCACATGTTTCGAGTTCCTTTCAACATTTTGGAAATCCCGCTGAAACTTTGGACATTCTGGCGAAGGGTTCCCAATCCCCGACAAGACTGGTACCCTTTCACGTCCAAATCTCTCAAACTCCGGGAGAGATTCTCAAAACCAAGGTTGACATGTTTCTAGTTCCTTTCAACATTTTGGAAATCCCGCTGAAACTTTGGACATTCTCGCGAAGGGTTCCCAATCCCCGACAAGACTGGTACCCTTTCACGTCCAAATCTCTCAAACTCCGGGAGAGATTCTCAAAACCAAGGTTGACATGTTTCGAGTTCCTCTCAACATTTTGGAAATCCCGCTGAAACTTTGGACATTCTCGCGAAGGGTTCCCAATTCCCCACAAGACTGGTACCCTTTCACGTCTAAATCTCTCAGACTCCGGGAGAGATTCTCAAAACCAAGGTTGACATGTTTCGAGTTCCTTTCAACATTTTGGAAATCCCACTGAAACTTTGGACATTCTCGCGAAGGGTTCCCAATCCCCGACAAGACTGGTACCCTTTCACGTCCAAATCTCTCAAACTCCGGGAGAGATTCTCAAAACCAAGGTTCACATGTTTCGAGTTCCTTTCAACATTTTGGAAATCCCGCTGAAAATTTGGACATTCTCGCGAAGGGTTCCCAATCCCCGACAAGACTGGTACCCTTTCACGTCCAAATCTCTCAAACTCCGGGAGAGATTCTCAAAACCAAGGTTGACATGTTTCTAGTTCCTTTCAACATTTTGGAAATCCCGCTGAAACTTTGGACATTCTCGCGAAGGGTTCCCAATCCCCGACAAGACTGGTACCCTTTCACGTCCAAATCTCTCAAACTCCGGGAGAGATTCTCAAAACCAAGGTTGACATGTTTCGAGTTCCTCTCAAAATTTTGGAAATCCCGCTGAAACTTTGGACATTCTCGCGAAGGGTTCCCAATCCTTGACAAGACTGGTACCCTTTCACGTCCAGATCTCTCAAACTCCGGGAGAGATTCTCAAAACCAAGGTTGACATGTTTCGAGTTCCTCTCAACATTTTGGAAATCCCGCTGAAACTTTGGACATTCTCGCGAAGGGTTCCCAATCCCCGACAAGACTGGTACCCTTTCACATCCAAATCTCTCAAACTCCGGGAGAGATTCTCAAAACCAAGGTTGACATGTTTCGAGTTCCTCTCAACATTTTGGAAATCCCGCTGAAACTTTGGACATTCTGGCGAAGGGTTCCCAATCCCCGACAAGACTGGTACCCTTTCACGTCCAAATCTCTCAAACTCCGGGAGAGATTCTCAAAACCAAGGTTGACATGTTTCGAGTTCCTCTCAACATTTTGGAAATCCCGCTGAAACTTTGGACATTCTGGCGAAGGGTTCCCAATCCCCGACAAGACTGGTACCCTTTCACGTCCAAATCTCTCAAACTCCGGGAGAGATTCTCAAAACCAAGGTTGACAGGTTTCGAGTTCCTCTCAACATTTTGGAAATCCCGCTGAAACTTTGGACATTCTGGCGAAGGGTTCCCAATCCCCGACAAGACTGGTACCCTTTCACGTCCAAATCTCTCAAACTCCGGGAGAGATTCTCAAAACCCAGGTTGACATGTTTCGAGTTCCTCTCAACATTTTGGAAATCCCGCTGAAACTTTGGACATTCTGGCGAAGGGTTCCCAATCCCCGACAAGACTGGTACCCTTTCACGTCCAAATCTCTCAAACTCCGGGAGAGATTCTCAAAACCAAGGTTGACATGTTTCGAGTTCCTCTCAACATTTTGGAAATCCCGCTGAAACTTTGGACATTCTCGCGAAGGGTTCCCAATCCCCGACAAGACTGGTACCCTTTCACGTCCAAATCTCTCAAACTCCGGGAGAGATTCTCAAAACCAAGGTTGACATGTTTCGAGTTCCTCTCAACATTTTGGAAATCCCCCTGAAACCTTGGGCATTCTCGCGAAGGGTTCCCAATCCCCGACAAGACTGGTACCCTTTCACGTCCAAATCTCTCAAACTCCGGGAGAGATTCTCAAAACCAAGGTTGACATGTTTCGAGTTCCTCTCAACATTTTGGAAATCCTGCTGAATCTTTGGACATTCTCGCGAGGGGTTCCCAATCCCCGACAAGACTGGTACCCTTTCACGTCCAAATCTCTCAAACTCCGGGAGAGATTCTCAAAACCAAGGTTGACATGTTTCGAGTTCCTCTCAACATTTTGGAAATCCCGCTGAAACTTTGGACATTCTGGCGAAGGGCTCCCAATCCCCGACAAGACTGGTACCCTTTCACGTCCAAATCTCTCAAACTCCGGGAGAGATTCTCAAAACCAAGGTTGACATGTTTCGAGTTCCTCTCAACATTTTGGAAATCCCCCTGAAACCTTGGGCATTCTCGCGAAGGGTTCCCAATCCCCGACAAGACTGGTACCCTTTCACATCCAAATCTCTCAAACTCCGGGAGAGATTCTCAAAACCAAGGTTGACATGTTTCGAGTTCCTCGCAACATTTTGGAAATCCCGCTGAAACTTTCGACATTCTCGCGAAGGGTTCCCAATCCCCGACAAGACTGGTACCCTTTCACGTCCAGATCTCTCAAACTCCGGGAGAGATTCTCAAAACCAAGGTTGACATGTTTTGAGTTCCTTTCAACATTTTGGAAATCCCGCTGAAACTTTGGACATTCTCGCGAAGGGTTCCCAATCCACGACAAGACTGGTACTCTTTCACGTCCAAATCTCTCAAACTCCGGGAGAGATACTCAAAACCGAAGTTGACATGTTTCGAGTTCCTCTCAACATTTTGGAAATCCCGCTGAAACTTTGGACATTCTTGCGAAGGGTTCCCAATCCCCGACAAGACTGGTACCCTTTCACGTCCAAATCTCTCAAACTCCGGGAGAGATTCTCAAAACCAAGGTTGACATGTTTCGAGTTCCTCTCAACATTTTGGAAATCCCGCTGAAACTTTGGACATTCTCGCGAAGGGTTCCCAATCCACGACAAGACTGGTACTCTTTCACGTCCAAATCTCTCAAACTCCGGGAGAGATTCTCAAAACCGAGGTTGACATGTTTCGAGTTCCTTTCAACATTTTGGAAATCCCGCTGAAAATTTGGACATTCTCGCGAAGGGTTCCCAATCCCCGACAAGACTGGTACCCTTTCACGTCCAAATCTCTCAAACTCCGGGAGAGATTCTCAAAACCAAGGTTGACATGTTTCTAGTTCCTTTCAACATTTTGGAAATCCCGCTGAAACTTTGGACATTCTCGCGAAGGGTTCCCAATCCCCGACAAGACTGGTACCCTTTCACGTCCAAATCTCTCAAACTCCGGGAGAGATTCTCAAAACCAAGGTTGACATGTTTCGAGTTCCTCTCAAAATTTTGGAAATCCCGCTGAAACTTTGGACATTCTCGCGAAGGGTTCCCAATCCCCGACAAGACTGGTACCCTTTCACGTCCAAATCTCTCAAACTCCGGGAGAGATTCTCAAAACCAAGGTTGACATGTTTCGAGTTCCTCTCAACGTTTTGCACATCCCGCTGAAACTTTGGACATTCTGGCGAAGGGTTCCCAAACCCCGACAAGACTGGTACCCTTTCACGTCCAAATCTCTCAAACTCCGGGAGAGATTCTCAAAACCAAGGTTGACATGTTTCGAGTTCCTCTCAACATTTTGGAAATCCCGCTGAAACTTTGGACATTCTCGCGAAGGGTTCCCAATCCCCGACAAGACTGGTACCCTTTCACGTCCAAATCTCTCAAACTCCGGGAGAGATTCTCAAAACCAAGGTTGACATGTTTCGAGTTCCTCTCAACATTTTGGAAATCCCGCTGAAACTTTGGACATTCTGGCGAAGGGTTCCCAATCCCCGACAAGACTGGTACCCTTTCACGTCCAAATCTCTCAAACTCCGGGAGAGATTCTCAAAACCAAGGTTGACATGTTTCGAGTTCCTCTCAACATTTTGGAAATCCCGCTGAAACTTTGGACATTCTCGCGAAGGGTTCCCAATCCCCGACAAGACTGGTACCCTTTCACGTCCAAATCTCTCAAACTCCGGGAGAGATTCTCAAAACCCAGGTTGACATGTTTCGAGTTCCTCTCAACATTTTGGAAATCCCGCTGAAACTTTGGACATTCTGGCGAAGGGTTCCCAATCCCCGACAAGACTGGTACCCTTTCACGTCCAAATCTCTCAAACTCCGGGAGAGATTCTCAAAACCAAGGTTGACATGTTTCGAGTTCCTCTCAACATTTTGGAAATCCCGCTGAAACTTTGGACATTCTCGCGAAGGGTTCCCAATCCCCGACAAGACTGGTACCCTTTCACGTCACAATCTCTCAAACTCCGGGAGAGATTCTCAAAACCAAGGTTGACATGTTTCGAGTTCCTCTCAACATTTTGGAAATCCCCCTGAAACCTTGGGCATTCTCGCGAAGGGTTCCCAATCCCCGACAAGACTGGTACCCTTTCACGTCCAAATCTCTCAAACTCCGGGAGAGATTCTCAAAACCAAGGTTGACATGTTTCGAGTTCCTCTCAACATTTTGGAAATCCCGCTGAAACTTTGGACATTCTCGCAAAGGGTTCCCAATCCCCGACAAGACTGGTACCCTTTCACATCCAAATCTCTCAAACTCCGGGAGAGATTCTCAAAACCAAGGTTGACATGTTTCGAGTTCCTCTCAACATTTTGGAAATCCCGCTGAAACTTTGGACATTCTCGCGAAGGGTTCCCAATCCCTGACAAGACTGGTACCCTTTCACGTCCAAATCTCTCAAACTCCGGGAGAGATTCTCAAAACCAAGGTTGACATGTTTCGAGTTCCTCTCAACATTTTGGAAATCCCGCTGAAACTTTGGACATTCTCGCGAAGGGTTCCCAATCCCCGAGAAGACTGGTACCCTTTCACGTCCAAATCTCTCAAACTCCGGGAGAGATTCTCAAAACCAAGGTTGACATGTTTCGAGTTCCTCTCAACATTTTGGAAATCCCGCTGAAACCTTGGGCATTCTCGCGAAGGGTTCCCAATCCCCGACAAGACTGGTACCCTTTCACGTCCAAATCTCTCAAACTCCGGGAGAGATTCTCAAAACCAAGGTTGACATGTTTCGAGTTCCTCTCAACATTTTGGAAATCCTGCTGAATCTTTGGACATTCTCACGAGGGGTTCCCAATCCCCGACAAGACTGGTACCCTTTCACGTCCAAATCTCTCAAACTCCGGGAGAGATTCTCAAAACCAAGGTTGACATGTTTCGAGTTCCTCTCAACATTTTGGAAATCCCGCTGAAACTTTGGACATTCTCGCGAAGGGTTCCCAATCCCCGACAAGACTGGTACCCTTTCACGTCCAAATCTCTCAAACTCCGGGAGAGATTCTCAAAACCAAGGTTGACATGTTTCGAGTTCCTCTCAACATTTTGGAAATCCCCCTGAAACCTTGGGCATTCTCGCGAAGGGTTCCCAATCCCCGACAAGACTGGTACCCTTTCACATCCAAATCTCTCAAACTCCGGGAGAGATTCTCAAAACCAAGGTTGACATGTTTCGAGTTCCTCGCAACATTTTGGAAATCCCGCTGAAACTTTCGACATTCTCGCGAAGGGTTCCCAATCCCCGACAAGACTGGTACACTTTCACGTCCAGATCTCTCAAACTCCGGGAGAGATTCTCAAAACCAAGGTTGACATGTTTCGAGTTCCTCTCAACATTTTGGAAATCCCGCTGAAACTTTGGACATTCTCGCGAAGGGTTCCCAATCCCCGACAAGACTGGTACCCTTTCACGTCCAAATCTCTCAAACTCCGGGAGAGATTCTCAAAACCAAGGTTGACATGTTTCGAGTTCCTCTCAACATTTTGGAAATCCCGCTGAAACTTTGGACATTCTCGCAAAGGGTTCCCGATCCCACACAAGACTGGTACCCTTTGACGTCCAAATCTCTCAAACTCCGGGAGAGATTCTCAAAACCAAGGTTGACATGTTTCGAGTTCCTCTCAACATTTTGGAAATCCCGCTGAAACTTTGGACATTCTCGCGAAGGGTTCCCAATCCCCGACAAGACTGGTACCCTTTCACGTCCAAATCTCTCAAACTCCGGGAGAGATTCTCAAAACCAAGGTTGACATGTTTCGAGTTCCTCTCAACATTTTGGAAATCCCGCTGAAACTTTGGACATTCTTGCGAAGGGTTCCCAATCCCCGACAAGACTGGTACCCTTTCACGTCCAAATCTCTCAAACTCCGGGAGAGATTCTCAAAACCAAGGTTGACATGTTTCGAGTTCCTCTCAACATTTTGGAAATCCCGCTGAAACTTTGGACATTCTCGCGAAGGGTTCCCAATCCCCGACAAGACTGGTACCCTTTCACGTCCAAATCTCTCAAACTCCGGGAGAGATTCTCAAAACCAAGGTTGACATGTTTCTAGTTCCTTTCAACATTTTGGAAATCCCGCTGAAACTTTGGACATTCTCGCGAAGGGTTCCCAATCCCCGACAAGACTGGTACCCTTTCACGTCCAAATCTCTCAAACTCCGGGAGAGATTCTCAAAACCAAGGTTAACATGTTTCGAGTTCCTCTCAACATTTTGGAAATCCCGCTGAAACTTTGGACATTCTCGCGAAGGGTTCCCAATCCCCGACAAGACTTGTACCCTTTCACGTCCAAATCTCTCAAACTCCGGGAGAGATTCTCAAAACCGAGGTTGACATGTTTCGAGTTCCTCTCAACATTTTGGACATCCCGCTGAAACTTTGGGCATTCTCGCGAAGGGTTCCCAATCCCCGACAAGACTGGTACCCTTTCACGTCCAAATCTCTCAAACTCCGGGAGAGATTCTCAAAACCAAGGTTGACATGTTTTGAGTTCCTCTCAACATTTTGGAAATCCCGCTGAAACTTTGGACATTCTCGCGAAGGGTTCCCAATCCCCGACAAGACTGGTACCCTTTCACGTCCAAATCTCTCAAACTCCGGGAGAGATTCTCAAAACCAAGGTTGACATGTTTCGAGTTCCTCTCAACATTTTGGAAATCCTGCTGAAACTTTGGGCATTCTCGCGAAGGGTTCCCAATCCCCGACAAGACTGGTACCCTTTCACGTCCAAATCTCTCAAACTCCGGGAGAGATTCTCAAAACCAAGGTTGACATGTTTCAAGTTCCTCTCAACATTTTGGAAATCCCGCTGAAACTTTGGACATTCTCGCGAAGGGTTCCCAATCCCCGACAAGACTGGTACCCTTTCACGTCCAAATCTCTCAAACTCCGGGAGAGATTCTCAAAACCAAGGTTGACATGTTTCGAGTTCCTCTCAACATTTTGGAAATCCCGCTGAAACTTTGGACATTCTCGCGAAGGGTTCCCAATCCCCGACAAGACTGGTACCCTTTCACGTCCAAATCTCTCAAACTCCGGGAGAGATTCTCAAAACCAAGGTTGACATGTTTCAAGTTCCTCTCAACATTTTGGAAATCCCGCTGAAACTTTGGACATTCTCGCGAAGGGTTCCCAATCCCCGACAAGACTGGTACCCTTTCACGTCCAAATCTCTCAAACTCCGAGAGATATTCTCAAAACCAAGGTTGACATGTTTTGAGTTCCTCTCAACATTTTGGAAATCCCGCTGAAACTTTGGACATTCTCGCGAAGGGTTCCCAATCCCCGACAAGACTGGTACCCTTTCACGTCCAAATCTCTCAAACTCCGGGAGAGATTCTCAAAACCAAGGTTGACATGTTTTGAGTTCCTCTCAACATTTTGGAAATCCCGCTGAAACTTTGGGCATTCTCGCGAAGGGTTCCCAATCCCCGACAAGACTGGTACCCTTTCACGTCCAAATCTCTCAAACTCCGGGAGAGATTCTCAAAACCAAGGTTGACATGTTTCGAGTTCCTCTCAACATTTTGGAAATCCTGCTGAAACTTTGGACATTCTCGCGAGGGGTTCCCAATCCCCGACAAGACTGGTACCCTTTCACGTCCAAATCTCTCAAACTCCGGGAGAGATTCTCAAAACCAAGGTTGACATGTTTCGAGTTCCTCTCAACATTTTGGAAATCCCGCTGAAACTTTGGACATTCTCGCGAAGGGTTCCCAATCCCCGACAAGACTGGTACCCTTTCACGTCCAAATCTCTTAAACTCCGGGGGAGATTCTCAAAACCAAGGTTGACATGTTTCGAGTTCCTCTCAACATTTTGGAAATCCCGCTGAAACTTTGGGCATTCTCGCGAAGGGTTCCCAATCCCCGACAAGACTGGTACCCTTTCACGTCCAAATCTCTCAAACTCCGGGAGAGATTCTCAAAACCGAGGTTGACATGTTTCGAGTTCCTCTCAACATATTGGAAATCCCCCTGAAACTTTGGGAATTCTCGCGAAGGGTTCCCAATCCCCGACAAGACTGGTACCCTTTCACGTCCAAATCTCTCAAACTCCGGGAGAGATTCTCAAAACCAAGGTTGACATGTTTCGAGTTCCTCTCAACATTTTGGAAATCCCGCTGAAACTTTGGACATTCTCGCGAAGGGTTCCCAATCCCCGACAAGACTGGTACCCTTTCACGTCCAAATCTCTCAAACTCCGGGAGAGATTCTCAAAACCATGGTTGACATGTTTCGAGTTCCTCTCAACATTTTGGAAATCCCGCTGAAACTTTGGGCATTCTCGCGAAGGGTTCCCAATCCCCGACAAGACTGGTACCCTTTCACGTCCAAATCTCTCAAACTCCGGGAGAGATTCTCAAAACCAAGGTTGACATGTTTCGAGTTCCTCTCAACATTTTGAAAATCCCACTGAAACTTTGGGCATTCTCGCGAAGGGTTCCCAATCCCCGACAAGACTGGTACCCTTTCACGTCCAAATCTCTCAAACTCCGGGAGAGATTCTCAAAACCAAGGTTGACATGTTTCGAGTTCCTCTCAACATTTTGGAAATCCCGCTGAAACTTTGGGCATTCTCGCGAAGGGTTCCCAATCCCCGACAAGACTGGTACCCTTTCACGTCCAAATCTCTCAAACTCCGGGAGAGATTCTCAAAACCAAGGTTGACATGTTTCGAGTTCCTCTCAACATTTTGGAAATCCCGCTGAAACTTTGGACATTCTCGCGAAGGGTTCCCAATCCCCGACAAGACTGGTACCCTTTCACGTCCAAATCTCTCAAACTCCGGGAGAGATTCTCAAAACCAAGGTTGACATGTTTCGAGTTCCTCTCAACATTTTGGAAATCCCGCTGAAACTTTGGGCATTCTCGCGAAGGGTTCCCTATCCCCGACAAGACTGGTACCCTTTCACGTCCAAATCTCTCAAACTCCGGGAGAGATTCTCAAAACCAAGGTTGACATGTTTCGAGTTCCTTTCAACATTTTAGAAATCCCGCTGAAACTTTGGACATTCTCGCGAAGGGTTCCCAATCCCCGACAAGACTGGTACCCTTTCACGTCCAAATCTCTCAAACTCCGGGAGAGATTCTCAAAACCAAGGTTGACATGTTTCAAGTTCCTCTCAACATTTTGGAAATCCCGCTGAAACTTTGGACATTCTCGCGAAGGGTTCCCAATCCCCGACAAGACTGGTACCCTTTCACGTCCAAATCTCTCAAACTCCGGGAGAGATTCTCAAAACCAAGGTTGACATGTTTCGAGTTCCTCTCAACATTTTGGAAATCCCGCTGAAACTTTGGACATTCTCGCGAAGGGTTCCCAATCCCCGACAAGACTGGTACCCTTTCACGTCCAAATCTCTCAAACTCCGGGAGAGATTCTCAAAACCAAGGTTGACATGTTTCGAGTTCCTCTCAACATTTTGGAAATCCCGCTGAAACTTTGGGCATTCTCGCGAAGGGTTCCCAATCCCCGACAAGACTGGTACCCTTTCACGTCCAAATCTCTCAAACTCCGGGAGAGATTCTCAAAACCAAGGTTGACATGTTTCGAGTTCCTCTCAACATTTTGGAAATCCTGCTGAAACTTTGGACATTCTCGCGAGGGGTTCCCAATCCCCGACAAGACTGGTACCCTTTCACGTCCAAATCTCTCAAACTCCGGGAGAGATTCTCAAAACCAAGGTTGACATGTTTCGAGTTCCTCTCAACATTTTGGAAATCCCGCTGAAACTTTGGACATTCTCGCGAAGGGTTCCCAATCCCCGACAAGACTGGTACCCTTTCACGTCCAAATCTCTTAAACTCCGGGAGAGATTCTCAAAACCAAGGTTGACATGTTTCGAGTTCCTCTCAACATTTTGGAAATCCCGCTGAAACTTTGGGCATTCTCGCGAAGGGTTCCCAATCCCCGACAAGACTGGTACCCTTTCACGTCCAAATCTCTCAAACTCCGGGAGAGATTCTCAAAACCGAGGTTGACATGTTTCGAGTTCCTCTCAACATTTTGGAAATCCCGCTGAAACTTTGGGCATTCTCGCGAAGGGTTCCCAATCCCCGACAAGACTGGTACCCTTTCACGTCCAAATCTCTCAAACTCCGGGAGAGATTCTCAAAACCAAGGTTGACATGTTTCGAGTTCCTCTCAACATTTTGGAAATCCCGCTGAAACTTTGGACATTCTCGCGAAGGGTTCCCAATCCCCGACAAGACTGGTACCCTTTCACGTCCAAATCTCTCAAACTCCGGGAGAGATTCTCAAAACCAAGGTTGACATGTTTTGAGTTCCTCTCAACATTTTGGAAATCCCGCTGAAACTTTGGGCATTCTCGCGAAGGGTTCCCAATCCCCGACAAGACTGGTACCCTTTCACGTCCAAATCTCTCAAACTCCGGGAGAGATTCTCAAAACCAAGGTTGACATGTTTCGAGTTCCTCTCAACATTTTGGAAATCCCCCTGAAACTTTGGGCATTCTCGCGAAGGGTTCCCAATCCCCGACAAGACTGGTACCCTTTCACGTCCAAATCTCTCAAACTCCGGGAGAGATTCTCAAAACCAAGGTTGACATGTTTCGAGTTCCTCTCAACATTTTGGAAATCCCGCTGGAACATTGGACATTCTCGCGAAGGGTTCCCAATCCCCGACAAGACTGGTACCCTTTCACGTCCAAATCTCTCAAACTCCGGGAGAGATTCTCAAAACCAAGGTTGACATGTTTCGAGTTCCTCTCAACATTTTGGAAATCCCGCTGAAACTTTGGGCATTCTCGCGAAGGGTTCCCAATCCCCGACAAGACTGGTACCCTTTCACGTCCAAATCTCTCAAACTCCGGGAGAGATTCTCAAAACCAAGGTTGACATGTTTCGAGTTCCTCTCAACATTTTGGAAATCTTGCTGAAACTTTGGACATTCTCGCGAAGGGTTCCCAATCCCCGACAAGACTGGTACCCTTTCACGTCCAAATCTCTCAAACTCCGGGAGAGATTCTCAAAACCAAGGTTGACATGTTTCGAGTTCCTCTCAACATTTTGGAAATCCCGCTGAAACTTTGGACATTCTCGCGAAGGGTTCCCAATCCCCGACAAGACTGGTACCCTTTCACGTCCAAATCTCTTAAACTCCGGGAGAGATTCTCAAAACCGAGGTTGACATGTTTCGAGTTCCTCTCAACATTTTGGAAATCCCCCTGAAACTTTGGGCATTCTCGCGAAGGGTTCCCAATCCCCGACAAGACTGGTACCCTTTCACGTCCAAATCTCTCAAACTCCGGGAGAGATTCTCAAAACCAAGGTTGACATGTTTCGAGTTCCTCTCAACATTTTGGAAATCCCGCTGAAACTTTGGACATTCTCGCGAAGGGTTCCCAATCCCCGACAAGACTGGTACCCTTTCACGTCCAAATCTCTCAAACTCCGGGAGAGATTCTCAAAACCAAGGTTGACATGTTTCGAGTTCCTCTCAACATTTTGGAAATCCCGCTGAAACTTTGGGCATTCTCGCGAAGGGTTCCCAATCCCCGACAAGACTGGTACCCTTTCACGTCCAAATCTCTCAAACTCCGGGAGAGAATCTCAAAACCAAGGTTGACATGTTTCGAGTTCCTCTCAACATTTTGGAAATCTTGCTGAAACTTTGGACATTCTCGCGAAGGGTTCCCAATCCCCGACAAGACTGGTACCCTTTCACGTCCAAATCTCTCAAACTCCGGGAGAGATTCTCAAAACCAAGGTTGACATGTTTCGAGTTCCTCTCAACATTTTGGAAATCCCGCTGAAACTTTGGACATTCTCGCGAAGGGTTCCCAATCCCCGACAAGACTGGTACCCTTTCACGTCCAAATCTCTCAAACTCCGGGAGAGATCCTCAAAACCAAGGTTGACATGTTTCGAGTTCCTCTCAACATTTTGGAAATCCCGCTGAAACTTTGGACATTCTCGCGAAGGGTTCCCAATCCCCGACAAGACTGGTACCCTTTCACGTCCAAATCTCTCAAACTCCGGGAGAGATTCTCAAAACCAAGGTTGACATGTTTCGAGTTCCTCTCAACATTTTGGAAATCCCGCTGAAACTTTGGACATTCTCGCGAAGGGTTCCCAATCCCCGACAAGACTGGTACCCTTTCACGTCCAAATCTCTCAAACTCCGGGAGAGATTCTCAAAACCAAGGTTGACATGTTTCGAGTTCCTCTCAACATTTTGGAAATCCCGCTGAAACTTTGGGCATTCTCGCGAAGGATTCCCAATCCCACACAAGACTGGTACCCTTTCACGTCCAAATCTCTCAAACTCCGGGAGAGATTCTCAAAACCAAGGTTGACATGTTTCGAGTTCCTCTCAACATTTTGGAAATCCCGCTGAAACTTTGGACATTCTCGCGAAGGGTTCCCAATCCCCGACAAGACTGGTACCCTTTCACGTCCAAATCTCTCAAACTCCGGGAGAGATTCTCAAAACCAAGGTTGACATGTTTCGAGTTCCTCTCAACATTTTTGAAATCCCGCTGAAACTTTGGACATTCTCGCGAAGGGTTCCCAATCCCCGACAAGACTGGTACCCTTTCACGTCCAAATCTCTCAAACTCCGGGAGAGATTCTCAAAACCAAGGTTGACATGTTTCGAGTTCCTCTCAACATTTTGGAAATCCCGCTGAAACTTTGGACATTCTCGCGAAGGGTTCCCAATCCCCGACAAGACTGGTACCCTTTCACGTCCAAATCTCTCAAACTCCGGGAGAGATTCTCAAAACCAAGGTTGACATGTTTCGAGTTCCTCTCAACATTTTGGAAATCCCGCTGAAACTTTGGGCATTCTCGCGAAGGGTTCCCAATCCCCGACAAGACTGGTACCCTTTCACGTCCAAATCTCTCAAACTCCGGGAGAGATTCTCAAAACCAAGGTTGACATGTTTCGAGTTCCTCTCAACATTTTGGAAATCCCGCTGAAACTTTGGACATTCTCGCGAAGGGTTCCCAATCCCCGACAAGACTGGTACCCTTTCACGTCCAAATCTCTCAAACTCCGGGAGAGATTCTCAAAACCAAGGTTGACATGTTTCGAGTTCCTCTCAACATTTTGGAAATCCCGCTGAAACTTTGGACATTCTCGCGAAGGGTTCCCAATCCCCGACAAGACTGGTACCCTTTCACGTCCAAATCTCTCAAACTCCGGGAGAGATTCTCAAAACCAAGGTTGACATGTTTCGAGTTCCTCTCAACATTTTGGAAATCCCGCTGAAACTTTGGACATTCTCGCGAAGGGTTCCCAATCCCCGACAAGACTGGTACCCTTTCACGTCCAAATCTCTCAAACTCCGGGAGAGATTCTCAAAACCAAGGTTGACATGTTTCGAGTTCCTTTCAACATTTTGGAAATCCCGCTGAAACTTTGGGCATTCTCGCGAAGGGTTCCCAATCCCACACAAGACTGGTACCCTTTCACGTCCAAATCTCTCAAACTCCGGGAGAGATTCTCAAAACCAAGGTTGACATGTTTCGAGTTCCTCTCAACATTTTGGAAATCCCGCTGAAACTTTGGACATTCTCGCGAAGGGTTCCCAATCCCCGACAAGACTGGTACCCTTTCACGTCCAAATCTCTCAAACTCCGGGAGAGATTCTCAAAACCAAGGTTGACATGTTTCGAGTTCCTCTCAACATTTTTGAAATCCCGCTGAAACTTTGGACATTCTCGCGAAGGGTTCCCTATCCCCGACAAGACTGGTACCCTTTCACGTCCAAATCTCTCAAACTCCGGGAGAGATTCTCAAAACCAAGGTTGACATGTTTCGAGTTCCTCTCAACATTTTGGAAATCCCGCTGAAACTTTGGACATTCTCGCGAAGGGTTCCCAATCCCCGACAAGACTGGTACCCTTTCACGTCCAAATCTCTCAAACTCCGGGAGAGATTCTCAAAACCAAGGTTGACATGTTTCGAGTTCCTCTCAACATTTTGGAAATCCCGCTGAAACTTTGGGCATTCTCGCGAAGGGTTCCCAATCCCCGACAAGACTGGTACCCTTTCACGTCCAAATCTCTCAAACTCCGGGAGAGATTCTCAAAACCAAGGTTGACATGTTTCGAGTTCCTCTCAACATTTTGGAAATCCTGCTGAAACTTTGGACATTCTCGCGAGGGGTTCCCAATCCCCGACAAGACTGGTACCCTTTCACGTCCAAATCTCTCAAACTCCGGGAGAGATTCTCAAAACCAAGGTTGACATGTTTCGAGTTCCTCTCAACATTTTGGAAATCCCGCTGAAACTTTGGACATTCTCGCGAAGGGTTCCCAATCCCCGACAAGACTGGTACCCTTTCACGTCCAAATCTCTCAAACTCTGGGAGAGATTCTCAAAACCAAGGTTGACATGTTTCGAGTTCCTCTCAACATTTTGGAAATCCCGCTGAAACTTTGGGCATTCTCGCGAAGGGTTCCCAATCCCCGACAAGACTGGTACCCTTTCACGTCCAAATCTCTCAAACTCCGGGAGAGATTCTCAAAACCAAGGTTGACATGTTTCGAGTTCCTCTCAACATTTTGGAAATCCTGCTGAAACTTTGGACATTCTCGCGAGGGGTTCCCAATCCCCGACAAGACTGGTACCCTTTCACGTCCAAATCTCTCAAACTCCGGGAGAGATTCTCAAAACCAAGGTTGACATGTTTCGAGTTCCTCTCAACATTTTGGAAATCCCGCTGAAACTTTGGACATTCTCGCGAAGGGTTCCCAATCCCCGACAAGACTGGTACCCTTTCACGTCCAAATCTCTCAAACTCCGGGAGAGATTCTCAAAACCAAGGTTGACATGTTTCAAGTTCCTCTCAACATTTTGGAAATCCCGCTGAAACTTTGGACATTCTCGCGAAGGGTTCCCAATCCCCGACAAGACTGGTACCCTTTCACGTCCAAATCTCTCAAACTCCGAGAGATATTCTCAAAACCAAGGTTGACATGTTTCGAGTTCCTCTCAACATTTTGGAAATCCCGCTGAAACTTTGGGCATTCTCGCGAAGGGTTCCCAATCCCCGACAAGACTGGTACCCTTTCACGTCCAAATCTCTCAAACTCCGGGAGAGATTCTCAAAACCAAGGTTGACATGTTTCGAGTTCCTCTCAACATTTTGGAAATCCCGCTGAAACTTTGGACATTCTCGCGAAGGGTTCCCAATCCCCGACAAGACTGGTACCCTTTCACGTCCAAATCTCTCAAACTCCGGGAGAGATTCTCAAAACCAAGGTTGACATGTTTCGAGTTCCTCTCAACATTTTTGAAATCCCGCTGAAACTTTGGACATTCTCGCGAAGGGTTCCCTATCCCCGACAAGACTGGTACCCTTTCACGTCCAAATCTCTCAAACTCCGGGAGAGATTCTCAAAACCAAGGTTGACATGTTTCGAGTTCCTCTCAACATTTTGGAAATCCCGCTGAAACTTTGGACATTCTCGCGAAGGGTTCCCAATCCCCGACAAGACTGGTACCCTTTCACGTCCAAATCTCTCAAACTCCGGGAGAGATTCTCAAAACCAAGGTTGACATGTTTCGAGTTCCTCTCAACATTTTGGAAATCCCGCTGAAACTTTGGGCATTCTCGCGAAGGGTTCCCAATCCCCGACAAGACTGGTACCCTTTCACGTCCAAATCTCTCAAACTCCGGGAGAGATTCTCAAAACCAAGGTTGACATGTTTCGAGTTCCTCTCAACATTTTGGAAATCCTGCTGAAACTTTGGACATTCTCGCGAGGGGTTCCCAATCCCCGACAAGACTGGTACCCTTTCACGTCCAAATCTCTCAAACTCCGGGAGAGATTCTCAAAACCAAGGTTGACATGTTTCGAGTTCCTCTCAACATTTTGGAAATCCCGCTGAAACTTTGGACATTCTCGCGAAGGGTTCCCAATCCCCGACAAGACTGGTACCCTTTCACGTCCAAATCTCTCAAACTCCGGGAGAGATTCTCAAAACCAAGGTTGACATGTTTCGAGTTCCTCTCAACATTTTGGAAATCCCGCTGAAACTTTGGACATTCTCGCAAAGGGTTCCCAATCCCCGACAAGACTGGTACCCTTTCACGTCCAAATCTCTCAAACTCCGGGAGAGATTCTCAAAACCGAGGTTGACATGTTTCGAGTTCCTCTCAACATTTTGGAAATCCCGCTGAAACTTTGGGCATTCTCGCGAAGGGTTCCCAATCCCCGACAAGACTGGTACCCTTTCACGTCCAAATCTCTCAAACTCCGGGAGAGATTCTCAAAACCAAGGTTGACATGTTTCGAGTTCCTCTCAACATTTTGGAAATCCCGCTGAAACTTTGGACATTCTCGCGAAGGGTTCCCAATCCCCGACAAGACTGGTACCCTTTCACGTCCAAATCTCTCAAACTCCGGGAGAGATTCTCAAAACCAAGGTTGACATGTTTCGAGTTCCTCTCAACATTTTGGAAATCCCGCTGAAACTTTGGGCATTCTCGCGAAGGGTTCCCAATCCCCGACAAGACTGGTACCCTTTCACGTCCAAATCTCTCAAACTCCGGGAGAGATTCTCAAAACCAAGGTTGACATGTTTCGAGTTCCTCTCAACATTTTGGAAATCCCGCTGAAACTTTGGGCATTCTCGCGAAGGGTTCCCAATCCCCGACAAGACTGGTACCCTTTCACGTCCAAATCTCTCAAACTCCGGGAGAGATTCTCAAAACCAAGGTTGACATGTTTCGAGTTCCTCTCAACATTTTGGAAATCCCGCTGAAACTTTGGGCATTCTCGCGAAGGGTTCCCAATCCCCGACAAGGCTGGTACCCTTTCACGTCCAAATCTCTCAAACTCCGGGAGAGATTCTCAAAACCAAGGTTGACATGTTTCGAGTTCCTCTCAACATTTTGGAAATCCCGCTGAAACTTTGGACATTCTCGCGAAGGGTTCCCAATCCCCGACAAGACTGGTACCCTTTCACGTCCAAATCTCTCAAACTCCGGGAGAGATTCTCAAAACCAAGGTTGACATGTTTCGAGTTCCTCTCAACATTTTGGAAATCCCGCTGAAACTTTGGACATTCTCGCGAAGGGTTCCCAATCCCCGACAAGACTGGTACCCTTTCACGTCCAAATCTCTCAAACTCCGGGAGAGATTCTCAAAACCAAGGTTGACATGTTTCGAGTTCCTCTCAACATTTTGGAAATCCCCCTGAAACCTTGGGCATTCTCGCGAAGGGTTCCCAATCCCCGACAAGACTGGTACCCTTTCACGTCCAAATCTCTCAAACTCCGGGAGAGATTCTCAAAACCAAGGTTGACATGTTTCGAGTTCCTCTCAACATTTTGGAAATCCCGCTGAAACTTTGGACATTCTCGCGAAGGGTTCCCAATCCCCGACAAGACTGGTACCCTTTCACGTCCAAATCTCTCAAACTCCGGGAGAGATTCTCAAAACCAAGGTTGACATGTTTCGAGTTCCTCTCAACATTTTGGAAATCCCGCTGAAACTTTGGACATTCTCGCGAAGGGTTCCCAATCCCCGACAAGACTGGTACCCTTTCACGTCCAAATCTCTCA
Source organism: Streptopelia decaocto (assembly GCF_964273445.1). NCBI lineage: Eukaryota > Metazoa > Chordata > Aves > Columbiformes > Columbidae > Streptopelia > Streptopelia decaocto. Next base: position 793,062 of record NW_028116102.1, read on the forward strand.
AACTCCGGGAGAGATTCTCAAAACCAAGGTTGACATGTTTCGAGTTCCTCTCAACATTTTGGAAATCCCGCTGAAACTTTGGGCATTCTCGCGAAGGGTTCCCAATCCCCGACAAGACTGGTACCCTTTCACGTCCAAATCTCTCAAACTCCGGGAGAGATTCTCAAAACCGAGGTTGACATGTTTCGAGTTCCTCTCAACATTTTGGAAATCCCGCTGAAACTTTGGGCATTCTCGCGAAGGGTTCCCAATCCCCGACAAGACTGGTACCCTTTCACGTCCAAATCTCTCAACTCCGGGAGAGATTCTCAAAACCAAGGTTGACATGTTTCGAGTTCCTCTCAACATTTTGGAAATCCCGCTGAAACTTTGGACATTCTCGCGAAGGGTTCCCAATCCCCGACAAGACTGGTACCCTTTCACGTCCAAATCTCTCAAACTCCGGGAGAGATTCTCAAAACCAAGGTTGACATGTTTCGAGTTCCTCTCAACATTTTGGAAATCCCGCTGAAACTTTGGGCATTCTCGCGAAGGGTTCCCAATCCCCGACAAGACTGGTACCCTTTCACGTCCAAATCTCTCAGACTCCGGGAGAGATTCTCAAAACCAAGGTTGACATGTTTCGAGTTCCTCTCAACATTTTGGAAATCCCGCTGAAACTTTGGGCATTCTCGCGAAGGGTTCCCAATCCCCGACAAGACTGGTACCCTTTCACGTCCAAATCTCTCAAACTCCGGGAGAGATTCTCAAAACCAAGGTTGACATGTTTCGAGTTCCTCTCAACATTTTGGAAATCCCGCTGAAACTTTGGACATTCTGGCGAAGGGTTCCCAATCCCCGACAAGACTGGTACCCTTTCACGTCCAAATCTCTCAAACTCCGGGAGAGATTCTCAAAACCAAGGTTGACATGTTTCGAGTTCCTCTCAACATTTTGGAAATCCCGCTGAAACTCTGGGCATTCTCGCGAAGGGTTCCCAATCCCCGACAAGACTGGTACCCTTTCACGTCCAAATCTCTCAAACTCCGGGAGAGAATCTCAAAACCAAGGTTGACATGTTTCGAGTTCCTCTCAACATTTTGGAAATCCCGCTGAAACTTTGGACATTCTCGCGAAGGGTTCCCAATCCCCAACAAGACTGGTACCCTTTCACGTCCAAATCTCTCAAACTCCGGGAGAGATTCTCAAAACCAAGGTTGACATGTTTCGAGTTCCTCTCAACATTTTGGAAATCCCGCTGAAACTTTGGACATTCTCGCGAAGGGTTCCCAATCCCCGACAAGACTGGTACCCTTTCACGTCCAAATCTCTCAAACTCCGGGAGAGATTCTCAAAACCAAGGTTGACATGTTTCGAGTTCCTCTCAACATTTTGGAAATCCCGCTGAAACTTGGGACATTCTCGCGAAGGGTTCCCAATCCCCGACAAGACTGGTACCCTTTCACGTCCAAATCTCTCAAACTCCGGGAGAGATTCTCAAAACCAAGGTTGACATGTTTCGAGTTCCTCTCAACATTTTGGAAATCCCGCTGAAACTTTGGACATTCTCGCGAAGGGTTCCCAATCCCCGACAAGACTGGTACCCTTTCACGTCCAAATCTCTCAAACTCCGGGAGAGATTCTCAAAACCAAGGTTGACATGTTTCGAGTTCCTCTCAACATTTTGGAAATCCCGCTGAAACTTTGGGCATTCTCGCGAAGGGTTCCCAATCCCCGACAAGACTGGTACCCTTTCACGTCCAAATCTCTCAAACTCCGGGAGAGATTCTCAAAACCAAGGTTGACATGTTTCGAGTTCCTCTCAACATTTTGGAAATCCTGCTGAAACTTTGGACATTCTCGCGAGGGGTTCCCAATCCCCGACAAGACTGGTACCCTTTCACGTCCAAATCTCTCAAACTCCGGGAGAGATTCTCAAAACCAAGGTTGACATGTTTCGAGTTCCTCTCAACATTTTGGAAATCCCGCTGAAACTTTGGACATTCTCGCGAAGGGTTCCCAATCCCCGACAAGACTGGTACCCTTTCACGTCCAAATCTCTCAAACTCCGGGAGAGATTCTCAAAACCAAGGTTGACATGTTTCGAGTTCCTCTCAACATTTTGGAAATCCCGCTGAAACTTTGGACATTCTCGCGAAGGGTTCCCAATCCCCGACAAGACTGGTACCCTTTCACGTCCAAATCTCTCAAACTCCGGGAGAGATTCTCAAAACCAAGGTTGACATGTTTCGAGTTCCTCTCAACATTTTTGAAATCCCGCTGAAACTTTGGACATTCTCGCGAAGGGTTCCCAATCCCCGACAAGACTGGTACCCTTTCAAGTCCAAATCTCTCAAACTCCGGGAGAGATTCTCAAAACCAAGGTTGACATGTTTCGAGTTCCTCTCAACATTTTGGAAATCCCGCTGAAACTTTGGACATTCTCGCGAAGGGTTCCCAATCCCCGACAAGACTGGTACCCTTTCACGTCCAAATCTCTCAAACTCCGGGAGAGATTCTCAAAACCAAGGTTGACATGTTTCGAGTTCCTCTCAACATTTTGGAAATCCCGCTGAAACTTTGGGCATTCTCGCGAAGGGTTCCCAATCCCCGACAAGACTGGTACCCTTTCACGTCCAAATCTCTCAAACTCCGGGAGAGATTCTCAAAACCAAGGTTGACATGTTTCGAGTTCCTCTCAACATTTTGGAAATCCTGCTGAAACTTTGGACATTCTCGCGAGGGGTTCCCAATCCCCGACAAGACTGGTACCCTTTCACGTCCAAATCTCTCAAACTCCGGGAGAGATTCTCAAAACCAAGGTTGACATGTTTCGAGTTCCTCTCAACATTTTGGAAATCCCGCTGAAACTTTGGACATTCTCGCGAAGGGTTCCCAATCCCCGACAAGACTGGTACCCTTTCACGTCCAAATCTCTCAAACTCCGGGAGAGATTCTCAAAACCAAGGTTGACATGTTTCGAGTTCCTCTCAACATTTTGGAAATCCCGCTGAAACTTTGGACATTCTCGCGAAGGGTTCCCAATCCCCGACAAGACTGGTACCCTTTCACGTCCAAATCTCTCAAACTCCGGGAGAGATTCTCAAAACCAAGGTTGACATGTTTCGAGTTCCTCTCAACATTTTGGAAATCCCGCTGAAACTTTGGGCATTCTCGCGAAGGGTTCCCAATCCCACACAAGACTGGTACCCTTTCACGTCCAAATCTCTCAAACTCCGGGAGAGATTCTCAAAACCAAGGTTGACATGTTTCGAGTTCCTCTCAACATTTTGGAAATCCCGCTGAAACTTTGGACATTCTCGCGAAGGGTTCCCAATCCCCGACAAGACTGGTACCCTTTCACGTCCAAATCTCTCAAACTCCGGGAGAGATTCTCAAAACCAAGGTTGACATGTTTCGAGTTCCTCTCAACATTTTGGAAATCCCGCTGAAACTTTGGACATTCTCGCGAAGGGTTCCCTATCCCCGACAAGACTGGTACCCTTTCACGTCCAAATCTCTCAAACTCCGGGAGAGATTCTCAAAACCAAGGTTGACATGTTTCGAGTTCCTCTCAACATTTTGGAAATCCCGCTGAAACTTTGGGCATTCTCGCGAAGGGTTCCCAATCCCCGATAAGACTGGTACCCTTTCACGTCCAAATCTCTCAAACTCCGGGAGAGATTCTCAAAACCAAGGTTGACATGTTTCGAGTTCCTCTCAACATTTTGGAAATCCTGCTGAAACTTTGGACATTCTCGCGAGGGGTTCCCAATCCCCGACAAGACTGGTACCCTTTCACGTCCAAATCTCTCAAACTCCGGGAGAGATTCTCAAAACCAAGGTTGACATGTTTCGAGTTCCTCTCAACATTTTGGAAATCCCGCTGAAACTTTGGACATTCTCGCGAAGGGTTCCCAATCCCCGACAAGACTGGTACCCTTTCACGTCCAAATCTCTCAAACTCCGGGAGAGATTCTCAAAACCAAGGTTGACATGTTTCGAGTTCCTCTCAACATTTTGGAAATCCCGCTGAAACTTTGGACATTCTCGCAAAGGGTTCCCAATCCCTGACAAGACTGGTACCCTTTCACGTCCAAATCTCTCAAACTCCGGGAGAGATTCTCAAAACCGAGGTTGACATGTTTCGAGTTCCTCTCAACATTTTGGAAATCCCGCTGAAACTTTGGGCATTCTCGCGAAGGGTTCCCAATCCCCGACAAGACTGGTACCCTTTCACGTCCAAATCTCTCAAACTCCGGGAGAGATTCTCAAAACCAAGGTTGACATGTTTCGAGTTCCTCTCAACATTTTGGAAATCCCGCTGAAACTTTGGACATTCTCGCGAAGGGTTCCCAATCCCCGACAAGACTGGTACCCTTTCACGTCCAAATCTCTCAAACTCCGGGAGAGATTCTCAAAACCAAGGTTGACATGTTTCGAGTTCCTCTCAACATTTTGGAAATCCCGCTGAAACTTTGGGCATTCTCGCGAAGGGTTCCCAATCCCCGACAAGACTGGTACCCTTTCACGTCCAAATCTCTCAAACTCCGGGAGAGATTCTCAAAACCAAGGTTGACATGTTTCGAGTTCCTCTCAACATTTTGGAAATCCCCCTGAAACTTTGGGCATTCTCGCGAAGGGTTCCCAATCCCCGACAAGACTGGTACCCTTTCACGTCCAAATCTCTCAAACTCCGGGAGAGATTCTCAAAACCAAGGTTGACATGTTTCGAGTTCCTCTCAACATTTTGGAAATCCCGCTGAAACTTTGGGCATTCTCGCGAAGGGTTCCCAATCCCCGACAAGACTGGTACCCTTTCACTTCCAAATCTCTCAAACTCCGGGAGAGATTCTCAAAACCAAGGTTGACATGTTTCGAGTTCCTCTCAACATTTTGGAAATCCCGCTGAAACTTTGGACATTCTCGCGAAGGGTTCCCAATCCCCGACAAGACTGGTACCCTTTCACGTCCAAATCTCTCAAACTCCGGGAGAGATTCTCAAAACCAAGGTTGACATGTTTCGAGTTCCTCTCAACATTTTGGAAATCCCGCTGAAACTTTGGACATTCTCGCGAAGGGTTCCCAATCCCACACAAGACTGGTACCCTTTCACGTCCAAATCTCTCAAACTCCGGGAGAGATTCTCAAAACCAAGGTTGACATGTTTCGAGTTCCTCTCAACATTTTGGAAATCCCCCTGAAACCTTGGGCATTCTCGCGAAGGGTTCCCAATCCCCGACAAGACTGGTACCCTTTCACGTCCAAATCTCTCAAACTCCGGGAGAGATTCTCAAAACCAAGGTTGACATGTTTCGAGTTCCTCTCAACATTTTGGAAATCCCGCTGAAACTTTGGACATTCTCGCGAAGGGTTCCCAATCCCCGACAAGATTCTTACCCTTTCACGTCCAAATCTCTCAAACTCCGGGAGAGATTCTCAAAACCAAGGTTGACATGTTTCGAGTTCCTCTCAACATTTTGGAAATCCCGCTGAAACTTTGGACATTCTCGCGAAGGGTTCCCAATCCCCGACAAGACTGGTACCCTTTCACGTCCAAATCTCTCAAACTCCGGGAGAGATTCTCAAAACCAAGGTTGACATGTTTCGAGTTCCTCTCAACATTTTGGAAATCCCGCTGAAACTTTGGGCATTCTCGCGAAGGGTTCCCAATCCCCGACAAGACTGGTACCCTTTCACGTCCAAATCTCTCAAACTCCGGGAGAGATTCTCAAAACCGAGGTTGACATGTTTCGAGTTCCTCTCAACATTTTGGAAATCCCGCTGAAACTTTGGGCATTCTCGCGAAGGGTTCCCAATCCCCGACAAGACTGGTACCCTTTCACGTCCAAATCTCTCAACTCCGGGAGAGATTCTCAAAACCAAGGTTGACATGTTTCGAGTTCCTCTCAACATTTTGGAAATCCCGCTGAAACTTTGGACATTCTCGCGAAGGGTTCCCAATCCCCGACAAGACTGGTACCCTTTCACGTCCAAATCTCTCAAACTCCGGGAGAGATTCTCAAAACCAAGGTTGACATGTTTCGAGTTCCTCTCAACATTTTGGAAATCCCGCTGAAACTTTGGACATTCTGGCGAAGGGTTCCCAATCCCCGACAAGACTGGTACCCTTTCACGTCCAAATCTCTCAAACTCCGGGAGAGATTCTCAAAACCAAGGTTGACATGTTCGAGTTCCTCTCAACATTTTGGAAATCCCGCTGAAACTTTGGACATTCTGGCGAAGGGTTCCCAATCCCCGACAAGACTGGTACCCTTTCACGTCCAAATCTCTCAAACTCCGGGAGAGATTCTCAAAACCAAGGTTGACATGTTTCGAGTTCCTCTCAACATTTTGGAAATCCCGCTGAAATTTTGGGCATTCTCGCGAAGGGTTCCCAATCCCCGACAAGACTGGTACCCTTTCACGTCCAAATCTCTCAAACTCCGGGAGAGATTCTCAAAACCAAGGTTGACATGTTTCGAGTTCCTCTCAACATTTTGGAAATCCCCCTGAAACTTTGGGCATTCTCGCGAAGGGTTCCCAATCCCCGACAAGACTGGTACCCTTTCACGTCCAAATCTCTCAAACTCCGGGAGAGATTCTCAAAACCAAGGTTGACATGTTTCGAGTTCCTCTCAACATTTTGGAAATCCCGCTGAAACTTTGGACATTCTCGCGAAGGGTTCCCAATCCCCGACAAGACTGGTACCCTTTCACGTCCAAATCTCTCAAACTCCGGGAGAGATTCTCAAAACCAAGGTTGACATGTTTCGAGTTCCTCTCAACATTTTGGAAATCCCGCTGAAACTTTGGGCATTCTCGCGAAGGGTTCCCAATCCCCGACAAGACTGGTACCCTTTCACGTCCAAATCTCTCAAACTCCGGGAGAGAATCTCAAAACCAAGGTTGACATGTTTCGAGTTCCTCTCAACATTTTGGAAATCTTGCTGAAACTTTGGACATTCTCGCGAAGGGTTCCCAATCCCCAACAAGACTGGTACCCTTTCACGTCCAAATCTCTCAAACTCCGGGAGAGATTCTCAAAACCAAGGTTGACATGTTTCGAGTTCCTCTCAACATTTTGGAAATCCCGCTGAAACTTTGGACATTCTCGCGAAGGGTTCCCAATCCCCGACAAGACTGGTACCCTTTCACGTCCAAATCTCTCAAACTCCGGGAGAGATTCTCAAAACCAAGGTTGACATGTTTCGAGTTCCTCTCAACATTTTGGAAATCCCGCTGAAACTTTGGACATTCTCGCGAAGGGTTCCCAATCCCCGACAAGACTGGTACCCTTTCACGTCCAAATCTCTCAAACTCCGGGAGAGATTCTCAAAACCAAGGTTGACATGTTTCGAGTTCCTCTCAACATTTTGGAAATCCCGCTGAAACTTTGGACATTCTCGCGAAGGGTTCCCAATCCCCGACAAGACTGGTACCCTTTCACGTCCAAATCTCTCAAACTCCGGGAGAGATTCTCAAAACCAAGGTTGACATGTTTCGAGTTCCTCTCAACATTTTGGAAATCCCGCTGAAACTTTGGGCATTCTCGCGAAGGGTTCCCAATCCCACACAAGACTGGTACCCTTTCACGTCCAAATCTCTCAAACTCCGGGAGAGATTCTCAAAACCGAGGTTGACATGTTTCGAGTTCCTCTCAACATTTTGGAAATCCCGCTGAAACTTTGGACATTCTCGCGAAGGGTTCCCAATCCCCGACAAGACTGGTACCCTTTCACGTCCAAATCTCTCAAACTCCGGGAGAGATTCTCAAAACCAAGGTTGACATGTTTCGAGTTCCTCTCAACATTTTGGAAATCCCGCTGAAACTTTGGACATTCTGGCGAAGGGTTCCCAATCCCCGACAAGACTGGTACCCTTTCACGTCCAAATATCTCAAACTCCGGGAGAGATTCTCAAAACCAAGGTTGACATGTTTCGAGTTCCTCTCAACATTTTGGAAATCCCCCTGAAACCTTGGGCATTCTCGCGAAGGGTTCCCAATCCCCGACAAGACTGGTACCCTTTCACGTCCAAATCTCTCAAACTCCGGGAGAGATTCTCAAAACCAAGGTTGACATGTTTCGAGTTCCTCGCAACATTTTGGAAATCCCGCTGAAACTTTCGACATTCTCGCGAAGGGTTCCCAATCCCCGACAAGACTGGTACCCTTTCACGTCCAGATCTCTCAAACTCCGGGAGAGATTCTCAAAACCAAGGTTGACATGTTTTGAGTTCCTTTCAACATTTTGGAAATCCCGCTGAAACTTTGGACATTGTGGCGAAGGGTTCCCAATCCCCGACAAGACTGGTACCCTTTCACGTCCAAATCTCTCAAACTCCGGGAGAGATTCTCAAAACCAAGGTTGACATGTTTCGAGTTCCTCTCAACATTTTGGAAATCCCGGTGAAACTTTGGACATTCTCGCAAAGGGTTCCCGATCCCCGACAAGACTGGTACCCTTTCACGTCCAAATCTCTCAAACTCCGGGAGAGATTCTCAAAACCAAGGTTGACATGTTTCGAGTTCCTTTCAACATTTTGGAAATCCCGCTGAAACTTTGGACATTCTCGCGAAGGGTTCCCAATCCCCGACAAGACTGGTACCCTTTCACGTCCAAATCTCTCAAACTCCGGGAGAGATTCTCAAAACCAAGGTTGACATGTTTCGAGTTCCTCTCAACATTTTGGAAATCCCGCTGAAACTTTGGGCATTCTCGCGAAGGGTTCCCAATCCCCGACAAGACTGGTACCCTTTCACGTCCAAATCTCTCAAACTCCGGGAGAGAATCTCAAAACCAAGGTTGACATGTTTCGAGTTCCTCTCAACATTTTGGAAATCTTGCTGAAACTTTGGACATTCTCGCGAAGGGTTCCCAATCCCCGACAAGACTGGTACCCTTTCACGTCCAAATCTCTAAAACTCCGGGAGAGATTCTCAAAACCAAGGTTGACATGTTTCGAGTTCCTCTCAACATTTTGGAAATCCCGCTGAAACTTTGGACATTCTCGCGAAGGGTTCCCAATCCCCGACAAGACTGGTACCCTTTCACGTCCAAATCTCTCAAACTCCGGGAGAGATTCTCAAAACCAAGGTTGACATGTTTCGAGTTCCTTTCAACATTTTGGAAATCCCGCTGAAACTTTGGACATTCTCGCGAAGGGTTCCCAATCCCCGACAAGACTGGTACCCTTTCACGTCCAAATCTCTCAAACTCCGGGAGAGATTCTCAAAACCAAGGTTGACATGTTTCGAGTTCCTCTCAATATTTTGGAAATCCCGCTGAAACTTTGGACATTCTGGCGAAGGGTTCCCAATCCCCGACAAGACTGGTACCCTTTCACGTCCAAATATCTCAAACTCCGGGAGAGATTCTCAAAACCAAGGTTGACATGTTTCGAGTTCCTCTCAACATTTTGGAAATCCCCCTGAAACCTTGGGCATTCTCGCGAAGGGTTCCCAATCCCCGACAAGACTGGTACCCTTTCACGTCCAAATCTCTCAAACTCCGGGAGAGATTCTCAAAACCAAGGTTGACATGTTTCGAGTTCCTCGCAACATTTTGGAAATCCCGCTGAAACTTTCGACATTCTCGCGAAGGGTTCCCAATCCCCGACAAGATTGGTACCCTTTCACGTCCAGATCTCTCCAACTCCGGGAGAGATTCTCAAAACCAAGGTTGACATGTTTCGAGTTCCTTTCAACATTTTGGAAATCCCGCTGAAACTTTGGACATTGTGGCGAAGGGTTCCCAATCCCCGACAAGACTGGTACCCTTTCACCTCCAAATCTCTCAAACTCCGGGAGAGATTCTCAAAACCAAGGTTGACATGTTTCGAGTTCCTCTCAACATTTTGGAAATCCCGGTGAAACTTTGGACATTCTCGCAAAGGGTTCCCGATCCCACACAAGACTGGTACCCTTTCACGTCCAAATCTCTCAAACTCCGGGAGAGAATCTCAAAACCAAGGTTGACATGTTTCGAGTTCCTCTCAACATTTTGGAAATCTTGCTGAAACTTTGGACATTCTCGCGAAGGGTTCCCAATCCCCGACAAGACTGGTACCCTTTCACGTCCAAATCTCTCAAACTCCGGGAGAGAATCTCAAAACCAAGGTTGACATGTTTCGAGTTCCTCTCAACATTTTGGAAATCCCGCTGAAACTTTGGGCATTCTCGCGAAGGGTTCCCAATCCCCGACAAGACTGGTACCCTTTCACGTCCAAATCTCTCAAACTCCGGGAGAGAATCTCAAAACCAAGGTTGACATGTTTCGAGTTCCTCTCAACATTTTGGAAATCTTGCTGAAACTTTGGACATTCTCGCGAAGGGTTCCCAATCCCCGACAAGACTGGTACCCTTTCACGTCCAAATCTCTAAAACTCCGGGAGAGATTCTCAAAACCAAGGTTGACATGTTTCGAGTTCCTCTCAACATTTTGGAAATCCCGCTGAAACTTTGGACATTCTCGCGAAGGGTTCCCAATCCCCGACAAGACTGGTACCCTTTCACGTCCAAATCTCTCAAACTCCGGGAGAGATTCTCAAAACCAAGGTTGACATGTTTTGAGTTCCTCTCAACATTTTGGAAATCCCGCTGAAACTTTGGACATTCTCGCGAAGGGTTCCCAATCCCCGACAAGACTGGTACCCTTTCACGTCCAAATCTCTCAAACTCCGGGAGAGATTCTCAAAACCAAGGTTGACATGTTTCGAGTTCCTCTCAACATTTTGGAAATCCCGCTGAAACTTTGGACATTCTCGCGAAGGGTTCCCAATCCCCGACAAGACTGGTACCCTTTCACGTCCAAATCTCTCAAACTCCGGGAGAGATTCTCAAAACCAAGGTTGACATGTTTCGAGTTCCTCTCAACATTTTGGAAATCCCGCTGAAACTTTGGGCATTCTCGCGAAGGGTTCCCTATCCCCGACAAGACTGGTACCCTTTCACGTCCAAATCTCTCAAACTCCGGGAGAGATTCTCAAAACCAAGGTTGACATGTTTCGAGTTCCTCTCAACATTTTGGAAATCCCGCTGAAACTTTGGACATTCTCGCGAAGGGTTCCCAATCCCCGACAAGACTGGTACCCTTTCACGTCCAAATCTCTCAAACTCCGGGAGAGATTCTCAAAACCAAGGTTGACATGTTTCGAGTTCCTTTCAACATTTTGGAAATCCCGCTGAAACTTTGGACATTCTCGCGAAGGGTTCCCAATCCCCGACAAGACTGGTACCCTTTCACGTCCAAATCTCTCAAACTCCGGGAGAGATTCTCAAAACCAAGGTTGACATGTTTCGAGTTCCTCTCAACATTTTGGAAATCCCGCTGAAACTTTGGGCATTCTCGCGAAGGGTTCCCAATCCCCGACAAGACTGGTACCCTTTCACGTCCAAATCTCTCAAACTCCGGGAGAGAATCTCAAAACCAAGGTTGACATGTTTCGAGTTCCTCTCAACATTTTGGAAATCTTGCTGAAACTTTGGACATTCTCGCGAAGGGTTCCCAATCCCCGACAAGACTGGTACCCTTTCACGTCCAAATCTCTAAAACTCCGGGAGAGATTCTCAAAACCAAGGTTGACATGTTTCGAGTTCCTCTCAACATTTTGGAAATCCCGCTGAAACTTTGGACATTCTCGCGAAGGGTTCCCAATCCCCGACAAGACTGGTACCCTTTCACGTCCAAATCTCTCAAACTCCGGGAGAGATTCTCAAAACCAAGGTTGACATGTTTCGAGTTCCTTTCAACATTTTGGAAATCCCGCTGAAACTTTGGACATTCTCGCGAAGGGTTCCCAATCCCCGACAAGACTGGTACCCTTTCACGTCCAAATCTCTCAAACTCCGGGAGAGATTCTCAAAACCAAGGTTGACATGTTTCGAGTTCCTCTCAATATTTTGGAAATCCCGCTGAAACTTTGGACATTCTGGCGAAGGGTTCCCAATCCCCGACAAGACTGGTACCCTTTCACGTCCAAATATCTCAAACTCCGGGAGAGATTCTCAAAACCAAGGTTGACATGTTTCGAGTTCCTCTCAACATTTTGGAAATCCCCCTGAAACCTTGGGCATTCTCGCGAAGGGTTCCCAATCCCCGACAAGACTGGTACCTTTTCACGTCCAAATCTCTCAAACTCCGGGAGAGATTCTCAAAACCAAGGTTGACATGTTTCGAGTTCCTCGCAACATTTTGGAAATCCCGCTGAAACTTTCGACATTCTCGCGAAGGGTTCCCAATCCCCGACAAGATTGGTACCCTTTCACGTCCAGATCTCTCCAACTCCGGGAGAGATTCTCAAAACCAAGGTTGACATGTTTCGAGTTCCTTTCAACATTTTGGAAATCCCGCTGAAACTTTGGACATTGTGGCGAAGGGTTCCCAATCCCCGACAAGACTGGTACCCTTTCACCTCCAAATCTCTCAAACTCCGGGAGAGATTCTCAAAACCAAGGTTGACATGTTTCGAGTTCCTCTCAACATTTTGGAAATCCCGGTGAAACTTTGGACATTCTCGCAAAGGGTTCCCGATCCCACACAAGACTGGTACCCTTTCACGTCCAAATCTCTCAAACTCCGGGAGAGAATCTCAAAACCAAGGTTGACATGTTTCGAGTTCCTCTCAACATTTTGGAAATCTTGCTGAAACTTTGGACATTCTCGCGAAGGGTTCCCAATCCCCGACAAGACTGGTACCCTTTCACGTCCAAATCTCTCAAACTCCGGGAGAGATTCTCAAAACCAAGGTTGACATGTTTCGAGTTCCTCTCAACATTTTGGAAATCCCGCTGAAACTTTGGGCATTCTCGCGAAGGGTTCCCAATCCCCGACAAGACTGGTACCCTTTCACGTCCAAATCTCTCAAACTCCGGGAGAGAATCTCAAAACCAAGGTTGACATGTTTCGAGTTCCTCTCAACATTTTGGAAATCTTGCTGAAACTTTGGACATTCTCGCGAAGGGTTCCCAATCCCCGACAAGACTGGTACCCTTTCACGTCCAAATCTCTAAAACTCCGGGAGAGATTCTCAAAACCAAGGTTGACATGTTTCGAGTTCCTCTCAACATTTTGGAAATCCCGCTGAAACTTTGGACATTCTCGCGAAGGGTTCCCAATCCCCGACAAGACTGGTACCCTTTCACGTCCAAATCTCTCAAACTCCGGGAGAGATTCTCAAAACCAAGGTTGACATGTTTTGAGTTCCTCTCAACATTTTGGAAATCCCGCTGAAACTTTGGACATTCTCGCGAAGGGTTCCCAATCCCCGACAAGACTGGTACCCTTTCACGTCCAAATCTCTCAAACTCCGGGAGAGATTCTCAAAACCAAGGTTGACATGTTTCGAGTTCCTCTCAACATTTTGGAAATCCCGCTGAAACTTTGGACATTCTCGCGAAGGGTTCCCAATCCCCGACAAGACTGGTACCCTTTCACGTCCAAATCTCTCAAACTCCGGGAGAGATTCTCAAAACCAAGGTTGACATGTTTCGAGTTCCTCTCAACATTTTGGAAATCCCGCTGAAACTTTGGGCATTCTCGCGAAGGGTTCCCTATCCCCGACAAGACTGGTACCCTTTCACGTCCAAATCTCTCAAACTCCGGGAGAGATTCTCAAAACCAAGGTTGACATGTTTCGAGTTCCTCTCAACATTTTGGAAATCCCGCTGAAACTTTGGACATTCTCGCGAAGGGTTCCCAATCCCCGACAAGACTGGTACCCTTTCACGTCCTATCTCTCAAACTCCGGGAGAGATTCTCAAAACCAAGGTTGACATGTTTCGAGTTCCTCTCAACATTTTGGAAATCCCGCTGAAACTTTGGACATTCTCGCGAAGGGTTCCCTATCCCCGACAAGACTGGTACCCTTTCACGTCCAAATCTCTCAAACTCCGGGAGAGATTCTCAAAACCAAGGTTGACATGTTTCGAGTTCCTCTCAACATTTTGGAAATCCCGCTGAAACTTTGGACATTCTCGCGAAGGGTTCCCAATCCCCGACAAGACTGGTACCCTTTCACGTCCAAATCTCTCAAACTCCGGGAGAGATTCTCAAAACCAAGGTTGACATGTTTCGAGTTCCTCTCAACATTTTGGAAATCCCGCTGAAACTTTGGGCATTCTCGCGAAGGGTTCCCAATCCCCGACAAGACTGGTACTCTTTCACGTCCAAATCTCTCAAACTCCGGGAGAGATTCTCAAAACCAAGGTTGACATGTTTCGAGTTCCTCTCAACATTTTGGAAATCCTGCTGAAACTTTGGACATTCTCGCGAGGGGTTCCCAATCCCCGACAAGACTGGTACCCTTTCACGTCCAAATCTCTCAAACTCCGGGAGAGAATCTCAAAACCAAGGTTGACATGTTTCGAGTTCCTCTCAACATTTTGGAAATCTTGCTGAAACTTTGGACATTCTCGCGAAGGGTTCCCAATCCCCGACAAGACTGGTACCCTTTCACGTCCAAATCTCTAAAACTCCGGGAGAGATTCTCAAAACCAAGGTTGACATGTTTCGAGTTCCTCTCAACATTTTGGAAATCCCGCTGAAACTTTGGACATTCTCGCGAAGGGTTCCCAATCCCCGACAAGACTGGTACCCTTTCACGTCCAAATCTCTCAAACTCCGGGAGAGATTCTCAAAACCAAGGTTGACATGTTTCGAGTTCCTCTCAACATTTTGGAAATCCCGCTGAAACTTTGGGCATTCTCGCGAAGGGTTCCCAATCCCCGACAAGACTGGTACTCTTTCACGTCCAAATCTCTCAAACTCCGGGAGAGATTCTCAAAACCAAGGTTGACATGTTTCGAGTTCCTCTCAACATTTTGGAAATCCTGCTGAAACTTTGGACATTCTCGCGAGGGGTTCCCAATCCCCGACAAGACTGGTACCCTTTCACGTCCAAATCTCTCAAACTCCGGGAGAGATTCTCAAAACCAAGGTTGACATGTTTCGAGTTCCTCTCAACATTTTGGAAATCCCGCTGAAACTTTGGACATTCTCGCGAAGGGTTCCCAATCCCCGACAAGACTGGTACCCTTTCACGTCCAAATCTCTCAAACTCCGGGAGAGATTCTCAAAACCAAGGTTGACATGTTTCGAGTTCCTCTCAACATTTTGGAAATCCCGCTGAAACTTTGGGCATTCTCGCGAAGGTTTCCCAATCCCCGACAAGACTGGTACCCTTTCACGTCCAAATCTCTCAAACTCCGGGAGAGATTCTCAAAACCGAGGTTGACATGTTTCGAGTTCCTCTCAACATTTTGGAAATCCCCCTGAAACTTTGGGCATTCTCGCGAAGGGTTCCCAATCCCCGACAAGACTGGTACCCTTTCACGTCCAAATCTCTCAAACTCCGGGAGAGATTCTCAAAACCAAGGTTGACATGTTTCGAGTTCCTCTCAACATTTTGGAAATCCCGCTGAAACTTTGGACATTCTCGCGAAGGGTTCCCAATCCCCGACAAGACTGGTACCCTTTCACGTCCAAATCTCTCAAACTCCGGGAGAGATTCTCAAAACCAAGGTTGACATGTTTCGAGTTCCTCTCAACATTTTGGAAATCCCGCTGAAACTCTGGACATTCTCGCGAAGGGTTCCCAATCCCCGACAAGACTGGTACCCTTTCACGTCCAAATCTCTCAAACTCCGGGAGAGATTCTCAAAACCAAGGTTGACATGTTTCGAGTTCCTCTCAACATTTTGGAAATCCCGCTGAAACTTTGGATATTCTCGCGAAGGGTTCCCAATCCCCGACAAGACTGGTACCCTTTCACGTCCAAATCTCTCAAACTCCGGGAGAGATTCTCAAAACCAAGGTTGACATGTTTCGAGTTCCTCTCAACATTTTGGAAATCCCGCTGAAACTTTGGACATTCTCGCGAAGGGTTCCCAATCCCCGACAAGACTGGTACCCTTTCACGTCCAAATCTCTCAAACTCCGGGAGAGATTCTCAAAACCAAGGTTGACATGTTTCGAGTTCCTCTCAACATTTTGGAAATCCCGCTGAAACTTTGGGCATTCTCGCGAAGGGTTCCCAATCCCCGACAAGACTGGTACCCTTTCACGTCCAAATCTCTCAAACTCCGGGAGAGTATCTCAAAACCAAGGTTGACATGTTTCGAGTTCCTCTCAACATTTTGGAAATCTTGCTGAAACTTTGGACATTCTCGCGAAGGGTTCCCAATCCCCGACAAGACTGGTACCCTTTCACGTCCAAATCTCTAAAACTCCGGGAGAGATTCTCAAAACCAAGGTTGACATGTTTCGAGTTCCTCTCAACATTTTGGAAATCCCGCTGAAACTTTGGACATTCTCGCGAAGGGTTCCCAATCCCCGACAAGACTGGTACCCTTTCACGTCCAAATATCTCAAACTCCGGGAGAGATTCTCAAAACCAAGGTTGACATGTTTCGAGTTCCTCTCAACATTTTGGAAATCCCGCTGAAACTTTGGACATTCTCGCGAAGGGTTCCCAATCCCCGACAAGACTGGTACCCTTTCACGTCCAAATCTCTCAAACTCCGGGAGAGATTCTCAAAACCAAGGTTGACATGTTTCGAGTTCCTCTCAACATTTTGGAAATCCCCCTGAAACCTTGGGCATTCTCGCGAAGGGTTCCCAATCCCCGACAAGACTGGTACCCTTTCACGTCCAAATCTCTCAAACTCCGGGAGAGATTCTCAAAACCAAGGTTGACATGTTTCGAGTTCCTCTCAACATTTTGGAAATCCCGCTGAAACTTTCGACATTCTCGCGAAGGGTTCCCAATCCCCGACAAGACTGGTACCCTTTCACGTCCAGATCTCTCAAACTCTGGGAGAGATTCTCAAAACCAAGGTTGACATGTTTCGAGTTCCTTTCAACATTTTGGAAATCCCGCTGAATCTTTGGACATTGTGGCGAAGGGTTCCCAATCCCCGACAAGACTGGTACCCTTTCACGTCCAAATCTCTCAAACTCCGGGAGAGATTCTCAAAACCAAGGTTGACATGTTTCGAGTTCCTCTCAACATTTTGGAAATCCCGCTGAAACTTTGGACATTCTCGCAAAGGGTTCCCAATCCCACACAAGACTGGTACCCTTTCACGTCCAAATCTCTCAAACTCCGGGAGAGATTCTCAAAACCAAGGTTGACATGTTTCGAGTTCCTTTCAACATTTTGGAAATCCCGCTGAAACTTTGGACATTCTCGCGAAGGGTTCCCAATCCCCGACAAGACTGGTACCCTTTCACGTCCAAATCTCTCAAACTCCGGGAGAGATTCTCAAAACCAAGGTTGACATGTTTCGAGTTCCTTTCAACATTTTGGAAATCCCGCTGAAACTTTGGACATTCTCGCGAAGGGTTCCCAATCCCACACAAGACTGGTACCCTTTCACGTCCAAATCTCTCAAACTCCGGGAGAGATTCTCAAAACCAAGGTTGACATGTTTCGAGTTCCTTTCAACATTTTGGAAATCCCGCTGAAACTTTGGACATTCTCGCGAAGGGTTCCCAATCCACGACAAGACTGGTACTCTTTCACATCCAAATCTCTCAAACTCCGGGAGAGATTCTCAAAACCAAGGTTGACATGTTTCGAGTTCCTCTCAACATTTTGGAAATCCCGCTGAAACTTTGGACATTCTTGCGAAGGGTTCCCAATCCCCGACAAGACTGGTACCCTTTCACGTCCAAATCTCTCAAACTCCGGGAGAGATTCTCAAAACCAAGGTTGACATGTTTCGAGTTCCTCTCAACATTTTGGAAATCCCGCTGAAACTTTGGACATTCTCGCGAAGGGTTCCCAATCCCCGACAAGACTGGTACCCTTTCACGTCCAAATCTCTCAAACTCCGGGAGAGATTCTCAAAACCAAGGTTGACATGTTTCGAGTTCCTCTCAACATTTTGGAAATCCCCCTGAAACCTTGGGCATTCTCGTGAAGGGTTCCCAATCCCCGACAAGACTGGTACCCTTTCACGTCCAAATCTCTCAAACTCCGGGAGAGATTCTCAAAAGGAAGGCTGACATGTTTCGAGTTCCTCTCAACATTTTGGAAATCCTGCTGAAACTTTGGACATTCTCGCGAGGGGTTCCCAATCCCCGACAAGACTGGTACCCTTTCACGTCCAAATCTCTCAAACTCCGGGAGAGATTCTCAAAACCAAGGTTGACATGTTTCGAGTTCCTCGCAACATTTTGGAAATCCCGCTGAAACTTTCGACATTCTCGCGAAGGGTTCCCAATCCCCGACAAGACTGGTACCCTTTCACGTCCAGATCTCTCAAACTCCGGGAGAGATTCTCAAAACCAAGGTTGACATGTTTCGAGTTCCTTTCAACATTTTGGAAATCCCGCTGAAACTTTGGACATTGTAGCGAAGGGTTCCCAATCCCCGACAAGACTGGTACCCTTTCACGTCCAAATCTCTCAAACTCCGGGAGAGATTCTCAAAACCAAGGTTGACATGTTTCGAGTTCCTCTCAACATTTTGGAAATCCCGCTGAAACTTTGGACATTCTCGCAAAGGGTTCCCGATCCCACACAAGACTGGTACCCTTTCACGTCCAAATCTCTCAAACTCCGGGAGAGATTCTCAAAACCAAGGTTGACATGTTTCGAGTTCCTTTCAACATTTTGGAAATCCCGCTGAAACTTTGGACATTCTCGCGAAGGGTTCCCAATCCCCGACAAGACTGGTACCCTTTCACGTCCAAATCTCTCAAACTCCGGGAGAGATTCTCAAAACCAAGGTTGACATGTTTCGAGTTCCTTTGAACATTTTGGAAATCCCGCTGAAACTTTGGACATTCTCGCGAAGGGTTCCCGATCCCACACAAGACTGGTACCCTTTCACGTCCAAATCTCTCAAACTCCGGGAGAGATTCTCAAAACCAAGGTTGACATGGTTCGAGTTCCTTTCAACATTTTGGAAATCCCGCTGAAACTTTGGACATTCTCGCGAAGGGTTCCCAATCCACGACAAGACTGGTACTCTTTCACATCCAAATCTCTCAAACTCCGGGAGAGATTCTCAAAACCAAGGTTGACATGTTTCGAGTTCCTCTCAACATTTTGGAAATCCCGCTGAAACTTTGGACATTCTTGCGAAGGGTTCCCAATCCCCGACAAGACTGGTACCCTTTCACGTCCAAATCTCTCAAACTCCGGGAGAGATTCTCAAAACCAAGGTTGACATGTTTCGAGTTCCTCTCAACATTTTGGAAATCCCGCTGAAACTTTGGACATTCTCGCGAAGGGTTCCCAATCCCCGACAAGACTGGTACCCTTTCACGTCCAAATCTCTCAAACTCCGGGAGAGATTCTCAAAACCAAGGTTGATATGTTTCGAGTTCCTCTCAACATTTTGGAAATCCCCCTGAAACCTTGGGCATTCCCGTGAAGGGTTCCCAATCCCCGACAAGACTGGTACCCTTTCACGTCCAAATCTCTCAAACTCCGGGAGAGATTCTCAAAAGCAAGGCTGACATGTTTCGAGTTCCTCTCAACATTTTGGAAATCCTGCTGAAACTTTGGACATTCTCGCGAGGGGTTCCCAATCCCCGACAAGACTGGTACCCTTTCACGTCCAAATCTCTCAAACTCCGGGAGAGATTCTCAAAACCAAGGTTGACATGTTTCGAGTTCCTCTCAACATTTTTGAAATCCCGCTGAAACTTTGGACATTCTCGCGAAGGGTTCCCAATCCCCGACAAGACTGGTACCCTTTCACGTCCAAATATCTCAAACTCTGGGAGAGATTCTCAAAACCAAGGTTGACATGTTTCGAGTTCCTCTTAACATTTTGGAAATCCCCCTGAAACCTTGGGCATTCTCACGAAGGGTTCCCAATCCCCGACAAGACTGGTACCCTTTCACGTCCAAATCTCTCAAACTCCGGGAGAGATTCTCAAAACCAAGGTTGACATGTTTCGAGTTCCTCGCAACATTTTGGAAATCCCGCTGAAACTTTCGACATTCTCGCGAAGGGTTCCCAATCCCCGACAAGACTGGTACCCTTTCACGTCCAGATCTCTCAAACTCCGGGAGAGATTCTCAAAACCAAGGTTGACATGTTTCGAGTTCCTTTCAACATTTTGGAAATCCCGCTGAAACTTTGGACATTGTGGCGAAGGGTTCCCAATCCCCGACAAGACTGGTACCCTTTCACGTCCAAATCTCTCAAACTCCGGGAGAGATTCTCAAAACCAAGGTTGACATGTTTCGAGTTCCTCTCAACATTTTGGAAATCCCGCTGAAACTTTGGACATTCTCGCAAAGGGTTCCCGATCCCACACAAGACTGGTACCCTTTCACGTCCAAATCTCTCAAACTCCGGGAGAGATTCTCAAAACCAAGGTTGACATGTTTCGAGTTCCTTTCAACATTTTGGAAATCCCGCTGAAACTTTGGACATTCTCGCGAAGGGTTCCCAATCCCCGACAAGACTGGTACCCTTTCACGTCCAAATCTCTCAAACTCCGGGAGAGATTCTCAAAACCAAGGTTGACATGTTTCGAGTTCCTTTCAACATTTTGGAAATCCCACTGAAACTTTGGACATTCTCGCGAAGGGTTCCCGATCCCACACAAGACTGGTACCCTTTCACGTCCAAATCTCTCAAACTCCGGGAGAGATTCTCAAAACCAAGGTTAACATGTTTCGAGTTCCTTTCAACATTTTGGAAATCCCGCTGAAACTTTGGACATTCTTGCAAAGGGTTCCCAATCCCCGACAAGACTGGTACCCTTTCACGTCCAAATCTCTCAAACTCCGGGAGAGATTCTCAAAACCAAGGTTGACATGTTTCGAGTTCCTCTCAACATTTTGGAAATCCCGCTGAAACTTTGGACATTCTCGCAAAGGGTTCCCAATCCCCGACAAGACTGGTACCCTTTCACGTCCAAATCTCTCAAACTCCAGGAGAGATTCTCAAAACCAAGGTTGACATGTTTCGAGTTCCTCTCAACATTTTGGAAATCCCGCTGAAACTTTGGACATTCTCGCGAAGGGTTCCCAATCCCCGACAAGACTGGTACCCTTTCACGTCCAAATCTCTCAAACTCCGGGAGAGATTCTCAAAACCAAGTTTGACATGTTTCGAGTTCCTCTCAACATTTTGGAAATCCCGCTGAAACTTTGGACATTCTTTTGAGGGGTTCCCAATCCCCGACAAGACTGGTACCCTTTCACGTCCAAATCTCTCAAACTCCGGGAGAGATTCTCAAAACCAAGGTTGACATGTTTCGAGTTCCTCTCAACATTTTGGAAATCCCGCTGAAACTTTGGGCATTCTCGCGAAGGGTTCCCAATCCCCGACAAGACTGGTACCCTTTCACGTCCAAATCTCTCAAACTCCGGGAGAGATTCTCAAAACCAAGGTTGACATGTTTCGAGTTCCTCTCAACATTTTGGAAATCCCCCTGAAACTTTGGGCATTCTCGCGAAGGGTTCCCAATCCCCGACAAGACTGGTACCCTTTCACGTCCAAATCTCTCAAACTCCGGGAGAGATTCTCAAAACCAAGGTTGACATGTTTCGAGTTCCTCTCAACATTTTGGAAATCCCGCTGAAACTTTGGACATTCTCGCGAAGGGTTCCCAATCCCCGACAAGACTGGTACCCTTTCACGTCCAAATCTCTAAAACTCCGGGAGAGATTCTCAAAACCAAGGTTGACATGTTTCGAGTTCCTCTCAACATTTTGGAAATCCCGCTGAAACTTTGGGCATTCTCGCGAAGGGTTCCCAATCCCCGACAAGACTGGTACCCTTTCACGTCCAAATCTCTCAAACTCCGGGAGAGATTCTCAAAACCAAGGTTGACATGTTTCGAGTTCCTCTCAACATTTTGGAAATCCCGCTGAAACTTTGGACATTCTGGCGAAGGGTTCCCAATCCCCGACAAGACTGGTACCCTTTCACGTCCAAATCTCTCAAACTCCGGGAGAGATTCTCAAAACCAAGGTTGACATGTTTCGAGTTCCTCTCAACATTTTGGAAATCCCGCTGAAACTTTGGACATTCTCGCGAAGGGTTCCCAATCCCCGACAAGACTGGTACCCTTTCACGTCCAAATCTCTCAAACTCCGGGAGAGATTCTCAAAACCAAGGTTGACATGTTTCGAGTTCCTCTCAACATTTTGGAAATCCCGCTGAAACTTTGGACATTCTCGCGAAGGGTTCCCAATCCCCGACAAGACTGGTACCCTTTCACGTCCAAATCTCTCAAACTCCGGGAGAGATTCTCAAAACCAAGGTTGACATGTTTCGAGTTCCTCTCAACATTTTGGAAATCCCGCTGAAACTTTGGACATTCTCGCAAAGGGTTCCCAATCCCCGACAAGACTGGTACCCTTTCACGTCCAAATCTCTCAAACTCCGGGAGAGATTCTCAAAACCGAGGTTGACATGTTTCGAGTTCCTCTCAACATTTTGGAAATCCCGCTGAAACTTTGGGCATTCTCGCGAAGGGTTCCCAATCTCCGACAAGACTGGTACCCTTTCACGTCCAAATCTCTCAAACTCCGGGAGAGATTCTCAAAACCAAGGTTGACATGTTTCGAGTTCCTCTCAACATTTTGGAAATCCCGCTGAAACTTTGGACATTCTGGCGAAGGGTTCCCAATCCCCGACAAGACTGGTACCCTTTCACGTCCAAATCTCTCAAACTCCGGGAGAGATTCTCAAAACCAAGGTTGACATGTTTCGAGTTCCTCTCAACATTTTGGAAATCCCGCTGAAACTTTGGACATTCTCGCGAAGGGTTCCCAATCCCCGACAAGACTGGTACCCTTTCACATCCAAATCTCTCAAACTCCGGGAGAGATTCTCAAAACCAAGGTTGACATGTTTCGAGTTCCTCTCAATATTTTGGAAATCCCGCTGAAACTTTGGACATTCTCCAGAAGGGTTCCCAATCCCCGACAAGACTGGTACCCTTTCACGTCCAAATCTCTCAAACTCCGGGAGAGATTCTCAAAACCAAGGTTGACATGTTTCGAGTTCCTCTCAACATTTTGGAAATCCCGCTGAAACTTTGGACATTCTCGCAAAGGGTTCCCAATCCCCGACAAGACTGGTACCCTTTCACGTCCAAATCTCTCAAAATCCGGGTGAGATTCTCAAAACCAAGGCTGACATGTTTCGAGTTCCTCTCAACATTTTGGAAATCCCGCTGAAACTTTGGACATTCTCGCAAAGGGTTCCCAATCCCTGACAAGACTGATACACTTTCACGTCCAAATCTCTCAAACTCCGGGAGAGATTCTCAAAACCGAGGTTGACATGTTTCGAGTTCCTCTCAACATTTTGGAAATCCCGCTGAAACTTTGGACATTCTCGCGAAGGGTTCCCAATCCCTGACAAGACTGGTACCCTTTCACGTCCAAATCTCTCAAACTCCGGGAGAGATTCTCAAAACCAAGGTTGACATGTTTCGAGTTCCTCTCAACATTTTGGAAATCCCGCTGAAACTTTGGACATTCTCGCGAAGGGTTCCCAATCCCCGACAAGACTGGTACCCTTTCACGTCCAAATCTCTCAAACTCCGGGAGAGATTCTCAAAACCAAGGTTGACATGTTTCGAGTTCCTCTCAACATTTTGGAAATCCCGCTGAAACTTTGGACATTCTGGCGAAGGGTTCCCAATCCCCGACAAGACTGGTAGCCTTTCACGTCCAAATCTCTCAAACTCCGGGAGAGATTCTCAAAACCAA
Organism: Streptopelia decaocto; assembly: GCF_964273445.1. NCBI lineage: Eukaryota > Metazoa > Chordata > Aves > Columbiformes > Columbidae > Streptopelia > Streptopelia decaocto. The sequence goes on from NW_028116102.1 coordinate 816,737, forward strand.
GGTTGACATGTTTCGAGTTCCTCTCAACATTTTGGAAATCCCGCTGAAACTTTGGACATTCTCGCGAAGGGTTCCCAATCCCCGACAAGACTGGTACCCTTTCACGTCCAAATCTCTCAAACTCCGGGAGAGATTCTCAAAACCAAGTTTGACATGTTTCGAGTTCCTCTCAACATTTTGGAAATCCCGCTGAAACTTTGGACATTCTCGCGAGGGGTTCCCAATCCACGACAAGACTGGTACCCTTTCACGTCCAAATCTCTCAAACTCCGGGAGAGATTCTCAAAACCAAGGTTGACATGTTTCGAGTTCCTCTCAACATTTTGGAAATCCCGCTGAAACTTTGGGCATTCTCGCGAAGGGTTCCCAATCCCCGACAAGACTGGTACCCTTTCACGTCCAAATCTCTCAAACTCCGGGAGAGATTCTCAAAACCAAGGTTGACATGTTTCGAGTTCCTCTCAACATTTTGGAAATCCCCCTGAAACTTTGGGCATTCTCGCGAAGGGTTCCCAATCCCCGACAAGACTGGTACCCTTTCACGTCCAAATCTCTCAAACTCCGGGAGAGATTCTCAAAACCAAGGTTGACATGTTTCGAGTTCCTCTCAACATTTTGGAAATCCCGCTGAAACTTTGGGCATTCTCGCGAAGGGTTCCCAATCCCCGACAAGACTGGTACCCTTTCACGTCCAAATCTCTCAAACTCCGGGAGAGATTCTCAAAACCAAGGTTGACATGTTTCGAGTTCCTCTCAACATTTTGGAAATCCCGCTGAAACTTTGGACATTCTCGCGAAGGGTTCCCAATCCCCGACAAGACTGGTACCCTTTCACGTCCAAATCTCTCAAACTCCGGGAGAGATTCTCAAAACCAAGGTTGACATGTTTCGAGTTACTCTCAACATTTTGGAAATCCCGCTGAAACTTTGGACATTCTCGCGAAGGGTTCCCAATCCCCGACAAGACTGGTACCCTTTCACGTCCAAATCTCTCAAACTCCGGGAGAGATTCTCAAAACCAAGGTTGACATGTTTCGAGTTCCTCTCAACATTTTGGAAATCCCCCTGAAACTTTGGGCATTCTCGCGAAGGGTTCCCAATCCCCGACAAGACTGGTACCCTTTCACGTCCAAATCTCTCAAACTCCGGGAGAGATTCTCAAAACCAAGGTTGACATGTTTCGAGTTCCTCTCAACATTTTGGAAATCCCGCTGAAACTTTGGACATTCTCGCAAAGGGTTCCCAATCCCCGACAAGACTGGTACCCTTTCACGTCCAAATCTCTAAAACTCCGGGAGAGATTCTCAAAACCAAGGTTGACATGTTTCGAGTTCCTCTCAACATTTTGGAAATCCCGCTGAAACTTTGGGCATTCTCGCGAAGGGTTCCCAATCCCCGACAAGACTGGTACCCTTTCACGTCCAAATCTCTCAAACTCCGGGAGAGATTCTCAAAACCAAGGTTGACATGTTTCGAGTTCCTCTCAACATTTTGGAAATCCCGCTGAAACTTTGGACATTCTCGCGAAGGGTTCCCAATCCCCGACAAGACTGGTACCCTTTCACGTCCAAATCTCTCAAACTCCGGGAGAGATTCTCAAAACCAAGGTTGACATGTTTCGAGTTACTCTCAACATTTTGGAAATCCCGCTGAAACTTTGGACATTCTCGCGAAGGGTTCCCAATCCCCGACAAGACTGGTAGCCTTTCACGTCCAAATCTCTCAAACTCCGGGAGAGATTCTCAAAACCAAGGTTGACATGTTTCGAGTTCCTCTCAACATTTTGGAAATCCCGCTGAAACTTTGGACATTCTCGCGAAGGGTTCCCAATCCCCGACAAGACTGGTACCCTTTCACGTCCAAATCTCTCAAACTCCGGGAGAGATTCTCAAAACCAAGGTTGACATGTTTCGAGTTCCTCTCAACATTTTGGAAATCCCGCTGAAACTTTGGACATTCTCGCAAAGGGTTCCCAATCCCCGACAAGACTGGTACCCTTTCACGTCCAAATCTCTCAAACTCCGGGAGAGATTCTCAAAACCAAGGTTGACATGTTTCGAGTTCCTCTCAATATTTTGGAAATCCCGCTGAAACTTTGGACATTCTCGCGAAGGGTTCCCAATGCCCGACAAGACTGGTACCCTTTCACGTCCAAATCTCTCAAACTCCGGGAGAGATTCTCAAAACCAAGGTTGACATGTTTCGAGTTCCTCTCAACATTTTGGAAATCCCGCTGAAACTTTGGACATTCTCGCAAAGGGTTCCCAATCCCCGACAAGACTGGTACCCTTTCACGTCCAAATCTCTCAAACTCCGGGAGAGATTCTCAAAACCAAGGCTGACATGTTTCGAGTTCCTCTCAACATTTTGGAAATCCCGCTGAAACTTTGGACATTCTCGCAAAGGGTTCCCAATCCCTGACAAGACTGATACACTTTCACGTCCAAATCTCTCAAACTCCGGGAGAGATTCTCAAAACCGAGGTTGACATGTTTCGAGTTCCTCTCAACATTTTGGAAATCCCGCTGAAACTTTGGACATTCTCGCGAAGGGTTCCCAATCCCTGACAAGACTGGTACCCTTTCACGTCCAAATCTCTCAAACTCCGGGAGAGATTCTCAAAACCAAGGTTGACATGTTTCGAGTTCCTCTCAACATTTTGGAAATCCCGCTGAAACTTTGGACATTCTCGCGAAGGGTTCCCAATCCCCGACAAGACTGGTACCCTTTCACGTCCAAATCTCTCAAACTCCGGGAGAGATTCTCAAAACCAAGGTTGACATGTTTCGAGTTCCTCTCAACATTTTGGAAATCCCGCTGAAACTTTGGACATTCTGGCGAAGGGTTCCCAATCCCCGACAAGACTGGTACCCTTTCACGTCCAAATCTCTCAAACTCCGGGAGAGATTCTCAAAACCAAGGTTGACATGTTTCGAGTTCCTCTCAACATTTTGGAAATCCCGCTGAAACTTTGGACATTCTGGCGAAGGGTTCCCAATCCCCGACAAGACTGGTACCCTTTCACGTCCAAATCTCTCAAACTCCGGGAGAGATTCTCAAAACCAAGGTTGACATGTTTCGAGTTCCTCTCAACATTTTGGAAATCCCGCTGAAACTTTGGACATTCTCGCGAAGGGTTCCCAATCCCCGACAAGACTGGTAGCCTTTCACGTCCAAATCTCTCAAACTCCGGGAGAGATTCTCAAAACCAAGGTTGACATGTTTCGAGTTCCTCTCAACATTTTGGAAATCCCGCTGAAACTTTGGACATTCTCGCGAAGGGTTCCCAATCCCCGACAAGACTGGTACCCTTTCACGTCCAAATCTCTCAAACTCCGGGAGAGATTCTCAAAACCAAGGTTGACATGTTTCGAGTTCCTCTCAACATTTTGGAAATCCCGCTGAAACTTTGGACATTCTGGCGAAGGGTTCCCAATCCCCGACAAGACTGGTACCCTTTCACGTCCAAATCTCTCAAACTCCGGGAGAGATTCTCAAAACCAAGGTTGACATGTTTCGAGTTCCTCTCAACATTTTGGAAATCCCGCTGAAACTTTGGACATTCTGGCGAAGGGTTCCCAATCCCCGACAAGACTGGTACCCTTTCATGTCCAAATCTCTCAAACTCCGGGAGAGATTCTCAAAACCAAGGTTGACATGTTTCGAGTTCCTCTCAACATTTTGGAAATCCCGCTGAAACTTTGGACATTCTCGCGAAGGGTTCCCAATCCCCGACAAGACTGGTACCCTTTCACGTCCAAATCTCTCAAACTCCGGGAGAGATTCTCAAAACCAAGGTTGACATGTTTCGAGTTCCTCTCAACATTTTGGAAATCCTGCTGAAACTTTGGGCATTCTCGCGAAGGGTTCCCAATCTCCGACAAGACTGGTACCCTTTCACGTCCAAATCTCTCAAACTCCGGGAGAGATTCTCAAAACCAAGGTTGACATGTTTCGAGTTCCTCTCAACATTTTGGAAATCCCGCTGAAACTTTGGACATTCTGGCGAAGGGTTCCCAATCCCCGACAAGACTGGTACCCTTTCACGTCCAAATCTCTCAAACTCCGGGAGAGATTCTCAAAACCAAGGTTGACATGTTTCGAGTTCCTCTCAACATTTTGGAAATCCCGCTGAAACTTTGGACATTCTGGCGAAGGGTTCCCAATCCCCGACAAGACTGGTACCCTTTCACGTCCAAATCTCTCAAACTCCGGAAGAGATTCTCAAAACCAAGGTTGACATGTTTCGAGTTCCTTTCAACATTTTGGAAATCCCGCTGAAACTTTGGACATTCTGGCGAAGGGTTCCCAATCCCCGACAAGACTGGTACCCTTTCACATCCAAATCTCTCAAACTCCGGGAGAGATTCTCAAAACCAAGGTTGACATGTTTCGAGTTCCTCTCAACATTTTGGAAATCCCGCTGAAACTTTGGACATTCTCGCAAAGGGTTCCCAATCCCCGACAAGACTGGTACCCTTTCACGTCCAAATCTCTCAAACTCCGGGAGAGATTCTCAAAACCAAGGCTGACATGTTTCGAGTTCCTCTCAACATTTTGGAAATCCCGCTGAAACTTTGGACATTCTCGCAAAGGGTTCCCAATCCCTGACAAGACTGATACCCTTTCACGTCCAAATCTCTCAAACTCCGGGAGAGATTCTCAAAACCGAGGTTGACATGTTTCGAGTTCCTCTCAACATTTTGGAAATCCCGCTGAAACTTTGGACATTCTCGCGAAGGGTTCCCAATCCCTGACAAGACTGGTACCCTTTCACGTCCAAATCTCTCAAACTCCGGGAGACATTCTCAAAACCAAGGTTGACATGTTTCGAGTTCCTCTCAACATTTTGGAAATCCCGCTGAAACTTTGGACATTCTCGCGAAGGGTTCCCAATCCCCGACAAGACTGGTACCCTTTCACGTCCAAATCTCTCAAACTCCGGGAGAGATTCTCAAAACCAAGGTTGACATGTTTCGAGTTCCTCTCAACATTTTGGAAATCCCGCTGAAACTTTGGACATTCTCGCGAAGGGTTCCCAATCCCCGACAAGACTGGTACCCTTTCACGTCCAAATCTCTCAAACTCCGGGAGAGATTCTCAAAACCAAGGTTGACATGTTTCGAGTTCCTCTCAACATTTTGGAAATCCCGCTGAAACTTTGGACATTCTCGCGAAGGGTTCCCAATCCCCGACAAGACTGGTACCCTTTCACGTCCAAATCTCTCAAACTCCGGGAGAGATTCTCAAAACCAAGGTTGACATGTTTCGAGTTCCTCTCAACATTTTGGAAATCCCGCTGAAACTTTGGACATTCTCGCGAAGGGTTCCCAATCCCCGACAAGACTGGTACCCTTTCACGTCCAAATCTCTCAAACTCCGGGAGAGATTCTCAAAACCAAGGTTGACATGTTTCGAGTTCCTCTCAACATTTTGGAAATCCCGCTGAAACTTTGGACATTCTCGCGAAGGGTTCCCAATCCCCGACAAGACTGGTACCCTTTCACGTCCAAATCTCTCAAACTCCGGGAGAGATTCTCAAAACCCAGGTTGACATGTTTCGAGTTCCTCTCAACATTTTGGAAATCCCGCTGAAACTTTGGGCATTCTCGCGAAGGGTTCCCAATCCCCGACAAGACTGGTACCCTTTCACGTCCAAATCTCTCAAACTCCGGGAGAGATTCTCAAAACCAAGGTTGACATGTTTCGAGTTCCTCTCAACATTTTGGAAATCCCGCTGAAACTTTGGACATTCTCGCAAAGGGTTCCCAATCCCCGACAAGACTGGTACCCTTTCACGTCCAAATCTCTCAAACTCCGGGAGAGATTCTCAAATCCAAGGTTGACATGTTTCGAGTTCCTCTCAACATTTTGGAAATCCCGCTGAAACTTTGGACATTCTCGCGAAGGGTTCCCAATCCCCGACAAGACTGGTACCCTTTCACGTCCAAATCTCTCAAACTCCGGGAGAGATTCTCAAAACCAAGGTTGACATGTTTCGAGTTCCTCTCAACATTTTGGAAATCCCGCTGAAACTTTGGACATTCTCGCGAAGGGTTCCCAATCCCCGACAAGACTGGTACCCTTTCACGTCCAAATCTCTCAAACTCCGGGAGAGATTCTCAAAACCAAGGCTGACATGTTTCGAGTTCCTCTCAACATTTTGGAAATCCCGCTGAAACTTTGGACATTCTCGCAAAGGGTTCCCAATCCCTGACAAGACTGATACCCTTTCACGTCCAAATCTCTCAAACTCCGGGAGAGATTCTCAAAACCGAGGTTGACATGTTTCGAGTTCCTTTCAACGTTTTGGAAATCCCGCTGAAACTTTGGACATTCTCGCGAAGGGTTCCCAATCCCCGACAAGACTGGTACCCTTTCACGTCCAAATCTCTCAAACTCCGGGAGAGATTCTCAAAACCAAGGTTGACATGTTTCGAGTTCCTCTCAACATTTTGGAAATCCCGCTGAAACTTTGGACATTCTCGCGAAGGGTTCCCAATCCCCGACAAGACTGGTACCCTTTCACGTCCAAATCTCTCAAACTCCGGGAGAGATTCTCAAAACCAAGGTTGACATGTTTCGAGTTCCTCTCAACATTTTGGAAATCCCGCTGAAACTTTGGACATTCTCGCGAAGGGTTCCCAATCCCCGACAAGACTGGTACCCTTTCACGTCCAAATCTCTCAAACTCCGGGAGAGATTCTCAAAACCAAGGTTGACATGTTTCGAGTTCCTCTCAACATTTTGGAAATCCCGCTGAAACTTTGGACATTCTCGCGAAGGGTTCCCAATCCCCGACAAGACTGGTACCCTTTCACGTCCAAATCTCTCAAACTCCGGGAGAGATTCTCAAAACCCAGGTTGACATGTTTCGAGTTCCTCTCAACATTTTGGAAATCCCGCTGAAACTTTGGACATTCTCGCGAAGGGTTCCCAATCCCCGACAAGACTGGTACCCTTTCACGTCCAAATCTCTCAAACTCCGGGAGAGATTCTCAAAACCAAGGTTGACATGTTTCGAGTTCCTCTCAACATTTTGGAAATCCCGCTGAAACTTTGGACATTCTCGCGAAGGGTTCCCAATCCCCAACAAGACTGGTACCCTTTCACGTCCAAATCTCTCAAACTCCGGGAGAGATTCTCAAAACCAAGGTTGACATGTTTCGAGTTCCTCTCAACATTTTGGAAATCCCGCTGAAACTTTGGACATTCTCGCGAAGGGTTCCCAATCCCCGACAAGACTGGTACCCTTTCACGTCCAAATCTCTCAAACTCCGGGAGAGATTCTCAAAACCAAGGTTGACATGTTTCGAGTTCCTCTCAACATTTTGGAAATCCCGCTGAAACTTTGGACATTCTCGCGAAGGGTTCCCAATCCCCGACAAGACTGGTACCCTTTCACGTCCAAATCTCTCAAACTCCGGGAGAGATTCTCAAAACCAAGGTTGACATGTTTCGAGTTCCTCTCAACATTTTGGAAATCCCGCTGAAACTTTGGACATTCTGGCGAAGGGTTCCCAATCCCCGACAAGACTGGTACCCTTTCACGTCCAAATCTCTCAAACTCCGGGAGAGATTCTCAAAACCAAGGTTGACATGTTTCGAGTTCCTCTCAACATTTTGGAAATCCCGCTGAAACTTTGGACATTCTCGCGAAGGGTTCCCAATCCCCGACAAGACTGGTACCCTTTCACGTCCAAATCTCTCAAACTCCGGGAGAGATTCTCAAAACCCAGGTTGACATGTTTCGAGTTCCTCTCAACATTTTGGAAATCCCGCTGAAACTTTGGACATTCTCGCGAAGGGTTCCCAATCCCCGACAAGACTGGTACCCTTTCACGTCCAAATCTCTCAAACTCCGGGAGAGATTCTCAAAACCAAGGTTGACATGTTTCGAGTTCCTCTCAACATTTTGGAAATCCCGCTGAAACTTTGGACATTCTCGCGAAGGGTTCCCAATCCCCGACAAGACTGGTACCCTTTCACGTCCAAATCTCTCAAACTCTGGGAGAGATTCTCAAAACCAAGGTTGACATGTTTCGAGTTCCTTTCAACATTTTGGAAATCCCGCTGAAACTTTGGACATTCTCGCGAAGGGTTCCCAATCCCCGACAAGACTGGTACCCTTTCACATCCAAATCTCTCAAACTCCGTGAGAGATTCTCAAAACCAAGGTTGACATGTTTCGAGTTCCTCTCAATATTTTGGAAATCCCCCTGAAACTTTGGGCATTCTCGCGAAGGGTTCCCAATCCCCGACAAGACTGGTACCCTTTCACGTCCAAATCTCTCAAACTCCGGGAGAGATTCTCAAAACCAAGGTTGACATGTTTCGAGTTCCTCTCAACATTTTGGAAATCCCGCTGAAACTTTGGACATTCTGGCGAAGGGTTCCCAATCCCCGACAAGACTGGTACCCTTTCACGTCCAAATCTCTCAAACTCCGGGAGAGATTCTCAAAACCAAGGTTGACATGTTTCGAGTTCCTCTCAACATTTTGGAAATCCCGCTGAAACTTTGGACATTCTCGTGAAGGGTTCCCAATCCCCGACAAGACTGGTACCCTTTCACGTCCAAATCTCTCAAACTCCGGGAGAGATTCTCAAAACCAAGGTTGACATGTTTCGAGTTCCTTTCAACATTTTGGAAATCCCGCTGAAACTTTGGACATTCTCGCGAAGGGTTCCCAATCCCCGACAAGACTGGTACCCTTTCACGTCCAAATCTCTCAAACTCCGGGAGAGATTCTCAAAACCAAGGTTGACATGTTTCGAGTTCCTCTCAATATTTTGGAAATCCCGCTGAAACTTTGGGCATTCTCGCGAAGGGTTCCCAATCCCCGACAAGACTGGTACCCTTTCACGTCCAAATCTCTCAAACTCCGGGAGAGATTCTCAAAACCAAGGTTGACATGTTTCGAGTTCCTCTCAACATTTTGGAAATCCCGCTGAAACTTTGTACATTCTCGCAAAGGGTTCCCAATCCCCGACAAGACTGGTACCCTTTCACGTCCAAATCTCTCAAACTCCGGGAGAGATTCTAAAAACCAAGGCTGACATGTTTCGAGTTCCTCTCAACATTTTGGAAATCCCGCTGAAACTTTGGACATTCTCGCGAAGGGTTCCCAATCCGTGACAAGACTGGTACCCTTTCACGTCCAAATCTCTCAAACTCCGGGAGAGATTCTCAAAACCAAGGTTGACATGTTTCGAGTTCCTCTCAATATTTTGGAAATCCCGCTGAAACTTTGGACATTCTCGCGAAGGGTTCCCAATCCCTGACAAGACTGGTACCCTTTCACGTCCAAATCTCTCAAACTCCGGGAGAGATTCTCAAAACCAAGGTTGACATGTTTCGAGTTCCTCTCAACATTTTGGAAATCCTGCTGAAACTTTGGACATTCTCGCGAAGGGTTCCCGATCCCCGACAAGACTGGTACCCTTTCACGTCCAAATCTCTCAAACTCCGGGAGAGATTCTCAAAACCAAGGTTGACATGTTTCGAGTTCCTTTCAACATTTTGGAAATCCCGCTGAAACTTTGGACATTCTCGCGAAGGGTTCCCAATCCCCGACAAGACTGGTACCCTTTCACGTCCAAATCTCTCAAACTCCGGGAGAGATTCTCAAAACCAAGGTTGACATGTTTCGAGTTCCTCTCAACATTTTGGAAATCCCGCTGAAACTTTGGGCATTCTCGCGAAGGGTTCCCAATCCCCGACAAGACTGGTACCCTTTCACATCCAAATCTCTCAAACTCCGGGAGAGATTCTCAAAACCAAGGTTGACATGTTTCGAGTTCCTCTCAACATTTTGGAAATCCCGCTGAAACTTTGGACATTCTCGCAAAGGGTTCCCAATCCCCGACAAGACTGGTACCCTTTCACGTCCAAATCTCTCAAACTCCGGGAGAGATTCTCAAAACCAAGGTTGACATGTTTCGAGTTCCTTTCAACATTTTGGAAATCCCGCTGAAACTTTGGACATTCTCGCGAAGGGTTCCCAATCCCCGACAAGACTGGTACCCTTTCACGTCCAAATCTCTCAAACTCCGGGAGAGATTCTCAAAACCAAGGTTGACATGTTTCGAGTTCCTCTCAATATTTTGGAAATCCCGCTGAAACTTTGGGCATTCTCGCGAAGGGTTCCCAATCCCCGACAAGACTGGTACCCTTTCACGTCCAAATCTCTCAAACTCCGGGAGAGATTCTCAAAACCAAGGTTGACATGTTTCGAGTTCCTCTCAACATTTTGGAAATCCCGCTGAAACTTTGGACATTCTCGCAAAGGGTTCCCAATCCCCGACAAGACTGGTACCCTTTCACGTCCAAATCTCTCAAACTCCGGGAGAGATTCTCAAAACCAAGGCTGACATGTTTCGAGTTCCTCTCAACATTTTGGAAATCCCGCTGAAACTTTGGACATTCTCGCGAAGGGTTCCCAATCCCTGACAAGACTGATACCCTTTGACGTCCAAATCTCTCAAACTCCGGGAGAGATTCTCAAAACCGAGGTTGACATGTTTCGAGTTCCTTTCAACATTTTGGAAATCCCGCTGAAACTTTGGACATTCTCGCGAAGGGTTCCCAATCCCCGACAAGACTGGTACCCTTTCACGTCCAAATCTCTCAAACTCCGGGAGAGATTCTCAAAACCGAGGTTGACATGTTTCGAGTTCCTTTCAACATTTTGGAAATCCCGCTGAAACTTTGGACATTCTCGCGAAGGGTTCCCAATCCCCGACAAGACTGGTACCCTTTCACGTCCAAATCTCTCAAACTCCGGGAGAGATTCTCAAAACCAAGGTTGACATGTTTCGAGTTCCTCTCAACATTTTGGAAATCCCGCTGAAACTTTGGACATTCTGGCGAAGGGTTCCCAATCCCCGACAAGACTGGTACCCTTTCACGTCCAAATCTCTCAAACTCCGGGAGAGATTCTCAAAACCAAGGTTGACATGTTTCGAGTTCCTCTCAACATTTTGGAAATCCCGATGAAACTTTGGACATTCTCGCGAAGGGTTCCCTATCCCCGACAAGACTGGTACCCTTTCACGTCCAAATCTCTCAAACTCCGGGAGAGATTCTCAAAACCCAGGTTGACATGTTTCAAGTTCCTCTCAACATTTTGGAAATCCCGCTGAAACTTTGGACATTCTCGCGAAGGGTTCCCAATCCCCGACAAGACTGGTACCCTTTCACGTCCAAATCTCTCAAACTCCGGGAGAGATTCTCAAAACCAAGGTTGACATGTTTCGAGTTCCTCTCAACATTTTGGAAATCCCGCTGAAACTTTGGACATTCTCGCGAAGGGTTCCCTATCCCCGACAAGACTGGTACCCTTTCACGTCCAAATCTCTCAAACTCCGGGAGAGATTCTCAAAACCAAGGTTGACATGTTTCGAGTTCCTCTCAACATTTTGGAAATCCCCCTGAAACTTTGGGCATTCTCGCGAAGGGTTCCCAATCCCCGACAAGACTGGTACCCTTTCACGTCCAAATCTCTCAAACTCCGGGAGAGATTCTCAAAAGCAAGGCTGACATGTTTCGAGTTCCTCTCAACATTTTGGAAATCCCGCTGAAACTTTGGGCATTCTCGCGAAGGGTTCCCAATCCCCGACAAGACTGGTACCCTTTCACATCCAAATCTCTCAAACTCCGGGAGAGATTCTCAAAACCAAGGTTGACATGTTTCGAGTTCCTCGCAACATTTTGGAAATCCCGCTGAAACTTTGGACATTCTCGCAAAGGGTTCCCAATCCCCGACAAGACTGGTACCCTTTCACGTCCAAATCTCTCAAACTCCGGGAGAGATTCTCAAAACCAAGGTTGACATGTTTCGAGTTCCTCTCAACATTTTGGAAATCCCGCTGAAACTTTGGGCATTCTCGCGAAGGGTTCCCAATCCCCGACAAGACTGGTACCCTTTCACGTCCAAATCTCTCAAACTCCGGGAGAGATTCTCAAAACCAAGGTTGACATGTTTCGAGTCCCTCTCAACATTTTGGAAATCCCGCTGAAACTTTGGACATTCTCGCGAAGGGTTCCCAGTCCCCGACAAGACTGGTACACTTTCACGTCCAAATCTCTCAAACTCCGGGAGAGATTCTCAAAACCAAGGTTGACATCTTTCGAGTTCCTCTCAACATTTTGGAAATCCCGCTGAAACTTTGGACATTCTCGCAAAGGGTTCCCAATCCCCGACAAGACTGGTACCCTTTCACGTCCAAATCTCTCAAACTCCGGGAGAGATTCTCAAAACCAAGGTTGACATGTTTCGAGTTCCTCTCAACATTTTGGAAATCCCGCTGAAACTTTGGACATTCTCGCGAAGGGTTCCCAATCCCCGACAAGACTGGTACCCTTTCACGTCCAAATCTCTCAAACTCCGGGAGAGATTCTCAAAACCAAGGTTGACATGTTTCGAGTTCCTCTCAACATTTTGGAAATCCCGCTGAAACTTTGGACATTCTGGCGAAGGGTTCCCAATCCCCGACAAGACTGGTAGCCTTTCACGTCCAAATCTCTCAAACTCCGGGAGAGATTCTCAAAACCAAGGTTGACATGTTTCGAGTTCCTCTCAACATTTTGGAAATCCCGCTGAAACTTTGGACATTCTCGCGAAGGGTTCCCAATCCCCGACAAGACTGGTACACTTTCACGTCCAAATCTCTCAAACTCCGGGAGAGATTCTCAAAAGCAAGGCTAACATGTTTCGAGTTCCTCTCAACATTTTGGAAATCCCGCTGAAACTTTGGGCATTCTCGCGAAGGGTTCCCAATCCCCGACAAGACTGGTACCCTTTCACGTCCAAATCTCTCAAACTCCGGGAGAGATTCTCAAAACCAAGGTTGACATGTTTCGAGTTCCTCTCAACATTTTGGAAATCCCGCTGAAACTTTGGGCATTCTCGCGAAGGGTTCCCAATCCCCGACAAGACTGGTACCCTTTCACGTCCAAATCTCTCAAACTCCGGGAGAGATTCTCAAAACCAAGGTTGACATGTTTCGAGTTCCTCTCAACATTTTGGAAATCCCGCTGAAACTTTGGACATTGTCGCGAAGGGTTCCCAATCCCCGACAAGACTGGTACCCTTTCACGTCCAAATCTCTCAAACTCCGGGAGAGATTCTCAAAACCAAGGTTGACATGTTTCGAGTTCCTCTCAACATTTTGGAAATCCCGCTGAAACTTTGGACATTCTCGCGAAGGGTTCCCAATCCCCGACAAGACTGGTACCCTTTCACGTCCAAATCTCTCAAACTCCGGGAGAGATTCTCAAAACCAAGGTTGACATGTTTCGAGTTCCTCTCAACATTTTGGAAATCCCGCTGAAACTTTGGACATTCTCGCGAAGGGTTCCCAATCCCCGACAAGACTGGTACCCTTTCACGTCCAAATCTCTCAAACTCCGGGAGAGATTCTCAAAACCAAGGCTGACATGTTTCGAGTTCCTCTCAACATTTTGGAAATCCCGCTGAAACTTTGGACATTCTCGCGAAGGGTTCCCAATCCCCGACAAGACTGGTACCCTTTCACGTCCAAATCTCTCAAACTCCAGGAGAGATTCTCAAAACCAAGGTTGACATGTTTCGAGTTCCTTTCAACATTTTGGAAATCCCGCTGAAACTTTGGACATTCTCGCGAAGGGTTCCCAATCCCCGACAAGACTGGTACCCTTTCACATCCAAATCTCTCAAACTCCGGGAGAGATTCTCAAAACCAAGGTTGACATGTTTCGAGTTCCTCTCAACATTTTGGAAATCCCGCTGAAACTCTGGGCATTCTCGCGAAGGGTTCCCAATCCCCGACAAGACTGGTACCCTTTCACGTCCAAATCTCTCAAACTCCGGGAGAGATTCTCAAAACCAAGGTTGACATGTTTCGAGTTCCTCTCAACATTTTGGAAATCCCGCTGAAACTTTGGACATTCTCGCGAAGGGTTCCCAATCCCCGACAAGACTGGTACCCTTTCACGTCCAAATCTCTCAAACTCCGGGAGAGATTCTCAAAACCAAGGTTGACATGTTTCAAGTTCCTTTCAACATTTTGGAAATCCCGCTGAAACTTTGGACATTCTCGCGAAGGGTTCCCAATCCCCGACAAGACTGGTACCCTTTCACGTCCAAATCTCTCAAACTCCGGGAGAGATTCTCAAAACCGAGGTTGACATGTTTCGAGTTCCTCTCAACATTTTGGAAATCCCGCTGAAACTTTGGACATTCTCGCAAAGGGTTCCCAATCCCTGACAAGACTGGTACCCTTTCACGTCCAAATCTCTAAAACTCCGGGAGAGATTCTCAAAACCGAGGTTGACATGTTTCGAGTTCCTCTCAACATTTTGGAAATCCCGCTGAAACTTTGGACATTCTCGCGAAGGGTTCCCAATCCCCGACAAGACTGGTACCCTTTCACGTCCAAATGTCTCAGACTCCGGGAGAGATTCTCAAAACCAAGGTTGACATGTTTCGAGTTCCTCTCAACATTTTGGAAATCCCGCTGAAACTTTGGACATTCTCGCGAAGGGTTCCCAATCCCCGACAAGACTGGTACACTTTCACGTCCAAATCTCTCAAACTCCGGGAGAGATTCTCAAAACCAAGGTTGACATGTTTCGAGTTCCTCTCAACATTTTGGAAATCCCGATGAAACTTTGGGCATTCTCGCGAAGTGTTCCCAATCCCCGACAAGACTGGTACCCTTTCACGTCCAAATCTCTCAAACTCCGGGAGAGATTCTCAAAAGCAAGGCTGACATGTTTCGAGTTCCTCTCAACATTTTGGAAATCCCGCTGAAACTTTGGGCATTCTCGCGAAGGGTTCCCAATCCCCGACAAGACTGGTACCCTTTCACGTCCAAATCTCTCAAACTCCGGGAGAGATTCTCAAAACCAAGGTTGACATGTTTCGAGTTCCTCTCAACATTTTGGAAATCCCGCTGAAACTTTGGACATTCTCGCGAAGGGTTCCCAATCCCCGACAAGACTGGTACCCTTTCACGTCCAAATCTCTCAAACTCCGGGAGAGATTCTCAAAACCAAGGTTGACATGTTTCGAGTTCCTCTCAACATTTTGGAAATCCCGCTGAAACTTTGGACATTCTCGCGAAGGGTTCCCAATCCCCGACAAGACTGGTACCCTTTCACGTCCAAATCTCTCAAACTCCGGGAGAGATTCTCAAAACCAAGGTTGACATGTTTCGAGTTCCTTTCAACATTTTGGAAATCCCGCTGAAACTTTGGACATTCTCGCGAAGGGTTCCCAATCCCCGACAAGACTGGTACCCTTTCACGTCCAAATCTCTCAAACTCCGGGAGAGATTCTCAAAACCGAGGTTGACATGTTTCGAGTTCCTTTCAACATTTTGGAAATCCCGCTGAAACTTTGGACATTCTCGCAAAGGGTTCCCAATCCCTGACAAGACTGGTACCCTTTCACGTCCAAATCTCTAAAACTCCGGGAGAGATTCTCAAAACCAAGGTTGACATGTTTCGAGTTCCTCTCAACATTTTGGAAATCCCGCTGAAACTTTGGACATTCTCGCGAAGGGTTCCCAATCCCCGACAAGACTGGTACCCTTTCACGTCCAAATCTCTCAAACTCCGGGAGAGATTCTCAAAACCAAGGTTGACATGTTTCGAGTTCCTCTCAACATTTTGGAAATCCCGCTGAAACTTTGGACATTCTCGCGAAGGGTTCCCAATCCCCGACAAGACTGGTACCCTTTCACGTCCAAATCTCTCAAACTCCGGGAGAGATTCTCAAAAGCAAGGCTGACATGTTTCGAGTTCCTCTCAACATTTTGGAAATCCCGCTGAAACTTTGGGCATTCTCGCGAAGGGTTCCCAATCCCCGACAAGACTGGTACCCTTTCACGTCCAAATCTCTCAAACTCCGGGAGAGATTCTCAAAACCAAGGTTGACATGTTTCGAGTTCCTCTCAACATTTTGGAAATCCCGCTGAAACTTTGGACATTCTCGCGAAGGGTTCCCAATCCCCGACAAGACTGGTACACTTTCACGTCCAAATCTCTCAAACTCCGGGAGAGATTCTCAAAACCAAGGTTGACATGTTTCGAGTTCCTCTCAACATTTTGGAAATCCCGATGAAACTTTGGGCATTCTCGCGAAGTGTTCCCAATCCCCGACAAGACTGGTACCCTTTCACGTCCAAATCTCTCAAACTCCGGGAGAGATTCTCAAAAGCAAGGCTGACATGTTTCGAGTTCCTCTCAACATTTTGGAAATCCCGCTGAAACTTTGGGCATTCTCGCGAAGGGTTCCCAATCCCCGACAAGACTGGTACCCTTTCACGTCCAAATCTCTCAAACTCCGGGAGAGATTCTCAAAACCAAGGTTGACATGTTTCGAGTTCCTCTCAACATTTTGGAAATCCCGCTGAAACTTTGGACATTCTCGCGAAGGGTTCCCAATCCCCGACAAGACTGGTACCCTTTCACGTCCAAATCTCTCAAACTCCGGGAGAGATTCTCAAAACCAAGGTTGACATGTTTCGAGTTCCTCTCAACATTTTGGAAATCCCGCTGAAACTTTGGACATTCTCGCGAAGGGTTCCCAATCCCCGACAAGACTGGTACCCTTTCACGTCCAAATCTCTCAAACTCCGGGAGAGATTCTCAAAACCAAGGTTGACATGTTTCGAGTTCCTTTCAACATTTTGGAAATCCCGCTGAAACTTTGGACATTCTCGCGAAGGGTTCCCAATCCCCGACAAGACTGGTACCCTTTCACGTCCAAATCTCTCAAACTCCGGGAGAGATTCTCAAAACCAAGGTTGACATGTTTCAAGTTCCTCTCAACATTTTGGAAATCCCGCTGAAACTTTGGACATTCTCGCGAAGGGTTCCCAATCCCCGACAAGACTGGTACCCTTTCACGTCCAAATCTCTCAAACTCCGGGAGAGATTCTCAAAACCAAGGTTGACATGTTTCGAGTTCCTCTCAACATTTTGGAAATCCCGCTGAAACTTTGGACATTCTCGCGAAGGGTTCCCAATCCCCGACAAGACTGGTACCCTTTCACGTCCAAATCTCTCAAACTCCGGGAGAGATTCTCAAAACCAAGGTTGACATGTTTCGAGTTCCTTTCAACATTTTGGAAATCCCGCTGAAACTTTGGACATTCTCGCGAAGGGTTCCCAATCCCCGACAAGACTGGTACCCTTTCACATCCAAATCTCTCAAACTCCGGGAGAGATTCTCAAAACCAAGGTTGACATGTTTCGAGTTCCTCTCAACATTTTGGAAATCCCGCTGAAACTTTGGGCATTCTCGCGAAGGGTTCCCAATCCCCGACAAGACTGGTACCCTTTCACGTCCAAATCTCTCAAACTCCGGGAGAGATTCTCAAAACCAAGGTTGACATGTTTCGAGTTCCTCTCAACATTTTGGAAATCCCGCTGAAACTTTGGACATTCTGGCGAAGGGTTCCCAATCCCCGACAAGACTGGTACCCTTTCACGTCCAAATCTCTAAAACTCCGGGAGAGATTCTCAAAACCAAGGTTGACATGTTTCGAGTTCCTCTCAACATTTTGGAAATCCCGCTGAAACTTTGGACATTCTGGCGAAGGGTTCCCAATCCCCGACAAGACTGGTACCCTTTCACGTCCAAATCTCTCAAACTCCGGGAGAGATTCTCAAAACCAAGGTTGACATGTTTCGAGTTCCTTTCAACATTTTGGAAATCCCGCTGAAACTTTGGACATTCTCGCGAAGGGTTCCCAATCCCCGACAAGACTGGTACCCTTTCACGTCCAAATCTCTCAAACTCCGGGAGAGATTCTCAAAACCAAGGTTGACATGTTTCAAGTTCCTCTCAACATTTTGGAAATCCCGCTGAAACTTTGGACATTCTCGCGAAGGGTTCCCAATCCCCGACAAGACTGGTACCCTTTCACGTCCAAATCTCTCAAACTCCGGGAGAGATTCTCAAAACCAAGGTTGACATGTTTCGAGTTCCTCTCAACATTTTGGAAATCCCGCTGAAACTTTGGACATTCTCGCGAAGGGTTCCCAATCCCCGACAAGACTGGTACCCTTTCACGTCCAAATCTCTCAAACTCCGGGAGAGATTCTCAAAACCAAGGTTGACATGTTTCGAGTTCCTTTCAACATTTTGGAAATCCCGCTGAAACTTTGGACATTCTCGCGATGGGTTCCCAATCCCCGACAAGACTGGTACCCTTTCACATCCAAATCTCTCAAACTCCGGGAGAGATTCTCAAAACCAAGGTTGACATGTTTCGAGTTCCTCTCAACATTTTGGAAATCCCGCTGAAACTTTGGACATTCTCGCGAAGGGTTCCCAATCCCCGACAAGACTGGTACCCTTTCACGTCCAAATCTCTCAAACTCCGGGAGAGATTCTCAAAACCAAGGTTGACATGTTTCGAGTTCCTCTCAACATTTTGGAAATCCCGCTGAAACTTTGGACATTCTCGCGAAGGGTTCCCAGTCCCTGACAAGACTGGTACCCTTTCACGTCCAAATCTCTCAAACTCCGGGAGAGATTCTCAAAACCAAGGTTGACATGTTTCGAGTTCCTCTCAACATTTTGGAAATCCCGCTGAAACTTTGGACATTCTCGCGAAGGGTTCCCAATCCCCGACAAGACTGGTACCCTTTCACGTCCAAATCTCTCAAACTCCGGGAGAGATTCTCAAAACCAAGGTTGACATGTTTCGAGTTCCTCTCAACATTTTGGAAATCCCGCTGAAACTTTGGACATTCTGGCGAAGGGTTCCCAATCCCCGACAAGACTGGTACCCTTTCACGTCCAAATCTCTCAAACTCCGGGAGAGATTCTCAAAACCAAGGTTGACATGTTTCGAGTTCCTCTCAATATTTTGGAAATCCCGCTGAAACTTTGGGCATTCTCGCGAAGGGTTCCCAATCCCCGACAAGATGGGTACCCTTTCACGTCCAAATCTTTCAAAGTCCGGGAGAGATTCTCAAAACCAAGGTTGACATGTTTCGAGTTCCTCTCAACATTTTGGAAATCCCGCTGAAACTTTGGGCATTCTCGCGAAGGGTTCCCAATCCCCGACAAGACTGGTACCCTTTCACGTCCAAATCTCTCAAACTCCGGGAGAGATTCTCAAAACCAAGGTTGACATGTTTCGAGTTCCTCTCAACATTTTGGAAATCCCGCTGAAACTTTGGACATTCTCGCGAAGGGTTCCCAATCCCCGACAAGACTGGTACCCTTTCACGTCCAAATCTCTCAAACTCCGGGAGAGATTCTCAAAACCAAGGTTGACATGTTTCGAGTTCCTCTCAACATTTTGGAAATCCCGCTGAAACTTTGGACATTCTCGCGAAGGGTTCCCAGTCCCCGACAAGACTGGTACCCTTTCACGTCCAAATCTCTCAAACTCCGGGATTGATTCTCAAAACCAAGGTTGACATGTTTCGAGTTCCTCTCAACATTTTGGAAATCCCGCTGAAACTTTGGACATTCTCGCGAAGGGTTCCCAATCCCCGACAAGACTGGTACCCTTTCACGTCCAAATCTCTCAAACTCCGGGAGAGATTCTCAAAACCAAGGTTGACATGTTTCGAGTTCCTCTCAACATTTTGGAAATCCCGCTGAAACTTTGGACATTCTGGCGAAGGGTTCCCAATCCCCGACAAGACTGGTACCCTTTCACGTCCAAATCTCTCAAACTCCGGGAGAGATACTCAAAACCAAGGTTGACATGTTTCGAGTTCCTCTCAACATTTTGGAAATCCCGCTGAAACTTTGGACATTCTCGCAAAGGGTTCCCAATCCCCGACAAGATTCTTACTCTTTCACGTCCAAATCTCTCAAACTCCGGGAGAGATTCTCAAAACCAAGGTTGACATGTTTCGAGTTCCTCTCAACATTTTGGAAATCCCGCTGAAACTTTGGACATTCTCGCGAAGGTTTCCCAATCCCACACAAGACTGGTACCCTTTCACGTCCAAATCTCTCAAACTCCGGGAGAGATTCTCAAAACCAAGGTTGACATGTTTCGAGTTCCTCTCAACATTTTGAAAATCCCGCTGAAACTTTGGGCATTCTCGCGAAGTGTTCCCAATCCCCGACAAGACTGGTACCCTTTCACGTCCAAATCTCTCAAACTCCGGGAGAGATTCTCAAAACCAAGGTTGACATGTTTTGAGTTCCTCTCAACATTTTGGAAATCCCGCTGAAACTTTGGACATTCTGGCGAAGGGTTCCCAATCCCCGACAAGACTGGTACCCTTTCACGTCCAAATCTCTCAAACTCCGGGAGAGGTTCTCAAAACCAAGGTTGACATGTTTCGAGTTCCTCTCAACATTTTGGAAATCCCGCTGAAACTTTGGACATTCTCGCGAAGCGTTCCCAATCCCCGACAAGACTGGTACCCTTTCACGTCCAAATCTCTCAAACTCCGGGAGAGATTCTCAAAACCAAGGCTGACATGTTTCGAGTTCCTCTCAACATTTTGGAAATCCCGCTGAAACTTTGGACATTCTCGCAAAGGGTTCCCAATCCCTGACAAGACAGATACCCTTTCACGTCCAAATCTCTCAAACTCCGGGAGAGATTCTCAAAACCGAAGTTGACATGTTTCGAGTTCCTTTCAACATTTTGGAAATCCCGCTGAAACTTTGGACATTCTCGCAAAGGGTTCCCAATCCCCAGCAAGACTGGTACCCTTTCACGTCCAAATCTCTCAAACTCCGGGAGAGATTCTCAAAACCGAGGTTGACATGTTTCGAGTTCCTCTCAACATTTTGGAAATCCCGCTGAAACTTTGGACATTCTCGCGAAGGGTTCCCAATCCCCGACAAGACTGGTACCCTTTCACGTCCAAATCTCTCAAACTCCGGGAGAGATTCTCAAAACCAAGGTTGACATGTTTCGAGTTCCTCTCAACATTTTGGAAATCCCGCTGAAACTTTGGACATTCTCGCGAAGGGTTCCCAATCCCCGACAAGACTGGTACCCTTTCACGTCCAAATCTCTCAAACTCCGGGAGAGATTCTCAAAACCAAGGTTGACATGTTTCGAGTTCCTCTCAACATTTTGGAAATCCCGCTGAAACTTTGGACATTCTCGCAAAGGGTTCCCAATCCCCGACAAGACTGGTACCCTTTCACGTCCAAATCTCTCAAACTCCGGGAGAGATTCTCAAAACCAAGGTTGACATGTTTCGAGTTCCTCTCAACATTTTGGAAATCCCGCTGAAACTTTGGGCATTCTCGCGAAGTGTTCCCAATCCCCGACAAGACTGGTACCCTTTCACGTCCAAATCTCTCAAACTCCGGGAGAGATTCTCAAAACCAAGGTTGACATGTTTCGAGTTCCTCTCAACATTTTTGAAATCCCGCTGAAACTTTGGACATTCTCGCGAAGGGTTCCCAATCCCCGACAAGACTGGTACCCTTTCACGTCACAATCTCTCAAACTCCGGGAGAGATTCTCAAAACCAAGGTTGACATGTTTCGAGTTCCTCTCAACATTTTGGAAATCCCGCTGAAACTTTGGACATTCTCGCGAAGGGTTCCCAATCCCCGACAAGACTGGTACCCTTTCACGTCCAAATCTCTCAAACTCCGGGAGAGATTCTCAAAACCAAGGTTGACATGTTTCGAGTTCCTCTCAACATTTTGGAAATCCCGCTGAAACTTTGGACATTCTCGCGAAGGGTTCCCAGTCCCTGACAAGACTGGTACCCTTTCACGTCCAAATCTCTCAAACTCCGGGAGAGATTCTCAAAACCAAGGTTGACATGTTTCGAGTTCCTCTCAACATTTTGGAAATCCCGCTGAAACTTTGGACATTCTCGCGAAGGGTTCCCAATCCCCGACAAGACTGGTACCCTTTCACGTCCAAATCTCTCAAACTCCGGGAGAGATTCTCAAAACCAAGGTTGACATGTTTCGAGTTCCTCTCAACATTTTGGAAATCCCGCTGAAACTTTGGACATTCTCGCGAAGGGTTCCCAATCCCCGACAAGACTGGTACCCTTTCACGTCCAAATCTCTCAAACTCCGGGAGAGATTCTCAAAACCAAGGTTGACATGTTTCGAGTTCCTCTCAATATTTTGGAAATCCCGCTGAAACTTTGGGCATTCTGGCGAAGGGTTCCCAATCCCCGACAAGACTGGTACCCTTTCACGTCCAAATCTCTCAAACTCTGGGAGAGATTCTCAAAACCAAGGTTGACATGTTTCGAGTTCCTCTCAACATTTTGGAAATCCCGCTGAAACTTTGGACATTCTGGCGAAGGGTTCCCAATCCCCGACAAGACTGGTACCCTTTCACGTCCAAATCTCTCAAACTCCGGGAGAGATTCTCAAAACCAAGGCTGACATGTTTCGAGTTCCTCTCAACATTTTGGAAATCCCGCTGAAACTTTGGACATTCTCGCAAAGGGTTCCCAATCCCTGACAAGACTGGTACCCTTTCACGTCCAAATCTCTCAAACTCCGGGAGAGATTCTCAAAACCAAGGTTGACATGTTTCGAGTTCCTCTCAACATTTTGGAAATCCCGCTGAAACTTTGGACATTCTCGCGAAGGGTTCCCAATCCCCGACAAGACTGGTACCCTTTCACGTCCAAATCTCTCAAACTCCGGGAGAGATACTCAAAACCAAGGTTGACATGTTTCGAGTTCCTCTCAACATTTTGGAAATCCCGCTGAAACTTTGGACATTCTCGCAAAGGGTTCCCAATCCCCGACAAGATTCTTACTCTTTCACGTCCAAATCTCTCAAACTCCGGGAGAGATTCTCAAAACCAAGGTTGACATGGTTCGAGTTCCTCTCAACATTTTGGAAATCCCGCTGAAACTTTGGACATTCTCGCGAAGGGTTCCCAATCCCCGACAAGACTGGTACCCTTTCACGTCCAAATCTCTCAAACTCCGGGAGAGATTCTCAAAACCAAGGTTGACATGTTTCGAGTTCCTCTCAACATTTTGGAAATCCCGCTGAAACTTTGGACATTCTCGCGAAGGGTTCCCAATCCCCGACAAGACTGGTACCCTTTCACGTCCAAATCTCTCAAACTCCGGGAGAGATTCTCAAAACCAAGGTTGACATGTTTTGAGTTCCTCTCAACATTTTGGAAATCCCGCTGAAACTTTGGACATTCTCGCAAAGGGTTCCCAATCTCCGACAAGACTGGTACCCTTTCACGTCCAAATCTCTCAAACTCCGGGAGAGATTCTCAAAACCAAGGTTGACATGTTTTGAGTTCCTCTCAACATTTTGGAAATCCCGCTGAAACTTTGGGCATTCTCGCGAAGTGTTCCCAATCCCCGACAAGACTGGTACCCTTTCACGTCCAAATCTCTCAAACTCCGGGAGAGATTCTCAAAACCAAGGTTGACATGTTTTGAGTTCCTCTCAACATTTTGGAAATCCCGCTGAAACTTTGGACATTCTGGCGAAGGGTTCCCAATCCCCGACAAGACTGGTACCCTTTCACGTCCAAATCTCTCATACTCCGGGAGAGATTCTCAAAACCAAGGTTGACATGTTTCGAGTTCCTCTCAACATTTTGGAAATCCCGCTGAAACTTTGGACATTCTCGCGAAGGGTTCCCAATCCCCGACAAGACTGGTACCCTTTCACGTCCAAATCTCTCAAACTCCGGGAGAGATTCTCAAAACCAAGGTTGACATGTTTCGAGTTCCTCTCAACATTTTGGAAATCCCGATGAAACTTTGGGCATTCTCACGAAGGGTTCCCAATCCCCGACAAGACTGGTACCCTTTCACGTCCAAATCTCTCAAACTCCGGGAGAGATTCTCAAAACCAAGGTTGACATGTTTTGAGTTCCTCTCAACATTTTGGAAATCCCGCTGAAACTTTGGACATTCTGGCGAAGGGTTCCCAATCCCCGACAAGACTGGTACCCTTTCACGTCCAAATCTCTCAAACTCCGGGAGAGATTCTCAAAACCAAGGTTGACATGTTTTGAGTTCCTCTCAACATTTTGGAAATCCCGCTGAAACTTTGGACATTCTGGCGAAGGGTTCCCAATCCCCGACAAGACTGGTACCCTTTCACGTCCAAATCTCTCAAACTCCGGGAGAGATTCTCAAAACCAAGGTTGACATGTTTCGAGTTCCTCTCAACATTTTGGAAATCCCGCTGAAACTTTGGACATTCTCGCGAAGGGTTCCCAATCCCCGACAAGACTGGTACCCTTTCACGTCCAAATCTCTCAAACTCCGGGAGAGATTCTCAAAACCAAGGTTGACATGTTTCGAGTTCCTCTCAACATTTTGGAAATCCCGCTGAAACTTTGGACATTCTCGCGAAGGGTTCCCAGTCCCCGACAAGACTGGTACCCTTTCACGTCCAAATCTCTGAAACTCCGAGAGAGATTCTCAAAACCGAGGTTGACATGTTTCGAGTTCCTTTCAACATTTTGGAAATCCCGCTGAAACTTTGGACATTCTGGCGAAGGGTTCCCAGTCCCCGACAAGACTGGTACCCTTTCACGTCCAAATCTCTCAAACTCCGGGAGAGATTCTCAAAACCAAGGTTGACATGTTTCGAGTTCCTCTCAACATTTTGGAAATCCCGCTGAAACTTTGGACATTCTGGCGAAGGGTTCCCAATCCCCGACAAGACTGGTACCCTTTCACGTCCAAATCTCTCATACTCCGGGAGAGATTCTCAAAACCAAGGTTGACATGTTTCGAGTTCCTCTCAACATTTTGGAAATCCCGCTGAAACTTTGGACATTCTCGCGAAGGGTTCCCAATCCCCGACAAGACTGGTACCCTTTCACGTCCAAATCTCTCAAACTCCGGGAGAGATTCTCAAAACCAAGGTTGACATGTTTTGAGTTCCTCTCAACATTTTGGAAATCCCGCTGAAACTTTGGACATTCTGGCGAAGGGTTCCCAATCCACGACAAGACTGGTACCCTTTCACGTCCAAATCTCTCAAACTCCGGGAGAGATTCTCAAAACCAAGGTTGACATGTTTCGAGTTCCTCTCAACATTTTGGAAATCCCGCTGAAACTTTGGACATTCTCGCGAAGGGTTCCCAATCCCCGACAAGACTGGTACCCTTTCACGTCCAAATCTCTCAAACTCCGGGAGAGATTCTCAAAACCAAGGTTGACATGTTTCGAGTTCCTCTCAACATTTTGGAAATCCTGCTGAAACTTTGGACATTCTCGCGAAGGGTTCCCAATCCCCGACAAGACTGGTACCCTTTCACGTCCAAATCTCTCAAACTCCGGGAGAGATTCTCAAAACCAAGGTTGACATGTTTCGAGTTCCTCTCAACATTTTGGAAATCCCGCTGAAACTTTGGACATTCTCGCGAAGGGTTCCCAGTCCCCGACAAGACTGGTACCCTTTCACGTCCAAATCTCTCAAACTCCGGGAGAGATTCTCAAAACCAAGGTTGACATGTTTCGAGTTCCTCTCAACATTTTGGAAATCCCGATGAAACTTTGGGCATTCTCACGAAGGGTTCCCAATCCCCGACAAGACTGGTACCCTTTCACGTCCAAATCTCTCAAACTCCGGGAGAGATTCTCAAAACCAAGGTTGACATGTTTCGAGTTCCTCTCAACATTTTGGAAATCCCGCTGAAACTTTGGACATTCTCGCGAAGGGTTCCCAATCCCCGACAAGACTGGTACCCTTTCACGTCCAAATCTCTCAAACTCCGGGAGAGATTCTCAAAACCAAGGTTGACATGTTTCGAGTTCCTCTCAACATTTTGGAAATCCTGCTGAAACTTTGGACATTCTCGCGAAGGGTTCCCAATCCCCGACAAGACTGGTACCCTTTCACGTCCAAATCTCTCAAACTCCCGGAGAGATTCTCAAAACCAAGGTTGACATGTTTCGAGTTCCTCTCAACATTTTGGAAATCCCGCTGAAACTTTGGACATTCTCGCGAAGGGTTCCCAATCCCCGACAAGACTGGTACCCTTTCACGTCCAAATCTCTCAAACTCCGGGAGAGATTCTCAAAACCAAGGTTGACATGTTTCGAGTTCCTCTCAACATTTTGGAAATCCCGCTGAAACTTTGGACATTCTGGCGAAGGGTTCCCAATCCCCGACAAGACTGGTACCCTTTCACGTCCAAATCTCTCAAACTCCGGGAGAGATTCTCAAAACCAAGGTTGACATGTTTCGAGTTCCTCTCAACATTTTGGAAATCCCGCTGAAACTTTGGACATTCTGGCGAAGGGTTCCCAATCCCCGACAAGACTGGTACCCTTTCACGTCCAAATCTCTCATACTCCGGGAGAGATTCTCAAAACCAAGGTTGACATGTTTCGAGTTCCTCTCAACATTTTGGAAATCCCACTGAAACTTTGGACATTCTCGCGAAGGGTTCCCAATCCCCGACAAGACTGGTACCCTTTCACGTCCAAATCTCTCAAACTCCGGGAGAGATTCTCAAAACCAAGGTTGACATGTTTCGAGTTCCTCTCAACATTTTGGAAATCCCGATGAAACTTTGGGCATTCTCACGAAGGGTTCCCAATCCCCGACAAGACTGGTACCCTTTCACGTCCAAATCTCTCAAACTCCGGGAGAGATTCTCAAAACCAAGGTTGACATGTTTTGAGTTCCTCTCAACATTTTGGAAATCCCGCTGAAACTTTGGACATTCTGGCGAAGGGTTCCCAATCCCCGACAAGACTGGTACCCTTTCACGTCCAAATCTCTCAAACTCCGGGAGAGATTCTCAAAACCAAGGTTGACATGTTTCGAGTTCCTCTCAACATTTTGGAAATCCCGCTGAAACTTTGGACATTCTCGCGAAGGGTTCCCAATCCCCGACAAGACTGGTACCCTTTCACGTCCAAATCTCTCAAACTCCGGGAGAGATTCTCAAAACCAAGGTTGACATGTTTCGAGTTCCTCTCAACATTTTGGAAATCCTGCTGAAACTTTGGACATTCTCGCGAAGGGTTCCCAATCCCCGACAAGACTGGTACCCTTTCACGTCCAAATCTCTCAAACTCCGGGAGAGATTCTCAAAACCAAGGTTGACATGTTTCGAGTTCCTCTCAACATTTTGGAAATCCCGCTGAAACTTTGGACATTCTCGCGAAGGGTTCCCAGTCCCCGACAAGACTGGTACCCTTTCACGTCCAAATCTCTCAAACTCCGGGAGAGATTCTCAAAACCAAGGTTGACATGTTTCGAGTTCCTCTCAACGTTTTGGAAATCCCGCTGAAACTTTGGACATTCTGGCGAAGGGTTCCCAATCTCCGACAAGACTGGTACCCTTTCACGTCCAAATCTCTCAAACTCCGGGAGAGATTCTCAAAACCAAGGTTGACATGTTTCGAGTTCCTCTCAACATTTTGGAAATCCCGCTGAAACTTTGGACATTCTCGCGAAGGGTTCCCAATCCCCGACAAGACTGGTACCCTTTCACGTCCAAATCTCTCAAACTCCGGGAGAGATTCTCAAAACCAAGGTTGACATGTTTCGAGTTCCTCTCAACATTTTGGAAATCCTGCTGAAACTTTGGACATTCTCGCGAAGGGTTCCCAATCCCCGACAAGACTGGTACCCTTTCACGTCCAAATCTCTCAAACTCCCGGAGAGATTCTCAAAACCAAGGTTGACATGTTTCGAGTTCCTCTCAACATTTTGGAAATCCCGCTGAAACTTTGGACATTCTCGCGAAGGGTTCCCAATCCCCGACAAGACTGGTACCCTTTCACGTCCAAATCTCTCAAACTCCGGGAGAGATTCTCAAAACCAAGGTTGACATGTTTCGAGTTCCTCTCAACATTTTGGAAATCCCGCTGAAACTTTGGACATTCTGGCGAAGGGTTCCCAATCCCCGACAAGACTGGTACCCTTTCACGTCCAAATCTCTCAAACTCCGGGAGAGATTCTCAAAACCAAGGTTGACATGTTTCGAGTTCCTCTCAACATTTTGGAAATCCCGCTGAAACTTTGGACATTCTGGCGAAGGGTTCCCAATCCTCGACAAGACTGGTACCCTTTCACGTCCAAATCTCTCAAACTCCGGGAGAGATTCTCAAAACCAAGGTTGACATGTTTCGAGTTCCTCTCAACATTTTGGAAATCCCGCTGAAACTTTGGACATTCTGGCGAAGGGTTCCCAGTCCCCGACAAGACTGGTACCCTTTCACGTCCAAATCTCTGAAACTCCGAGAGAGATTCTCAAAACCGAGGTTGACATGTTTCGAGTTCCTTTCAACATTTTGGAAATCCCGCTGAAACTTTGGACATTCTGGCGAAGGGTTCCCAGTCCCCGACAAGACTGGTACCCTTTCACGTCCAAATCTCTCAAACTCCGGGAGAGATTCTCAAAACCAAGGTTGACATGTTTCGAGTTCCTCTCAACATTTTGGAAATCCCGCTGAAACTTTGGACATTCTGGCGAAGGGTTCCCAATCCCCGACAAGACTGGTACCCTTTCACGTCCAAATCTCTCATACTCCGGGAGAGATTCTCAAAACCAAGGTTGACATGTTTCGAGTTCCTCTCAACATTTTGGAAATCCCGCTGAAACTTTGGACATTCTCGCGAAGGGTTCCCAATCCCCGACAAGACTGGTACCCTTTCACGTCCAAATCTCTCAAACTCCGGGAGAGATTCTCAAAACCAAGGTTGACATGTTTCGAGTTCCTCTCAACATTTTGGAAATCCCGATGAAACTTTGGGCATTCTCACGAAGGGTTCCCAATCCCCGACAAGACTGGTACCCTTTCACGTCCAAATCTCTCAAACTCCGGGAGAGATTCTCAAAACCAAGGTTGACATGTTTTGAGTTCCTCTCAACATTTTGGAAATCCCGCTGAAACTTTGGACATTCTGGCGAAGGGTTCCCAATCCCCGACAAGACTGGTACCCTTTCACGTCCAAATCTCTCAAACTCCGGGAGAGATTCTCAAAACCAAGGTTGACATGTTTCGAGTTCCTCTCAACATTTTGGAAATCCCGCTGAAACTTTGGACATTCTCGCGAAGGGTTCCCAATCCCCGACAAGACTGGTACCCTTTCACGTCCAAATCTCTCAAACTCCGGGAGAGATTCTCAAAACCAAGGTTGACATGTTTCGAGTTCCTCTCAACATTTTGGAAATCCTGCTGAAACTTTGGACATTCTCGCGAAGGGTTCCCAATCCCCGACAAGACTGGTACCCTTTCACGTCCAAATCTCTCAAACTCCGGGAGAGATTCTCAAAACCAAGGTTGACATGTTTCGAGTTCCTCTCAACATTTTGGAAATCCCGCTGAAACTTTGGACATTCTGGCGAAGGGTTCCCAATCTCCGACAAGACTGGTACCCTTTCACGTCCAAATCTCTCAAACTCCGGGAGAGATTCTCAAAACCAAGGTTGACATGTTTCGAGTTCCTCTCAACATTTTGGAAATCCCGCTGAAACTTTGGACATTCTCGCGAAGGGTTCCCAATCCCCGACAAGACTGGTACCCTTTCACGTCCAAATCTCTCAAACTCCGGGAGAGATTCTCAAAACCAAGGTTGACATGTTTCGAGTTCCTCTCAACATTTTGGAAATCCTGCTGAAACTTTGGACATTCTCGCGAAGGGTTCCCAATCCCCGACAAGACTGGTACCCTTTCACGTCCAAATCTCTCAAACTCCCGGAGAGATTCTCAAAACCAAGGTTGACATGTTTCGAGTTCCTCTCAACATTTTGGAAATCCCGCTGAAACTTTGGACATTCTCGCGAAGGGTTCCCAATCCCCGACAAGACTGGTACCCTTTCACGTCCAAATCTCTCAAACTCCGGGAGAGATTCTCAAAACCAAGGTTGACATGTTTCGAGTTCCTCTCAACATTTTGGAAATCCCGCTGAAACTTTGGACATTCTGGCGAAGGGTTCCCAATCCCCGACAAGACTGGTACCCTTTCACGTCCAAATCTCTCAAACTCCGGGAGAGATTCTCAAAACCAAGGTTGACATGTTTCGAGTTCCTCTCAACATTTTGGAAATCCCGCTGAAACTTTGGACATTCTGGCGAAGGGTTCCCAATCCTCGACAAGACTGGTACCCTTTCACGTCCAAATCTCTCAAACTCCGGGAGAGATTCTCAAAACCAAGGTTGACATGTTTCGAGTTCCTCTCAACATTTTGGAAATCCCGCTGAAACTTTGGACATTCTGGCGAAGGGTTCCCAATCCCCGACAAGACTGGTACCCTTTCACGTCCAAATCTCTCAAACTCCGGGAGAGATTCTCAAAAGCAAGGCTGACATGTTTCGAGTTCCTCTCAACATTTTGGAAATCCCGCTGAAACTTTGGACATTCTCGCGAAGGGTTCCCAATCCCCGACAAGACTGGTACCCTTTCACGTCCAAATCTCTCAAACTCCGGGAGAGATTCTCAAAACCAAGGTTGACATGTTTCGAGTTCCTCTCAACATTTTGGAAATCCCGCTGAAACTTTGGACATTCTCGCGAAGGGTTCCCAGTCCCCGACAAGACTGGTACCCTTTCACGTCCAAATCTCTGAAACTCCGAGAGAGATTCTCAAAACCGAGGTTGACATGTTTCGAGTTCCTTTCAACATTTTGGAAATCCCGCTGAAACTTTGGACATTCTGGCGAAGGGTTCCCAGTCCCCGACAAGACTGGTACCCTTTCACGTCCAAATCTCTCAAACTCCGGGAGAGATTCTCAAAACCAAGGTTGACATGTTTCGAGTTCCTCTCAACATTTTGGAAATCCCGCTGAAACTTTGGACATTCTGGCGAAGGGTTCCCAATCCCCGACAAGACTGGTACCCTTTCACGTCCAAATCTCTCATACTCCGGGAGAGATTCTCAAAACCAAGGTTGACATGTTTCGAGTTCCTCTCAACATTTTGGAAATCCCGCTGAAACTTTGGACATTCTCGCGAAGGGTTCCCAATCCCCGACAAGACTGGTACCCTTTCACGTCCAAATCTCTCAAACTCCGGGAGAGATTCTCAAAACCAAGGTTGACATGTTTCGAGTTCCTCTCAACATTTTGGAAATCCCGATGAAACTTTGGGCATTCTCACGAAGGGTTCCCAATCCCCGACAAGACTGGTACCCTTTCACGTCCAAATCTCTCAAACTCCGGGAGAGATTCTCAAAACCAAGGTTGACATGTTTTGAGTTCCTCTCAACATTTTGGAAATCCCGCTGAAACTTTGGACATTCTGGCGAAGGGTTCCCAATCCCCGACAAGACTGGTACCCTTTCACGTCCAAATCTCTCAAACTCCGGGAGAGATTCTCAAAACCAAGGTTGACATGTTTCGAGTTCCTCTCAACATTTTGGAAATCCCGCTGAAACTTTGGACATTCTCGCGAAGGGTTCCCAATCCCCGACAAGACTGGTACCCTTTCACGTCCAAATCTCTCAAACTCCGGGAGAGATTCTCAAAACCAAGGTTGACATGTTTCGAGTTCCTCTCAACATTTTGGAAATCCTGCTGAAACTTTGGACATTCTCGCGAAGGGTTCCCAATCCCCGACAAGACTGGTACCCTTTCACGTCCAAATCTCTCAAACTCCGGGAGAGATTCTCAAAACCAAGGTTGACATGTTTCGAGTTCCTCTCAACATTTTGGAAATCCCGCTGAAACTTTGGACATTCTCGCGAAGGGTTCCCAGTCCCCGACAAGACTGGTACCCTTTCACGTCCAAATCTCTCAAACTCCGGGAGAGATTCTCAAAACCAAGGTTGACATGTTTCGAGTTCCTCTCAACATTTTGGAAATCCCGCTGAAACTTTGGACATTCTGGCGAAGGGTTCCCAGTCCCCGACAAGACTGGTACCCTTTCACGTCCAAATCTCTCAAACTCCGGGAGAGATTCTCAAAACCAAGGTTGACATGTTTCGAGTTCCTCTCAACATTTTGGAAATCCCGCTGAAACTTTGGACATTCTCGCGAAGGGTTCCCAATCCCCGACAAGACTGGTACCCTTTCACGTCCAAATCTCTCAAACTCCGGGAGAGATTCTCAAAACCAAGGTTGACATGTTTCGAGTTCCTCTCAACATTTTGGAAATCCTGCTGAAACTTTGGACATTCTCGCGAAGGGTTCCCAATCCCCGACAAGACTGGTACCCTTTCACGTCCAAATCTCTCAAACTCCCGGAGAGATTCTCAAAACCAAGGTTGACATGTTTCGAGTTCCTCTCAACGTTTTGGAAATCCCGCTGAAACTTTGGACATTCTCGCGAAGGGTTCCCAATCCCCGACAAGACTGGTACCCTTTCACGTCCAAATCTCTCAAACTCCGGGAGAGATTCTCAAAACCAAGGTTGACATGTTTCGAGTTCCTCTCAACATTTTGGAAATCCCGCTGAAACTTTGGACATTCTGGCGAAGGGTTCCCAATCCCCGACAAGACTGGTACCCTTTCACGTCCAAATCTCTCAAACTCCGGGAGAGATTCTCAAAACCAAGGTTGACATGTTTCGAGTTCCTCTCAACATTTTGGAAATCCCGCTGAAACTTTGGACATTCTCGCGAAGGGTTCCCAATCCTCGACAAGACTGGTACCCTTTCACGTCCAAATCTCTCAAACTCCGGGAGAGATTCTCAAAACCAAGGTTGACATGTTTCGAGTTCCTCTCAACATTTTGGAAATCCCGCTGAAACTTTGGACATTCTGGCGAAGGGTTCCCAATCCCCGACAAGACTGGTACCCTTTCACGTCCAAATCTCTCAAACTCCGGGAGAGATTCTCAAAAGCAAGGCTGACATGTTTCGAGTTCCTCTCAACATTTTGGAAATCCCGCTGAAACTTTGGGCATTCTCGCGAAGGGTTCCCAATCCCCGACAAGACTGGTACCCTTTCACGTCCAAATCTCTCAAACTCCGGGAGAGATTCTCAAAACCAAGGTTGACATGTTTCGAGTTCCTCTCAACATTTTGGAAATCCCGCTGAAACTCTGGACATTCTCGCGAAGGGTTCCCAATCCCCGACAAGACTGGTACCCATTCACGTCCAAATCTCTCAAACTCCGGGAGAGATTCTCAAAACCAAGGTTGACATGTTTCGAGTTCCTCTCAACATTTTGGAAATCCCGCTGAAACTTTGGATATTCTCGCGAAGGGTTCCCAATCCCCGACAAGACTGGTACCCTTTCACGTCCAAATCTCTCAAACTCCGGGAGAGATTCTCAAAACCAAGGTTGACATGTTTCGAGTTCCTCTCAACATTTTGGAAATCCCGCTGAAACTTTGGACATTCTCGCGAAGGGTTCCCAATCCCCGACAAGACTGGTACCCTTTCACGTCCAAATCTCTCAAACTCCGGGAGAGATTCTCAAAACCAAGGTTGACATGTTTCGAGTTCCTTTCAACATTTTGGAAATCCCGCTGAAACGTTGGACATTCTCGCGAAGGGTTCCCAATCCCCGACAAGACTGGTACCCTTTCACGTCCAAATCTCTCAAACTCCGGGAGAGATTCTCAAAACCAAGGTTGACATGTTTTGAGTTCCTCTCAACATTTTGGAAATCCCGCTGAAACTTTGGACATTCTGGCGAAGGGTTCCCAATCCCCGACAAGACTGGTACCCTTTCACGTCCAAATCTCTCAAACTCCGGGAGAGATTCTCAAAACCAAGGTTGACATGTTTCGAGTTCCTCTCAACATTTTGGAAATCCCGCTGAAACTTTGGACATTCTCGCGAAGGGTTCCCAATCCCCGACAAGACTCGTACCCTTTCACGTCCAAATCTCTCAAACTCCGGGAGAGATTCTCAAAACCAAGATTGACATGTTTCGAGTTCCTCTCAACATTTTGGAAATCCTGCTGAAACTTTGGACATTCTCGCGAAGGGTTCCCAATCCCCGACAAGACTGGTACCCTTTCACGTCCAAATCTCTCAAACTCCGGGAGAGATTCTCAAAACCAAGGTTGACATGTTTTGAGTTCCTCTCAACATTTTGGAAATCCCGCTGAAACTTTGGACCTTCTCGCGAAGGGTTCCCAATCCCCGACAAGACTGGTACCCTTTCACGTCCAAATCTCTCAAACTCCGGGAGAGATTCTCAAAACCAAGGTTGACATGTTTTGAGTTCCTCTCAACATTTTGGAAATCCCGCTGAAACTTTGGACATTCTGGCGAAGGGTTCCCAATCCCCGACAAGACTGGTACCCTTTCACGTCCAAATCTCTCAAACTCCGGGAGAGATTCTCAAAACCAAGGTTGACATGTTTCGAGTTCCTCTCAACATTTTGGAAATCCCGCTGAAACTTTGGACATTCTGGCGAAGGGTTCCCAATCCCCGACAAGACTGGTACCCTTTCACGTCCAAATCTCTCAAACTCCGGGAGAGATTCTCAAAACCAAGGTTGACATGTTTCGAGTTCCTCTCAACATTTTGGAAATCCCGCTGAAACTTTGGACATTCTCGCGAAGGGTTCCCAGTCCCCGACAAGACTGGTACCCTTTCACGTCCAAATCTCTCAAACTCCGGGAGAGATTCTCAAAACCAAGGTTGACATGTTTCGAGTTCCTTTCAACATTTTGGAAATCCCGCTGAAACTTTGGACATTCTGGCGAAGGGTTCCCAGTCCCCGACAAGACTGGTACCCTTTCACGTCCAAATCTCTCAAACTCCGGGAGAGATTCTCAAAACCAAGGTTGACATGTTTCGAGTTCCTCTCAACATTTTGGAAATCCCGCTGAAACTTTGGACATTCTCGCGAAGGGTTCCCAATCCCCGACAAGACTGGTACCCTTTCACGTCCAAATCTCTCAAACTCCGGGAGAGATTCTCAAAACCAAGGTTGACATGTTTCGAGTTCCTCTCAACATTTTGGAAATCCCGCTGAAACTTTGGACATTCTCGCGAAGGGTTCCCAATCCCCGACAAGACTGGTACCCTTTCACGTCCAAATCTCTCAAACTCCGGGAGAGATTCTCAAAACCAAGGTTGACATGTTTCGAGTTCCTCTCAACATTTTGGAAATCCTGCTGAAACTTTGGACATTCTCGCGAAGGGTTCCCAATCCCCGACAAGACTGGTACCCTTTCACGTCCAAATCTCTCAAACTCCGGGAGAGATTCTCAAAACCAAGGTTGACATGTTTCGAGTTCCTCTCAACATTTTGGAAATCCCGCTGAAACTTTGGACATTCTCGCGAAGGGTTCCCAATCCCCGACAAGACTGGTACCCTTTCACGTCCAAATCTCTCAAACTCCGGGAGAGATTCTCAAAACCAAGGTTGACATGTTTCGAGTTCCTTTCAACATTTTGGAAATCCCGCTGAAACTTTGGACATTCTGGCGAAGGGTTCCCAATCCCCGACAAGACTGGTACCCTTTCACGTCCAAATCTCTCAAACTCCGGGAGAGATTCTCAAAACCAAGGTTGACATGTTTCGAGTTCCTCTCAACATTTTGGAAATCCCGCTGAAACTTTGGACATTCTCGCGAAGGGTTCCCAATCCTCGACAAGACTGGTACCCTTTCACGTCCAAATCTCTCAAACTCCGGGAGAGATTCTCAAAACCAAGGTTGACATGTTTCGAGTTCCTCTCAACATTTTGGAAATCCCGCTGAAACTTTGGACATTCTGGCGAAGGGTTCCCAATCCCCGACAAGACTGGTACCCTTTCACGTCCAAATCTCTCAAACTCCGGGAGAGATTCTCAAAAGCAAGGCTGACATGTTTCGAGTTCCTCTCAACATTTTGGAAATCCCGCTGAAACTTTGGACATTCTCGCGAAGGGTTCCCAATCCCCGACAAGACTGGTACCCTTTCACGTCCAAATCTCTTAAACTCCGGGAGAGATTCTCAAAACCAAGGTTGACATGTTTCGAGTTCCTCTCAACATTTTGGAAATCCCGCTGAAACTCTGGACATTCTCGCGAAGGGTTCCCAATCCCCAACAAGACTGGTACCCATTCACGTCCAAATCTCTCAAACTCCGGGAGAGATTCTCAAAACCAAGGTTGACATGTTTCGAGTTCCTCTCAACATTTTGGAAATCCCGCTGAAACTTTGGATATTCTCGCGAAGGGTTCCCAATCCCCGACAAGACTGGTACCCTTTCACGTCCAAATCTCTCAAACTCCGGGAGAGATTCTCAAAACCAAGGTTGACATGTTTCGAGTTCCTCTCAACATTTTGGAAATCCCGCTGAAACTTTGGACATTCTCGCGAAGGGTTCCCAATCCCCGACAAGACTGGTACCCTTTCACGTCCAAATCTCTCAAACTCCGGGAGAGATTCTCAAAACCAAGGTTGACATGTTTCGAGTTCCTCTCAACATTTTGGAAATCCCGCTGAAACTTTGGACATTCTCGCGAAGGGTTCCCAGTCCCCGACAAGACTGGTACCCTTTCACGTCCAAATCTCTCAAACTCCGGGAGAGATTCTCAAAACCAAGGTTGACATGTTTCGAGTTCCTCTCAACATTTTGGAAATCCCGCTGAAACTTTGGACCTTCTCGCGAAGGGTTCCCAATCCCCGACAAGACTGGTACCCTTTCACGTCCAAATCTCTCAAACTCCGGGAGAGATTCTCAAAACCAAGGTTGACATGTTTCGAGTTCCTCTCAACATTTTGGAAATCCCGCTGAAACTTTTGACATTCTCGCGAAGGGTTCCCTATCCCCGACAAGACTGGTACCCTCTCACGTCCAAATCTCTCAAACTCCGGGAAAGATTCTCAAAACCAAGGTTGACATGTTTCGAGTTCCTCTCAACATTTTGGAAATCCCGCTGAAACTTTGGACATTCTCGCGAAGGGTTCCCAATCCCCGACAAGACTGGTACCCTTTCACGTCCAAATCTCTCAAACTCCGGGAGAGATTCTCAAAACCAAGGTTGACATGTTTCGAGTTCCTTTCAACATTTTGGAAATCCCGCTGAAACTTTGGACATTCTGGCGAAGGGTTCCCAATCCCCGACAAGACTGGTACCCTTTCACGTCCAAATCTCTCAAACTCCGGGAGAGATTCTCAAAACCAAGGTTGACATGTTTTGAGTTCCTCTCAACATTTTGGAAATCCCGCTGAAACTTTGGACATTCTGGCGAAGGGTTCCCAATCCCCGACAAGACTGGTACCCTTTCACGTCCAAATCTCTCAAACTCCGGGAGAGATTCTCAAAACCAAGGTTGACATGTTTCGAGTTCCTCTCAACATTTTGGAAATCCCGCTGAAACTTTGGACATTCTCGCGAAGGGTTCCCAATCCCCGACAAGACTCGTACCCTTTCACGTCCAAATCTCTCAAACTCCGGGAGAGATTCTCAAAACCAAGGTTGACATGTTTCGAGTTCCTCTCAACATTTTGGAAATCCCGCTGAAACTTTGGACATTCTCGCGAAGGGTTCCCAATCCCCGACAAGACTGGTACCCTTTCACGTCCAAATCTCTCAAACTCCGGGAGAGATTCTCAAAACCAAGGTTGACATGTTTTGAGTTCCTCTCAACATTTTGGAAATCCCGCTGAAACTTTGGACATTCTCGCGAAGGGTTCCCAATCCCCGACAAGACTGGTACCCTTTCACGTCCAAATCTCTCAAACTCCGGGAGAGATTCTCAAAACCAAGGTTGACATGTTTTGAGTTCCTCTCAACATTTTGGAAATCCCGCTGAAACTTTGGACATTCTCGCGAAGTGTTCCCAATCCCCGACAAGACTGGTACCCTTTCACGTCCAAATCTCTCAAACTCCGGGAGAGATTCTCAAAACCAAGGTTGACATCTTTTGAGTTCCTCT
Organism: Streptopelia decaocto; assembly: GCF_964273445.1. Taxonomy (NCBI): domain Eukaryota; kingdom Metazoa; phylum Chordata; class Aves; order Columbiformes; family Columbidae; genus Streptopelia; species Streptopelia decaocto. The sequence goes on from NW_028116102.1 coordinate 854,429, forward strand.
CAACATTTTGGAAATCCCGCTGAAACTTTGGACATTCTGGCGAAGGGTTCCCAATCCCCGACAAGACTGGTACCCTTTCACGTCCAAATCTCTCAAACTCCGGGAGAGATTCTCAAAACCAAGGTTGACATGTTTCGAGTTCCTCTCAACATTTTGGAAATCCCGCTGAAACTTTGGACATTCTCGCGAAGGGTTCCCAATCCCCGACAAGACTGGTACCCTTTCACGTCCAAATCTCTAAAACTCCGGGAGAGATTCTCAAAACCAAGGTTGACATGTTTCGAGTTCCTCTCAACATTTTGGAAATCCCGCTGAAACTTTGGACATTCTCGCGAAGGGTTCCCAGTCCCCGACAAGACTGGTACCCTTTCACGTCCAAATCTCTCAAACTCCGGGAGAGATTCTCAAAACCAAGGTTGACATGTTTCGAGTTCCTTTCAACATTTTGGAAATCCCGCTGAAACTTTGGACATTCTGGAGAAGGGTTCCCAGTCCCCGACAAGACTGGTACCCTTTCACGTCCAAATCTCTCAAACTCCGGGAGAGATTCTCAAAACCAAGGTTGACATGTTTCGAGTTCCTCTCAACATTTTGGAAATCCCGCTGAAACTTTGGACATTCTCGCGAAGGGTTCCCAATCCCCGACAAGACTGGTACCCTTTCACGTCCAAATCTCTCAAACTCCGGGAGAGATTCTCAAAACCAAGGTTGACATGTTTCGAGTTCCTCTCAACATTTTGGAAATCCCGCTGAAACTTTGGACATTCTCGCGAAGGGTTCCCAATCCCCGACAAGACTGGTACCCTTTCACGTCCAAATCTCTCAAACTCCGGGAGAGATTCTCAAAACCAAGGTTGACATGTTTCGAGTTCCTCTCAACATTTTGGAAATCCTGCTGAAACTTTGGACATTCTCGCGAAGGGTTCCCAATCCCCGACAAGACTGGTACCCTTTCACGTCCAAATCTCTCAAACTCCGGGAAAGATTCTCAAAACCAAGGATGACATGTTTCGAGTTCCTCTCAACATTTTGGAAATCCCGCTGAAACTTTGGACATTCTCGCGAAGGGTTCCCAATCCCCGACAAGACTGGTACCCTTTCACGTCCAAATCTCTCAAACTCCGGGAGAGATTCTCAAAACCAAGGTTGACATGTTTCGAGTTCCTCTCAACATTTTGGAAATCCCGCTGAAACTCTGGACATTCTCGCGAAGGGTTCCCAATCCCCGACAAGACTGGTACCCTTTCACGTCCAAATCTCTCAAACTCCGGGAGAGATTCTCAAAACCAAGGTTGACATGTTTCGAGTTCCTCTCAACATTTTGGAAATCCCGCTGAAACTTTTGACATTCTCGCGAAGGGTTCCCTATCCCCGACAAGACTGGTACCCTCTCACGTCCAAATCTCTCAAACTCCGGGAAAGATTCTCAAAACCAAGGTTGACATGTTTCGAGTTCCTCTCAACATTTTGGAAATCCCGCTGAAACTTTGGACATTCTCGCGAAGGGTTCCCAATCCCCGACAAGACTGGTACCCTTTCACGTCCAAATCTCTCAAACTCCGGGAGAGATTCTCAAAACCAAGGTTGACATGTTTCGAGTTCCTTTCAACATTTTGGAAATTCCGCTGAAACTTTGGACATTCTGGCGAAGGGTTCCCAATCCCCGACAAGACTGGTACCCTTTCACGTCCAAATCTCTCAAACTCCGGGAGAGATTCTCAAAACCAAGGTTGACATGTTTTGAGTTCCTCTCAACATTTTGGAAATCCCGCTGAAACTTTGGACATTCTGGCGAAGGGTTCCCAATCCCCGACAAGACTGGTACCCTTTCACGTCCAAATCTCTCAAACTCCGGGAGAGATTCTCAAAACCAAGGTTGACATGTTTCGAGTTCCTCTCAACATTTTGGAAATCCCGCTGAAACTTTGGACATTCTCGCGAAGGGTTCCCAATCCCCGACAAGACTCGTACCCTTTCACGTCCAAATCTCTCAAACTCCGGGAGAGATTCTCAAAACCAAGGTTGACATGTTTCGAGTTCCTCTCAACATTTTGGAAATCCCGCTGAAACTTTGGACATTCTCGCGAAGGGTTCCCAATCCCCGACAAGACTGGTACCCTTTCACGTCCAAATCTCTCAAACTCCGGGAGAGATTCTCAAAACCAAGGTTGACATGTTTTGAGTTCCTCTCAACATTTTGGAAATCCCGCTGAAACTTTGGACATTCTCGCGAAGGGTTCCCAATCCCCGACAAGACTGGTACCCTTTCACGTCCAAATCTCTCAAACTCCGGGAGAGATTCTCAAAACCAAGGTTGACATGTTTTGAGTTCCTCTCAACATTTTGGAAATCCCGCTGAAACTTTGGACATTCTCGCGAAGTGTTCCCAATCCCCGACAAGACTGGTACCCTTTCACGTCCAAATCTCTCAAACTCCAGGAGAGATTCTCAAAACCAAGGTTGACATGTTTTGAGTTCCTCTCAACATTTTGGAAATCCCGCTGAAACTTTGGACATTCTGGCGAAGGGTTCCCAATCCCCGACAAGACTGGTACCCTTTCACGTCCAAATCTCTCAAACTCCGGGAGAGATTCTCAAAACCAAGGTTGACATGTTTCGAGTTCCTCTCAACATTTTGGAAATCCCGCTGAAACTTTGGACATTCTCGCGAAGGGTTCCCAATCCCCGACAAGACTGGTACCCTTTCACGTCCAAATCTCTAAAACTCCGGGAGAGATTCTCAAAACCAAGGTTGACATGTTTCGAGTTCCTCTCAACATTTTGGAAATCCCGCTGAAACTTTGGACATTCTCGCGAAGGGTTCCCAGTCCCCGACAAGACTGGTACCCTTTCACGTCCAAATCTCTCAAACTCCGGGAGAGATTCTCAAAACCAAGGTTGACATGTTTCGAGTTCCTTTCAACATTTTGGAAATCCCGCTGAAACTTTGGACATTCTGGAGAAGGGTTCCCAGTCCCCGACAAGACTGGTACCCTTTCACGTCCAAATCTCTCAAACTCCGGGAGAGATTCTCAAAACCAAGGTTGACATGTTTCGAGTTCCTCTCAACATTTTGGAAATCCCGCTGAAACTTTGGACATTCTCGCGAAGGGTTCCCAATCCCCGACAAGACTGGTACCCTTTCACGTCCAAATCTCTCAAACTCCGGGAGAGATTCTCAAAACCAAGGTTGACATGTTTCGAGTTCCTCTCAACATTTTGGAAATCCCGCTGAAACTTTGGACATTCTCGCGAAGGGTTCCCAATCCCTGACAAGACTGGTACCCTTTCACGTCCAAATCTCTCAAACTCCGGGAGAGATTCTCAAAACCAAGGTTGACATGTTTCGAGTTCCTCTCAACATTTTGGAAATCCTGCTGAAACTTTGGACATTCTCGCGAAGGGTTCCCAATCCCCGACAAGACTGGTACCCTTTCACGTCCAAATCTCTCAAACTCCGGGAAAGATTCTCAAAACCAAGGATGACATGTTTCGAGTTCCTCTCAACATTTTGGAAATCCCGCTGAAACTTTGGACATTCTCGCGAAGGGTTCCCAATCCCCGACAAGACTGGTACCCTTTCACGTCCAAATCTCTCAAACTCCGGGAGAGATTCTCAAAACCAAGGTTGACATGTTTCGAGTTCCTTTCAACATTTTGGAAATCCCGCTGAAACTTTGGACATTCTGGCGAAGGGTTCCCAATCCCCGACAAGACTGGTACCCTTTCACGTCCAAATCTCTCAAACTCCGGGAGAGATTCTCAAAACCAAGGTTGACATGTTTCGAGTTCCTCTCAACATTTTGGAAATCCCGCTGAAACTTTGGACATTCTGGCGAAGGGTTCCCAATCCCCGACAAGACTGGTACCCTTTAACGTCCAAATCTCTCAAACTCCGGGAGAGATTCTCAAAAGCAAGGCTGACATGTTTCGAGTTCCTCTCAACATTTTGGAAATCCCGCTGAAACTTTGGGCATTCTCGCGATGGGTTCCCAATCCCCGACAAGACTGGTACCCTTTCACGTCCAAATCTCTCAAACTCCGGGAGAGATTCTCAAAACCAAGGTTGACATGTTTCGAGTTCCTCTCAACATTTTGGAAATCCCGCTGAAACTCTGGACATTCTCGCGAAGGGTTCCCAATCCCCGACAAGACTGGTACCCTTTCACGTCCAAATCTCTCAAACTCCGGGAGAGATTCTCAAAACCAAGGTTGACATGTTTCGAGTTCCTTTCAACATTTTGGAAATCCCGCTGAAACTTTGGATATTCTCGCGAAGGGTTCCCAATCCCCGACAAGACTGGTACCCTTTCACGTCCAAATCTCTCAAACTCCGGGAGAGATTCTCAAAACCAAGGTTGACATGTTTCGAGTTCCTCTCAACATTTTGGAAATCCCGCTGAAACTTTGGACATTCTCGCGAAGGGTTCCCAGTCCCCGACAAGACTGGTACCCTTTCACGTCCAAATCTCTCAAACTCCGGGAGAGATTCTCAAAACCAAGGTTGACATGTTTCGAGTTCCTTTCAACATTTTGGAAATCCCGCTGAAACTTTGGACATTCTCGCGAAGGGTTCCCAATCCCCGACAAGACTGGTACCCTTTCACGTCCAAATCTCTCAAACTCCGGGAGAGATTCTCAAAACCAAGGTTGACATGTTTCGTGTTCCTCTCAACATTTTGGAAATCCCGCTGAAACTTTGGACATTCTCGCGAAGGGTTCCCTATCCCCGACAAGACTGGTACCCTTTCACGTCCAAATCTCTCAAACTCCGGGAGAGATTCTCAAAACCAAGGTTGACATGTTTTGAGTTCCTCTCAACATTTTGGAAATCCTGCTGAAACTTTGGACATTCTGGCGAAGGGTTCCCAATCCCCGACAAGACTGGTACCCTTTCACGTCCAAATCTCTCAAACTCCGGGAGAGATTCTCAAAACCAAGGTTGACATGTTTCGAGTTCCTTTCAACATTTTGGAAATCCCGCTGAAACTTTGGACATTCTGGCGAAGGGTTCCCAATCCCCGACAAGACTGGTACCCTTTCACGTCCAAATCTCTCAAACTCCGGGAGAGATTCTCAAAACCAAGGTTGACATGTTTCGAGTTCCTCTCAACATTTTGGAAATCCCGCTGAAACTTTGGACATTCTGGCGAAGGGTTCCCAATCCCCGACAAGACTGGTACCCTTTCACGTCACAATCTCTCAAACTCCGGGAGAGATTCTCAAAACCAAGGTTGACATGTTTCGAGTTCCTCTCAACATTTTGGAAATCCCGCTGAAACTTTGGACATTCTCGCGAAGGGTTCCCAATCCCCGACAAGACTGGTACCCTTTCACGTCCAAATCTCTCAAACTCCGGGAAAGATTCTCAAAACCAAGGTTGACATGTTTCGAGTTCCTCTCAACATTTTGGAAATCCCGCTGAAACTTTGGACATTGTCGCGAAGGGTTCCCAATCCCCGACAAGACTGGTACCCTTTCACGTCCAAATCTCTCAAACTCCGGGAGAGATTCTCAAAACCAAGGTTGACATGTTTCGAGTTCCTTTCAACATTTTGGAAATCCCGCTGAAACTTTGGACATTCTGACGAAGGGTTCCCAATCCCCAACAAGACTGGTACCCTTTCACGTCCAAATCTCTCATACTCCGGGAAAGATTCTCAAAACCAAGGTTGACATGTTTCGAGTTCCTCTCAACATTTTGGAAATCCCGCTGAAACTTTGGACATTCTCGCGAAGGGTTCCCAATCCCCGACAAGACTGGTACCCTTTCACGTCCAAATCTCTCAAACTCCGGGAGAGATTCTCAAAACCAAGGTTGACATGTTTTGAGTTCCTTTCAACATTTTGGAAATCCTGCTGAAACTTTGGACATTCTGGCGAAGGGTTCCCAATCCCCGACAAGACTGGTACCCTTTCACGTCCAAATCTCTCAAACTCCGGGAGAGATTCTCAAAACCAAGGTTGACATGTTTCGAGTTCCTCTCAACATTTTGGAAATCCCGCTGAAACTTTGGACATTCTCGCGAAGGGTTCCCAATCCCCGACAAGACTGGTACCCTTTCACGTCCAAATCTCTCAAACTCCGGGAGAGATTCTCAAAACCAAGGTTGACATGTTTCGAGTTCCTCTCAACATTTTGGAAATCCCGCTGAAACTTTGGACATTCTCGCGAAGGGTTCCCAATCCCCGACAAGACTGGTACCCTTTCACGTCCAAATCTCTCAAACTCCGGGAGAGATTCTCAAAACCAAGGTTGACATGTTTCGAGTTCCTCTCAACATTTTGGAAATCCCGCTGAAACTTTGGACATTCTGGCGAAGGGTTCCCAATCCCCGACAAGACTGGTACCCTTTCACGTCCAAATCTCTCAAACTCAGGGAGAGATTCTCAAAACCAAGGTTGACATGTTTCGAGTTCCTTTCAACATTTTGGAAATCCCGCTGAAACTTTGGACATTCTGGCGAAGGGTTCCCAATCCCCAACAAGACTGGTACCCTTTCACGTCCAAATCTCTCAAACTCCGGGAGAGATTCTCAAAACCAAGGTTGACATGTTTCGAGTTCCTCTCAACATTTTGGAAATCCCGCTGAAACTTTGGACATTCTCGCGAAGGGTTCCCAATCCCCGACAAGACTGGTACCCTTTCACGTCCAAATCTCTCAAACTCCGGGAGAGATTCTCAAAACCAAGGTTGACATGTTTCGAGTTCCTCTCAACATTTTGGAAATCCCGCTGAAACTTTGGACATTCTCGCGAAGGGTTCCCAATCCCCGACAAGACTGGTACCCTTTCACGTCCAAATCTCTCAAACTCCGGGAGAGATTCTCAAAACCAAGGTTGACATGTTTCGAGTTCCTTTCAACATTTTGGAAATCCTGCTGAAACTTTGGACATTCTGGCGAAGGGTTCCCAATCCCCGACAAGACTGGTACCCTTTCACGTCCAAATCTCTCAAACTCCGGGAGAGATTCTCAAAACCAAGGTTGACATGTTTCGAGTTCCTCTCAACATTTTGGAAATCCCGCTGAAACTTTGGACATTCTGGCGAAGGGTTCCCAATCCCCGACAAGACTGGTACCCTTTCACGTCCAAATCTCTCAAACTCCGGGAGAGATTCTCAAAACCAAGGTTGACATGTTTCGAGTTCCTCTCAACATTTTGGAAATCCCGCTGAAACTTTGGACATTCTCGCGAAGGGTTCCCAATCCCCGACAAGACTGGTACCCTTTCACGTCCAAATCTCTCAAACTCCGGGAGAGATTCTCAAAACCAAGGTTGACATGTTTCGAGTTCCTCTCAACATTTTGGAAATCCCGCTGAAACTTTGGGCATTCTCGCGAAGGGTTCCCAATCCCCGACAAGACTGGTACCCTTTCACGTCCAAATCTCTCAAACTCCGGGAGAGATTCTCAAAACCAAGGTTGACATGTTTCGAGTTCCTTTCAACATTTTGGAAATCCCGCTGAAACTTTGGACATTCTGGCGAAGGGTTCCCAATCCCCGACAAGACTGGTACCCTTTCACGTCCAAATCTCTCAAACTCCGGGAGAGATTCTCAAAACCAAGGTTGACATGTTTTGAGTTCCTCTCAACATTTTGGAAATCCCGCTGAAACTTTGGACATTGTGGCGAAGGGTTCCCAATCCCCGACAAGACTGGTACCCTTTCACGTCCAAATCTCTCAAACTCCGGGAGAGATTCTCAAAACCAAGGTTGACATGTTTCGAGTTCCTCTCAACATTTTGGAAATCCCGCTGAAACTTTGGACATTCTCGCGAAGGGTTCCCAATCCCCGACAAGACTCGTACCCTTTCACGTCCAAATCTCTCAAACTCCGGGAGAGATTCTCAAAACCAAGGTTGACATGTTTCGAGTTCCTCTCAACATTTTGGAAATCCCGCTGAAACTTTGGACATTCTCGCGAAGGGTTCCCAATCCCCGACAAGACTGGTACCCTTTCACGTCCAAATCTCTCAAACTCCGGGAGAGATTCTCAAAACCAAGGTTGACATGTTTTGAGTTCCTCTCAACATTTTGGAAATCCCGCTGAAACTTTGGACATTCTCGCGAAGGGTTCCCAATCCCCGACAAGACTGGTACCCTTTCACGTCCAAATCTCTCAAACTCCGGGAGAGATTCTCAAAACCAAGGTTGACATGTTTTGAGTTCCTCTCAACATTTTGGAAATCCCGCTGAAACTTTGGACATTCTCGCGAAGGGTTCCCAATCCCCGACAAGACTGGTACCCTTTCACGTCCAAATCTCTCAAACTCCGGGAGAGATTCTCAAAACCAAGGTTGACATGTTTTGAGTTCCTCTCAACATTTTGGAAATCCCGCTGAAACTTTGGACATTCTGGCGAAGGGTTCCCAATCCCCGACAAGACTGGTACCCTTTCACGTCCAAATCTCTCAAACTCCGTGAGAGATTCTCAAAACCAAGGTTGACATGTTTCGAGTTCCTCTCAACATTTTGGAAATCCCGCTGAAACTTTGGACATTCTGGCGAAGGGTTCCCAATCCCCGACAAGACTGGTACCCTTTCACGTCCAAATCTCTCAAACTCCGGGAGAGATTCTCAAAACCAAGGTTGACATGTTTCGAGTTCCTCTCAACATTTTGGAAATCCCGCTGAAACTTTGGACATTCTGGCGAAGGGTTCCCAGTCCCCGACAAGACTGGTACCCTTTCACGTCCAAATCTCTCAAACTCCGGGAGAGATTCTCAAAACCAAGGTTGACATCTTTCGAGTTCCTTTCAACATTTTGGAAATCCCGCTGAAACTTTGGACATTCTGGCGAAGGGTTCCCAGTCCCCGACAAGACTGGTACCCTTTCACGTCCAAATCTCTCAAACTCCGGGAGAGATTCTCAAAACCAAGGTTGACATGTTTCGAGTTCCTCTCAACATTTTGGAAATCCCGCTGAAACTTTGGACATTCTCGCGAAGGGTTCCCAATCCCCGACAAGACTGGTACCCTTTCACGTCCAAATCTCTCAAACTCCGGGAGAGATTCTCAAAACCAAGGTTGACATGTTTCGAGTTCCTCTCAACATTTTGGAAATCCCGCTGAAACTTTGGACATTCTGGCGAAGGGTTCCCAATCCCCGACAAGACTGGTACCCTTTCACGTCCAAATCTCTCAAACTCCGGGAGAGATTCTCAAAACCAAGGTTGACATGTTTCGAGTTCCTCTCAACATTTTGGAAATCCTGCTGAAACTTTGGACATTCTCGCGAAGGGTTCCCAATCCCCGACAAGACTGGTACCCTTTCACGTCCAAATCTCTCAAACTCCGGGAGAGATTCTCAAAACCAAGGTTGACATGTTTCGAGTTCCTCTCAACATTTTGGAAATCCCGCTGAAACTTTGGACATTCTCGCGAAGGGTTCCGAATCCCCGACAAGACTGGTACCCTTTCACGTCCAAATCTCTCAAACTCCGGGAGAGATTCTCAAAACCAAGGTTGACATGTTTCGAGTTCCTTTCAACATTTTGGAAATCCCGCTGAAACTTTGGACATTCTGGCGAAGGGTTCCCAATCCCCGACAAGACTGGTACCCTTTCACGTCCAAATCTCTCAAACTCCGGGAGAGATTCTCAAAACCAAGGTTGACATGTTTCGAGTTCCTCTCAACATTTTGGAAATCCCGCTGAAACTTTGGACATTCTCGCGAAGGGTTCCCAATCCTCGACAAGACTGGTACCCTTTCACGTCCAAATCTCTCAAACTCCGGGAGAGATTCTCAAAACCAAGGTTGACATGTTTCGAGTTCCTCTCAACATTTTGGAAATCCCGCTGAAACTTTGGACATTCTGGCGAAGGGTTCCCAATCCCCGACAAGACTGGTACCCTTTCACGTCCAAATCTCTCAAACTCCGGGAGAGATTCTCAAAAGCAAGGCTGACATGTTTCGAGTTCCTCTCAACATTTTGGAAATCCCGCTGAAACTTTGGACATTCTCGCGAAGGGTTCCCAATCCCCGACAAGACTGGTACCCTTTCACGTCCAAATCTCTTAAACTCCGGGAGAGATTCTCAAAACCAAGGTTGACATGTTTCGAGTTCCTCTCAACATTTTGGAAATCCCGCTGAAACTCTGGACATTCTCGCGAAGGGTTCCCAATCCCCGACAAGACTGGTACCCATTCACGTCCAAATCTCTCAAACTCCGGGAGAGATTCTCAAAACCAAGGTTGACATGTTTCGAGTTCCTCTCAACATTTTGGAAATCCCGCTGAAACTTTGGATATTCTCGCGAAGGGTTCCCAATCCCCGACAAGACTGGTACCCTTTCACGTCCAAATCTCTCAAACTCCGGGAGAGATTCTCAAAACCAAGGTTGACATGTTTCGAGTTCCTCTCAACATTTTGGAAATCCTGCTGAAACTTTGGACATTCTCGCGAAGGGTTCCCAATCCCCGACAAGACTGGTACCCTTTCACGTCCAAATCTCTCAAACTCCGGGAGAGATTCTCAAAACCAAGGTTGACATGTTTCGAGTTCCTCTCAACATTTTGGAAATCCCGCTGAAACTTTGGACATTCTCGCGAAGGGTTCCCAATCCCCGACAAGACTGGTACCCTTTCACGTCCAAATCTCTCAAACTCCGGGAGAGATTCTCAAAACCAAGGTTGACATGTTTCGAGTTCCTTTCAACATTTTGGAAATCCCGCTGAAACTTTGGACATTCTGGCGAAGGGTTCCCAATCCCCGACAAGACTGGTACCCTTTCACGTCCAAATCTCTCAAACTCCGGGAGAGATTCTCAAAACCAAGGTTGACATGTTTCGAGTTCCTCTCAACATTTTGGAAATCCCGCTGAAACTTTGGACATTCTCGCGAAGGGTTCCCAATCCTCGACAAGACTGGTACCCTTTCACGTCCAAATCTCTCAAACTCCGGGAGAGATTCTCAAAACCAAGGTTGACATGTTTCGAGTTCCTCTCAACATTTTGGAAATCCCGCTGAAACTTTGGACATTCTGGCGAAGGGTTCCCAATCCCCGACAAGACTGGTACCCTTTCACGTCCAAATCTCTCAAACTCCGGGAGAGATTCTCAAAAGCAAGGCTGACATGTTTCGAGTTCCTCTCAACATTTTGGAAATCCCGCTGAAACTTTGGACATTCTCGCGAAGGGTTCCCAATCCCCGACAAGACTGGTACCCTTTCACGTCCAAATCTCTTAAACTCCGGGAGAGATTCTCAAAACCAAGGTTGACATGTTTCGAGTTCCTCTCAACATTTTGGAAATCCCGCTGAAACTCTGGACATTCTCGCGAAGGGTTCCCAATCCCCGACAAGACTGGTACCCATTCACGTCCAAATCTCTCAAACTCCGGGAGAGATTCTCAAAACCAAGGTTGACATGTTTCGAGTTCCTCTCAACATTTTGGAAATCCCGCTGAAACTTTGGATATTCTCGCGAAGGGTTCCCAATCCCCGACAAGACTGGTACCCTTTCACGTCCAAATCTCTCAAACTCCGGGAGAGATTCTCAAAACCAAGGTTGACATGTTTCGAGTTCCTCTCAACATTTTGGAAATCCTGCTGAAACTTTGGACATTCTGGCGAAGGGTTCCCAATCCCCGACAAGACTGGTACCCTTTCACGTCCAAATCTCTCAAACTCCGGGAGAGATTCTCAAAACCAAGGTTGACATGTTTCGAGTTCCTCTCAACATTTTGGAAATCCCGCTGAAACTTTGGACATTCTCGCGAAGGGTTCCCAATCCCCGACAAGACTGGTACCCTTTCACGTCCAAATCTCTCAAACTCCGGGAGAGATTCTCAAAACCAAGGTTGACATGTTTCGAGTTCCTTTCAACATTTTGGAAATCCCGCTGAAACTTTGGACATTCTGGCGAAGGGTTCCCAATCCCCGACAAGACTGGTACCCTTTCACGTCCAAATCTCTCAAACTCCGGGAGAGATTCTCAAAACCAAGGTTGACATGTTTCGAGTTCCTCTCAACATTTTGGAAATCCCGCTGAAACTTTGGACATTCTCGCGAAGGGTTCCCAATCCTCGACAAGACTGGTACCCTTTCACGTCCAAATCTCTCAAAATCCGGGAGAGATTCTCAAAACCAAGGTTGACATGTTTCGAGTTCCTCTCAACATTTTGGAAATCCCGCTGAAACTTTGGACATTCTGGCGAAGGGTTCCCAATCCCCGACAAGACTGGTACCCTTTCACGTCCAAATCTCTCAAACTCCGGGAGAGATTCTCAAAAGCAAGGCTGACATGTTTCGAGTTCCTCTCAACATTTTGGAAATCCCGCTGAAACTTTGGACATTCTCGCGAAGGGTTCCCAATCCCCGACAAGACTGGTACCCTTTCACGTCCAAATCTCTTAAACTCCGGGAGAGATTCTCAAAACCAAGGTTGACATGTTTCGAGTTCCTCTCAACATTTTGGAAATCCCGCTGAAACTCTGGACATTCTCGCGAAGGGTTCCCAATCCCCGACAAGACTGGTACCCATTCACGTCCAAATCTCTCAAACTCCGGGAGAGATTCTCAAAACCAAGGTTGACATGTTTCGAGTTCCTCTCAACATTTTGGAAATCCCGCTGAAACTTTGGATATTCTCGCGAAGGGTTCCCAATCCCCGACAAGACTGGTACCCTTTCACGTCCAAATCTCTCAAACTCCGGGAGAGATTCTCAAAACCAAGGTTGACATGTTTCGAGTTCCTCTCAACATTTTGGAAATCCCGCTGAAACTTTGGACATTCTCGCGAAGGGTTCCCAATCCCCGACAAGACTGGTACCCTTTCACGTCCAAATCTCTCAAACTCCGGGAGAGATTCTCAAAACCAAGGTTGACATGTTTCGAGTTCCTCTCAACATTTTGGAAATCCCGCTGAAACTTTGGGCATTCTCGCGAAGGGTTCCCAGTCCCCGACAAGACTGGTACCCTTTCACGTCCAAATCTCTCAAACTCCGGGAGAGATTCTCAAAACCAAGGTTGACATGTTTCGAGTTCCTCTCAACATTTTGGAAATCCCGCTGAAACTTTGGACCTTCTCGCGAAGGGTTCCCAATCCCCGACAAGACTGGTACCCTTTCACGTCCAAATCTCTCAAACTCCGGGAGAGATTCTCAAAACCAAGGTTGACATGTTTCGAGTTCCTCTCAACATTTTGGAAATCCCGCTGAAACTTTGGACATTCTCGCGAAGGGTTCCCTATCCCCGACAAGACTGGTACCCTCTCACGTCCAAATCTCTCAAACTCCGGGAAAGATTCTCAAAACCAAGGTTGACATGTTTCGAGTTCCTCTCAACATTTTGGAAATCCCGCTGAAACTTTGGACATTCTCGCGAAGGGTTCCCAATCCCCGACAAGACTGGTACCCTTTCACGTCCAAATCTCTCAAACTCCGGGAGAGATTCTCAAAACCAAGGTTGACATGTTTCGAGTTCCTTTCAACATTTTGGAAATCCCGCTGAAACTTTGGACATTCTGGCGAAGGGTTCCCAATCCCCGACAAGACTGGTACCCTTTCACGTCCAAATCTCTCAAACTCCGGGAGAGATTCTCAAAACCAAGGTTGACATGTTTTGAGTTCCTCTCAACATTTTGGAAATCCCGCTGAAACTTTGGACATTCTGGCGAAGGGTTCCCAATCCCCGACAAGACTGGTACCCTTTCACGTCCAAATCTCTCAAACTCCGGGAGAGATTCTCAAAACCAAGGTTGACATGTTTCGAGTTCCTCTCAACATTTTGGAAATCCCGCTGAAACTTTGGACATTCTCGCGAAGGGTTCCCAATCCCCGACAAGACTCGTACCCTTTCACGTCCAAATCTCTCAAACTCCGGGAGAGATTCTCAAAACCAAGGTTGACATGTTTCGAGTTCCTCTCAACATTTTGGAAATCCCGCTGAAACTTTGGACATTCTCGCGAAGGGTTCCCAATCCCCGACAAGACTGGTACCCTTTCACGTCCAAATCTCTCAAACTCCGGGAGAGATTCTCAAAACCAAGGTTGACATGTTTTGAGTTCCTCTCAACATTTTGGAAATCCCGCTGAAACTTTGGACATTCTCGCGAAGGGTTCCCAATCCCCGACAAGACTGGTACCCTTTCACGTCCAAATCTCTCAAACTCCGGGAGAGATTCTCAAAACCAAGGTTGACATGTTTTGAGTTCCTCTCAACATTTTGGAAATCCCGCTGAAACTTTGGACATTCTCGCGAAGTGTTCCCAATCCCCGACAAGACTGGTACCCTTTCACGTCCAAATCTCTCAAACTCCGGGAGAGATTCTCAAAACCAAGGTTGACATGTTTTGAGTTCCTCTCAACATTTTGGAAATCCCGCTGAAACTTTGGACATTCTGGCGAAGGGTTCCCAATCCCCGACAAGACTGGTACCCTTTCACGTCCAAATCTCTCAAACTCCGGGAGAGATTCTCAAAACCAAGGTTGACATGTTTCGAGTTCCTCTCAACATTTTGGAAATCCCGCTGAAACTTTGGACATTCTCGCGAAGGGTTCCCAATCCCCGACAAGACTGGTACCCTTTCACGTCCAAATCTCTAAAACTCCGGGAGAGATTCTCAAAACCAAGGTTGACATGTTTCGAGTTCCTCTCAACATTTTGGAAATCCCGCTGAAACTTTGGACATTCTCGCGAAGGGTTCCCAGTCCCCGACAAGACTGGTACCCTTTCACGTCCAAATCTCTCAAACTCCGGGAGAGATTCTCAAAACCAAGGTTGACATGTTTCGAGTTCCTTTCAACATTTTGGAAATCCCGCTGAAACTTTGGACATTCTGGCGAAGGGTTCCCAGTCCCCGACAAGACTGGTACCCTTTCACGTCCAAATCTCTCAAACTCCGGGAGAGATTCTCAAAACCAAGGTTGACATGTTTCGAGTTCCTTTCAACATTTTGGAAATCCCGCTGAAACTTTGGACATTCTCGCGAAGGGTTCCCAATCCCCGACAAGACTGGTACCCTTTCACGTCCAAATCTCTCAAACTCCGGGAGAGATTCTCAAAACCAAGGTTGACATGTTTCGAGTTCCTCTCAACATTTTGGAAATCCCGCTGAAACTTTGGACATTCTCGCGAAGGGTTCCCAATCCCCGACAAGACTGGTACCCTTTCACGTCCAAATCTCTCAAACTCCGGGAGAGATTCTCAAAACCAAGGTTGACATGTTTCGAGTTCCTCTCAACATTTTGGAAATCCTGCTGAAACTTTGGACATTCTCGCGAAGGGTTCCCAATCCCCGACAAGACTGGTACCCTTTCACGTCCAAATCTCTCAAACTCCGGGAAAGATTCTCAAAACCAAGGATGACATGTTTCGAGTTCCTCTCAACATTTTGGAAATCCCGCTGAAACTTTGGACATTCTCGCGAAGGGTTCCCAATCCCCGACAAGACTGGTACCCTTTCACGTCCAAATCTCTCAAACTCCGGGAGAGATTCTCAAAACCAAGGTTGACATGTTTCGAGTTCCTTTCAACATTTTGGAAATCCCGCTGAAACTTTGGACATTCTGGCGAAGGGTTCCCAATCCCCAACAAGACTGGTACCCTTTCACGTCCAAATCTCTCAAACTCCGGGAGAGATTCTCAAAACCAAGGTTGACATGTTTCGAGTTCCTCTCAACATTTTGGAAATCCCGCTGAAACTTTGGACATTCTCGCGAAGGGTTCCCAATCCTCGACAAGACTGGTACCCTTTCACGTCCAAATCTCTCAAACTCCGGGAGAGATTCTCAAAACCAAGGTTGACATGTTTCGAGTTCCTCTCAACATTTTGGAAATCCCGCTGAAACTTTGGGCATTCTCGCGATGGGTTCCCAATCCCCGACAAGACTGGTACCCTTTCACGTCCAAATCTCTCAAACTCCGGGAGAGATTCTCAAAACCAAGGTTGACATGTTTCGAGTTCCTCTCAACATTTTGGAAATCCCGCTGAAACTCTGGACATTCTCGCGAAGGGTTCCCAATCCCCGACAAGACTGGTACCCTTTCACGTCCAAATCTCTCAAACTCCGGGAGAGATTCTCAAAACCAAGGTTGACATGTTTCGAGTTCCTTTCAACATTTTGGAAATCCCGCTGAAACTTTGGATATTCTCGCGAAGGGTTCCCAATCCCCGACAAGACTGGTACCCTTTCACGTCCAAATCTCTCAAACTCCGGGAGAGATTCTCAAAACCAAGGTTGACATGTTTCGAGTTCCTCTCAACGTTTTGGAAATCCCGCTGAAACTTTGGACATTCTCGCGAAGGGTTCCCAGTCCCCGACAAGACTGGTACCCTTTCACGTCCAAATCTCTCAAACTCCGGGAGAGATTCTCAAAACCAAGGTTGACATGTTTCGAGTTCCTTTCAACATTTTGGAAATCCCGCTGAAACTTTGGACATTCTCGCGAAGGGTTCCCAATCCCCGACAAGACTGGTACCCTTTCACGTCCAAATCTCTCAAACTCCGGGAGAGATTCTCAAAACCAAGGTTGACATGTTTCGTGTTCCTCTCAACATTTTGGAAATCCCGCTGAAACTTTGGACATTCTCGCGAAGGGTTCCCTATCCCCGACAAGACTGGTACCCTTTCACGTCCAAATCTCTCAAACTCCGGGAGAGATTCTCAAAACCAAGGTTGACATGTTTTGAGTTCCTCTCAACATTTTGGAAATCCTGCTGAAACTTTGGACATTCTCGCGAAGGGTTCCCAATCCCCGACAAGACTGGTACCCTTTCACGTCCAAATCTCTCAAACTCCGGGAGAGATTCTCAAAACCAAGGTTGACATGTTTCGAGTTCCTTTCAACATTTTGGAAATCCCGCTGAAACTTTGGACATTCTGGCGAAGGGTTCCCAATCCCCGACAAGACTGGTACCCTTTCACGTCCAAATCTCTCAAACTCCGGGAGAGATTCTCAAAACCAAGGTTGACATGTTTCGAGTTCCTCTCAACATTTTGGAAATCCCGCTGAAACTTTGGACATTCTGGCGAAGGGTTCCCAATCCCCGACAAGACTGGTACCCTTTCACGTCCAAATCTCTCAAACTCCGGGAGAGATTCTCAAAACCAAGGTTGACATGTTTCGAGTTCCTCTCAACATTTTGGAAATCCCGCTGAAACTTTGGACATTCTCGCGAAGGGTTCCCAATCCCCGACAAGACTGGTACCCTTTCACGTCCAAATCTCTCAAACTCCGGGAAAGATTCTCAAAACCAAGGTTGACATGTTTCGAGTTCCTCTCAACATTTTGGAAATCCCGCTGAAACTTTGGACATTGTCGCGAAGGGTTCCCAATCCCCGACAAGACTGGTACCCTTTCACGTCCAAATCTCTCAAACTCCGGGAGAGATTCTCAAAACCAAGGTTGACATGTTTCGAGTTCCTTTCAACATTTTGGAAATCCAGCTGAAACTTTGGACATTCTGACGAAGGGTTCCCAATCCCCAACAAGACTGGTACCCTTTCACGTCCAAATCTCTCATACTCCGGGAAAGATTCTCAAAACCAAGGTTGACATGTTTCGAGTTCCTCTCAACATTTTGGAAATCCCGCTGAAACTTTGGACATTCTCGCGAAGGGTTCCCAATCCCCGACAAGACTGGTACCCTTTCACGTCCAAATCTCTCAAACTCCGGGAGAGATTCTCAAAACCAAGGTTGACATGTTTCGAGTTCCTTTCAACATTTTGGAAATCCTGCTGAAACTTTGGACATTCTGGCGAAGGGTTCCCAATCCCCGACAAGACTGGTACCCTTTCACGTCCAAATCTCTCAAACTCCGGGAGAGATTCTCAAAACCAAGGTTGACATGTTTCGAGTTCCTCTCAACATTTTGGAAATCCCGCTGAAACTTTGGACATTCTCGCGAAGGGTTCCCAATCCCCGACAAGACTGGTACCCTTTCACGTCCAAATCTCTCAAACTCCGGGAGAGATTCTCAAAACCAAGGTTGACATGTTTCGAGTTCCTCTCAACATTTTGGAAATCCCGCTGAAACTTTGGACATTCTCGCGAAGGGTTCCCAATCCCCGACAAGACTGGTACCCCCTCACGTCCAAATCTCTCAAACTCCGGGAGAGATTCTCAAAACCAAGGTTGACATGTTTCGAGTTCCTCTCAACATTTTGGAAATCCCGCTGAAACTTTGGACATTCTGGCGAAGGGTTCCCAATCCCCGACAAGACTGGTACCCTTTCACGTCCAAATCTCTCAAACTCCGGGAGAGATTCTCAAAACCAAGGTTGACATGTTTCGAGTTCCTTTCAACATTTTGGAAATCCCGCTGAAACTTTGGACATTCTGGCGAAGGGTTCCCAATCCCCAACAAGACTGGTACCCTTTCACGTCCAAATCTCTCAAACTCCGGGAGAGATTCTCAAAACCAAGGTTGACATGTTTCGAGTTCCTCTCAACATTTTGGAAATCCCGCTGAAACTTTGGACATTCTCGCGAAGGGTTCCCAATCCCCGACAAGACTGGTACCCTTTCACGTCCAAATCTCTCAAACTCCGGGAGAGATTCTCAAAACCAAGGTTGACATGTTTCGAGTTCCTTTCAACATTTTGGAAATCCTGCTGAAACTTTGGACATTCTGGCGAAGGGTTCCCAATCCCCGACAAGACTGGTACCCTTTCACGTCCAAATCTCTCAAACTCCGGGAGAGATTCTCAAAACCAAGGTTGACATGTTTCGAGTTCCTCTCAACATTTTGGAAATCCCGCTGAAACTTTGGACATTCTGGCGAAGGGTTCCCAATCCCCGACAAGACTGGTACCCTTTCACGTCCAAATCTCTCAAACTCCGGGAGAGATTCTCAAAACCAAGGTTGACATGTTTCGAGTTCCTCTCAACATTTTGGAAATCCCGCTGAAACTTTGGACATTCTCGCGAAGGGTTCCCAATCCCCGACAAGACTGGTACCCTTTCACGTCCAAATCTCTCAAACTCCGGGAGAGATTCTCAAAACCAAGGTTGACATGTTTCGAGTTCCTCTCAACATTTTGGAAATCCCGCTGAAACTTTGGGCATTCTCGCGAAGGGTTCCCAATCCCCGACAAGACTGGTACCCTTTCACGTCCAAATCTCTCAAACTCCGGGAGAGATTCTCAAAACCAAGGTTGACATGTTTCGAGTTCCTTTCAACATTTTGGAAATCCCGCTGAAACTTTGGACATTCTGGCGAAGGGTTCCCAATCCCCGACAAGACTGGTACCCTTTCACGTCCAAATCTCTCAAACTCCGGGAGAGATTCTCAAAACCAAGGTTGACATGTTTCGAGTTCCTCTCAACATTTTGGAAATCCCGCTGAAACTTTGGACATTCTCGCGAAGGGTTCCCAATCCCCGACAAGACTGGTACCCTTTCACGTCCAAATCTCTCAAACTCCGGGAGAGATTCTCAAAACCAAGGTTGACATGTTTCGAGTTCCTTTCAACATTTTGGAAATCCTGCTGAAACTTTGGACATTCTGGCGAAGGGTTCCCAATCCCCGACAAGACTGGTACCCTTTCACGTCCAAATCTCTCAAACTCCGGGAGAGATTCTCAAAACCAAGGTTGACATGTTTCGAGTTCCTCTCAACATTTTGGAAATCCCGCTGAAACTTTGGACATTCTGGCGAAGGGTTCCCAATCCCCGACAAGACTGGTACCCTTTCACGTCCAAATCTCTCAAACTCCGGGAGAGATTCTCAAAACCAAGGTTGACATGTTTCGAGTTCCTCTCAACATTTTGGAAATCCCGCTGAAACTTTGGACATTCTGGCGAAGGGTTCCCAATCCCCGACAAGACTGGTACCCTTTCACGTCCAAATCTCTCAAACTCCGGGAGAGATTCTCAAAACCAAGGTTGACATGTTTCGAGTTCCTCTCAACATTTTGGAAATCCCGCTGAAACTTTGGGCATTCTCGCGAAGGGTTCCCAATCCCCGACAAGACTGGTACCCTTTCACGTCCAAATCTCTCAAACTCCGGGAGAGATTCTCAAAACCAAGGTTGACATGTTTCGAGTTCCTTTCAACATTTTGGAAATCCCGCTGAAACTTTGGACATTCTGGCGAAGGGTTCCCAATCCCCGACAAGACTGGTACCCTTTCACGTCCAAATCTCTCAAACTCCGGGAGAGATTCTCAAAACCAAGGTTGACATGTTTTGAGTTCCTCTCAACATTTTGGAAATCCCGCTGAAACTTTGGACATTGTGGCGAAGGGTTCCCAATCCCCGACAAGACTGGTACCCTTTCACGTCCAAATCTCTCAAACTCCGGGAGAGATTCTCAAAACCAAGGTTGACATGTTTCGAGTTCCTCTCAACATTTTGGAAATCCCGCTGAAACTTTGGACATTCTCGCGAAGGGTTCCCAATCCCCGACAAGACTCGTACCCTTTCACGTCCAAATCTCTCAAACTCCGGGAGAGATTCTCAAAACCAAGGTTGACATGTTTCGAGTTCCTCTCAACATTTTGGAAATCCCGCTGAAACTTTGGACATTCTCGCGAAGGGTTCCCAATCCCCGACAAGACTGGTACCCTTTCACGTCCAAATCTCTCAAACTCCGGGAGAGATTCTCAAAACCAAGGTTGACATGTTTTGAGTTCCTCTCAACATTTTGAAATCCCGCTGAAACTTTGGACATTCTCGCGAAGGGTTCCCAATCCCCGACAAGACTGGTACCCTTTCACGTCCAAATCTCTCAAACTCCGGGAGAGATTCTCAAAACCAAGGTTGACATGTTTTGAGTTCCTCTCAACATTTTGGAAATCCCGCTGAAACTTTGGACATTCTCGCGAAGGGTTCCCAATCCCCGACAAGACTGGTACCCTTTCACGTCCAAATCTCTCAAACTCCGGGAGAGATTCTCAAAACCAAGGTTGACATGTTTTGAGTTCCTCTCAACATTTTGGAAATCCCGCTGAAACTTTGGACATTCTGGCGAAGGGTTCCCAATCCCCGACAAGACTGGTACCCTTTCACGTCCAAATCTCTCAAACTCCGTGAGAGATTCTCAAAACCAAGGTTGACATGTTTCGAGTTCCTCTCAACATTTTGGAAATCCCGCTGAAACTTTGGACATTCTGGCGAAGGGTTCCCAATCCCCGACAAGACTGGTACCCTTTCACGTCCAAATCTCTCAAACTCCGGGAGAGATTCTCAAAACCAAGGTTGACATGTTTCGAGTTCCTCTCAACATTTTGGAAATCCCGCTGAAACTTTGGACATTCTCGCGAAGGGTTCCCAGTCCCCGACAAGACTGGTACCCTTTCACGTCCAAATCTCTCAAACTCCGGGAGAGATTCTCAAAACCAAGGTTGACATGTTTCGAGTTCCTTTCAACATTTTGGAAATCCCGCTGAAACTTTGGACATTCTGGCGAAGGGTTCCCAGTCCCCGACAAGACTGGTACCCTTTCACGTCCAAATCTCTCAAACTCCGCGAGAGATTCTCAAAACCAAGGTTGACATGTTTCGAGTTCCTCTCAACATTTTGGAAATCCCGCTGAAACTTTGGACATTCTCGCGAAGGGTTCCCAATCCTCGACAAGACTGGTACCCTTTCACGTCCAAATCTCTCAAACTCCGGGAGAGATTCTCAAAACCAAGGTTGACATGTTTCGAGTTCCTCTCAACATTTTGGAAATCCCGCTGAAACTTTGGACATTCTGGCGAAGGGTTCCCAATCCCCGACAAGACTGGTACCCTTTCACGTCCAAATCTCTCAAACTCCGGGAGAGATTCTCAAAAGCAAGGCTGACATGTTTCGAGTTCCTCTCAACATTTTGGAAATCCCGCTGAAACTTTGGACATTCTCGCGAAGGGTTCCCAATCCCCGACAAGACTGGTACCCTTTCACGTCCAAATCTCTTAAACTCCGGGAGAGATTCTCAAAACCAAGGTTGACATGTTTCGAGTTCCTCTCAACATTTTGGAAATCCCGCTGAAACTCTGGACATTCTCGCGAAGGGTTCCCAATCCCCGACAAGACTGGTACCCATTCACGTCCAAATCTCTCAAACTCCGGGAGAGATTCTCAAAACCAAGGTTGACATGTTTCGAGTTCCTCTCAACATTTTGGAAATCCCGCTGAAACTTTGGATATTCTCGCGAAGGGTTCCCAATCCCCGACAAGACTGGTACCCTTTCACGTCCAAATCTCTCAAACTCCGGGAGAGATTCTCAAAACCAAGGTTGACATGTTTCGAGTTCCTCTCAACATTTTGGAAATCCCGCTGAAACTTTGGACATTCTCGCGAAGGGTTCCCAATCCCCGACAAGACTGGTACCCTTTCACGTCCAAATCTCTCAAACTCCGGGAGAGATTCTCAAAACCAAGGTTGACATGTTTCGAGTTCCTCTCAACATTTTGGAAATCCCGCTGAAACTTTGGACATTCTCGCGAAGGGTTCCCAGTCCCCGACAAGACTGGTACCCTTTCACGTCCAAATCTCTCAAACTCCGGGAGAGATTCTCAAAACCAAGGTTGACATGTTTCGAGTTCCTCTCAACATTTTGGAAATCCCGCTGAAACTATGGACCTTCTCGCGAAGGGTTCCCAATCCCCGACAAGACTGGTACCCTTTCACGTCCAAATCTCTCAAACTCCGGGAGAGATTCTCAAAACCAAGGTTGACATGTTTCGAGTTCCTCTCAACATTTTGGAAATCCCGCTGAAACTTTGGACATTCTCGCGAAGGGTTCCCTATCCCCGACAAGACTGGTACCCTCTCACGTCCAAATCTCTCAAACTCCGGGAGAGATTCTCAAAACCAAGGTTGACATGTTTCGAGTTCCTCTCAACATTTTGGAAATCCCGCTGAAACTTTGGACATTCTGGCGAAGGGTTCCCAATCCCCGACAAGACTGGTACCCTTTCACGTCCAAATCTCTCAAATTCCGGGAGAGATTCTCAAAACCAAGGTTGACATGTTTCGAGTTCCTCTCAACATTTTGGAAATCCCGCTGAAACTTTGGACATTCTCGCGAAGGGTTCCCAATCCCCGACAAGACTCGTACCCTTTCACGTCCAAATCTCTCAAACTCCGGGAGAGATTCTCAAAACCAAGGTTGACATGTTTCGAGTTCCTCTCAACATTTTGGAAATCCCGCTGAAACTTTGGACATTCTCGCGAAGGGTTCCCAATCCCCGACAAGACTGGTACCCTTTCACGTCCAAATCTCTCAAACTCCGGGAGAGATTCTCAAAACCAAGGTTGACATGTTTTGAGTTCCTCTCAACATTTTGGAAATCCCGCTGAAACTTTGGACATTCTCGCGAAGGGTTCCCAATCCCCGACAAGACTGGTACCCTTTCACGTCCAAATCTCTCAAACTCCGGGAGAGATTCTCAAAACCAAGGTTGACATGTTTTGAGTTCCTCTCAACATTTTGGAAATCCCGCTGAAACTTTGGACATTCTCGCGAAGTGTTCCCAATCCCCGACAAGACTGGTACCCTTTCACGTCCAAATCTCTCAAACTCCGGGAGAGATTCTCAAAACCAAGGTTGACATGTTTCGTGTTCCTCTCAACATTTTGGAAATCCCGCTGAAACTTTGGACATTCTCGCGAAGGGTTCCCTATCCCCGACAAGACTGGTACCCTTTCACGTCCAAATCTCTCAAACTCCGGGAGAGATTCTCAAAACCAAGGTTGACATGTTTTGAGTTCCTCTCAACATTTTGGAAATCCTGCTGAAACTTTGGACATTCTCGCGAAGGGTTCCCAATCCCCGACAAGACTGGTACCCTTTCACGTCCAAATCTCTCAAACTCCGGGAGAGATTCTCAAAACCAAGGTTGACATGTTTCGAGTTCCTTTCAACATTTTGGAAATCCCGCTGAAACTTTGGACATTCTGGCGAAGGGTTCCCAATCCCCGACAAGACTGGTACCCTTTCACGTCCAAATCTCTCAAACTCCGGGAGAGATTCTCAAAACCAAGGTTGACATGTTTCGAGTTCCTCTCAACGTTTTGGAAATCCCGCTGAAACTTTGGACATTCTGGCGAAGGGTTCCCAATCCCCGAAAAGACTGGTACCCTTTCACGTCCAAATCTCTCAAACTCCGGGAGAGATTCTCAAAACCAAGGTTGACATGTTTCGAGTTCCTCTCAACATTTTGGAAATCCCGCTGAAACTTTGGACATTCTGGCGAAGGGTTCCCAATCCCCGACAAGACTGGTACCCTTTCACGTCCAAATCTCTCAAACTCCGGGAGAGATTCTCAAAAGCAAGGCTGACATGTTTCGAGTTCCTCTCAACATTTTGGAAATCCCGCTGAAACTTTGGGCATTCTCGCGAAGGGTTCCCAATCCCCGACAAGACTGGTACCCTTTCACGTCCAAATCTCTCAAACTCCGGGAGAGATTCTCAAAACCAAGGTTGACATGTTTCGAGTTCCTCTCAACATTTTGGAAATCCCGCTGAAACTTTGGACATTCTCGCGAAGGGTTGCCAATCCCCGACAAGACTGGTACCCTTTCACGTCCAAATCTCTCAAACTCCGGGAAAGATTCTCAAAACCAAGGTTGACATGTTTCGAGTTCCTCTCAACATTTTGGAAATCCCGCTGAAACTTTGGACATTCTCGCGAAGGGTTCCCAATCCCCGACAAGACTGGTACCCTTTCACGTCCAAATCTCTCAAACTCCGGGAGAGATTCTCAAAACCAAGGTTGACATGTTTCGAGTTCCTTTCAACATTTTGGAAATCCCGCTGAAACTTTGGACATTCTGACGAAGGGTTCCCAATCCCCAACAAGACTGGTACCCTTTCACGTCCAAATCTCTCATACTCCGGGAAAGATTCTCAAAACCAAGGTTGACATGTTTCGAGTTCCTCTCAACATTTTGGAAATCCCGCTGAAACTTTGGACATTCTGGCGAAGGGTTCCCAATCCCCGACAAGACTGGTACCCTTTCACGTCCAAATCTCTCAAACTCCGGGAGAGATTCTCAAAACCAAGGTTGACATGTTTCGAGTTCCTTTCAACATTTTGGAAATCCTGCTGAAACTTTGGACATTCTGGCGAAGGGTTCCCAATCCCCGACAAGACTGGTACCCTTTCACGTCCAAATCTCTCAAACTCCGGGAGAGATTCTCAAAACCAAGGTTGACATGTTTCGAGTTCCTCTCAACATTTTGGAAATCCCGCTGAAACTTTGGACATTCTCGCGAAGGGTTCCCAATCCCCGACAAGACTGGTACCCTTTCACGTCCAAATCTCTCAAACTCCGGGAGAGATTCTCAAAACCAAGGTTGACATGTTTCGAGTTCCTCTCAACATTTTGGAAATCCCGCTGAAACTTTGGACATTCTCGCGAAGGGTTCCCAATCCCCGACAAGACTGGTACCCTTTCACGTCCAAATCTCTCAAACTCCGGGAGAGATTCTCAAAACCAAGGTTGACATGTTTCGAGTTCCTTTCAACATTTTGGAAATCCCGCTGAAACTTTGGACATTCTGACGAAGGGTTCCCAATCCCCAACAAGACTGGTACCCTTTCACGTCCAAATCTCTCATACTCCGGGAAAGATTCTCAAAACCAAGGTTGACATGTTTCGAGTTCCTCTCAACATTTTGGAAATCCCGCTGAAACTTTGGACATTCTGGCGAAGGGTTCCCAATCCCCGACAAGACTGGTACCCTTTCACGTCCAAATCTCTCAAACTCCGGGAGAGATTCTCAAAACCAAGGTTGACATGTTTCGAGTTCCTTTCAACATTTTGGAAATCCTGCTGAAACTTTGGACATTCTGGCGAAGGGTTCCCAATCCCCGACAAGACTGGTACCCTTTCACGTCCAAATCTCTCAAACTCCGGGAGAGATTCTCAAAACCAAGGTTGACATGTTTCGAGTTCCTCTCAACATTTTGGAAATCCCGCTGAAACTTTGGACATTCTCGCGAAGGGTTCCCAATCCCCGACAAGACTGGTACCCTTTCACGTCCAAATCTCTCAAACTCCGGGAGAGATTCTCAAAACCAAGGTTGACATGTTTCGAGTTCCTCTCAACATTTTGGAAATCCCGCTGAAACTTTGGACATTCTCGCGAAGGGTTCCCAATCCCCGACAAGACTGGTACCCTTTCACGTCCAAATCTCTCAAACTCCGGGAGAGATTCTCAAAACCAAGGTTGACATGTTTCGAGTTCCTCTCAACATTTTGGAAATCCCGCTGAAACTTTGGACATTCTCGCGAAGGGTTCCCAATCCCCGACAAGACTGGTACCCTTTCACGTCCAAATCTCTCAAACTCCGGGAGAGATTCTCAAAACCAAGGTTGACATGTTTCGAGTTCCTCTCAACATTTTGGAAATCCCGCTGAAACTTTGGACATTCTGGCGAAGGGTTCCCAATCCCCAACAAGACTGGTACCCTTTCACGTCCAAATCTCTCAAACTCCGGGAGAGATTCTCAAAACCAAGGTTGACATGTTTCGAGTTCCTCTCAACATTTTGGAAATCCCGCTGAAACTTTGGACATTCTCGCGAAGGGTTCCCAATCCCCGACAAGACTGGTACCCTTTCACGTCCAAATCTCTCAAACTCCGGGAGAGATTCTCAAAACCAAGGTTGACATGTTTCGAGTTCCTCTCAACATTTTGGAAATCCCGCTGAAACTTTGGACATTCTCGCGAAGGGTTCCCAATCCCCGACAAGACTGGTACCCTTTCACGTCCAAATCTCTCAAACTCCGGGAGAGATTCTCAAAACCAAGGTTGACATGTTTCGAGTTCCTCTCAACATTTTGGAAATCCTGCTGAAACTTTGGACATTCTCGCGAAGGGTTCCCAATCCCCGACAAGACTGGTACCCTTTCACGTCCAAATCTCTCAAACTCCGGGAAAGATTCTCAAAACCAAGGTTGACATGTTTCGAGTTCCTCTCAACATTTTGGAAATCCCGCTGAAACTTTGGACATTCTCGCGAAGGGTTCCCAATCCCCGACAAGACTGGTACCCTTTCACGTCCAAATCTCTCAAACTCCGGGAGAGATTCTCAAAACCAAGGTTGACATGTTTCGAGTTCCTCTCAACATTTTGGAAATCCCGCTGAAACTTTGGACATTCTCGCGAAGGGTTCCCAATCCCCGACAAGACTGGTACCCTTTCACGTCCAAATCTCTCAAACTCCGGGAGAGATTCTCAAAACCAAGGTTGACATGTTTCGAGTTCCTCTCAACATTTTGGAAATCCCGCTGAAACTTTGGACATTCTGGCGAAGGGTTCCCAATCCCCGACAAGACTGGTACCCTTTCACGTCCAAATCTCTCAAACTCCGGGAGAGATTCTCAAAACCAAGGTTCACATGTTTCGAGTTCCTCTCAACATTTTGGAAATCCCGCTGAAACTTTGGACATTCTCGCGAAGGGTTCCCAATCCCCGACAAGACTGGTACCCTTTCACGTCCAAATCTCTCAAACTCCGGGAGAGATTCTCAAAACCAAGGTTGACATGTTTTGAGTTCCTCTCAACATTTTGGAAATCCCGCTGAAACTTTGGACATTCTCGCGAAGGGTTCCCAATCCCCGACAAGACTGGTACCCTTTCACGTCCAAATCTCTCAAACTCCGGGAGAGATTCTCAAAACCAAGGTTGACATGTTTCGAGTTCCTTTCAACATTTTGGAAATCCCGCTGAAACTTTGGACATTCTCGCGAAGGGTTCCCAATCCCCGACAAGACTGGTACCCTTTCACGTCCAAATCTCTCAAACTCCGGGAGAGATTCTCAAAACCGAGGTTGACATGTTTCGAGTTCCTTTCAACATTTTGGAAATCCCGCTGAAACTTTGGACATTCTCGCAAAGGGTTCCCAATCCCCGACAAGACTGGTACCCTTTCACGTCCAAATCTCTCAAACTCCGGGAGAGATTCTCAAAACCGAGGTTGACATGTTTCGAGTTCCTCTCAACATTTTGGAAATCCCGCTGAAACTTTGGACATTCTGGCGAAGGGTTCCCAATCCCCGACAAGACTGGTACCCTTTCACGTCCAGATCTCTCAAACTCCGGGAGAGATTCTCAAAACCAAGGTTGACATGTTTCGAGTTCCTCTCAACATTTTGGAAATCCCGCTGAAACTTTGGACATTCTCGCGAAGGGTTCCCAATCCCCGACAAGACTGGTACCCTTTCACGTCCAAATCTCTCAAACTCCGGGAGAGATTCTCAAAACCAAGGTTGACATGTTTCGAGTTCCTTTCAACATTTTGGAAATCCCGCTGAAACTTTGGACATTCTGGCGAAGGGTTCCCAATCCCCAACAAGACTGGTACCCTTTCACGTCCAAATCTCTCAAACTCCGGGAGAGATTCTCAAAACCAAGGTTGACATGTTTCGAGTTCCTCTCAACATTTTGGAAATCCCGCTGAAACTTTGGACATTCTCGCGAAGGGTTCCCAATCCCCGACAAGACTGGTACCCTTTCACGTCCAAATCTCTCAAACTCCGGGAGAGATTCTCAAAACCAAGGTTGACATGTTGCGAGTTCCTCTCAACATTTTGGAAATCCCGCTGAAACTTTGGACATTCTCGCGAAGGGTTCCCAATCCCCGACAAGACTGGTACCCTTTCACGTCCAAATCTCTCAAACTCCGGGAGAGATTCTCAAAACCAAGGTTGACATGTTTCGAGTTCCTCTCAACATTTTGGAAATCCCGCTGAAACTTTGGACATTCTCGCGAAGGGTTCCCAATCCCCGACAAGACTGGTACCCTTTCACGTCCAAATCTCTCAAACTCCGGGAAAGATTCTCAAAACCAAGGTTGACATGTTTCGAGTTCCTCTCAACATTTTGGAAATCCCGCTGAAACTTTGGACATTCTCGCGAAGGGTTCCCAATCCCCGACAAGACTGGTACCCTTTCACGTCCAAATCTCTCAAACTCCGGGAGAGATTCTCAAAACCAAGGTTGACATGTTTCGAGTTCCTTTCAACATTTTGGAAATCCCGCTGAAACTTTGGACATTCTCGCGAAGGGTTCCCAATCCCCGACAAGACTGGTACCCTTTCACGTCCAAATCTCTCAAACTCCGGGAGAGATTCTCAAAACCAAGGTTGACATGTTTCGAGTTCCTCTCAACATTTTGGAAATCCCGCTGAAACTTTGGACATTCTCGCGAAGGGTTCCCAATCCCCGACAAGACTGGTACCCTTTCACGTCCAAATCTCTCAAACTCCGGGAGAGATTCTCAAAACCAAGGTTGACATGTTTCGAGTTCCTCTCAACATTTTGGAAATCCCGCTGAAACTTTGGACATTCTCGCGAAGGGTTCCCAATCCCCGACAAGACTGGTACCCTTTCACGTCCAAATCTCTCAAACTCCGGGAGAGATTCTCAAAACCAAGGTTGACATGTTTCGAGTTCCTCTCAACATTTTGGAAATCCCGCTGAAACTTTGGACATTCTCGCGAAGGGTTCCCAATCCCCGACAAGACTGGTACCCTTTCACGTCCAAATCTCTCAAACTCCGGGAGAGATTCTCAAAACCAAGGTTGACATGTTTCGAGTTCCTCTCAACATTTTGGAAATCCCGCTGAAACTTTGGACATTCTCGCGAAGGGTTCCCAATCCCCGACAAGACTGGTACCCTTTCACGTCCAAATCTCTCAAACTCCGGGAGAGATTCTCAAAACCAAGGTTGACATGTTTCGAGTTCCTTTCAACATTTTGGAAATCCCGCTGAAACTTTGGACATTCTCGCGAAGGGTTCCCAATCCCCGACAAGACTGGTACCCTTTCACGTCCAAATCTCTCAAACTCCGGGAGAGATTCTCAAAACCGAGGTTGACATGTTTCGAGTTCCTTTCAACATTTTGGAAATCCCGCTGAAACTTTGGACATTCTCGCAAAGGGTTCCCAATCCCCGACAAGACTGGTACCCTTTCACGTCCAAATCTCTCAAACTCCGGGAGAGATTCTCAAAACCGAGGTTGACATGTTTCGAGTTCCTCTCAACATTTTGGAAATCCCGCTGAAACTTTGGACATTCTCGCGAAGGGTTCCCAATCCCCGACAAGACTGGTACCCTTTCACGTCCAAATCTCTCAAACTCCGGGAGAGATTCTCAAAACCAAGGTTGACATGTTTCGAGTTCCTCTCAACATTTTGGAAATCCCGCTGAAACTTTGGACATTCTCGCGAAGGGTTCCAAATCCCCGACAAGACTGGTACCCTTTCACGTCCAAATCTCTTAAACTCCGGGAGAGATTCTCAAAACCAAGGTTGACATGTTTCGAGTTCCTCTCAACATTTTGGAAATCTCGATGAAACTTTGGGCATTCTCGCGAAGTGTTCCCAATCCCCGACAAGACTGGTACCCTTTCACGTCCAAATCTCTCAAACTCCGGGAGAGATTCTCAAAACCAAGGTTGACATGTTTGGAGTTCCTCTCAACATTTTGGAAATCCCGCTGAAACTTTGGACATTCTCGCGAAGGGTTCCCAATCCCCGACAAGACTGGTACCCTTTCACGTCCAAATCTCTCAAACTCCGGGAGAGATTCTCAAAACCAAGGTTGACATGTTTCGAGTTCCTCTCAACATTTTGGAAATCCCGCTGAAACTTTGGACATTCTCGCGAAGGGTTCCCAATCCCCGACAAGACTGGTACCCTTTCACGTCCAAATCTCTCAAACTCCGGGAGAGATTCTCAAAACCAAGGTTGACATGTTTCGAGTTCCTCCCAACATTTTGGAAATCCCGCTGAAACTTTGGACATTCTCGCGAAGGGTTCCCAATCCCCGACAAGACTGGTACCCTTTCACGTCCAAATCTCTCAAACTCCGGGAGAGATTCTCAAAACCAAGGTTGACATGTTTCGAGTTCCTCTCAACATTTTGGAAATCCCGCTGAAACTTTGGACATTCTGGCGAAGGGTTCCCAATCCCCGACAAGACTGGTACCCTTTCACGTCCAAATCTCTCAAACTCCGGGAGGGATTCTCAAAACCAAGGTTGACATGTTTCGAGTTCCTCTCAACATTTTGGAAATCCCGCTGAAACTTTGGACATTCTCGCGAAGGGTTCCCAATCCCCGACAAGACTGGTACCCTTTCACGTCCAAATCTCTCAAACTCCGGGAGAGATTCTCAAAACCAAGGTTGACATGTTTCGAGTTCCTCTCAACATTTTGGAAATCTCGCTGAAACTTTGGACATTCTCGCAAAGGGTTCCCAATCCCCGACAAGATCTTTACCCTTTCACGTCCAAATCTCTCAAACTCCGGGAGAGATTCTCAAAACCAAGGTTGACATGTTTCGAGTTCCTCTCAACATTTTGGAAATCCCGCTGAAACTTTGGACATTCTCGCGAAGGGTTCCCAATCCCCGACAAGACTGGTACCCTTTCACGTCCAAATCTCTTAAACTCCGGGAGAGATTCTCAAAACCAAGGTTGACATGTTTCGAGTTCCTCTCAACATTTTGGAAATCCCGCTGAAACTTTGGACATTCTCGCGAAGGGTTCCCAATCCCCGACAAGACTGGTACCCTTTCACGTCCAAATCTCTCAAACTCTGGGAGAGATTCTCAAAACCAAGGTTGACATGTTTCGAGTTCCTCTCAACATTTTGGAAATCCTGCTGAAACTTTGGACATTCTCGCGAAGGGTTCCCAATCCCCGACAAGACTGGTACCCTTTCACGTCCAAATCTCTCAAACTCCGGGAGAGGTTCTCAAAACCAAGGTTGACATGTTTCGAGTTCCTCTCAACATTTTGGAAATCCCGCTGAAACTTTGGACATTCTCGCGAAGGGTTCCCAATCCCCGACAAGACTGGTACCCTTTCACGTCCAAATCTCTCAAACTCCGGGAGAGATTCTCAAAACCGAGGTTGACATGTTTCGAGTTCCTCTCAACATTTTGGAAATCCTGCTGAAACTTTGGACATTCTCGCAAAGGGTTCCCAATCCCCGACAAGACTGGTACCCTTTCACGTCCAAATCTCTCAAACTCCGGGAGAGATTCTCAAAACCAAGGTTGACATGTTTCGAGTTCCTCTCAACATTTTGGAAATCCCGCTGAAACTTTGGACATTCTGGCGAAGGGTTCCCAATCCCCGACAAGACTGGTACCCTTTCACGTCCAAATCTCTCAAATTCCGGGAGGGATTCTCAAAACCAAGGTTGACATGTTTCGAGTTCCTCTCAACATTTTGGAAATCCCGCTGAAACTTTGGGCATTCTCGCGAAGTGTTCCCAATCCCCGACAAGACTGGTACCCTTTCACGTCCAAATCTCTCAAACTCCGGGAGAGATTCTCAAAACCAAGGTTGACATGTTTGGAGTTCCTCTCAACATTTTGGAAATCCCGCTGAAACTTTGGACATTCTCGCGAAGGGTTCCCAATCCCCGACAAGACTGGTACCCTTTCACGTCCAAATCTCTCAAACTCCGGGAGAGATTCTCAAAACCAAGGTTGACATGTTTCGAGTTCCTCTCAACATTTTGGAAATCCCGCTGAAACTTTGGACATTCTCGCGAAGGGTTCCCAATCCCCGACAAGACTGGTACCCTTTCACGTCCAAATCTCTCAAACTCCGGGAGAGATTCTCAAAACCAAGGTTGACATGTTTCGAGTTCCTCTCAACATTTTGGAAATCCCGCTGAAACTTTGGACATTCTCGCGAAGGGTTCCCAATCCCCGACAAGACTGGTACCCTTTCACGTCCAAATCTCTCAAACTCCGGGAGAGATTCTCAAAACCAAGGTTGACATGTTTCGAGTTCCTCTCAACATTTTGGAAATCCCGCTGAAACTTTGGACATTCTGGCGAAGGGTTCCCAATCCCCGACAAGACTGGTACCCTTTCACGTCCAAATCTCTCAAACTCCGGGAGGGATTCTCAAAACCAAGGTTGACATGTTTCGAGTTCCTCTCAACATTTTGGAAATCCC
This sequence comes from Streptopelia decaocto, assembly GCF_964273445.1. Lineage (NCBI taxonomy): Eukaryota > Metazoa > Chordata > Aves > Columbiformes > Columbidae > Streptopelia > Streptopelia decaocto. The sequence continues at coordinate 887,296 of NW_028116102.1, forward strand.
GCTGAAACTTTGGACATTCTCGCGAAGGGTTCCCAATCCCCGACAAGACTGGTACCCTTTCACGTCCAAATCTCTCAAACTCCGGGAGAGATTCTCAAAACCAAGGTTGACATGTTTCGAGTTCCTCTCAACATTTTGGAAATCTCGCTGAAACTTTGGACATTCTCGCAAAGGGTTCCCAATCCCCGACAAGATCTTTACCCTTTCACGTCCAAATCTCTCAAACTCCGGGAGAGATTCTCAAAACCAAGGTTGACATGTTTCGAGTTCCTCTCAACATTTTGGAAATCCCGCTGAAACTTTGGACATTCTCGCGAAGGGTTCCCAATCCCCGACAAGACTGGTACCCTTTCACGTCCAAATCTCTTAAACTCCGGGAGAGATTCTCAAAACCAAGGTTGACATGTTTCGAGTTCCTCTCAACATTTTGGAAATCCCGCTGAAACTTTGGACATTCTCGCGAAGGGTTCCCAATCCCCGACAAGACTGGTACCCTTTCACGTCCAAATCTCTCAAACTCTGGGAGAGATTCTCAAAACCAAGGTTGACATGTTTCGAGTTCCTCTCAACATTTTGGAAATCCTGCTGAAACTTTGGACATTCTCGCGAAGGGTTCCCAATCCCCGACAAGACTGGTACCCTTTCACGTCCAAATCTCTCAAACTCCGGGAGAGGTTCTCAAAACCAAGGTTGACATGTTTCGAGTTCCTCTCAACATTTTGGAAATCCCGCTGAAACTTTGGACATTCTCGCGAAGGGTTCCCAATCCCCGACAAGACTGGTACCCTTTCACGTCCAAATCTCTCAAACTCCGGGAGAGATTCTCAAAACCGAGGTGACATGTTTCGAGTTCCTCTCAACATTTTGGAAATCCTGCTGAAACTTTGGACATTCTCGCAAAGGGTTCCCAATCCCCGACAAGACTGGTACCCTTTCACGTCCAAATCTCTCAAACTCCGGGAGAGATTCTCAAAACCAAGGTTGACATGTTTCGAGTTCCTCTCAACATTTTGGAAATCCCGCTGAAACTTTGGACATTCTGGCGAAGGGTTCCCAATCCCCGACAAGACTGGTACCCTTTCACGTCCAAATCTCTCAAATTCCGGGAGGGATTCTCAAAACCAAGGTTGACATGTTTCGAGTTCCTCTCAACATTTTGGAAATCCCGCTGAAACTTTGGGCATTCTCGCGAAGTGTTCCCAATCCCCGAAAAGACTGGTACCCTTTCACGTCCAAATCTCTCAAACTCCGGGAGAGATTCTCAAAACCAAGGTTGACATGTTTTGAGTTCCTCTCAACATTTTGGAAATCCCGCTGAAACTTTGGACATTCTCGCAAAGGGTTCCCAATCCCCGACAAGACTGGTACCCTTTCACGTCCAAATCTCTCAAACTCCGGGAGAGATTCTCAAAACCAAGGTTGACATGTTTCGAGTTCCTCTCAACATTTTGGAAATCCCACTGAAACTTTGGACATTCTCGCGAAGGGTTCCCAATCCCCGACAAGACTGGTACCCTTTCACGTCCAAATCTCTCAAACTCCGGGAGAGATTCTCAAAACCAAGGTTGACATGTTTCGAGTTCCTCTCAACATTTTGGAAATCCCGCTGAAACTTTGGACATTCTGGCGAAGGGTTCCCAATCCCCGACAAGACTGGTACCCTTTCACGTCCAAATCTCTCAAACTCCGGGAGGGATTCTCAAAACCAAGGTTGACATGTTTCGAGTTCCTCTCAACATTTTGGAAATCCCGCTGAAACTTTGGACATTCTCGCGAAGGGTTCCCAATCCCCGACAAGACTGGTACCCTTTCACGTCCAAATCTCTCAAACTCCGGGAGAGATTCTCAAAACCAAGGTTGACATGTTTCGAGTTCCTCTCAACATTTTGGAAATCTCGCTGAAACTTTGGACATTCTCGCAAAGGGTTCCCAATCCCCGACAAGATCTTTACCCTTTCACGTCCAAATCTCTCAAACTCCGGGAGAGATTCTCAAAACCAAGGTTGACATGTTTCGAGTTCCTCTCAACATTTTGGAAATCCCGCTGAAACTTTGGACATTCTCGCGAAGGGTTCCCAATCCCCGACAAGACTGGTACCCTTTCACGTCCAAATCTCTTAAACTCCGGGAGAGATTCTCAAAACCAAGGTTGACATGTTTCGAGTTCCTCTCAACATTTTGGAAATCCCGCTGAAACTTTGGACATTCTCGCGAAGGGTTCCCAATCCCCGACAAGACTGGTACCCTTTCACGTCCAAATCTCTCAAACTCTGGGAGAGATTCTCAAAACCAAGGTTGACATGTTTCGAGTTCCTCTCAACATTTTGGAAATCCTGCTGAAACTTTGGACATTCTCGCGAAGGGTTCCCAATCTCTGACAAGACTGGTACCCTTTCACGTCCAAATCTCTCAAACTCCGGGAGAGGTTCTCAAAACCAAGGTTGACATGTTTCGAGTTCCTCTCAACATTTTGGAAATCCCGCTGAAACTTTGGACATTCTCGCGAAGGGTTCCCAATCCCCGACAAGACTGGTACCCTTTCACGTCCAAATCTCTCAAACTCCGGGAGAGATTCTCAAAACCGAGGTTGACATGTTTTGAGTTCCTCTCAACATTTTGGAAATCCTGCTGAAACTTTGGACATTCTCGCAAAGGGTTCCCAATCCCCGACAAGACTGGTACCCTTTCACGTCCAAATCTCTCAAACTCCGGGAGAGATTCTCAAAACCAAGGTTGACATGTTTCGAGTTCCTCTCAACATTTTGGAAATCCCGCTGAAACTTTGGACATTCTGGCGAAGGGTTCCCAATCCCCGACAAGACTGGTACCCTTTCACGTCCAAATCTCTCAAACTCCGGGAGGGATTCTCAAAACCAAGGTTGACATGTTTCGAGTTCCTCTCAACATTTTGGAAATCCCGCTGAAACTTTGGGCATTCTCGCGAAGTGTTCCCAATCCCCGAAAAGACTGGTACCCTTTCACGTCCAAATCTCTCAAACTCCGGGAGAGATTCTCAAAACCAAGGTTGACATGTTTTGAGTTCCTCTCAACATTTTGGAAATCCCGCTGAAACTTTGGACATTCTCGCAAAGGGTTCCCAATCCCCGACAAGACTGGTACCCTTTCACGTCCAAATCTCTCAAACTCCGGGAGAGATTCTCAAAACCAAGGTTGACATGTTTCGAGTTCCTCTCAACATTTTGGAAATCCCGCTGAAACTTTGGACATTCTCGCGAAGGGTTCCCAATCCCCGACAAGACTGGTACCCTTTCACGTCCAAATCTCTCAAACTCCGGGAGAGATTCTCAAAACCAAGGTTGACATGTTTCGAGTTCCTCTCAACATTTTGGAAATCCCGCTGAAACTTTGGACATTCTCGCGAAGGGTTCCCAGTCCCCGACAAGACTGGTACCCTTTCACGTCCAAATCTCTCAAACTCCAGGAGAGATTCTCAAAACCAAGGTTGACATGTTTCGAGTTCCTCTCAACATTTTGGAAATCCCGCTGAAACTTTGGACATTCTCGCGAAGGGTTCCCAATCCCCGACAAGACTGGTACCCTTTCACGTCCAAATCTCTCAAACTCCGGGAGAGATTCTCAAAACCAAGGTTGACATGTTTCGAGTTCCTCTCAACATTTTGGAAATCCCGCTGAAACTTTGGACATTCTCGCGAAGGGTTCCCTATCCCCAACAAGACTTGTACCCTTTCACGTCCAAATCTCTCAAACTCCGGGAGAGATTCTCAAAACCAAGGTTGACATGTTTCGAGTTCCTCTCAACATTTTGGAAATCCTGCTGAAACTTTGGGCATTCTCGCGAAGGGTTCCCAATCTCCGACAAGACTGGTACCCTTTCACGTCCAAATCTCTCAAACTCCGGGAGAGATTCTCAAAACCAAGGTTGACATGTTTTGAGTTCCTCTCAACATTTTGGAAATCCCGCTGAAACTTTGGACATTCTCGCGAAGGGTTCCCAATCCCCGACAAGACTGGTACCCTTTCACGTCCAAACCTCTCACACTCCGGGAGAGATTCTCAAAACCAAGGTTGACATGTTTCGAGTTCCTTTCAACATTTTGGAAATCCCGCTGAAACTTTGGACATTCTCGCGAAGGGTTCCCAATCTCTGACAAGACTGGTACCCTTTCACGTCCAAATCTCTCAAACTCCGGGAAAGATTCTAAAAACCAAGGTTGACATGTTTCGAGTTCCTCTCAACATTTTGGAAATCCCGCTGAAACTTTGGACATTCTCGCGAAGGGTTCCCAATCCCCGACAAGACTGGTACCCTTTCACGTCCAAATCTCTCAAACTCCGGGAGAGATTCTCAAAACCAAGGTTGACATGTTTCGAGTTCCTTTCAACATTTTGGAAATCCCGCTGAAACTTTGGACATTCTCGCGAAGGGTTCCCAATCCCCGACAAGACTGGTACCCTTTCACGTCCAAATCTCTCAAACTCCGGGAGAGATTCTCAAAACCAAGGTTGACATGTTTCGAGTTCCTCTCAACATTTTGGAAATCCCGCTGAAACTTTGGACATTCTCGCGAAGGGTTCCCAATCCCCGACAAGACTGGTACCCTTTCACGTCCAAATCTCTCAAACTCCGGGAGAGATTCTCAAAACCAAGGTTGACATGTTTCGAGTTCCTTTCAACATTTTGGAAATCCCGCTGAAACTTTGGACATTCTGGCGAAGGGTTCCCAATCCCCGACAAGACTGGTACCCTTTCACGTCCAAATCTCTCAAACTCCAGGAGAGATTCTCAAAACCAAGGTTGACATGTTTCGAGTTCCTCTCAACATTTTGGAAATCCCGCTGAAACTTTGGACATTCTGGCGAAGGGTTCCCAATCCCCGACAAGACTGGTACACTTTCACGTCCAAATCTCTCAAACTCTGGGAGAGATTCTCAAAACCGAGGTTGACATGTTTCGAGTTCCTTTCAACATTTTGGAAATCCGGCTGAAACTTTGGACATTCTCGCGAAGGGTTCCCAATCCCCGACAAGACTGGTACCCTTTCACGTCCAAATCTCTCAAACTCCGGGAGAGATTCTCAAAACCAAGGTTGACATGTTTCGAGTTCCTCTCAACATTTTGGAAATCCCGCTGAAACTTTGGACATTCTCACGAAGGGTTCCCAATCCCCGACAAGACTGGTACCCTTTCACGTCCAAATCTCTCAAAGTCCGGGAGAGATTCTCAAAACCAAGGTTGACATGTTTCGAGTTCCTCTCAACATTTTGGAAATCCCGCTGAAACTTTTCACATTCTCGTGAAGGGTTCCCAATCCCCGACAAGACTGGTACCCTTTCACGTCCAAATCTCTCAAACTCCGGGAGAGATTCTCAAAACCAAGGTTGACATGTTGCGAGTTCCTTTCAACATTTTGGAAATCCCGCTGAAACTTTGGACATTCTGGCGAAGGGTTCCCAATCCCCGACAAGACTGGTACCCTTTCACGTCCAAATCTCTCAAACTCCGGGAGAGATTCTCAAAACCAAGGTTGACATGTTTCGAGTTCCTCTCAACATTTTGGAAATCCCGCTGAAACTTTGGACATTCTCGCGAAGGGTTCCCAATCCCCGACAAGACTGGTACCCTTTCACGTCCAAATCTCTCAAACTCCGGGAGAGATACTCAAAACCAAGGTTGACATGTTTGGAGTTCCTCTCAACATTTTGGAAATCCCGCTGAAACTTTGGACATTCTCGCGAAGGGTTCCCAATCCCCGACAAGACTGGTAGCCTTTCACGTCCAAATCTCTCAAACTCCGGGAGAGATTCTCAAAACCAAGGTTGACATGTTTTGAGTTCCTCTCAACATTTTGGAAATCCCGCTGAAACTTTGGACATTCTCGCGAAGGGTTCCCAATCCCCGACAAGACTGGTACCCTTTCACGTCCAAATCTCTCAAACTCCGGGAGAGATTCTCAAAACCAAGGTTGACATGTTTCGAGTTCCTTTCAACATTTTGGAAATCCCGCTGAAACTTTGGACATTCTGGCGAAGGGTTCCCAATCCCCGACAAGACTGGTACCCTTTCACGTCCAAATCTCTCAAACTCCGGGAGAGATTCTCAAAACCAAGGTTGACATGTTTCGAGTTCCTCTCAACATTTTGGAAATCCCGCTGAAACTTTGGACATTCTCGCGAAGGGTTCCCAATCCCCGACAAGACTGGTACCCTTTCACGTCCAAATCTCTCAAACTCCGGGAGAGATTCTCAAAACCAAGGTTGACATGTTTCGAGTTCCTCTCAACATTTTGGAAATCCCGCTGAAACTTTGGACATTCTCGCGAAGGGTTCCCAATCCCCGACAAGATTCTTACCCTTTCACGTCCAAATCTCTCAAACTCCGGGAGAGATTCTCAAAACCAAGGTTGACATGTTTCGAGTTCCTCTCAACATTTTGGAAATCCCGCTGAAACTTTGGACATTCTCGCGAAGGGTTCCCAATCCCCGACAAGACTGGTACCCTTTCACGTCCAAATCTCTCAAACTCCGGGAGAGATTCTCAAAACCAAGGTTGACATGTTTCGAGTTCCTCTCAACATTTTGGAAATCCCGCTGAAACTTTGGACATTCTCGCGAAGGGTTCCCAATCCCCGACAAGACTGGTACCCTTTCACGTCCAAATCTCTCAAACTCCGGGAGAGATTCTCAAAACCAAGGTTGACATGTTTCGAGTTCCTCTCAACATTTTGGAAATCCCGCTGAAACTTTGGACATTCTGGCGAAGGGTTCCCAATCCCCGACAAGACTGGTACCCTTTCACGTCCAAATCTCTCAAACTCCGGGAGAGATTCTCAAAACCAAGGTTGACATGTTTCGAGTTCCTCTCAACATTTTTGAAATCCCGCTGAAACTTTGGACATTCTCGCGAAGGGTTCCCAATCCCCGACAAGACTGGTACCCTTTCACGTCCAGATCTCTCAAACTCCGGGAGAGATTCTCAAAACCAAGGTAGACATGTTTCGAGTTCCTCTCAACATTTTGGAAATCCCGCTGAAACTTTGGACATTCTCGCGAAGGGTTCCCAATCCCCGACAAGACTGGTACCCTTTCACGTCCAAATCTCTCAAACTCCGGGAGAGATTCTCAAAACCAAGGTTGACATGTTTCGAGTTCCTCTCAACATTTTGGAAATCCCGCTGAAACTTTGGACATTCTGGCGAAGGGTTCCCAATCCCCGACAAGACTGGTACCCTTTCACGTCCAAATCTCTCAAACTCCGGGAGAGATTCTCAAAACCAAGGTTGACATGTTTGGAGTTCCTCTCAACATTTTGGAAATCCCGCTGAAACTTTGGACATTCTCGCGAAGGGTTCCCAATCCCCGACAAGACTGGTAGCCTTTCACGTCCAAATCTCTCAAACTCCGGGAGAGATTCTCAAAACCAAGGTTGACATGTTTTGAGTTCCTCTCAACATTTTGGAAATCCTGCTGAAACTTTGGGCATTCTCGCGAAGGGTTCCCAATCTCCGACAAGACTGGTACCCTTTCACGTCCAAATCTCTCACACTCCAGGAGAGATTCTCAAAACCAAGGTTGACATGTTTCGAGTTCCTTTCAACATTTTGGAAATCCCGCTGAAACTTTGGACATTCTCGCGAAGGGTTCCCAATCCCCGACAAGACTGGTACCCTTTCACGTCCAAATCTCTCAAACTCCGGGAAAGATTCTCAAAACCAAGGTTGACATGTTTCGAGTTCCTCTCAACATTTTGGAAATCCCGCTGAAACTTTGGACATTCTCGCGAAGGGTTCCCAATCCCCGACAAGACTGGTACCCTTTCACGTCCAAATCTCTCAAACTCCGGGAAAGATTCTCAAAACCAAGGTTGACATGTTTCGAGTTCCTCTCAACATTTTGGAAATCCCGCTGAAACTTTGGACATTCTGGCGAAGGGTTCCCAATCCCCGACAAGACTGGTACCCTTTCACGTCCAAATCTCTCAAACTCCGGGAGAGATTCTCAAAACCAAGGTTGACATGTTTCGAGTTCCTCTCAACATTTTGGAAATCCCGCTGAAACTTTGGACATTCTCGCGAAGGGTTCCCAATCCCCGACAAGACTGGTACCCTTTCACGTCCAAATCTCTCAAACTCCGGGAGAGATTCTCAAAACCAAGGTTGACATGTTTCGAGTTCCTCTCAACATTTTGGAAATCCCGCTGAAACTTTGGACATTCTCGCGAAGGGTTCCCAATCCCCGACAAGACTGGTACCCTTTCACGTCCAAATCTCTCAAACTCCGGGAGAGATTCTCAAAACCAAGGTTGACATGTTTCGAGTTCCTTTCAACATTTTGGAAATCCCGCTGAAACTTTGGACATTCTGGCGAAGGGTTCCCAATCCCCGACAAGACTGGTACCCTTTCACGTCCAAATCTCTCAAACTCCGGGAGAGATTCTCAAAACCAAGGTTGACATGTTTGGAGTTCCTCTCAACATTTTGGAAATCCCGCTGAAACTTTGGACATTCTGGCGAAGGGTTCCCAATCCCCGACAAGACTGGTACCCTTTCACGTCCAAATCTCTCAAACTCTGGGAGAGATTCTCAAAACCGAGGTTGACATGTTTCGAGTTCCTTTCAACATTTTGGAAATCCGGCTGAAACTTTGGACATTCTCGCGAAGGGTTCCCAATCCCCGACAAGACTGGTACCCTTTCACGTCCAAATCTCTCAAACTCCGGGAGAGATTCTCAAAACCAAGGTTGACATGTTTCGAGTTCCTCTCAACATTTTGGAAATCCCGCTGAAACTTTGGACATTCTCACGAAGGGTTCCCAATCCCCGACAAGACTGGTACCCTTTCACGTCCAAATCTCTCAAACTCCGGGAGAGATTCTCAAAACCAAGGTTGACATGTTTTGAGTTCCTCTCAACATTTTGGAAATCCCGCTGAAACTTTTCACATTCTCGTGAAGGGTTCCCAATCCCCGACAAGACTGGTACCCTTTCACGTCCAAATCTCTCAAACTCCGGGAGAGATTCTCAAAACCAAGGTTGACATGTTGCGAGTTCCTTTCAACATTTTGGAAATCCCGCTGAAACTTTGGACATTCTGGCGAAGGGTTCCCAATCCCCGACAAGACTGGTACCCTTTCACGTCCAAATCTCTCAAACTCCGGGAGAGATTCTCAAAACCAAGGTTGACATGTTGCGAGTTCCTCTCAACATTTTGGAAATCCCGCTGAAACTTTGGACATTCTGGCGAAGGGTTCCCAATCCCCGACAAGACTGGTACCCTTTCACGTCCAAATCTCTCAAACTCCGGGAGAGATACTCAAAACCAAGGTTGACATGTTTGGAGTTCCTCTCAACATTTTGGAAATCCCGCTGAAACTTTGGACATTCTCGCGAAGGGTTCCCAATCCCCGACAAGACTGGTAGCCTTTCACGTCCAAATCTCTCAAACTCCGGGAGAGATTCTCAAAACCAAGGTTGACATGTTTCGAGTTCCTCTCAACATTTTGGAAATCCCGCTGAAACTTTGGACATTCTCGCGAAGGGTTCCCAATCCCCGACAAGACTGGTACCCTTTCACGTCCAAATCTCTCAAACTCCGGGAGAGATTCTCAAAACCAAGGTTGACATGTTTCGAGTTCCTTTCAACATTTTGGAAATCCCGCTGAAACTTTGGACATTCTCGCGAAGGGTTCCCAATCCCCGACAAGACTGGTAGCCTTTCACGTCCAAATCTCTCAAACTCCGGGAGAGATTCTCAAAACCAAGGTTGACATGTTTCGAGTTCCTCTCAACATTTTGGAAATCCTGCTGAAACTTTGGACATTCTCGCGAAGGGTTCCCAATCCCCGACAAGACTGGTACCCTTTCACGTCCAAATCTCTCAAACTCCGGGAGAGATTCTCAAAACCAAGGTTGACATGTTTCGAGTTCCTCTCAACATTTTGGAAATCCCGCTGAAACTTTGGACATTCTCGCGAAGGGTTCCCAATCCCCGACAAGATTCTTACCCTTTCACGTCCAAATCTCTCAAACTCCGGGAGAGATTCTCAAAACCAAGGTTGACATGTTTCGAGTTCCTCTCAACATTTTGGAAATCCCGCTGAAACTTTGGACATTCTCACGAAGGGTTCCCAATCCCCGACAAGACTGGTACCCTTTCACGTCCAAATCTCTCAAACTCCGGGAGAGATTCTCAAAACCAAGGTTGACATGTTTCGAGTTCCTCTCAACATTTTGGAAATCCCGCTGAAACTTTGGACATTCTCGCGAAGGGTTCCCAATCCCCGACAAGACTGGTACCCTTTCACGTCCAGATCTCTCAAACTCCGGGAGAGATTCTCAAAACCAAGGTAGACATGTTTCGAGTTCCTCTCAACATTTTGGAAATCCCGCTGAAACTTTGGACATTCTGGCGAAGGGTTCCCAATCCCCGACAAGACTGGTACCCTTTCACGTCCAAATCTCTCAAACTCCGGGAGAGATTCTCAAAACCAAGGTTGACATGTTTCGAGTTCCTCTCAACATTTTGGAAATCCCGCTGAAACTTTGGACATTCTCGCGAAGGGTTCCCAATCCCCGACAAGACTGGTACCCTTTCACGTCCAAATCTCTCAAACTCCGGGAGAGATTCTCAAAACCAAGGTTGACATGTTTCGAGTTCCTCTCAACATTTTGGAAATCCCGCTGAAACTTTGGACATTCTCGCGAAGGGTTCCCAATCCCCGACAAGACTGGTACCCTTTCACGTCCAAATCTCTCAAACTCCGGGAGAGATTCTCAAAACCAAGGTTGACATGTTTCGAGTTCCTCTCAACATTTTGGAAATCCCGCTGAAACTTTGGACATTCTGGCGAAGGGTTCCCAATCCCCGACAAGACTGGTACCCTTTCACGTCCAAATCTCTCAAACTCCGGGAGAGATTCTCAAAACCAAGGTTGACATGTTTCGAGTTCCTCTCAACATTTTGGAAATCCCGCTGAAACTTTGGACATTCTCGCGAAGGGTTCCCAATCCCCGACAAGACTGGTACCCTTTCACGTCCAAATCTCTCAAACTCCGGGAGAGATTCTCAAAACCAAGGTTGACATGTTTCGAGTTCCTCTCAACATTTTGGAAATCCCGCTGAAACTTTGGACATTCTCGCGAAGGGTTCCCAATCCCCGACAAGACTGGTAGCCTTTCACGTCCAAATCTCTCAAACTCCGGGAGAGATTCTCAAAACCAAGGTTGACATGTTTCGAGTTCCTCTCAACATTTTGGAAATCCCGCTGAAACTTTGGACATTCTCGCGAAGGGTTCGCAGTCCCCGACAAGACTGGTACCCTTTCACGTCCAAATCTCTCAAACTCCGGGAGAGATTCTCAAAACCAAGGTTGACATGTTTCGAGTTCCTCTCAACATTTTGGAAATCCCGCTGAAACTTTGGACATTCTCGCGAAGGGTTCCCAATCCCCGACAAGACTGGTAGCCTTTCACGTCCAGATCTCTCAAACTCCGGGAGAGATTCTCAAAACCAAGGTTGACATGTTTTGAGTTCCTATCAACATTTTGGAAATCCCGCTGAAACTTTGGACATTCTCGCGAAGGGTTCCCAATCCCCGACAAGACTGGTACCCTTTCACGTCCAAATCTCTCAAACTCCGGGAGAGATTCTCAAAACCAAGGTTGACATGTTTCGAGTTCCTCTCAACATTTTGGAAATCCCGCTGAAACTTTGGACATTCTCGCGAAGGGTTCCCAGTCCCCGACAAGACTGGTACCCTTTCACGTCCAAATCTCTCAAAGTCCGGGAGAGATTCTCAAAACCAAGGTTGACATGTTTCGAGTTCCTCTCAACATTTTGGAAATCCCGCTGAAACTTTGGACATTCTGGCGAAGGGTTCCCAATCCCCGACAAGACTGGTAGCCTTTCACGTCCAATTCTCTCAAACTCCGGGAGAGATTCTCAAAACCAAGGTTGACATGTTTTGAGTTCCTCTCAACATTTTGGAAATCCCGCTGAAACTTTGGACATTCTCGCGAAGGGTTCCCAATCCCCGATAAGACTGGTACCCTTTCACGTCCAGATCTCTCAAACTCCGGGAGAGATTCTCAAAACCAAGGTAGACATGTTTCGAGTTCCTCTCAACATTTTGGAAATCCCGCTGAAACTTTGGACATTCTCGCGAAGGGTTCCCAATCCCCGACAAGACTGGTACCCTTTCACGTCCAAATCTCTCAAACTCCGGGAGAGATTCTCAAAACCAAGGTTGACATGTTTCGAGTTCCTCTCAACATTTTGGAAATCCCGCTGAAACTTTGGACATTCTCGCGAAGGGTTCCCAATCCCCGACAAGACTGGTACCCTTTCACGTCCAAATCTCTCAAACTCCGGGAGAGATTCTCAAAACCAAGGTTGACATGTTTCGAGTTCCTCTCAACATTTTGAAAATCCCGCTGAAACTTTGGACATTCTCGCGAAGGGTTCCCAATCCCCGACAAGACTGGTACCCTTTCACATCCAAATCTCTCAAACTCCGGGAGAGATTCTCAAAACCAAGGTTGACATGTTTCGAGTTCCTCTCAACATTTTGGAAATCCCGCTGAAACTTTGGACATTCTGGCGAAGGGTTCCCAATCCCCGACAAGACTGGTACCCTTTCACGTCCAAATCTCTCAAACTCCGGGAGAGATTCTCAAAACCAAGGTTGACATGTTTCGAGTTCCTCTCAACATTTTGGAAATCCCGCTGAAACTTTGGACATTCTCGCGAAGGGTTCCCAATCCCCGACAAGACTGGTAGCCTTTCACGTCCAAATCTCTCAAACTCCGGGAGAGATTCTCAAAACCAAGGTTGACATGTTTCGAGTTCCTCTCAACATTTTGGAAATCCCGCTGAAACTTTGGACATTCTCGCGAAGGGTTCCCAATCCCCGACAAGACTGGTACCCTTTCACGTCCAAATCTCTCAAACTCCGGGAGAGATTCTCAAAACCAAGGTTGACATGTTTCGAGTTCCTCTCAACATTTTGGAAATCCCGCTGAAACTTTGGACATTCTCGCGAAGGGTTCCCAGTCCCCGACAAGACTGGTACCCTTTCACGTCCAAATCTCTCAAACTCCGGGAGAGATTCTCAAAACCAAGGTTGACATGTTTCGAGTTCCTCTCAACATTTTGGAAATCCCGCTGAAACTTTGGACATTCTCGCGAAGGGTTCCCAATCCCCGACAAGACTGGTACCCTTTCACGTCCAGATCTCTCAAACTCCGGGAGAGATTCTCAAAACCAAGGTTGACATGTTTCGAGTTCCTCTCAACATTTTGGAAATCCCGCTGAAACTTTGGACATTCTCGCGAAGGGTTCCCAATCCCCGACAAGACTGGTAGCCTTTCACGTCCAAATCTCTCAAACTCCGGGAGAGATTCTCAAAACCAAGGTTGACATGTTTTGAGTTCCTCTCAACATTTTGGAAATCCCGCTGAAACTTTGGACATTCTCGCGAAGGGTTCCCAATCCCCGACAAGACTGGTACCCTTTCACGTCCAAATCTCTCAAACTCCGGGAGAGATTCTCAAAACCAAGGTTGACATGTTTCGAGTTCCTCTCAACATTTTGGAAATCCCGCTGAAACTTTGGACATTCTCGCGAAGGGTTCCCAGTCCCCGACAAGACTGGTACCCTTTCACGTCCAAAACTCTCAAAGTCCGGGAGAGATTCTCAAAACCAAGGTTGACATGTTTCGAGTTCCTCTCAACATTTTGGAAATCCCGCTGAAACTTTGGACATTCTCGCGAAGGGTTCCCAATCCCCGACAAGACTGGTAGCCTTTCACGTCCAAATCTCTCAAACTCCGGGAGAGATTCTCAAAACCAAGGTTGACATGTTTTGAGTTCCTCTCAACATTTTGGAAATCCCGCTGAAACTTTGGACATTCTCGCGAAGGGTTCCCAATCCCCGACAAGACTGGTACCCTTTCACGTCCAAATCTCTCAAACTCCGGGAGAGATTCTCAAAACCAAGGTTGACATGTTTCGAGTTCCTCTCAACGTTTTGGAAATCCCGCTGAAACTTTGGACATTCTCGCGAAGGGTTCCCAGTCCCCGACAAGACTGGTACCCTTTCACGTCCAAATCTCTCAAACTCCGGGAGAGATTCTCAAAACCAAGGTTGACATGTTTCGAGTTCCTCTCAACATTTTGGAAATCCCGCTGAAACTTTGGACATTCTGGCGAAGGGTTCCCAATCCCCGACAAGACTGGTACCCTTTCACGTCCAAATCTCTCAAACTCCGGGAGAGATTCTCAAAACCAAGGTTGACATGTTTCGAGTTCCTCACAACATTTTGGAAATCCCGCTGAAACTTTGGACATTCTCGCGAAGGGTTCCCAATCCCCGACAAGACTGGTACCTTTTCACGTCCAAATCTCTCAAACTCCGGGAGAGATTCTCAAAACCAAGGTTGACATGTTTCGAGTTCCTCTCAACATTTTGGAAATCCCGCTGAAACTTTGGACATTCTCGTGAAGGGTTCCCAATCCCCGACAAGACTGGTACCCTTTCACGTCCAAATCTCTCAAACTCCGGGAGAGATTCTCAAAACCAAGGTTGACATGTTTCGAGTTCCTTTCAACGTTTTGGAAATCACGGTGAAACTTTGGACATTCTGGCGAAGGGTTCCCAATCCCCGACAAGACTGGTACCCTTTCACGTCCAAATCTCTCAAACTCCGGGAGAGATTCTCAAAACCAAGGTTGACATGTTTCGAGTTCCTCTCAACATTTTGGAAATCCCGCTGAAACTTTGGACATTCTCGCGAAGGGTTCCCAATCCCCGACAAGACTGGTACCCTTTCACGTCCAAATCTCTCAAACTCCGGGAGAGATTCTCAAAACCGAGGTTGACATGTTTCGAGTTCCTTTCAACATTTTGGAAATCCGGCTGAAACTTTGGACATTCTCGCGAAGGGTTCCCAATCCCCGACAAGACTGGTACCCTTTCACGTCCAAATCTCTCAAACTCCGGGAGAGATTCTCAAAACCAAGGTTGACATGTTTCGAGTTCCTCTCAACATTTTGGAAATCCCGCTGAAACTTTGGACATTCTCGCAAAGGGTTCCCAATCCCCGACAAGACTGGTACCCTTTCACGTCCAAATCTCTCAAACTCCGGGAGAGATTCTCAAAACCAAGGTTGACATGTTTCGAGTTCCTCTCAACATTTTGGAAATCCCGCTGAAACTTTGGACATTCTCGCGAAGGGTTCCCAATCCCCGACAAGACTGGTAGCCTTTCACGTCCAAATCTCTCAAACTCCGGGAGAGATTCTCAAAACCAAGGTTGACATGTTTCGAGTTCCTCTCAACATTTTGGAAATCCCGCTGAAACTTTGGACATTCTCGCGAAGGGTTCCCAATCCCCGACAAGACTGGTACCCTTTCACGTCCAAATCTCTCAAACTCCGGGAGAGATTCTCAAAACCAAGGTTGACATGTTTCGAGTTCCTCTCAACATTTTGGAAATCCCGCTGAAACTTTGGACATTCTCGCGAAGGGTTCCCAATCCCCGACAAGATTCTTACCCTCTCACGTCCAAATCTCTCAAACTCCGGGAGAGATTCTCAAAACCAAGGTGGACATGTTTCGAGTTCCTCTCAACATTTTGGAAATCCCGCTGAAACTTTGGACATTCTCACGAAGGGTTCCCAATCCCCGACAAGACTGGTACCCTTTCACGTCCAAATCTCTCAAACTCCGGGAGAGATTCTCAAAACCAAGGTTGACATGTTTGGAGTTCCTCTCAACATTTTGGAAATCCCGCTGAAACTTTGGACATTCTCGCGAAGGGTTCCCAATCCCCGACAAGACTGGTACCCTTTCACGTCCAGATCTCTCAAACTCCGGGAGAGATTCTCAAAACCAAGGTAGACATGTTTCGAGTTCCTCTCAACATTTTGGAAATCCCGCTGAAACTTTGGACATTCTCGCGAAGGGTTCCCAATCCCCGACAAGACTGGTACCCTTTCACGTCCAAATCTCTCAAACTCAGGGAGAGATTCTCAAAACCAAGGTTGACATGTTTCGAGTTCCTCTCAACATTTTGGAAATCCCGCTGAAACTTTGGACATTCTCGCGAAGGGTTCCCAATCCCCGACAAGACTGGTACCCTTTCACGTCCAAATCTCTCAAACTCCGGGAGAGATTCTCAAAACCAAGGTTGACATGTTTCGAGTTCCTCTCAACATTTTGGAAATCCCGCTGAAACTTTGGACATTCTCGCGAAGGGTTCCCAATCCCCGACAAGACTGGTACCCTTTCACATCCAAATCTCTCAAACTCCGGGAGAGATTCTCAAAACCAAGGTTGACATGTTTCGAGTTCCTCTCAACATTTTGGAAATCCCGCTGAAACTTTGGACATTCTCGCGAAGGGTTCCCAATCCCCGACAAGACTGGTACCCTTTCACGTCCAAATCTCTCAAACTCCGGGAGAGATTCTCAAAACCAAGGTTGACATGTTTCGAGTTCCTCTCAACATTTTGGAAATCCCGCTGAAACTTTGGACATTCTCGCGAAGGGTTCCCAATCCCCGACAAGACTGGTAGCCTTTCACGTCCAAATCTCTCAAACTCCGGGAGAGATTCTCAAAACCAAGGTTGACATGTTTCGAGTTCCTCTCAACATTTTGGAAATCCCGCTGAAACTTTGGACATTCTCGCGAAGGGTTCCCAATCCCCGACAAGACTGGTACCCTTTCACGTCCAAATCTCTCAAACTCCGGGAGAGATTCTCAAAACCAAGGTTGACATGTTTCGAGTTCCTCTCAACATTTTGGAAATCCCGCTGAAACTTTGGACATTCTCGCGAAGGGTTCCCAGTCCCCGACAAGACTGGTACCCTTTCACGTCCAAATCTCTCAAACTCCGGGAGAGATTCTCAAAACCAAGGTTGACATGTTTGGAGTTCCTCTCAACATTTTGGAAATCCCGCTGAAACTTTGGACATTCTCGCGAAGGGTTCCCAATCCCCGACAAGACTGGTACCCTTTCACGTCCAGATCTCTCAAACTCCGGGAGAGATTCTCAAAACCAAGGTTGACATGTTTGGAGTTCCTCTCAACATTTTGGAAATCCCGCTGAAACTTTGGACATTCTCGCGAAGGGTTCCCAATCCCCGACAAGACTGGTAGCCTTTCACGTCCAAATCTCTCAAACTCCGGGAGAGATTCTCAAAACCAAGGTTGACATGTTTTGAGTTCCTCTCAACATTTTGGAAATCCCGCTGAAACTTTGGACATTCTCGCGAAGGGTTCCCAATCCCCGACAAGACTGGTACCCTTTCACGTCCAAATCTCTCAAACTCCGGGAGAGATTCTCAAAACCAAGGTTGACATGTTTCGAGTTCCTCTCAACATTTTGGAAATCCCGCTGAAACTATGGACATTCTCGCGAAGGGTTCCCAGTCCCCGACAAGACTGGTACCCTTTCACGTCCAAATCTCTCAAAGTCCGGGAGAGATTCTCAAAACCAAGGTTGACATGTTTTGAGTTCCTCTCAACATTTTGGAAATCCCGCTGAAACTTTGGACATTCTCGCGAAGGGTTCCCAATCCCCGACAAGACTGGTACCCTTTCACGTCCAAATCTCTCAAACTCCGGGAGAGATTCTCAAAACCAAGGTTGACATGTTTGGAGTTCCTCTCAACATTTTGGAAATCCCGCTGAAACTTTGGACATTCTGGCGAAGGGTTCCCAATCCCCGACAAGACTGGTACCCTTTCACGTCCAAATCTCTCAAACTCCGGGAGAGATTCTCAAAACCAAGGTTGACATGTTTCGAGTTCCTCTCAACATTTTGGAAATCCCGCTGAAACTTTGGACATTCTCGAGAAGGGTTCCCTATCCCCGACAAGACTGGTACCCTTTCACGTCCAAATCTCTCAAACTCCGGGAGAGATTCTCAAAACCAAGGTTGACATGTTTCGAGTTCCTCTCAACATTTTGGAAATCCCGCTGAAGCTTTGGACATTCTCGCGAAGGGTTCCCAATCCCCGACAAGACTGGTACCCTTTCACGTCCAAATCTCTCAAACTCCGGGAGAGATTCTCAAAACCAAGGTTGACATGTTTCGAGTTCCTCTCAACATTTTGGAAATCCCGCTGAAACTTTGGACATTCTCGCGAAGGGTTCCCAATCCCCGACAAGACTGGTACCCTTTCACGTCCAAATCTCTCAAACTCCGGGAGAGATTCTCAAAACCAAGGTTGACATGTTTCGAGTTCCTCTCAACATTTTGGAAATCCCGCTGAAACCTTGGGCATTCTCGCGAAGGGTTCCCAATCCCCGACAAGACTGGTACCCTTTCACGTCCAAATCTCTCAAACTCCGGGAGAGATTCTCAAAACCAAGGTTGACATGTTTCGAGTTCCTCTCAACATTTTGGAAATCCCGCTGAAACTTTGGACATTCTTGCGAAGGGTTCCCAATCCCCGACAAGACTGGTACCCTTTCACGTCCAAATCTCTCAAACTCCGGGACAGATTCTCAAAACCAAGGTTGACATGTTTCGAGTTCCTCTCAACATTTTGGAAATCCCGCTGAAACTTTGGACATTCTCGCGAAGGGTTCCCAATCCCCGACAAGACTGGTACCCTTTCACGTCCAAATCTCTCAAACTCCGGGAGAGGTTCTCAAAACCAAGGTTGACATGTTTCGAGTTCCTCTCAACGTTTTGGAAATCCCGCTGAAACTTTGGACATTCTCGCGAAGGGTTCCCAATCCCCGACAAGACTGGTACCCTTTCACGTCCAAATCTCTCAAACTCCGGGAGAGATTCTCAAAACCAAGGTTGACATGTTTCGAGTTCCTCTCAACATTTTGGAAATCCCGCTGAAACTTTGGACATTCTCGCGAAGGGTTCCCAATCCCCGACAAGACTGGTACCCTTTCACGTCCAAATCTCTCAAACTCCGGGAGAGATTCTCAAAACCAAGGTTGACATGTTTCGAGTTCCTCTCAACATTTTGGAAATCCCGCTGAAACTTTGGACATTCTGGCGAAGGGTTCCCAATCCCCGACAAGACTGGTACCCTTTCACGTCCAAATCTCTCAAACTCCGGGAGAGATTCTCAAAACCAAGGTTGACATGTTTCGAGTTCCTCTCAACATTTTGGAAATCCCGCTGAAACTTTGGACATTCTCGCGAAGGGTTCCCAATCCCCGACAAGACTGGTACCCTTTCACGTCCAAGTCTCTCAAACTCCGGGAGAGATTCTCAAAACCAAGGTTGACATGTTTCGAGTTCCTCTCAACATTTTGGAAATCCCGCTGAAACTTTGGACATTCTCGCGAAGGGTTCCCAATCCCCGACAAGACTGGTACCCTTTCACGTCCAAATCTCTCAAACTCCGGGAGAGATTCTCAAAACCAAGGTTGACATGTTTCGAGTTCCTCTCAACATTTTGGAAATCCCGCTGAAACTTTGGACATCCTCGCGAAGGGTTCCCAATCTCCGACAAGACTGGTACCCTTTCACGTCCAAATCTCTCAAACTCCGGGAGAGATTCTCAAAACCAAGGTTGACATGTTTCGAGTTCCTCTCAACATTTTGGAAATCCCGCTGAAACTTTGGACATTCTCGCGAAGGGTTCCCAATCCCCGACAAGACTGGTACCCTTTCACGTCCAAATCTCTCAAACTCCGGGAGAGATTCTCAAAACCAAGGTTGACATGTTTCGAGTTCCTCTCAACATTTTGGAAATCCCGCTGAAACTTTGGACATTCTCGCGAAGGGTTCCCAATCCCCGACAAGACTGGTACCCTTTCACGTCCAAATCTCTCACACTCCGGGAGAGATTCTCAAAACCAAGGTTGACATGTTTCGAGTTCCTCTCAACATTTTGGAAATCCCGCTGAAACTTTGGACATTCTCGCGAAGGGTTCCCAATCCCCGACAAGATTGGTACCCTTTCACGTCCAAATCTCTCAAACTCCGGGAGAGATTCTCAAAACCAAGGTTGACATGTTTCGAGTTCCTCTCAACATTTTGGAAATCCCCCTGAAACCTTGGGCATTCTCGCGAAGGGTTCCCAATCCCCGACAAGACTGGTACCCTTTCACGTCCAAATCTCTCAAACTCCGGGAGAGATTCTCAAAACCAAGGTTGACATGTTTCGAGTTCCTCTCAACATTTTGGAAATCCCGCTGAAACTATGGACATTCTCGCGAAGGGTTCCCAGTCCCCGACAAGACTGGTACCCTTTCACGTCCAAATCTCTCAAAGTCCGGGAGAGATTCTCAAAACCAAGGTTGACATGTTTCGAGTTCCTCTCAACATTTTGGAAATCCCGCTGAAACTTTGGACATTCTCGCGAAGGGTTCCCAATCCCCGACAAGACTGGTACCCTTTCACGTCCAAGTCTCTCAAACTCCGGGAGAGATTCTCAAAACCAAGGTTGACATGTTTCGAGTTCCTCTCAACATTTTGGAAATCCCGCTGAAACTTTGGACATTCTCGCGAAGGGTTCCCAATCCCCGACAAGACTGGTACCCTTTCACGTCCAAATCTCTCAAACTCCGGGAGAGATTCTCAAAACCAAGGTTGACATGTTTCGAGTTCCTCTCAACATTTTGGAAATCCCGCTGAAACTTTGGACATTCTCGCGAAGGGTTCCCAATCCCCGACAAGACTGGTACCCTTTCACGTCCAAATCTCTCAAACTCCGGGAGAGATTCTCAAAACCAAGGTTGACATGTTTCGAGTTCCTTTCAACGTTTTGGAAATCCTGCTGAAACTTTGGACATTCTCGCGAAGGGTTCCCAATCCCCGACAAGACTGGTACCCTTTCACGTCCAAATCTCTCAAACTCCGGGAGAGATTCTCAAAACCAAGGTTGACATGTTTCGAGTTCCTCTCAACATTTTGGAAATCCCCCTGAAACCTTGGGCATTCTCGCGAAGGGTTCCCAATCCCCGACAAGACTGGTACCCTTTCACGTCCAAATCTCTCAAACTCCGGGAGAGATTCTCAAAACCAAGGTTGACATGTTTCGAGTTCCTCTCAACATTTTGGAAATCCCGCTGAAACTATGGACATTCTCGCGAAGGGTTCCCAATCCCCGACAAGACTGGTACCCTTTCACGTCCAAATCTCTCAAACTCCGGGAGAGATTCTCAAAACCAAGGTTGACATGTTTCGAGTTCCTCTCAACATTTTGGAAATCCCGCTGAAACTTTGGACATTCTCGCGAAGGGTTCCCAATCCCCGACAAGACTGGTACCCTTTCACGTCCAAATCTCTCAAACTCCGGGAGAGATTCTCAAAACCAAGGTTGACATGTTTCGAGTTCCTCTCAACATTTTGGAAATCCCGCTGAAACTTTGGACATTCTCGCGAAGGGTTCCCAATCCCCGACAAGACTGCTAGCCTTTCACGTCCAAATCTCTCAAACTCCGGGAGAGATTCTCAAAACCAAGGTTGACATGTTTCGAGTTCCTCTCAACATTTTGGAAATCCCGCTGAAACTTTGGACATTCTCGAGAAGGGTTCCCTATCCCCGACAAGACTGGTACCCTTTCACGTCCAAATCTCTCAAACTCCAGGAGAGATTCTCAAAACCAAGGTTGACATGTTTCGAGTTCCTCTCAACATTTTGGAAATCCCGCTGAAACTTTGGGCATCCTCGCGAAGGGTTCCCAATCTCCGAAAAGACTGGTACCCTTTCACGTCCAAATCTCTCAAACTCCGGGAGAGATACTCAAAACCAAGGTTGACATGTTTCGAGTTCCTCTCAACATTTTGGAAATCCCGCTGAAACTTTGGACATTCTCGCGAAGGGTTCCCAATCCCCGACAAGACTGGTACCCTTTCACGTCCAAATCTCTCAAACTCCGGGAGAGGTTCTCAAAACCAAGGTTGACATGTTTCGAGTTCCTCTCAACGTTTTGGAAATCCCGCTGAAACTTTGGACATTCTCGCGAAGGGTTCCCAATCCCCGACAAGACTGGTACCCTTTCACGTCCAAATCTCTCACACTCCGGGAGAGATTCTCAAAACCAAGGTTGACATGTTTCGAGTTCCTCTCAACATTTTGGAAATCCCGCTGAAACTTTGGACATTCTCGCGAAGGGTTCCCAATCCCCGACAAGACTGGTACCCTTTCACGTCCAAATCTCTCAAACTCCGGGAGAGATTCTCAAAACCAAGGTTGACATGTTTCGAGTTCCTCTCAACATTTTGGAAATCCCGCTGAAACTTTGGACATTCTGGCGAAGGGTTCCCAATCCCCGACAAGACTGGTACCCTTTCACGTCCAAATCTCTCAAACTCCGGGAGAGATTCTCAAAACCAAGGTTGACATGTTTCGAGTTCCTCTCAACATTTTGGAAATCCCGCTGAAACTTTGGACATTCTCGCGAAGGGTTCCCAATCCCCGACAAGACTGGTACCCTTTCACGTCCAAGTCTCTCAAACTCCGGGAGAGATTCTCAAAACCAAGGTTGACATGTTTCGAGTTCCTCTCAACATTTTGGAAATCCCGCTGAAACTTTGGACATTCTCGCGAAGGGTTCCCAATCCCCGACAAGACTGGTACCCTTTCACGTCCAAATCTCTCAGACTCCGGGAGAGATTCTCAAAACCAAGGTTGACATGTTTCGAGTTCCTCTCAACATTTTGGAAATCCCGCTGAAACTTTGGGCATCCTCGCGAAGGGTTCCCAATCTCCGACAAGACTGGTACCCTTTCACGTCCAAATCTCTCAAACTCCGGGAGAGATTCTCAAAACCAAGGTTGACATGTTTCGAGTTCCTCTCAACATTTTGGAAATCCCGCTGAAACTTTGGACATTCTCGCGAAGGGTTCCCAATCCCCGACAAGACTGGTACCCTTTCACGTCCAAATCTCTCAAACTCCGGGAGAGATTCTCAAAACCAAGGTTGACATGTTTCGAGTTCCTCTCAACATTTTGGAAATCCCGCTGAAACTTTGGACATTCTCGCGAAGGGTTCCCAATCCCCGACAAGACTGGTACCCTTTCACGTCCAAATCTCTCAAACTCCGGGAGAGATTCTCAAAACCAAGGTTGACATGTTTCGAGTTCCTCTCAACATTTTGGAAATCCCGCTGAAACTTTGGACATTCTCGCGAAGGGTTCCCAATCCCCGACAAGACTGGTACCCTTTCACGTCCAAATCTCTCAAACTCCGGGAGAGATTCTCAAAACCAAGGTTGACATGTTTCGAGTTCCTCTCAACATTTTGGAAATCCCCCTGAAACCTTGGGCATTCTCGCGAAGGGTTCCCAATCCCCGACAAGACTGGTACCCTTTCACGTCCAAATCTCTCAAACTCCGGGAGAGATTCTCAAAACCAAGGTTGACATGTTTCGAGTTCCTCTCAACATTTTGGAAATCCCGCTGAAACTTTGGACATTCTCGCGAAGGGTTCCCAATCCCCGACAAGACTGGTACCCTTTCACGTCCAAATCTCTCAAACTCCGGGAGAGATTCTCAAAACCAAGGTTGACATGTTTCGAGTTCCTCTCAACATTTTGGAAATCCTGCTGAAACTTTGGACATTCTCGCGAAGGGGTCCCAATCCCCGACAAGACTGGTACCCTTTCACGTCCAAATCTCTCAAACTCCGGGAGAGATTCTCAAAACCAAGGTTGACATGTTTCGAGTTCCTCTCAACATTTTGGAAATCCCGCTGAAACTTTGGACATTCTCGCGAAGGGTTCCCAATCCCCGACAAGACTGGTACCCTTTCACGTCCAAGTCTCTCAAACTCCGGGAGAGATTCTCAAAACCAAGGTTGACATGTTTCGAGTTCCTCTCAACATTTTGGAAATCCCGCTGAAACTTTGGACATTCTCGCGAAGGGTTCCCAATCCCCGACAAGACTGGTACCCTTTCACGTCCAAATCTCTCAAACTCCGGGAGAGATTCTCAAAACCAAGGTTGACATGTTTCGAGTTCCTCTCAACATTTTGGAAATCCCGCTGAAACTTTGGACATTCTCGCGAAGGGTTCCCAATCCCCGACAAGACTGGTACCCTTTCACGTCCAAATCTCTCAAACTCCGGGAGAGATTCTCAAAACCAAGGTTGACATGTTTCGAGTTCCTCTCAACATTTTGGAAATCCCGCTGAAACTCTGGACATTCTGGCGAAGGGTTCCCAATCCCACAAGACTGGTACCCTTTCACGTCCAAATCTCTCAAACTCCGGGAGAGATTCTCAAAACCAAGGTTGACATGTTTCGAGTTCCTCTCAACATTTTGGAAATCCTGCTGAAACTTTGGACATTCTCGCGAAGGGTTCCCAGTCCCCGACAAGACTGGTACCCTTTCACGTCCAAATCTCTCAAACTCCGGGAGAGATTCTCAAAACCCAGGTTGACATGTTTCGAGTTCCTATCAACATTTTGGAAATCCCTCTGAAACTCTGGGCATTCTCGCGAAGGGTTCCCAATCCCCGACAAGACTGGTACCCTTTCACGTCCAAATCTCTCAAACTCCGGGAGAGATTCTCAAAACCAAGGTTGACATGTTTCGAGTTCCTCTCAACGTTTTGGAAATCCCGCTGAAACTTTGGAAATTCTCGTGAAGGGTTCCCAATCCCCGACAAGACTGGTACCCTTTCACGTCCACATCTCTCAAACTCCGGGAGAGATTCTCAAAACCAAGGTTGACATGTTTCGAGTTCCTCTCAACGTTTTGGAAATCCCGCTGAAACTTTGGACATTCTCGCGAAGGGTTCCCAATCCCCGACAAGACTGGTACCCTTTCACGTCCAAATCTCTCAAACTCCGGGAGAGATTCTCAAAACCAAGGTTGACATGTTTCGAGTTCCTTTCAACATTTTGGAAATCCCGCTGAAACTTTGGACATTCTGGCGAAGGGTTCCCAATCCCCGACAAGACTGGTACCCTTTCACGTCCAAATCTCTCAAACTCCAGAAGAGATTCTCAAAACCAAGGTTGACATGTTTCGAGTTCCTCTCAACATTTTGGAAATCCCGCTGAAACTTTGGACATTCTGGCGAAGGGTTCCCAATCCCCGACAAGACTGGTACCCTTTCACGTCCAAATCTCTCAAACTCCGGGAGAGATTCTCAAAACCAAGGTTGACATGTTTCGAGTTCCTTTCAACGTTTTGGAAATCCCGCTGAAACTTTCGACATTCTTGCGAAGGGTTCCCAATCCCCGACAAGACTGGTACCCTTTCACGTCCAAATCTCTCAAACTCCGGGAGAGATTCTCAAAACCAAGGTTGACATGTTTCGAGTTCCTCTCAACATTTTGGAAATCCCGCTGAAACTTTGGACATTCTGGCGAAGGGTTCCCAATCCCCGACAAGACTGGTACCCTTTCTCGTCCAAATCTCTCAAACTCCGGGAGAGATTCTCAAAACCAAGGTTGACATGTTTCGAGTTCCTCTCAACATTTTGGAAATCCCGCTGAAACTTTGGACATTCTCGCGAAGGGTTCCCAATCCCCGACAAGACTGGTACCCTTTCACGTCCAAATCTCTCAAACTCCGGGAGAGATTCTCAAAACCAAGGTTGACATGTTTCGAGTTCCTCTCAACATTTTGGAAATCCCGCTGCAACTTTGGACATTCTGGCGAAGGGTTCCCAATCCCTGACAAGACTGGTACCCTTTCACGTCCAAATCTCTCAAACTCCGGGAGAGATTCTCAAAACCAAGGTTGACATGTTTCGAGTTCCTCTCAACATTTTGGAAATCCCGCTGAAACTTTGGACATTCTCGTGAAGGGTTCCCAATCCCCGACAAGACTGGTACCCTTTCACGTCCAAATCTCTCAAACTCCGGGAGAGATTCTCAAAACCAAGGTTGACATGTTTCGAGTTCCTCTCAACATTTTGGAAATCCCGCTGAAACTTTGGACATTCTCGCGAAGGGTTCCCAATCCCCGACAAGACTGGTACCCTTTCACGTCCAAATCTCTCAAACTCCGGGAGAGATTCTCAAAACCAAGGTTGACATGTTTCGAGTTCCTCTCAACATTTTGGAAATCCCGCTGAAACTTTGGACATTCTCGCGAAGGGTTCCCAATCCCCGACAAGACTGGTACCCTTTCACGTCCAAATCTCTCAAACTCCGGGAGAGATTCTCAAAACCGAGGTTGACATGTTTCGAATTCCTCTCAACATTTTGGAAATCCCGCTGAAACTTTGGACATTCTCGCGAAGGGTTCCAATCCCCGACAAGACTGGTACCCTTTCACGTCCAAATCTCTCAAACTCCGGGAGAGATTCTCAAAACCAAGGTTGACATGTTTCGAGTTCCTCTCAACGTTTTGGAAATCCCGCTGAAACTTTGGACATTCTTGCGAAGGGTTCCCAATCCCCGACAAGACTGGTACCCTTTCACGTCCAAATCTCTCAAACTCCGGGAGAGATTCTCAAAACCAAGGTTGACATGTTTCAAGTTCCTTTCAACGTTTTGGAAATCCCGCTGAAACTTTGGACATTCTTGCGAAGGTTTCCCAATCCCCGACAAGACTGGTACCCTTTCACGTCCAAATCTCTCAAACTCCGGGAGAGATTCTCAAAACCAAGGTTGACATGTTTCGAGTTCCTCTCAACGTTATGGAAATCCTGCTGAAACTTTGGACATTCTGGCGAAGGGTTCCCAATCCCCGACAAGACTGGTACCCTTTCACGTCCAAATCTCTCAAACTCTGGGAGAGATTCTCAAAACCAAGGTTGACATGTTTCGAGTTCCTTTCAACATTTTGGAAATCCCGCGGAAACTTTGGACATTCTGGCGAAGGGTTCCCAATCCCCGACAAGACTGGTACCCTTTCACGTCCAAATCTCTCAAACTCCGGGAGAGATTCTCAAAACCAAGGTTGACATGTTTCGAGTTCCTCTCAACGTTTTGGAAATCCCGCTGAAACTTTGGACATTCTCGCGAAGGGTTCCCAATCCCCGACAAGACTGGTACCCTTTCACGTCCAAATCTCTCAAACTCCGGGAGAAGATTCTCAAAACCAAGGTTGACATGTTTCGAGTTCCTCTCAACATTTTGGAAATCCCGCTGAAACTTTGGACATTCTCGTGAAGGGTTCCCAATCCCCGACAAGACTGGTACCCTTTCACGTCCAAATCTCTCAAACTCCAGGAGAGATTCTCAAAACCAAGGTTGACATGTTTCGAGTTCCTCTCAACATTTTGGAAATCCCGCTGAAACTTTGGACATTCTGGCGAAGGGTTCCCAATCCCCGACAAGACTGGTACCCTTTCACGTCTAAATCTCTCAAACTCCAGGAGAGATTCTCAAAACCAAGCTTGACATGTTTCGATTTCCTCTCAACATTTTGGAAATCTCGCTGAAACTTTGGACATTCTCGTGAAGGGTTCCCAATCCCCGACAAGACTAGTACCCTTTCACGTCCAAATCTCTCAAACTCCGGGAGAGATTCTCAAAACCAAGGTTGACATGTTTCGAGTTCCTCTCAACATTTTGGAAATCCCGCTGAAACTTTGGACATTCTCGCGAAGGGTTCCCAATCCCCGACAAGACTGGTACCCTTTCACGTCCAAATCTCTCAAACTCCGGGAGAGATTCTCAAAACCGAGGTTGACATGTTTCGAGTTCCTCTCAACATTTTGGAAATCCCGCTGAAACTTTGGACATTCTCACGAAGGGTTCCCAATCCCCGACAAGACTGGTACCCTTTCACGTCCAAATCTCTCAAACTCCGGGAGAGATTCTCAAAACCAAGGTTGACATGTTTCGAGTTCCTCTCAACATTTTGGAAATCCCGCTGAAACTTTGGACATTCTCGCGAAGGGTTCCCAATCCCCGACAAGACTGGTACCCTTTCACGTCCAAATCTCTCAAACTCCGGGAGAGATTCTCAAAACCAAGGTTCACATGTTTCGAGTTCCTTTCAACGTTTTGGAAATCCCGCTGAAACTTTGGACATTCTCGCGAAGGGTTCCCAATCCCCGACAAGACTGGTACCCTTTCACGTCCAAATCTCTCAAACTCCGGGAGAGATTCTCAAAACCAAGGTTGACATGTTTCGAGTTCCTTTCAACGTTTTGGAAATCCCGCTGAAACTTTGGACATTCTCGCGAAGGGTTCCCAGTCCCCGACAAGACTGGTACCCTTTCACGTCCAAATCTCTCAAACTCCGGGAGAGATTCTCAAAACCAAGGTTGAAATGTTTCGAGTTCCTTTTAACATTTTGGCAATCCCGCTGAAACTTTGGACATTCTGGCGAAGGGTTCCCAATCCCCGACAAGACTGGTACCCTTTCACGTCCAAATCTCTCAAACTCCGGGAGAGATTCTCAAAACCAAGGTTGACATGTTTCGAGTTCCTCTCAACATTTTGGAAATCCCGCTGAAACTTTGGACATTCTCGCGAAGGGTTCCCAATCCCCGACAAGACTGGTACCCTTTCACGTCCAAATCTCTCAAACTCCGGGAGAGATTCTCAAAACCAAGGTTCACATGTTTCGAGTTCCTTTCAACGTTTTGGAAATCCCGCTGAAACTTTGGACATTCTCGCGAAGGGTTCCCAATCCCCGACAAGACTGGTACCCTTTCACGTCCAAATCTCTCAAACTCCGGGAGAGATTCTCAAAACCAAGGTTGACATGTTTCGAGTTCCTCTCAACGTTTTGGAAATCCCGCTGAAACTTTGGACATTCTCGCGAAGGGTTCCCAGTCCCCGACAAGACTGGTACCCTTTCACGTCCAAATCTCTCAAACTCCGGGAGAGATTCTCAAAACCAAGGTTGAAATGTTTCGAGTTAATTTCAACATTTTGGAAATCCCGCTGAAACTTTGGACATTCTGGCGAAGGGTTCCCAATCCCCGACAAGACTGGTACCCTTTCACGTCCAAATCTCTCAAACTCCGGGAGAGATTCTCAAAACCAAGGTTGACATGTTTCGAGTTCCTCTCAACATTTTGGAAATCCCGCTGAAACTTTGGACATTCTCGCGAAGGGTTCCCAATCCCCGACAAGACTGGTACCCTTTCACGTCCAAATCTCTCAAACTCCGGGAGAGATTCTCAAAACCAAGGTTGACATGTTTTGAGTTCCTCTCAACATTTTGGAAATCCCGCTGAAACTTTGGACATTCTCGCGAAGGGTTCCCAATCCCCGACAAGACTGGTACCCTTTCACGTCCAAATCTCTCAAAGTCCGGGAGAGATTCTCAAAACCAAGGTTGACATGATTCGAGTTCCTCTCAACATTTTGGAAATCCCGCTGAAACTTTGGACATTCTCGTGAAGGGTTCCGAATCCCCGACAAGACTGGTACCCTTTCACGTCCAAATCTCTCAAACTCCGGGAGAGATTCTCAAAACCAAGGTTGACATGTTTCGAGTTCCTCTCAACATTTTGGAAATCCCGCTGAAACTTTGGACATTCTCGCGAAGGGTTCCCAATCCCCGACAAGACTGGTACCCTTTCACGTCCAAATCTCTCAAACTCCGGGAGAGATTCTCAAAACCAAGGTTGACATGTTTCGAGTTCCTCTCAACATTTTGGAAATCCCGCTGAAACTTTGGACATTCTCGCGAAGGGTTCCCAATCCCCGACAAGACTGGTACCCTTTCACGTCCAAATCTCTCAAACTCCGGGAGAGATTCTCAAAACCAAGGTTGACATGTTTCGAGTTCCTTTCAACGTTTTGGAAATCCTGCTGAAACTTTGGACATTCTCGCGAAGGGTTCCCAATCCCCGACAAGACTGGTACCCTTTCACGTCCAAATCTCTCAAACTCCGGGAGAGATTCTCAAAACCAAGGTTGACATGTTTCGAGTTCCTTTCAACATTTTGGAAATCCCGCTGAAACTTTGGACATTCTCGCGAAGGGTTCCCAATCCCCGACAAGACTGGTACCCTTTCATGTCCAAATCTCTCAAACTCCGGGAGAGATTCTCAAAACCAAGGTTGACATGTTTCGAGTTCCTCTCAACATTTTGGAAATCCCGCTGAAACTTTGGACATTCTCGCGAAGGGTTCCCAATCCCCGACAAGACTGGTACCCTTTCACGTCCAAATCTCTCAAACTCCGGGAGAGATTCTCAAAACCAAGGTTGACATGTTTCGAGTTCCTTTCAACATTTTGGAAATCCCGCTGAAACTTTGGACATTCTCGCGAAGGGTTCCCAATCCCCGACAAGACTGGTACCCTTTCATGTCCAAATCTCTCAAACTCCGGGAGAGATTCTCAAAACCAAGGTTGACATGTTTCGAGTTCCTCTCAACATTTTGGAAATCCCGCTGAAACTTTGGACATTCTGGCGAAGGGTTCCCAATCCCCGACAAGACTGGTACCCTTTCACGTCCAAATCTCTCAAACTCCGGGAGAGATTCTCAAAACCAAGGTTGACATGTTTCGAGTTCCTCTCAACCTTTTGGAAATCCCGCTGAAACTTTGGACATTCTCGCGAAGGGTTCCCAATCCCCGACAAGACTGGTACCCCTTCACGTCCAAATCTCTCAAACTCCGGGAGAGATTCTCAAAACCAAGGTTCACATGTTTCGAGTTCCTTTCAACGTTTTGGAAATCCCGCTGAAACTTTGGACATTCTCGCGAAGGGTTCCCAATCCCCGACAAGACTGGTACCCTTTCACGTCCAAATCTCTCAAACTCCGGGAGAGATTCTCAAAACCAAGGTTGACATGTTTCGAGTTCCTCTCAACGTTTTGGAAATCCCGCTGAAACTTTGGACATTCTCGTGAAGGGTTCCCAATCCCCGACAAGACTGGTACCCTTTCACGTCCAAATCTCTCAAACTCCGGGAGAGATTCTCAAAACCAAGGTTGAAATGTTTCGAGTTCCTTTCAACATTTTGGAAATCCCGCTGAAACTTTGGACATTCTCGCGAAGGGTTCCCAATCCCCGACAAGACTGGTACCCTTTCACGTCCAAATCTCTCAAACTCCGGGAGAGATTCTCAAAACCAAGGTTGACATGTTTCGAGTTCCTCTCAACATTTTGGAAATCCCGCTGAAACTTTGGACATTCTCGCGAAGGGTTCCCAATCCCCGACAAGACTGGTAGCCTTTCACGTCCAAATCTCTCAAACTCCGGGAGAGATTCTCAAAAATAAGGTTGACATGTTTCGAGTTCCTCTCAACATTTTGGAAATCCCGCTGAAACTTTGGACATTCTCGCGAAGGGTTCCCAGTCCCCGACAAGACTGGTACCCTTTCACGTCCAAATCTCTCAAACTCCGGGAGAGATTCTCAAAACCAAGGTTGACATGTTTTGAGTTCCTCTCAACATTTTGGAAATCCCGCTGAAACTTTGGACATTCTCGCGAAGGGTTCCCAATCCCCGACAAGACTGGTACCCTTTCACGTCCAAATCTCTCAAAGTCCGGGAGAGATTCTCAAAACCAAGGTTGACATGATTCGAGTTCCTCTCAACATTTTGGAAATCCCGCTGAAACTTTGGACATTCTCGTGAAGGGTTCCGAATCCCCGACAAGACTGGTACCCTTTCACGTCCAAATCTCTCAAACTCCGGGAGAGATTCTCAAAACCAAGGTTGACATGTTTCGAGTTCCTCTCAACATTTTGGAAATCCCGCTGAAACTTTGGACATTCTGGCGAAGGGTTCCCAATCCCCGACAAGACTGGTACCCTTTCACGTCCAAATCTCTCAAACTCCGGGAGAGATTCTCAAAACCAAGGTTGACATGTTTCGAGTTCCTCTCAACATTTTGGAAATCCCGCTGAAACTTTGGACATTCTCGCGAAGGGTTCCCAATCCCCGACAAGACTGGTACCCTTTCACGTCCAAATCTCTCAAACTCCGGGAGAGATTCTCAAAACCAAGGTTGACATGTTTCGAGTTCCTTTCAACGTTTTGGAAATCCTGCTGAAACTTTGGACATTCTCGCGAAGGGTTCCCAATCCCCAACAAGACTGGTACCCTTTCACGTCCAAATCTCTCAAACTCCGGGAGAGATTCTCAAAACCAAGGTTGACATGTTTCGAGTTCCTCTCAACATTTTGGAAATCCCGCTGAAACTTTGGACATTCTCGCGAAGGGTTCCCAATCCCCGACAAGACTGGTACCCTTTCATGTCCAAATCTCTCAAACTCCGGGAGAGATTCTCAAAACCAAGGTTGACATGTTTCGAGTTCCTCTCAACATTTTGGAAATCCCGCTGAAACTTTGGACATTCTCGCGAAGGGTTCCCAATCCCCGACAAGACTGGTACCCTTTCACGTCCAAATCTCTCAAACTCCGGGAGAGATTCTCAAAACCAAGGTTGACATGTTTCGAGTTCCTTTCAACATTTTGAAAATCCCGCTGAAACTTTGGACATTCTCGCGAAGGGTTCCCAATCCCCGACAAGACTGGTACCCTTTCACGTCCAAATCTCTCAAACTCCGGGAGAGATTCTCAAAACCAAGGTTGACATGTTTCGAGTTCCTCTCAACATTTTGGAAATCCCGCTGAAACTTTGGACATTCTCGCAAAGGGTTCCCAATCCCCGACAAGACTGGTACCCTTTCACGTCCAAATCTCTCAAACTCCGGGAGAGATTCTCAAAACCAAGGTTGACATGTTTCGAGTTCCTTTCAACATTTTGGAAATCCCGCTGAAACTTTGGACATTCTCGCGAAGGGTTCCCAATCCCCGACAAGACTGGTACCCTTTCATGTCCAAATCTCTCAAACTCCGGGAGAGATTCTCAAAACCAAGGTTGACATGTTTCGAGTTCCTCTCAACATTTTGGAAATCCCGCTGAAACTTTGGACATTCTCGCGAAGGGTTCCCAATCCCCGACAAGACTGGTACCCTTTCACGTCCAAATCTCTCAAACTCCGGGAGAGATTCTCAAAACCAAGGTTGACATGTTTCGAGTTCCTCTCAACATTTTGGAAATCCCGCTGAAACTTTGGACATTCTCGCGAAGGGTTCCCAGTCCCCGACAAGACTGGTACCCTTTCACGTCCAAATCTCTCAAACTCCGCGAGAGATTCTCAAAACCAAGGTTGACATGTTTCGAGTTCCTTTCAACATTTTGGAAATCCCGCTGAAACTTTGGACATTCTCGCGAAGGGTTCCCAATCCCCGACAAGACTGGTACCCTTTCACGTCCAAATCTCTCAAACTCCGGGAGAGATTCTCAAAACCAAGGTTGACATGTTTCGAGTTCCTTTCAACATTTTGGAAATCCCGCAGAAATTTTGGACATTCTCGCAAAGGGTTCCCAATCCCCGACAAGACTGGTACCCTTTCACGTCCAAATCTCTCAAACTCCGGGAGAGATTCTCAAAACCAAGGTTGACATGTTTCGAGTTCCTCTCAACATTTTGGAAATCCCGCTGAAACTTTGGACATTCTCGCGAAGGGTTCCCAATCCCCGACAAGACTGGTACCCTTTCACGTCCAAATCTCTCAAACTCCGGGAGAGATTCTCAAAACCAAGGTTGACATGTTTTGAGTTCCTCTCAACATTTTGGAAATCCCGCTGAAACTTTGGACATTCTCGCGAAGGGTTCCCAATCCCCGACAAGACTGGTACCCTTTCACGTCCAAATCTCTCAAACTCCGGGAGAGATTCTCAAAACCAAGGTTGACATGATTCGAGTTCCTCTCAACATTTTGGAAATCCCGCTGAAACTTTGGACATTCTCGTGAAGGGTTCCGAATCCCCGACAAGACTGGTACCCTTTCACGTCCAAATCTCTCAAACTCCGGGAGAGATTCTCAAAACCAAGGTTGACATGTTTCGAGTTCCTTTCAACATTTTGGAAATCCTGCTGAAACTTTGGACATTCTGGCGAAGGGTTCCCAATCCCCGACAAGACTGGTACCATTTCACGTCCAAATCTCTCAAACTCCGGGAGAGATTCTCAAAACCGAGGTTGACATGTTTCGAGTTCCTCTCAACATTTTGGAAATCCCGCTGAAACTTTGGACATTCTGGCGAAGGGTTCCCAATCCCCGACAAGACTGGTACCCTTTCACGTCCAAATCTCTCAAACTCCGGGAGAGATTCTCAAAACCAAGGTTGACATGTTTCGAGTTCCTTTCAACGTTTTGGAAATCCTGCTGAAACTTTGGACATTCTCGCGAAGGGTTCCCAATCCCCGACAAGACTGGTACCCTTTCACGTCCAAATCTCTCAAACTCCGGGAGAGATTCTCAAAACCAAGGTTGACATGTTTCGAGTTCCTTTCAACATTTTGGAAATCCCGCTGAAACTTTGGACATTCTGGCGAAGGGTTCCCAATCCCCGACAAGACTGGTACCCTTTCACGTCCAAATCTCTCAAACTCCGGGAGAGATTCTCAAAACCAAGGTTGACATGTTTCGAGTTCCTCTCAACATTTTGGAAATCCCGCTGAAACTTTGGACATTCTCGCGAAGGGTTCCCAATCCCCGACAAGACTGGTACCCTTTCACGTCCAAATCTCTCAAACTCTGGGAGAGATTCTCAAAACCAAGGTTGACATGTTTCGAGTTCCTTTCAACGTTTTGGAAATCCTGCTGAAACTTTGGACATTCTCGCGAAGGGTTCCCAATCCCCGACAAGACTGGTACCCTTTCACGTCCAAATCTCTCAAACTCCGGGAGAGATTCTCAAAACCAAGGTTGACATGTTTCGAGTTCCTCTCAACATTTTGGAAATCCCGCTGAAACTTTGGACATTCTGGCGAAGGGTTCCCAATCCCCGACAAGACTGGTACCCTTTCACGTCCAAATCTCTCAAACTCCGGGAGAGATTCTCAAAACCAAGGTTGACATGTTTCGAGTTCCTCTCAACATTTTGGAAATCCCGCTGAAACTTTGGACATTCTCGCGAAGGGTTCCCAATCCCCGACAAGACTGGTACCCTTTCACGTCCAAATCTCTCAAACTCCGGGAGAGATTCTCAAAACCAAGGTTGACATGTTTCGAGTTCCTTTCAACATTTTGAAAATCCCGCTGAAACTTTGCACATTCTCGCTAAGGGTTCCCAATCCCCGACAAGACTGGTACCCTTTCATGTCCAAATCTCTCAAACTCCGGGAGAGATTCTCAAAACCAAGGTTGACATGTTTCGAGTTCCTTTCAACATTTTGGAAATCCCGCTGAAACTTTGGACATTCTCGCGAAGGGTTCCCAATCCCCGACAAGACTGGTACCCTTTCACGTCCAAATCTCTCAAACTCCGGGAGAGATTCTCAAAACCAAGGCTGACATGTTTCGAGTTCCTCTCAACATTTTGGAAATCCCGCTGAAACTCTGGACATTCTCACGAAGGGTTCCCAATCCCCGACAAGACTGGTACCCTTTCACGTCCAAATCTCTCAAACTCCGGGAGAGATGCTCAAAACCAAGGTTGACATGTTTCGAGTTCCTCTCAACGTTTTGGAAATCCCGCTGAAACTTAGGACATTCTCGCGAAGGGTTCCCAATCCCCGACAAGACTGGTACCCTTTCACGTCCAAATCTCTCAAACTCCGGGAGAGATTCTCAAAACCAAGGTTGACATGTTTCGAGTTCCTCTCAACATTTTGGAAATCCCGGTGAAACTTTGGACATTCTCACGAAGGGTTCCCAATCCCCGACAAGACTGGTACCCTTTCACGTCCAAATCTCTCAAACTCCGGGAGAGATGCTCAAAACCAAGGTTGACATGTTTCGAGTTCCTTTCAACGTTTTGGAAATCCCGCTGAAACTTTGGACATTCTCGTGAAGGGTTCCCAATCCCCGTCAAGACTGGTACCCTTTCACGTCCAAATCTCTCAAACTCCGGGAGAGATTCTCAAAACCAAGGTTGACATGTTTCGAGTTCCTCCCAACATTTTGGAAATCCCGCTGAAACTTTGGACATTGTCGCGAAGGGTTCCCAATCCCCGACAAGACTGGTACCCTTTCACGTCCAAATCTCTCAAACTCCGGGAGAGATTCTCAAAACCAAGGTTGACATGTTTCGAGTTCCTCTCAATGTTTTGGAAATCCCGCTGAAACTTTGGACATTGTCGCGAAGGGTTCCCAATCCCCGACAAGACTGGTACCCTTTCACGTCCAAATCTCTCAAACTCCGGGAGAGATTCTCAAAACCAAGGTTGACATGTTTCGAGTTCCTCTCAATGTTTTGGAAATCCCGCTGAAACTTTGGACATTCTCGTGAAGGGTTCCCAATCCCCGACAAGACTGGTACCCTTTCACGTCCAAATCTTTCAAACTGCGGGAGAGATTCTCAAAACCAAGGTTGACATGTTTCGAGTTCCTCCCAACATTTTGGAAATCCCGCTGAAACTTTGGACATTGTCGCGAAGGGTTCCCAATCCCCGACAAGACTGGTACCCTTTCACGTCCAAATCTCTCAAACTCCGGGAGAGATTCTCAAAACCAAGGTTGACATGTTTCGAGTTCCTCCCAACATTTTGGAAATCCCGCTGAAACTTTGGACATTGTCGCGAAGGGTTCCCAATCCCCGACAAGACTGGTACCCTTTCACGTCCAAATCTCTCAAACTCCGGGAGAGATTCTCAAAACCAAGGTTGACATGTTTCGAGTTCCTCTCAATGTTTTGGAAATCCCGCTGAAACTTTGGACATTCTCGTGAAGGGTTCCCAATCCCCGACAAGACTGGTACCCTTTCACGTCCAAATCTTTCAAACTGCGGGAGAGATTCTCAAAACCAAGGTTGACATGTTTCGAGTTCCTCTCAACATTTTGGAAATCCCGCTGAAACTTTGGACATTCTCGCGAAGGGTTCCCAATCCCCGACAAGACTGGTACCCTTTCACGTCCAAATCTCTCAAAATCCGGGAGAGATTCTCAAAACCAAGGTTGACATGTTTCGAGTTCCTCTCAACATTTTGGAAATCCCGCTGAAACTTTGGACATTCTGGCGAAGGGTTCCCAATCCCCGACAAGACTGGTACCCTTTCACGTCCAAATCTCTCAAACTCCGGGAGAGATTCTCAAAACCAAGGTTGACATGTTTCGAGTTCCTCTCAACGTTTTCGAAATCCCGCTGAAACTTTGGACATTCTCGCGAAGGGTTCCCAATCCCCGACAAGACTGGTACCCTTTCACGTCCAAATCTCTCAAACTCCGGGAGAGATTCTCAAAACCAAGGTTGACATGTTTCGAGTTCCTCTCAACGTTTTGGAAATCCCGCTAAAACTTTGGACATTCTCGCGAAGGGTTCCCAATCCCCGACAAGACTGGTACCCTTTCACGTCCAAATCTCTCAAACTCCGGGAGAGATTCTCAAAACCAAGGTTGACATGTTTCGAGTTCCTCTCAACATTTTGGAAATCCCGCTGAAACTTTGGACATTCTCGCAAAGGGTTCCCAATCCCCGACAAGACTGGTACCCTTTCACGTCCAAATCTCTCAAACTCTGGGAGAGATTCTCAAAACCAAGGTTGACATGTTTCGAGTTCCTTTCAACGTTTTGGAAATCACGCTGAAACTTTGGACATTCTCGCGAAGGGTTCCCAATCCCCGACAAGACTGGTACCCTTTCACGTCCAAATCTCTCAAACTCCGGGAGAGATTCTCAAAACCAAGGTTTACATGTTTCGAGTTCCTCTCAACATTTTGGAAATCCCGCTGCAACTTTGGACATTCTGGCGAAGGGTTCCCAATCCCCGACAAGACTGGTACCCTTTCACGTCCAAATCTCTCAAACTCCGGGAGAGATTCTCAAAACCAAGGTTGACATGTTTCGAGTTCCTCTCAACATTTTGGAAATCCCGCTGAAACTTTGGAAATTCTCGTGAAGGGTTCCCAATCCCCGACAAGACTGGTACCCTTTCACATCCAAATCTCTCAAACTCCGGGAGAGATTCTCAAAACCAAGGTTGACATGTTTCGAGTTCCTCCCAACATTTTGGAAATCCCGCTGAAACTTTGGACATTGTCGCGAAGGGTTCCCAATCCCCGACAAGACTGGTACCCTTTCACGTCCAAATCTCTCAAACTCCGGGAGAGATTCTCAAAACCAAGGTTGACATGTTTCGAGTTCCTCTCAACGTTTTGGAAATCCCGCTAAAACTTTGGACATTCTGGCGAAGGGTTCCCAATCCCCGACAAGACTGGTACCCTTTCACGTCCAAATCTTTCAATCTCCGAGAGATATTCTCAAAACCAAGGTTGACATGTTTTGAGTTCCTCTCAACATTTTGGAAATCCTGCTGAAACTTTGGACATTCTCGCGAAGGGTTCCCAATCCCCGACAAGACTGGTACCCTTTCACGTCCAAATCTCTCAAACTCCGGGAGAGATTCTCAAAACAAAGGTTGACATGTTTCGAGTTCCTCTCAACATTTTGGAAATCCCGCTGAAACTTTGGACATTCTGACGAAGGGTTCCCAATCCCCGACAAGACTGGTACCCTTTCACGTCCAAATCTCTCAAACTCCGGGAGAGATTCTCAAAACCAAGGTTGACATGTTTCGAGTTCCTCTCAACGTTTTGGAAATCCCGCTGAAACTTTGGACAATCTCGTGAAGGGTTCCCAATCCCGACAAGACTGGTACCCTTTCACGTCCAAATCTCTCAAACTCCGGGAGAGATTCTCAAAACCAAGGTTGACATGTTTCGAGTTCCTCTCAACATTTTGGAAATCCCGCTGAAACTTTGGACATTCTCGCGAAGGGTTCCCAATCCCCGACAAGACTGGTACCCTTTCACGTCCAAATCTCTGAAACTCCGGGAGAGATTCTCAAAACCAAGGTTGACATGTTTCGAGTTCCTTTCAACGTTTTGGAAATCCCGCTGAAACTTTGGACATTCTCGCGAAGGGTTCCCAATCCCCGACAAGACTGGTACCCTTTCACGTCCAAATCTCTCAAACTCCGGGAGAGATTCTCAAAACCAAGGTTGACATGTTTCGAGTTCCTTTCAACATTTTGGAAATCCCGCTGAAACTTTGGACATTCTCGCGAAGGGTTCCCAATCCCCGACAAGACTGGTACCCTTTCACGTCCAAATCTCTCAAACTCCGGGAGAGATTCTCAAAACCAAGGTTGACATGTTTCAAGTTCCTCTCAACATTTTGGAAATCCCGCTGAAACTTTGGACATTCTCGCGAAGGGTTCCCAATCCCCGAGAAGACTGGTACCCTTTCACGTCCAAATCTCTCAAACTCCGGGAGAGATGCTCAAAACCAAGGTTGACATGTTTCGAGTTCCTTTCAACATTTTGGAAATCCCGCTGAAACTTTGGACATTCTCGCGAAGGGTTCCCAATCCCCGACAAGACTGGTACCCTTTCACGTCCAAATCTCTCAAACTCCGGGAGAGATTCTCAAAACCAAGGTTGACATGTTTCGAGTTCCTCTCAACATTTTGGAAATCCCGCTGAAACTTTGGACATTCTCGCGAAGGGTTCCCAATCCCCGACAAGACTGGTACCCTTTCACGTCCAAATCTCTCAAACTCCGGGAGAGATTCTCAAAACCAAGGTTCACATGTTTCGAGTTCCTTTCAACGTTTTGGAAATCCCGCTGAAACTTTGGACATTCTCGCGAAGGGTTCCCAATCCCCGACAAGACTGGTACCCTTTCACGTCCAAATCTCTCAAACTCCGGGAGAGATTCTCAAAACCAAGGTTGACATGTTTCGAGTTCCTTTCAACGTTTTGGAAATCCCGCTGAAACTTTGGACATTCTCGCGAAGGGTTCCCAGTCCCCGACAAGACTGGTACCCTTTCACGTCCAAATCTCTCAAACTCCGGGAGAGATTCTCAAAACCAAGGTTGAAATGTTTCGAGTTCCTTTTAACATTTTGGCAATCCCGCTGAAACTTTGGACATTCTGGCGAAGGGTTCCCAATCCCCGACAAGACTGGTACCCTTTCACGTCCAAATCTCTCAAACTCCGGGAGAGATTCTCAAAACCAAGGTTGACATGTTTCGAGTTCCTCTCAACATTTTGGAAATCCCGCTGAAACTTTGGACATTCTCGCGAAGGGTTCCCAATCCCCGACAAGACTGGTACCCTTTCACGTCCAAATCTCTCAAACTCCGGGAGAGATTCTCAAAACCAAGGTTCACATGTTTCGAGTTCCTTTCAACGTTTTGGAAATCCCGCTGAAACTTTGGACATTCTCGTGAAGGGTTCCCAATCCCCGACAAGACTGGTACCCTTTCACGTCCAAATCTTTCAAACTGCGGGAGAGATTCTCAAAACCAAGGTTGACATGTTTCGAGTTCCTCTCAACATTTTGGAAATCCCGCTGAAACTTTGGACATTCTCGCGAAGGGTTCCCAATCCCCGACAAGACTGGTACCCTTTCACGTCCAAATCTCTCAAACTCCGGGAGAGATTCTCAAAACCAAGGTTGACATGTTTCGAGTTCCTCTCAACATTTTGGAAATCCCGCTGAAACTTTGGACATTGTCGCGAAGGGTTCCCAATCCCCGACAAGACTGGTACCCTTTCACGTCCAAATCTCTCAAACTCCGGGAGAGATTCTCAAAACCAAGGTTGACATGTTTCGAGTTCCTCTCAACGTTTTCGAAATCCCGCTGAAACTTTGGACATTCTCGCGAAGGGTTCCCAATCCCCGACAAGACTGGTACCCTTTCACGTCCAAATCTCTCAAACTCCGGGAGAGATTCTCAAAACCAAGGTTGACATGTTTCGAGTTCCTTTCAACGTTTTGGAAATCCCGCTGAAACTTTGGACATTCTCGCGAAGGGTTCCCAATCCCCGACAAGACTGGTACCCTTTCACGTCCAAATCTCTCAAACTCCGGGAGAGATTCTCAAAACCAAGGTTGACATGTTTCGAGTTCCTCTCAACATTTTGGAAATCCCGCTGAAACTTTGGACATTCTCGCAAAGGGTTCCCAATCCCCGACAAGACTGGTACCCTTTCACGTCCAAATCTCTCAAACTCTGGGAGAGATTCTCAAAACCAAGGTTGACATGTTTCGAGTTCCTTTCAACGTTTTGGAAATCACGCTGAAACTTTGGACATTCTCGCGAAGGGTTCCCAATCCCCGACAAGACTGGTACCCTTTCACGTCCAAATCTCTCAAACTCCGGGAGAGATTCTCAAAACCAAGGTTTACATGTTTCGAGTTCCTCTCAACATTTTGGAAATCCCGCTGCAACTTTGGACATTCTGGCGAAGGGTTCCCAATCCCCGACAAGACTGGTACCCTTTCACGTCCAAATCTCTCAAACTCCGGGAGAGATTCTCAAAACCAAGGTTGACATGTTTCGAGTTCCTCTCAACATTTTGGAAATCCCGCTGAAACTTTGGAAATTCTCGTGAAGGGTTCCCAATCCCCGACAAGACTGGTACCCTTTCACGTCCAAATCTCTCAAACTCCGGGAGAGATTCTCAAAACCAAGGTTGACATGTTTCGAGTTCCTCCCAACATTTTGGAAATCCCGCTGAAACTTTGGACATTGTCGCGAAGGGTTCCCAATCCCCGACAAGACTGGTACCCTTTCACGTCCAAATCTCTCAAACTCCGGGAGAGATTCTCAAAACCAAGGTTGACATGTTTCGAGTTCCTCCCAACATTTTG
Organism: Streptopelia decaocto; assembly: GCF_964273445.1. Taxonomy (NCBI): domain Eukaryota; kingdom Metazoa; phylum Chordata; class Aves; order Columbiformes; family Columbidae; genus Streptopelia; species Streptopelia decaocto. Next base: position 928,748 of record NW_028116102.1, read on the forward strand.
GAAATCCCGCTGAAACTTTGGACATTGTCGCGAAGGGTTCCCAATCCCCGACAAGACTGGTACCCTTTCACGTCCAAATCTTTCAATCTCCGAGAGATATTCTCAAAACCAAGGTTGACATGTTTTGAGTTCCTCTCAACATTTTGGAAATCCTGCTGAAACTTTGGACATTCTCGCGAAGGGTTCCCAATCCCCGACAAGACTGGTACCCTTTCACGTCCAAATCTCTCAAACTCCGGGAGAGATTCTCAAAACAAAGGTTGACATGTTTCGAGTTCCTCTCAACATTTTGGAAATCCCGCTGAAACTTTGGACATTCTGACGAAGGGTTCCCAATCCCCGACAAGACTGGTACCCTTTCACGTCCAAATCTCTCAAACTCCGGGAGAGATTCTCAAAACCAAGGTTGACATGTTTCGAGTTCCTCTCAACGTTTTGGAAATCCCGCTGAAACTTTGGACAATCTCGTGAAGGGTTCCCAATCCCGACAAGACTGGTACCCTTTCACGTCCAAATCTCTCAAACTCCGGGAGAGATTCTCAAAACCAAGGTTGACATGTTTCGAGTTCCTCTCAACATTTTGGAAATCCCGCTGAAACTTTGGACATTCTCGCGAAGGGTTCCCAATCCCCGACAAGACTGGTACCCTTTCACGTCCAAATCTCTGAAACTCCGGGAGAGATTCTCAAAACCAAGGTTGACATGTTTCGAGTTCCTTTCAACGTTTTGGAAATCCCGCTGAAACTTTGGACATTCTCGCGAAGGGTTCCCAATCCCCGACAAGACTGGTACCCTTTCACGTCCAAATCTCTCAAACTCCGGGAGAGATTCTCAAAACCAAGGTTGACATGTTTCGAGTTCCTTTCAACATTTTGGAAATCCCGCTGAAACTTTGGACATTCTCGCGAAGGGTTCCCAATCCCCGACAAGACTGGTACCCTTTCACGTCCAAATCTCTCAAACTCCGGGAGAGATTCTCAAAACCAAGGTTGACATGTTTCAAGTTCCTCTCAACATTTTGGAAATCCCGCTGAAACTTTGGACATTCTCGCGAAGGGTTCCCAATCCCCGAGAAGACTGGTACCCTTTCACGTCCAAATCTCTCAAACTCCGGGAGAGATGCTCAAAACCAAGGTTGACATGTTTCGAGTTCCTTTCAACATTTTGGAAATCCCGCTGAAACTTTGGACATTCTCGCGAAGGGTTCCCAATCCCCGACAAGACTGGTACCCTTTCACGTCCAAATCTCTCAAACTCCGGGAGAGATTCTCAAAACCAAGGTTGACATGTTTCGAGTTCCTCTCAACATTTTGGAAATCCCGCTGAAACTTTGGACATTCTCGCGAAGGGTTCCCAATCCCCGACAAGACTGGTACCCTTTCACGTCCAAATCTCTCAAACTCCGGGAGAGATTCTCAAAACCAAGGTTCACATGTTTCGAGTTCCTTTCAACGTTTTGGAAATCCCGCTGAAACTTTGGACATTCTCGCGAAGGGTTCCCAATCCCCGACAAGACTGGTACCCTTTCACGTCCAAATCTCTCAAACTCCGGGAGAGATTCTCAAAACCAAGGTTGACATGTTTCGAGTTCCTTTCAACGTTTTGGAAATCCCGCTGAAACTTTGGACATTCTCGCGAAGGGTTCCCAGTCCCCGACAAGACTGGTACCCTTTCACGTCCAAATCTCTCAAACTCCGGGAGAGATTCTCAAAACCAAGGTTGAAATGTTTCGAGTTCCTTTTAACATTTTGGCAATCCCGCTGAAACTTTGGACATTCTGGCGAAGGGTTCCCAATCCCCGACAAGACTGGTACCCTTTCACGTCCAAATCTCTCAAACTCCGGGAGAGATTCTCAAAACCAAGGTTGACATGTTTCGAGTTCCTCTCAACATTTTGGAAATCCCGCTGAAACTTTGGACATTCTCGCGAAGGGTTCCCAATCCCCGACAAGACTGGTACCCTTTCACGTCCAAATCTCTCAAACTCCGGGAGAGATTCTCAAAACCAAGGTTCACATGTTTCGAGTTCCTTTCAACGTTTTGGAAATCCCGCTGAAACTTTGGACATTCTCGCGAAGGGTTCCCAATCCCCGACAAGACTGGTACCCTTTCACGTCCAAATCTCTCAAACTCCGGGAGAGATTCTCAAAACCAAGGTTGACATGTTTCGAGTTCCTCTCAACGTTTTGGAAATCCCGCTGAAACTTTGGACATTCTCGCGAAGGGTTCCCAGTCCCCGACAAGACTGGTACCCTTTCACGTCCAAATCTCTCAAACTCCGGGAGAGATTCTCAAAACCAAGGTTGAAATGTTTCGAGTTAATTTCAACATTTTGGAAATCCCGCTGAAACTTTGGACATTCTGGCGAAGGGTTCCCAATCCCCGACAAGACTGGTACCCTTTCACGTCCAAATCTCTCAAACTCCGGGAGAGATTCTCAAAACCAAGGTTGACATGTTTCGAGTTCCTCTCAACATTTTGGAAATCCCGCTGAAACTTTGGACATTCTCGCGAAGGGTTCCCAATCCCCGACAAGACTGGTACCCTTTCACGTCCAAATCTCTCAAACTCCGGGAGAGATTCTCAAAACCAAGGTTGACATGTTTTGAGTTCCTCTCAACATTTTGGAAATCCCGCTGAAACTTTGGACATTCTCGCGAAGGGTTCCCAATCCCCGACAAGACTGGTACCCTTTCACGTCCAAATCTCTCAAAGTCCGGGAGAGATTCTCAAAACCAAGGTTGACATGATTCGAGTTCCTCTCAACATTTTGGAAATCCCGCTGAAACTTTGGACATTCTCGTGAAGGGTTCCGAATCCCCGACAAGACTGGTACCCTTTCACGTCCAAATCTCTCAAACTCCGGGAGAGATTCTCAAAACCAAGGTTGACATGTTTCGAGTTCCTCTCAACATTTTGGAAATCCCGCTGAAACTTTGGACATTCTCGCGAAGGGTTCCCAATCCCCGACAAGACTGGTACCCTTTCACGTCCAAATCTCTCAAACTCCGGGAGAGATTCTCAAAACCAAGGTTGACATGTTTCGAGTTCCTCTCAACATTTTGGAAATCCCGCTGAAACTTTGGACATTCTCGCGAAGGGTTCCCAATCCCCGACAAGACTGGTACCCTTTCACGTCCAAATCTCTCAAACTCCGGGAGAGATTCTCAAAACCAAGGTTGACATGTTTCGAGTTCCTTTCAACGTTTTGGAAATCCTGCTGAAACTTTGGACATTCTCGCGAAGGGTTCCCAATCCCCGACAAGACTGGTACCCTTTCACGTCCAAATCTCTCAAACTCCGGGAGAGATTCTCAAAACCAAGGTTGACATGTTTCGAGTTCCTTTCAACATTTTGGAAATCCCGCTGAAACTTTGGACATTCTCGCGAAGGGTTCCCAATCCCCGACAAGACTGGTACCCTTTCATGTCCAAATCTCTCAAACTCCGGGAGAGATTCTCAAAACCAAGGTTGACATGTTTCGAGTTCCTCTCAACATTTTGGAAATCCCGCTGAAACTTTGGACATTCTCGCGAAGGGTTCCCAATCCCCGACAAGACTGGTACCCTTTCACGTCCAAATCTCTCAAACTCCGGGAGAGATTCTCAAAACCAAGGTTGACATGTTTCGAGTTCCTTTCAACATTTTGGAAATCCCGCTGAAACTTTGGACATTCTCGCGAAGGGTTCCCAATCCCCGACAAGACTGGTACCCTTTCATGTCCAAATCTCTCAAACTCCGGGAGAGATTCTCAAAACCAAGGTTGACATGTTTCGAGTTCCTCTCAACATTTTGGAAATCCCGCTGAAACTTTGGACATTCTGGCGAAGGGTTCCCAATCCCCGACAAGACTGGTACCCTTTCACGTCCAAATCTCTCAAACTCCGGGAGAGATTCTCAAAACCAAGGTTGACATGTTTCGAGTTCCTCTCAACCTTTTGGAAATCCCGCTGAAACTTTGGACATTCTCGCGAAGGGTTCCCAATCCCCGACAAGACTGGTACCCTTTCACGTCCAAATCTCTCAAACTCCGGGAGAGATTCTCAAAACCAAGGTTCACATGTTTCGAGTTCCTTTCAACGTTTTGGAAATCCCGCTGAAACTTTGGACATTCTCGCGAAGGGTTCCCAATCCCCGACAAGACTGGTACCCTTTCACGTCCAAATCTCTCAAACTCCGGGAGAGATTCTCAAAACCAAGGTTGACATGTTTCGAGTTCCTCTCAACGTTTTGGAAATCCCGCTGAAACTTTGGACATTCTCGTGAAGGGTTCCCAATCCCCGACAAGACTGGTACCCTTTCACGTCCAAATCTCTCAAACTCCGGGAGAGATTCTCAAAACCAAGGTTGAAATGTTTCGAGTTCCTTTCAACATTTTGGAAATCCCGCTGAAACTTTGGACATTCTCGCGAAGGGTTCCCAATCCCCGACAAGACTGGTACCCTTTCACGTCCAAATCTCTCAAACTCCGGGAGAGATTCTCAAAACCAAGGTTGACATGTTTCGAGTTCCTCTCAACATTTTGGAAATCCCGCTGAAACTTTGGACATTCTCGCGAAGGGTTCCCAATCCCCGACAAGACTGGTAGCCTTTCACGTCCAAATCTCTCAAACTCCGGGAGAGATTCTCAAAACCAAGGTTGACATGTTTCGAGTTCCTCTCAACATTTTGGAAATCCCGCTGAAACTTTGGACATTCTCGCGAAGGGTTCCCAGTCCCCGACAAGACTGGTACCCTTTCACGTCCAAATCTCTCAAACTCCGGGAGAGATTCTCAAAACCAAGGTTGACATGTTTTGAGTTCCTCTCAACATTTTGGAAATCCCGCTGAAACTTTGGACATTCTCGCGAAGGGTTCCCAATCCCCGACAAGACTGGTACCCTTTCACGTCCAAATCTCTCAAAGTCCGGGAGAGATTCTCAAAACCAAGGTTGACATGATTCGAGTTCCTCTCAACATTTTGGAAATCCCGCTGAAACTTTGGACATTCTCGTGAAGGGTTCCGAATCCCCGACAAGACTGGTACCCTTTCACGTCCAAATCTCTCAAACTCCGGGAGAGATTCTCAAAACCAAGGTTGACATGTTTCGAGTTCCTCTCAACATTTTGGAAATCCCGCTGAAACTTTGGACATTCTGGCGAAGGGTTCCCAATCCCCGACAAGACTGGTACCCTTTCACGTCCAAATCTCTCAAACTCCGGGAGAGATTCTCAAAACCAAGGTTGACATGTTTCGAGTTCCTCTCAACATTTTGGAAATCCCGCTGAAACTTTGGACATTCTCGCGAAGGGTTCCCAATCCCCGACAAGACTGGTACCCTTTCACGTCCAAATCTCTCAAACTCCGGGAGAGATTCTCAAAACCAAGGTTGACATGTTTCGAGTTCCTTTCAACGTTTTGGAAATCCTGCTGAAACTTTGGACATTCTCGCGAAGGGTTCCCAATCCCCAACAAGACTGGTACCCTTTCACGTCCAAATCTCTCAAACTCCGGGAGAGATTCTCAAAACCAAGGTTGACATGTTTCGAGTTCCTCTCAACATTTTGGAAATCCCGCTGAAACTTTGGACATTCTCGCGAAGGGTTCCCAATCCCCGACAAGACTGGTACCCTTTCATGTCCAAATCTCTCAAACTCCGGGAGAGATTCTCAAAACCAAGGTTGACATGTTTCGAGTTCCTCTCAACATTTTGGAAATCCCGCTGAAACTTTGGACATTCTCGCGAAGGGTTCCCAATCCCCGACAAGACTGGTACCCTTTCACGTCCAAATCTCTCAAACTCCGGGAGAGATTCTCAAAACCAAGGTTGACATGTTTCGAGTTCCTTTCAACATTTTGAAAATCCCGCTGAAACTTTGGACATTCTCGCGAAGGGTTCCCAATCCCCGACAAGACTGGTACCCTTTCACGTCCAAATCTCTCAAACTCCGGGAGAGATTCTCAAAACCAAGGTTGACATGTTTCGAGTTCCTCTCAACATTTTGGAAATCCCGCTGAAACTTTGGACATTCTCGCAAAGGGTTCCCAATCCCCGACAAGACTGGTACCCTTTCACGTCCAAATCTCTCAAACTCCGGGAGAGATTCTCAAAACCAAGGTTGACATGTTTCGAGTTCCTTTCAACATTTTGGAAATCCCGCTGAAACTTTGGACATTCTCGCGAAGGGTTCCCAATCCCCGACAAGACTGGTACCCTTTCATGTCCAAATCTCTCAAACTCCGGGAGAGATTCTCAAAACCAAGGTTGACATGTTTCGAGTTCCTCTCAACATTTTGGAAATCCCGCTGAAACTTTGGACATTCTCGCGAAGGGTTCCCAATCCCCGACAAGACTGGTACCCTTTCACGTCCAAATCTCTCAAACTCCGGGAGAGATTCTCAAAACCAAGGTTGACATGTTTCGAGTTCCTCTCAACATTTTGGAAATCCCGCTGAAACTTTGGACATTCTCGCGAAGGGTTCCCAGTCCCCGACAAGACTGGTACCCTTTCACGTCCAAATCTCTCAAACTCCGCGAGAGATTCTCAAAACCAAGGTTGACATGTTTCGAGTTCCTTTCAACATTTTGGAAATCCCGCTGAAACTTTGGACATTCTCGCGAAGGGTTCCCAATCCCCGACAAGACTGGTACCCTTTCACGTCCAAATCTCTCAAACTCCGGGAGAGATTCTCAAAACCAAGGTTGACATGTTTCGAGTTCCTTTCAACATTTTGGAAATCCCGCAGAAATTTTGGACATTCTCGCAAAGGGTTCCCAATCCCCGACAAGACTGGTACCCTTTCACGTCCAAATCTCTCAAACTCCGGGAGAGATTCTCAAAACCAAGGTTGACATGTTTCGAGTTCCTCTCAACATTTTGGAAATCCCGCTGAAACTTTGGACATTCTCGCGAAGGGTTCCCAATCCCCGACAAGACTGGTACCCTTTCATGTCCAAATCTCTCAAACTCCGGGAGAGATTCTCAAAACCAAGGTTGACATGTTTCGAGTTCCTCTCAACATTTTGGAAATCCCGCTGAAACTTTGGACATTCTGGCGAAGGGTTCCCAATCCCCGACAAGACTGGTACCCTTTCACGTCCAAATCTCTCAAACTCCGGGAGAGATTCTCAAAACCAAGGTTGACATGTTTCGAGTTCCTCTCAACCTTTTGGAAATCCCGCTGAAACTTTGGACATTCTCGCGAAGGGTTCCCAATCCCCGACAAGACTGGTACCCTTTCACGTCCAAATCTCTCAAACTCCGGGAGAGATTCTCAAAACCAAGGTTCACATGTTTCGAGTTCCTTTCAACGTTTTGGAAATCCCGCTGAAACTTTGGACATTCTCGCGAAGGGTTCCCAATCCCCGACAAGACTGGTACCCTTTCACGTCCAAATCTCTCAAACTCCGGGAGAGATTCTCAAAACCAAGGTTGACATGTTTCGAGTTCCTCTCAACGTTTTGGAAATCCCGCTGAAACTTTGGACATTCTCGTGAAGGGTTCCCAATCCCCGACAAGACTGGTACCCTTTCACGTCCAAATCTCTCAAACTCCGGGAGAGATTCTCAAAACCAAGGTTGAAATGTTTCGAGTTCCTTTCAACATTTTGGAAATCCCGCTGAAACTTTGGACATTCTCGCGAAGGGTTCCCAATCCCCGACAAGACTGGTACCCTTTCACGTCCAAATCTCTCAAACTCCGGGAGAGATTCTCAAAACCAAGGTTGACATGTTTCGAGTTCCTCTCAACATTTTGGAAATCCCGCTGAAACTTTGGACATTCTCGCGAAGGGTTCCCAATCCCCGACAAGACTGGTAGCCTTTCACGTCCAAATCTCTCAAACTCCGGGAGAGATTCTCAAAACCAAGGTTGACATGTTTCGAGTTCCTCTCAACATTTTGGAAATCCCGCTGAAACTTTGGACATTCTCGCGAAGGGTTCCCAGTCCCCGACAAGACTGGTACCCTTTCACGTCCAAATCTCTCAAACTCCGGGAGAGATTCTCAAAACCAAGGTTGACATGTTTTGAGTTCCTCTCAACATTTTGGAAATCCCGCTGAAACTTTGGACATTCTCGCGAAGGGTTCCCAATCCCCGACAAGACTGGTACCCTTTCACGTCCAAATCTCTCAAAGTCCGGGAGAGATTCTCAAAACCAAGGTTGACATGATTCGAGTTCCTCTCAACATTTTGGAAATCCCGCTGAAACTTTGGACATTCTCGTGAAGGGTTCCGAATCCCCGACAAGACTGGTACCCTTTCACGTCCAAATCTCTCAAACTCCGGGAGAGATTCTCAAAACCAAGGTTGACATGTTTCGAGTTCCTCTCAACATTTTGGAAATCCCGCTGAAACTTTGGACATTCTCGCGAAGGGTTCCCAATCCCCGACAAGACTGGTACCCTTTCACGTCCAAATCTCTCAAACTCCGGGAGAGATTCTCAAAACCAAGGTTGACATGTTTCGAGTTCCTTTCAACGTTTTGGAAATCCTGCTGAAACTTTGGACATTCTCGCGAAGGGTTCCCAATCCCCAACAAGACTGGTACCCTTTCACGTCCAAATCTCTCAAACTCCGGGAGAGATTCTCAAAACCAAGGTTGACATGTTTCGAGTTCCTCTCAACATTTTGGAAATCCCGCTGAAACTTTGGACATTCTCGCGAAGGGTTCCCAATCCCCGACAAGACTGGTACCCTTTCATGTCCAAATCTCTCAAACTCCGGGAGAGATTCTCAAAACCAAGGTTGACATGTTTCGAGTTCCTCTCAACATTTTGGAAATCCCGCTGAAACTTTGGACATTCTCGCGAAGGGTTCCCAATCCCCGACAAGACTGGTACCCTTTCACGTCCAAATCTCTCAAACTCCGGGAGAGATTCTCAAAACCAAGGTTGACATGTTTCGAGTTCCTTTCAACATTTTGAAAATCCCGCTGAAACTTTGGACATTCTCGCGAAGGGTTCCCAATCCCCGACAAGACTGGTACCCTTTCACGTCCAAATCTCTCAAACTCCGGGAGAGATTCTCAAAACCAAGGTTGACATGTTTCGAGTTCCTCTCAACATTTTGGAAATCCCGCTGAAACTTTGGACATTCTCGCAAAGGGTTCCCAATCCCCGACAAGACTGGTACCCTTTCACGTCCAAATCTCTCAAACTCCGGGAGAGATTCTCAAAACCAAGGTTGACATGTTTCGAGTTCCTTTCAACATTTTGGAAATCCCGCTGAAACTTTGGACATTCTCGCGAAGGGTTCCCAATCCCCGACAAGACTGGTACCCTTTCATGTCCAAATCTCTCAAACTCCGGGAGAGATTCTCAAAACCAAGGTTGACATGTTTCGAGTTCCTCTCAACATTTTGGAAATCCCGCTGAAACTTTGGACATTCTCGCGAAGGGTTCCCAATCCCCGACAAGACTGGTACCCTTTCACGTCCAAATCTCTCAAACTCCGGGAGAGATTCTCAAAACCAAGGTTGACATGTTTCGAGTTCCTCTCAACATTTTGGAAATCCCGCTGAAACTTTGGACATTCTCGCGAAGGGTTCCCAGTCCCCGACAAGACTGGTACCCTTTCACGTCCAAATCTCTCAAACTCCGCGAGAGATTCTCAAAACCAAGGTTGACATGTTTCGAGTTCCTTTCAACATTTTGGAAATCCCGCTGAAACTTTGGACATTCTCGCGAAGGGTTCCCAATCCCCGACAAGACTGGTACCCTTTCACGTCCAAATCTCTCAAACTCCGGGAGAGATTCTCAAAACCAAGGTTGACATGTTTCGAGTTCCTTTCAACATTTTGGAAATCCCGCAGAAATTTTGGACATTCTCGCAAAGGGTTCCCAATCCCCGACAAGACTGGTACCCTTTCACGTCCAAATCTCTCAAACTCCGGGAGAGATTCTCAAAACCAAGGTTGACATGTTTCGAGTTCCTCTCAACATTTTGGAAATCCCGCTGAAACTTTGGACATTCTCGCGAAGGGTTCCCAATCCCCGACAAGACTGGTACCCTTTCACGTCCAAATCTCTCAAACTCCGGGAGAGATTCTCAAAACCAAGGTTGACATGTTTTGAGTTCCTCTCAACATTTTGGAAATCCCGCTGAAACTTTGGACATTCTCGCGAAGGGTTCCCAATCCCCGACAAGACTGGTACCCTTTCACGTCCAAATCTCTCAAACTCCGGGAGAGATTCTCAAAACCAAGGTTGACATGATTCGAGTTCCTCTCAACATTTTGGAAATCCCGCTGAAACTTTGGACATTCTCGTGAAGGGTTCCGAATCCCCGACAAGACTGGTACCCTTTCACGTCCAAATCTCTCAAACTCCGGGAGAGATTCTCAAAACCAAGGTTGACATGTTTCGAGTTCCTTTCAACATTTTGGAAATCCTGCTGAAACTTTGGACATTCTGGCGAAGGGTTCCCAATCCCCGACAAGACTGGTACCATTTCACGTCCAAATCTCTCAAACTCCGGGAGAGATTCTCAAAACCGAGGTTGACATGTTTCGAGTTCCTCTCAACATTTTGGAAATCCCGCTGAAACTTTGGACATTCTGGCGAAGGGTTCCCAATCCCCGACAAGACTGGTACCCTTTCACGTCCAAATCTCTCAAACTCCGGGAGAGATTCTCAAAACCAAGGTTGACATGTTTCGAGTTCCTTTCAACGTTTTGGAAATCCTGCTGAAACTTTGGACATTCTCGCGAAGGGTTCCCAATCCCCGACAAGACTGGTACCCTTTCACGTCCAAATCTCTCAAACTCCGGGAGAGATTCTCAAAACCAAGGTTGACATGTTTCGAGTTCCTTTCAACATTTTGGAAATCCCGCTGAAACTTTGGACATTCTGGCGAAGGGTTCCCAATCCCCGACAAGACTGGTACCCTTTCACGTCCAAATCTCTCAAACTCCGGGAGAGATTCTCAAAACCAAGGTTGACATGTTTCGAGTTCCTCTCAACATTTTGGAAATCCCGCTGAAACTTTGGACATTCTCGCGAAGGGTTCCCAATCCCCGACAAGACTGGTACCCTTTCACGTCCAAATCTCTCAAACTCTGGGAGAGATTCTCAAAACCAAGGTTGACATGTTTCGAGTTCCTTTCAACGTTTTGGAAATCCTGCTGAAACTTTGGACATTCTCGCGAAGGGTTCCCAATCCCCGACAAGACTGGTACCCTTTCACGTCCAAATCTCTCAAACTCCGGGAGAGATTCTCAAAACCAAGGTTGACATGTTTCGAGTTCCTCTCAACATTTTGGAAATCCCGCTGAAACTTTGGACATTCTGGCGAAGGGTTCCCAATCCCCGACAAGACTGGTACCCTTTCACGTCCAAATCTCTCAAACTCCGGGAGAGATTCTCAAAACCAAGGTTGACATGTTTCGAGTTCCTCTCAACATTTTGGAAATCCCGCTGAAACTTTGGACATTCTGGCGAAGGGTTCCCAATCCCCGACAAGACTGGTACCCTTTCACGTCCAAATCTCTCAAACTCCGGGAGAGATTCTCAAAACCAAGGTTGACATGTTTCGAGTTCCTTTCAACATTTTGAAAATCCCGCTGAAACTTTGCACATTCTCGCTAAGGGTTCCCAATCCCCGACAAGACTGGTACCCTTTCATGTCCAAATCTCTCAAACTCCGGGAGAGATTCTCAAAACCAAGGTTGACATGTTTCGAGTTCCTTTCAACATTTTGGAAATCCCGCTGAAACTTTGGACATTCTCGCGAAGGGTTCCCAATCCCCGACAAGACTGGTACCCTTTCACGTCCAAATCTCTCAAACTCCGGGAGAGATTCTCAAAACCAAGGCTGACATGTTTCGAGTTCCTCTCAACATTTTGGAAATCCCGCTGAAACTCTGGACATTCTCACGAAGGGTTCCCAATCCCCGACAAGACTGGTACCCTTTCACGTCCAAATCTCTCAAACTCCGGGAGAGATGCTCAAAACCAAGGTTGACATGTTTCGAGTTCCTCTCAACGTTTTGGAAATCCCGCTGAAACTTAGGACATTCTCGCGAAGGGTTCCCAATCCCCGACAAGACTGGTACCCTTTCACGTCCAAATCTCTCAAACTCCGGGAGAGATTCTCAAAACCAAGGTTGACATGTTTCGAGTTCCTCTCAACATTTTGGAAATCCCGGTGAAACTTTGGACATTCTCGCTAAGGGTTCCCAATCCCCGACAAGACTGGTACCCTTTCATGTCCAAATCTCTCAAACTCCGGGAGAGATTCTCAAAACCAAGGTTGACATGTTTCGAGTTCCTCTCAACATTTTGGAAATCCCGCTGAAACTTTGGACATTCTCACGAAGGGTTCCCAATCCCCGACAAGACTGGTACCCTTTCACGTCCAAATCTCTCAAACTCCGGGAGAGATGCTCAAAACCAAGGTTGACATGTTTCGAGTTCCTCTCAATGTTTTGGAAATCCCGCTGAAACTTTGGTCATTCTGGCGAAGGGTTCCCAATCCCCGACAAGACTGGTACCCTTTCACGTCCAAATCTCTCAAACTCCGGGAGAGATTCTCAAAACCAAGGTTGACATGTTTCGAGTTCCTCTCAACGTTTTGGAAATCCCGCTGAAACTTTGGACATTCTCGCGAAGGGTTCCCAATCCCCGACAAGACTGGTACCCTTTCACGTCCAAATCTCTCAAACTCCGGGAGAGATTCTCAAAACCAAGGTTGACATGTTTCGAGTTCCTCTCAACATTTTGGAAATCCCGCTGAAACTTTGGACATTCTGACGAAGGGTTCCCAATCCCCGACAAGACTGGTACCCTTTCACGTCCAAATCTCTCAAACTCCGGGAGAGATTCTCAAAACCAAGGTTGACATGTTTCGAGTTCCTTTCAACGTTTTGGAAATCCCGCTGAAACTTTGGACATTCTCGTGAAGGGTTCCCAATCCCCGTCAAGACTGGTACCCTTTCACGTCCAAATCTCTCAAACTCCGGGAGAGATTCTCAAAACCAAGGTTGACATGTTTCGAGTTCCTCCCAACATTTTGGAAATCCCGCTGAAACTTTGGACATTGTCGCGAAGGGTTCCCAATCCCCGACAAGACTGGTACCCTTTCACGTCCAAATCTCTCAAACTCCGGGAGAGATTCTCAAAACCAAGGTTGACATGTTTCGAGTTCCTCTCAATGTTTTGGAAATCCCGCTGAAACTTTGGACATTCTCGTGAAGGGTTCCCAATCCCCGACAAGACTGGTACCCTTTCACGTCCAAATCTTTCAAACTGCGGGAGAGATTCTCAAAACCAAGGTTGACATGTTTCGAGTTCCTCTCAACATTTTGGAAATCCCGCTGAAACTTTGGACATTCTCGCGAAGGGTTCCCAATCCCCGACAAGACTGGTACCCTTTCACGTCCAAATCTCTCAAACTCCGGGAGAGATTCTCAAAACCAAGGTTGACATGTTTCGAGTTCCTCTCAACATTTTGGAAATCCCGCTGAAACTTTGGACATTCTGGCGAAGGGTTCCCAATCCCCGACAAGACTGGTACCCTTTCACGTCCAAATCTCTCAAACTCCGGGAGAGATTCTCAAAACCAAGGTTGACATGTTTCGAGTTCCTCTCAACGTTTTCGAAATCCCGCTGAAACTTTGGACATTCTCGCGAAGGGTTCCCAATCCCCGACAAGACTGGTACCCTTTCACGTCCAAATCTCTCAAACTCCGGGAGAGATTCTCAAAACCAAGGTTGACATGTTTCGAGTTCCTTTCAACGTTTTGGAAATCCCGCTGAAACTTTGGACATTCTCGCGAAGGGTTCCCAATCCCCGACAAGACTGGTACCCTTTCACGTCCAAATCTCTCAAACTCCGGGAGAGATTCTCAAAACCAAGGTTGACATGTTTCGAGTTCCTCTCAACATTTTGGAAATCCCGCTGAAACTTTGGACATTCTCGCAAAGGGTTCCCAATCCCCGACAAGACTGGTACCCTTTCACGTCCAAATCTCTCAAACTCTGGGAGAGATTCTCAAAACCAAGGTTGACATGTTTCGAGTTCCTTTCAACGTTTTGGAAATCACGCTGAAACTTTGGACATTCTCGCGAAGGGTTCCCAATCCCCGACAAGACTGGTACCCTTTCACGTCCAAATCTCTCAAACTCCGGGAGAGATTCTCAAAACCAAGGTTTACATGTTTCGAGTTCCTCTCAACATTTTGGAAATCCCGCTGCAACTTTGGACATTCTGGCGAAGGGTTCCCAATCCCCGACAAGACTGGTACCCTTTCACGTCCAAATCTCTCAAACTCCGGGAGAGATTCTCAAAACCAAGGTTGACATGTTTCGAGTTCCTCTCAACATTTTGGAAATCCCGCTGAAACTTTGGAAATTCTCGTGAAGGGTTCCCAATCCCCGACAAGACTGGTACCCTTTCACGTCCAAATCTCTCAAACTCCGGGAGAGATTCTCAAAACCAAGGTTGACATGTTTCGAGTTCCTCCCAACATTTTGGAAATCCCGCTGAAACTTTGGACATTGTCGCGAAGGGTTCCCAATCCCCGACAAGACTGGTACCCTTTCACGTCCAAATCTCTCAAACTCCGGGAGAGATTCTCAAAACCAAGGTTGACATGTTTCGAGTTCCTCTCAACGTTTTGGAAATCCCGCTAAAACTTTGGACATTCTGGCGAAGGGTTCCCAATCCCCGACAAGACTGGTACCCTTTCACGTCCAAATCTTTCAATCTCCGAGAGATATTCTCAAAACCAAGGTTGACATGTTTTGAGTTCCTCTCAACATTTTGGAAATCCTGCTGAAACTTTGGACATTCTCGCGAAGGGTTCCCAATCCCCGACAAGACTGGTACCCTTTCACGTCCAAATCTCTCAAACTCCGGGAGAGATTCTCAAAACAAAGGTTGACATGTTTCGAGTTCCTCTCAACATTTTGGAAATCCCGCTGAAACTTTGGACATTCTGATGAAGGGTTCCCAATCCCCGACAAGACTGGTACCCTTTCACGTCCAAATCTCTCAAACTCCGGGAGAGATTCTCAAAACCAAGGTTGACATGTTTCGAGTTCCTCTCAACGTTTTGGAAATCCCGCTGAAACTTTGGACAATCTCGTGAAGGGTTCCCAATCCCGACAAGACTGGTACCCTTTCACGTCCAAATCTCTCAAACTCCGGGAGAGATTCTCAAAACCAAGGTTGACATGTTTCGAGTTCCTCTCAACATTTTGGAAATCCCGCTGAAACTTTGGACATTCTCGCGAAGGGTTCCCAATCCCCGACAAGACTGGTACCCTTTCACGTCCAAATCTCTGAAACTCCGGGAGAGATTCTCAAAACCAAGGTTGACATGTTTCGAGTTCCTTTCAACGTTTTGGAAATCCCGCTGAAACTTTGGACATTCTCGCGAAGGGTTCCCAATCCCCGACAAGACTGGTACCCTTTCACGTCCAAATCTCTCAAACTCCGGGAGAGATTCTCAAAACCAAGGTTGACATGTTTCGAGTTCCTTTCAACATTTTGGAAATCCCGCTGAAACTTTGGACATTCTCGCGAAGGGTTCCCAATCCCCGACAAGACTGGTACCCTTTCACGTCCAAATCTCTCAAACTCCGGGAGAGATTCTCAAAACCAAGGTTGACATGTTTCAAGTTCCTCTCAACATTTTGGAAATCCCGCTGAAACTTTGGACATTCTCGCGAAGGGTTCCCAATCCCCGAGAAGACTGGTACCCTTTCACGTCCAAATCTCTCAAACTCCGGGAGAGATGCTCAAAACCAAGGTTGACATGTTTCGAGTTCCTTTCAACATTTTGGAAATCCCGCTGAAACTTTGGACATTCTCGCGAAGGGTTCCCAATCCCCGACAAGACTGGTACCCTTTCACGTCCAAATCTCTCAAACTCCGGGAGAGATTCTCAAAACCAAGGTTGACATGTTTCGAGTTCCTCTCAACATTTTGGAAATCCCGCTGAAACTTTGGACATTCTCGCGAAGGGTTCCCAATCCCCGACAAGACTGGTACCCTTTCACGTCCAAATCTCTCAAACTCCGGGAGAGATTCTCAAAACAAAGGTTGACATGTTTCGAGTTCCTCTCAACATTTTGGAAATCCCGCTGAAACTTTGGACATTCTGACGAAGGGTTCCCAATCCCCGACAAGACTGGTACCCTTTCACGTCCAAATCTCTCAAACTCCGGGAGAGATTCTCAAAACCAAGGTTGACATGTTTCGAGTTCCTCTCAACGTTTTGGAAATCCCGCTGAAACTTTGGACAATCTCGTGAAGGGTTCCCAATCCCGACAAGACTGGTACCCTTTCACGTCCAAATCTCTCAAACTCCGGGAGAGATTCTCAAAACCAAGGTTGACATGTTTCGAGTTCCTCTCAACATTTTGGAAATCCCGCTGAAACTTTGGACATTCTCGCGAAGGGTTCCCAATCCCCGACAAGACTGGTACCCTTTCACGTCCAAATCTCTCAAACTCCGGGAGAGATTCTCAAAACCAAGGTTGACATGTTTCGAGTTCCTTTCAACGTTTTGGAAATCCCGCTGAAACTTTGGACATTCTCGCGAAGGGTTCCCAATCCCCGACAAGACTGGTACCCTTTCACGTCCAAATCTCTCAAACTCCGGGAGAGATTCTCAAAACCAAGGTTGACATGTTTCGAGTTCCTTTCAACATTTTGGAAATCCCGCTGAAACTTTGGACATTCTCGCGAAGGGTTCCCAATCCCCGACAAGACTGGTACCCTTTCACGTCCAAATCTCTCAAACTCCGGGAGAGATTCTCAAAACCAAGGTTGACATGTTTCAAGTTCCTCTCAACATTTTGGAAATCCCGCTGAAACTTTGGACATTCTCGCGAAGGGTTCCCAATCCCCGACAAGACTGGTACCCTTTCACGTCCAAATCTCTCAAACTCCGGGAGAGATGCTCAAAACCAAGGTTGACATGTTTCGAGTTCCTTTCAACATTTTGGAAATCCCGCTGAAACTTTGGACATTCTCGCGAAGGGTTCCCAATCCCCGACAAGACTGGTACCCTTTCACGTCCAAATCTCTCAAACTCCGGGAGAGATTCTCAAAACCAAGGTTGACATGTTTCGAGTTCCTCTCAACATTTTGGAAATCCCGCTGAAACTTTGGACATTCTCGCGAAGGGTTCCCAATCCCCGACAAGACTGGTACCCTTTCACGTCCAAATCTCTCAAACTCCGGGAGAGATTCTCAAAACCAAGGTTGACATGTTTTGAGTTCCTCTCAACATTTTGGAAATCCCGCTGAAACTTTGGACATTCTCGCGAAGGGTTCCCAATCCCCGACAAGACTGGTACCCTTTCACGTCCAAATCTCTCAAACTCCGGGAGAGATTCTCAAAACCAAGGTTGACATGTTTCGAGTTCCTCTCAACATTTTGGAAATCCCGCTGAAACTTTGGACATTCTCGCGAAGGGTTCCCAATCCCCGACAAGACTGGTACCCTTTCACGTCCAAATCTCTCAAATTCCGGGAGAGATTCTCAAAAACAAGGTTGACATGTTTCGAGTTCCTTTCAACATTTTGGAAATCCCGCTGAAACTTTGGACATTCTCGCGAAGGGTTCCCAATCCCCGACAAGACTGGTACCCTTTCACGTCCAAATCTCTCAAACTCCGGGAGAGATTCTCAAAACCAAGGTTGACATGTTTCGAGTTCCTCTCAACATTTTGGAAATCCCGCTGAAACTTTGGACATTCTCGCGAAGGGTTCCCAATCCCCGACAAGACTGGTACCCTTTCACGTCCAAATCTCTGAAACTCCGGGAGAGATTCTCAAAACCAAGGTTGACATGTTTCGAGTTCCTTTCAACGTTTTGGAAATCCCGCTGAAACTTTGGACATTCTGGCGAAGGGTTCCCAATCCCCGACAAGACTGGTACCCTTTCACGTCCAAATCTCTCAAACTCCGGGAGAGATTCTCAAAACCAAGGTTGACATGTTTCGAGTTCCTCTTAACATTTTGGAAATCCCGCTGAAACTTTGGACATTCTCGCGAAGGGTTCCCAATCCCCGACAAGACTGGTACCCTTTCACGTCCAAATCTCTCAAACTCCGGGAGAGATTCTCAAAACCAAGGTTGACATGTTTCGAGTTCCTTTCAACATTTTGGAAATCCCGCTGAAACTTTGGACATTCTCGCGAAGGGTTCCCAATCCCCGACAAGACTGGTACCCTTTCACGTCCAAATCTCTCAAACTCCGGGAGAGATTCTCAAAACCAAGGTTGACATGTTTCAAGTTCCTCTCAACATTTTGGAAATCCCGCTGAAACTTTGGACATTCTCGCGAAGGGTTCCCAATCCCCGACAAGACTGGTACCCTTTCACGTCCAAATCTCTCAAACTCCGGGAGAGATGCTCAAAACCAAGGTTGACATGTTTCGAGTTCCTTTCAACATTTTGGAAATCCCGCTGAAACTTTGGACATTCTCGCGAAGGGTTCCCAATCCCCGACAAGACTGGTACCCTTTCACGTCCAAATCTCTCAAACTCCGGGAGAGATTCTCAAAACCAAGGTTGACATGTTTCGAGTTCCTCTCAACATTTTGGAAATCCCGCTGAAACTTTGGACATTCTCGCGAAGGGTTCCCAATCCCCGACAAGACTGGTACCCTTTCACGTCCAAATCTCTCAAACTCCGGGAGAGATTCTCAAAACCAAGGTTGACATGTTTTGAGTTCCTCTCAACATTTTGGAAATCCCGCTGAAACTTTGGACATTCTCGCGAAGGGTTCCCAATCCCCGACAAGACTGGTACCCTTTCACGTCCAAATCTCTCAAACTCCGGGAGAGATTCTCAAAACCAAGGTTGACATGTTTCGAGTTCCTCTCAACATTTTGGAAATCCCGCTGAAACTTTGGACATTCTCGCGAAGGGTTCCCAATCCCCGACAAGACTGGTACCCTTTCACGTCCAAATCTCTCAAATTCCGGGAGAGATTCTCAAAAACAAGGTTGACATGTTTCGAGTTCCTTTCAACATTTTGGAAATCCCGCTGAAACTTTGGACATTCTCGCGAAGGGTTCCCAATCCCCGACAAGACTGGTACCCTTTCACGTCCAAATCTCTCAAACTCCGGGAGAGATTCTCAAAACCAAGGTTGACATGTTTCGAGTTCCTCTCAACATTTTGGAAATCCCGCTGAAACTTTGGACATTCTCGCGAAGGGTTCCCAATCCCCGACAAGACTGGTACCCTTTCACGTCCAAATCTCTGAAACTCCGGGAGAGATTCTCAAAACCAAGGTTGACATGTTTCGAGTTCCTTTCAACGTTTTGGAAATCCCGCTGAAACTTTGGACATTCTGGCGAAGGGTTCCCAATCCCCGACAAGACTGGTACCCTTTCACGTCCAAATCTCTCAAACTCCGGGAGAGATTCTCAAAACCAAGGTTGACATGTTTCGAGTTCCTCTTAACATTTTGGAAATCCCGCTGAAACTTTGGACATTCTCGCGAAGGGTTCCCAATCCCCGACAAGACTGGTACCCTTTCACGTCCAAATCTCTCAAACTCCAGGAGAGATTCTCAAAACCAAGGTTGACATGTTTCGAGTTCCTTTCAACGTTTTGGAAATCACGCTGAAACTTTGGACATTCTCGCGAAGGGTTCCCAATCCCCGACAAGACTGGTACCCTTTCACGTCCAAATCTCTCAAACTCCGGGAGAGATTCTCAAAACCAAGGTTGACATGTTTCGAGTTCCTTTCAACATTTTGGAAATCCCGCTGCAACTTTGGACATTCTCGCGAAGGGTTCCCAATCCGCAACAAGACTGGTACCCTTTCACGTCCAAATCTCTCAAACTCCGGGAGAGATTCTCAAAACCAAGGTTGACATGTTTCGAGTTCCTCTCAACATTTTGGAAATCCCGCTGAAACTTTGGACATTCTGGCGAAGGGTTCCCAATCCCCGACAAGACTGGTACCCCTTCACGTCCACATCTCTCAAACTCCGGGAGAGATTCTCAAAACCAAGGTTGACATGTTTCGAGTTCCTCTCAACATTTTGGAAATCCCGCTGAAACTTTGGACATTGTCGCGAAGGGTTCCCAATCCCCAACAAGACTGGTACCCTTTCACGTCCAAATCTCTCAAACTCCGGGAGAGATTCTCAAAACCAAGGTTGACATGTTTCGTGTTCCTCTCAACGTTTTGGAAATCCCGCTGAAACTTTGGACATTCTCGCGAAGGGTTCCCAATCCCCGACAAGACTGGTACCCTTTCACGTCCAAATCTCTCAAACTCCGGGAGAGATTCTCAAAACCAAGGTTGACATGTTTCGAGTTCCTTTCAACGTTTTGGAAATCCCGCTGAAACTTTGGACATTCTCGTGAAGGGTTCCCAATCCCCGACAAGACTGGTACCCTTTCACGTCCAAATCTCTCAAACTCCGGGAGAGATTCTCAAAACCAAGGTTGACATGTTTCGAGTTCCTCTCAACGTTTTCGAAATCCCGCTGAAACTTTGGACATTCTCATGAAGGGTTCCCAATCCCCGACAAGACTGGTACCCTTTCACGTCCAAATCTCTCAAACTCCGGGAGAGATTCTCAAAACCAAGGTTGACATGTTTCGAGTTCCTTTCAACGTTTTGGAAATCCCGCTGAAACTTTGGACATTCTCGCGAAGGGTTCCCAATCCCCGACAAGACTGGTACCCTTTCACGTCCAAATCTCTCAAACTCCGGGAGAGATTCTCAAAACCAAGGTTGACATGTTTCGAGTTCCTTTCAACATTTTGGAAATCCCGCTGAAACTTTGGACATTCTCGCGAAGGGTTCCCAATCCCCGACAAGACTGGTACCCTTTCACGTCCAAATCTCTGAAACTCCGGGAGAGATTCTCAAAACCAAGGTTGACATGTTTCGAGTTCCTCTCAACATTTTGGAAATCCCGCTGAAACTTTGGACATTCTCGCGAAGGGTTCCCAATCCCCGACAAGACTGGTACCCTTTCACGTCCAAATCTCTCAAACTCCGGGAGAGATTCTCAAAACCAAGGTTGACATGTTTCGAGTTCCTCTCAACATTTTGGAAATCCCGCTGAAACTTTGGACATTCTGGCGAAGGGTTCCCAATCCCCGACAAGACTGGTACCCTTTCACGTCCAAATCTCTCAAATTCCGGGAGAGATTCTCAAAAACAAGGTTGACATGTTTCGAGTTCCTTTCAACATTTTGGAAATCCCGCTGAAACTTTGGACATTCTGGTGAAGGGTTCCCAATCCCCGACAAGACTGGTACCCTTTCTCGTCCAAATCTCTCAAACTCCGGGAGAGATTCTCAAAACCAAGGTTGACATGTTTCGAGTTCCTCTCAACATTTTGGAAATCCCGCTGAAACTTTGGACATTCTGGCGAAGGGTTCCCAATCCCCGACAAGACTGGTACCCTTTCACGTCCAAATCTCTCAAACTCCGGGAGAGATTCTCAAAACCAAGGTTGACATGTTTCGAGTTCCTTTCAACATTTTGGAAATCCCGCTGAAACTTTGGACATTCTCGCGAAGGGTTCCCAATCCCCGACAAGACTGGTACCCTTTCACGTCCAAATCTCTCAAACTCCGGAAAGATTCTCAAAACCAAGGTTGACATGTTTCGAGTTCCTCTCAACATTTTGGAAATCCCGCTGAAACTTTGGACATTCTCGCGAAGGGTTCCCAATCCCCGACAAGACTGGTACCCTTTCACGTCCAAATCTCTCAAACTCCGGGAGAGATTCTCAAAACCAAGGTTGACATGTTTCGAGTTCCTCTCAACATTTTGGAAATCCCGCTGAAACTTTGGACATTCTCGCGAAGGGTTCCCAATCCCCGACAAGACTGGTACCCTTTCACGTCCAAATCTCTCAAACTCCGGGAGAGATTCTCAAAACCAAGGTTGACATGTTTCGAGTTCCTCTCAACATTTTGGAAATCCCGCTGAAACTTTGGACATTCTGGCGAAGGGTTCCCAATCCCCGACAAGACTGGTACCCTTTCACGTCCAAATCTCTCAAATTCCGGGAGAGATTCTCAAAACCAAGGTTGACATGTTTCGAGTTCCTTTCAACATTTTGGAAATCCCGCTGAAACTTTGGACATTCTGGCGAAGGGTTCCCAATCCCCGACAAGACTGGTACCCTTTCACGTCCAAATCTCTCAAACTCCGGGAGAGATTCTCAAAACCAAGGTTGACATGTTTCGAGTTCCTCCCAACATTTTGGAAATCCCGCTGAAACTTTGGACATTCTGGCGAAGGGTTCCCAATCCCCGACAAGACTGGTACCCTTTCACGTCCAAATCTCTCAAACTCCGGGAGAGATTCTCAAAACCAAGGTTGACATGTTTCGAGTTCCTTTCAACGTTTTGGAAATCCCGCTGAAACTTTGGACATTCTCGCGAAGGGTTCCCAATCCCCGACAAGACTGGTACCCTTTCACGTCCAAATCTCTCAAACTCCGGGAGAGATTCTCAAAACCAAGGTTGACATGTTTCGAGTTCCTCTCAACATTTTGGAAATCCCGCTGAAACTTTGGACATTCTCGCGAAGGGTTCCCAATCCCCGACAAGACTGGTACCCTTTCTCGTCCAAATCTCTCAAACTCCGGGAGAGATTCTCAAAACCAAGGTTGACATGTTTCGAGTTCCTCTCAACATTTTGGAAATCCCGCTGAAACTTTGGACATTCTCGCGAAGGGTTCCCAATCCCCGACAAGACTGGTACCCTTTCACGTCCAAATCTCTCAAACTCCGGGAGAGATTCTCAAAACCAAGGTTGACATGTTTCGAGTTCCTTTCAACGTTTTGGAAATCCCGCTGAAACTTTGGATATTCTCGCGAATGGTTCCCAATCCCCGACAAGACTGGTACCCTTTCACGTCCAAATCTCTCAAACTCCGGGAGAGATTCTCAAAACCAAGGTTGACATGTTTCGAGTTCCTCTCAACATTTTGGAAATCCCGCTGAAACTTTGGACATTCTGGCGAAGGGTTCCCAATCCCCGACAAGACTGGTACCCTTTCACGTCCAAATCTCTCAAACTCCGGGAGAGATTCTCAAAACCAAGGTTGACATGTTTCGAGTTCCTTTCAACGTTTTGGAAATCCCGCTGAAACTTTGGACATTCTCGCGAAGGGTTCCCAATCCCCGACAAGACTGGTACCCTTTCACGTCCAAATCTCTCAAACTCCGGGAGAGATTCTCAAAACCAAGGTTGACATGTTTCGAGTTCCTCTCAACATTTTGGAAATCCCGTTGAAACTTTGGACATTCTCGCGAAGGGTTCCCAATCCCCGACAAGACTGGTACCCTTTCTCGTCCAAATCTCTCAAACTCCGGGAGAGATTCTCAAAACCAAGGTTGACATGTTTCGAGTTCCTCTCAACATTTTGGAAATCCCGCTGAAACTTTGGACATTCTCGCGAAGGGTTCCCAATCCCCGACAAGACTGGTACCTTTTCACGTCCAAATCTCTCAAACTCCGGGAGAGATTCTCAAAACCAAGGTTGACATGTTTCGAGTTCCTTTCAACATTTTGGAAATCCCGCTGAAACTTTGGACATTGTCGCGAAGGGTTCCCAATCCCCGACAAGACTGGTACCCTTTCACGTCCAAATCTCTCAAACTCCGGGAGAGATTCTCAAAACCAAGGTTGACATGTTTCGAGTTCCTTTCAACATTTTGGAAATCCCGCTGAAACTTTGGACATTCTCGCGAAGGGTTCCCAATCCCCGACAAGACTGGTACCCTTTCACGTCCAAATCTCTCAAACTCCGGGAGAGATTCTCAAAACCAAGGTTGACATGTTTCGAGTTCCTCTCAACATTTTGGAAATCCCGCTGAAACTTTGGACATTCTCGCGAAGGGTTCCCAATCCCCGACAAGACTGGTACCCTTTCACGTCCAAATCTCTCAAACTCCGGGAGAGATTCTCAAAACCAAGGTTGACATGTTTCGAGTTCCTTTCAACGTTTTGGAAATCCCGCTGAAACTTGGACATTCTCGCGAAGGGTTCCCAATCCCCGACAAGACTGGTACCCTTTCACGTCCAAATCTCTCAAACTCCGGGAGAGATTCTCAAAACCAAGGTTGACATGTTTCGAGTTCCTCTCAACATTTTGGAAATCCCGCTGAAACTTTGGACATTCTCGCAAAGGGTTCCCAATCCCCGACAAGACTGGTACCCTTTCACGTCCAAATCTCTCAAACTCCGGGAGAGATTCTCAAAACAAAGGTTGACATGTTTCGAGTTCCTCTCAACATTTTGGAAATCCCGCTGAAACTTTGGACATTCTGACGAAGGGTTCCCAATCCCCGACAAGACTGGTACCCTTTCACGTCCAAATCTCTCAAACTCCGGGAGAGATTCTCAAAACCAAGGTTGACATGTTTCGAGTTCCTTTCAACGTTTTGGAAATCCCGCTGAAACTTTGGACATTCTCGTGAAGGGTTCCCAATCCCCGACAAGACTGGTACCCTTTCACGTCCAAATCTCTCAAACTCCGGGAGAGATTCTCAAAACCAAGGTTGACATGTTTCGAGTTCCTCTCAACATTTTGGAAATCCCGCTGAAACTTTGGACATTCTTGCGAAGGGTTCCCAATCCCCGACAAGACTGGTACCCTTTCACGTCCAAATCTCTCAAACTCCGGGAGAGATTCTCAAAACCAAGGTTGACATGTTTCGAGTTCCTTTCAACATTTTGGAAATCCCGCTGAAACTTTGGATATTCTCGCGAATGGTTCCCAATCCCCGACAAGACTGGAACCCTTTCACGTCCAAATCTCTCAAACTCCGGGAGAGATTCTCAAAACCAAGGTTGACATGTTTCGAGTTCCTCTCAACATTTTGGAAATCCCGCTGAAACTTTGGACATTCTCGCGAAGGGTTCCCAATCCCCGACAAGACTGGTACCTTTTCATGTCCAAATCTCTCAAACTCCGGGAGAGATTCTCAAAACCAAGGTTGACATGTTTCGAGTTCCTCTCAACATTTTGGAAATCCCGCTGAAACTTTGGACATTCTCGCGAAGGGTTCCCAATCCCCGACAAGACTGGTACCCTTTCACGTCCAAATCTCTCAAACTCCGGGAGAGATTCTCAAAACCAAGGTTGACATGTTTCGAGTTCCTTTCAACATTTTGGAAATCCCGCTGAAACTTTGGACATTCTTGCGAAGGGTTCCCAATCCCCGACAAGACTGGTACCCTTTCACGTCCAAATCTCTCAAACTCCGGGAGAGATTCTCAAAACCAAGGTTGACATGTTTCGAGTTCCTCTCAACATTTTGGAAATCCCGCTGAAACTTTGGACATTCTCGCGAAGGGTTCCCAATCCCCGACAAGACTGGTACCCTTTCACGTCCAAATCTCTCAAACTCCGGAAAGATTCTCAAAACCAAGGTTGACATGTTTCGAGTTCCTCTCAACATTTTGGAAATCCCGCTGAATCTTTGGACATTCTCGCGAAGGGTTCCCAATCCCCGACAAGACTGGTACCCTTTCACGTCCAAATCTCTCAAACTCCGGGAGAGATTCTCAAAACCAAGGTTGACATGTTTCGAGTTCCTTTCAACATTTTGGAAATCCCGCTGAAACTTTGGACATTCTCGCGAAGGGTTCCCAATCCCCGACAAGACTGGTACCTTTTCACGTCCAAATCTCTCAAACTCCGGGAGAGATTCTCAAAACCAAGGTTGACATGTTTCGAGTTCCTTTCAACATTTTGGAAATCCCGCTGAAACTTTGGACATTGTCGCGAAGGGTTCCCAATCCCCGACAAGACTGGTACCCTTTCACGTCCAAATCTCTCAAACTCCGGGAGAGATTCTCAAAACCAAGGTTGACATGTTTCGAGTTCCTTTCAACATTTTGGAAATCCCGCTGAAACTTTGGACATTGTCGCGAAGGGTTCCCAATCCCCGACAAGACTGGTACCCTTTCACGTCCAAATCTCTCAAACTCCGGGAGAGATTCTCAAAACCAAGGTTGACATGTTTCGAGTTCCTCTCAACATTTTGGAAATCCCGCTGAAACTTTGGACATTCTCGCGAAGGGTTCCCAATCCCCGACAAGACTGGTACCCTTTCACGTCCAAATCTCTCAAACTCCGGGAGAGATTCTCAAAACCAAGGTTGACATGTTTCGAGTTCCTTTCAACGTTTTGGAAATCCCGCTGAAACTTTGGACATTCTGGCGAAGGGTTCCCAATCCCCGACAAGACTGGTACCCTTTCACGTCCAAATCTCTCAAACTCCGGGAGAGATTCTCAAAACCAAGGTTGACATGTTTCGAGTTCCTCTCAACATTTTGGAAATCCCGCTGAAACTTTGGACATTCTCGCGAAGGGTTCCCAATCCCCGACAAGACTGGTACCCTTTCACGTCCAAATCTCTCAAACTCCGGGAGAGATTCTCAAAACCAAGGTTGACATGTTTCGAGTTCCTCTCAACATTTTGGAAATCCCGCTGAAACTTTGGACATTCTCGCGAAGGGTTCCCAATCCCCGACAAGACTGGTACCCTTTCACGTCCAAATCTCTCAAACTCCGGGAGAGATTCTCAAAACCAAGGTTGACATGTTTCGAGTTCCTTTCAACATTTTGGAAATCCCGCTGAAACTTTGGACATTCTGGCGAAGGGTTCCCAATCCCCGACAAGACTGGTACCCTTTCACGTCCAAATCTCTCAAACTCCGGGAGAGATTCTCAAAACCAAGGTTGACATGTTTCGAGTTCCTTTCAACATTTTGGAAATCCCGCTGAAACTTTGGACATTCTCGCGAAGGGTTCCCAATCCCCGACAAGACTGGTACCCTTTCACGTCCAAATCTCTCAAACTCCGGAAAGATTCTCAAAACCAAGGTTGACATGTTTCGAGTTCCTCTCAACATTTTGGAAATCCCGCTGAATCTTTGGACATTCTCGCGAAGGGTTCCCAATCCCCGACAAGACTGGTACCCTTTCACGTCCAAATCTCTCAAACTCCGGGAGAGATTCTCAAAACCAAGGTTGACATGTTTCGAGTTCCTTTCAACATTTTGGAAATCCCGCTGAAACTTTGGACATTCTCGCGAAGGGTTCCCAATCCCCGACAAGACTGGTACCTTTTCACGTCCAAATCTCTCAAACTCCGGGAGAGATTCTCAAAACCAAGGTTGACATGTTTCGAGTTCCTTTCAACATTTTGGAAATCCCGCTGAAACTTTGGACATTGTCGCGAAGGGTTCCCAATCCCCGACAAGACTGGTACCCTTTCACGTCCAAATCTCTCAAACTCCGGGAGAGATTCTCAAAACCAAGGTTGACATGTTTCGAGTTCCTTTCAACATTTTGGAAATCCCGCTGAAACTTTGGACATTGTCGCGAAGGGTTCCCAATCCCCGACAAGACTGGTACCCTTTCACGTCCAAATCTCTCAAACTCCGGGAGAGATTCTCAAAACCAAGGTTGACATGTTTCGAGTTCCTCTCAACATTTTGGAAATCCCGCTGAAACTTTGGACATTCTCGCGAAGGGTTCCCAATCCCCGACAAGACTGGTACCCTTTCACGTCCAAATCTCTCAAACTCCGGGAGAGATTCTCAAAACCAAGGTTGACATGTTTCGAGTTCCTTTCAACGTTTTGGAAATCCCGCTGAAACTTTGGACATTCTGGCGAAGGGTTCCCAATCCCCGACAAGACTGGTACCCTTTCACGTCCAAATCTCTCAAACTCCGGGAGAGATTCTCAAAACCAAGGTTGACATGTTTCGAGTTCCTCTCAACATTTTGGAAATCCCGCTGAAACTTTGGACATTCTCGCGAAGGGTTCCCAATCCCCGACAAGACTGGTACCCTTTCACGTCCAAATCTCTCAAACTCCGGGAGAGATTCTCAAAACAAAGGTTGACATGTTTCGAGTTCCTCTCAACATTTTGGAAATCCCGCTGAAACTTTGGATATTCTCGCGAATGGTTCCCAATCCCCGACAAGACTGGTACCCTTTCACGTCCAAATCTCTCAAACTCCGGGAGAGATTCTCAAAACCAAGGTTGACATGTTTCGAGTTCTTTTCAACGTTTTGCAAATCCCGCTGAAACTTTGGACATTCTCGTGAAGGGTTCCCAATCCCCGACAAGACTGGTACCCTTTCACGTCCAAATCTCTCAAACTCCGGGAGAGATTCTCAAAACCAAGGTTGACATGTTTCGAGTTCCTCTCAACATTTTGGAAATCCCGCTGAAACTTTGGACATTCTGGCGAAGGGTTCCCAATCCCCGACAAGACTGGTACCCTTTCACGTCCAAATCTCTCAAACTCCGGGAGAGATTCTCAAAACCAAGGTTGACATGTTTCGAGTTCCTTTCAACGTTTTGGAAATCCCGCTGAAACTTTGGATATTCTCGCGAATGGTTCCCAATCCCCGACAAGACTGGAACCCTTTCACGTCCAAATCTCTCAAACTCCGGGAGAGATTCTCAAAACCAAGGTTGACATGTTTCGAGTTCCTCTCAACATTTTGGAAATCCCGCTGAAACTTTGGACATTCTCGCGAAGGGTTCCCAATCCCCGACAAGACTGGTACCTTTTCATGTCCAAATCTCTCAAACTCCGGGAGAGATTCTCAAAACCAAGGTTGACATGTTTCGAGTTCCTCTCAACATTTTGGAAATCCCGCTGAAACTTTGGACATTCTCGCGAAGGGTTCCCAATCCCCGACAAGACTGGTACCCTTTCACGTCCAAATCTCTCAAACTCCGGGAGAGATTCTCAAAACCAAGGTTGACATGTTTCGAGTTCCTCTCAACATTTTGGAAATCCCGCTGAAACTTTGGACATTCTGGCGAAGGGTTCCCAATCCCCGACAAGACTGGTACCCTTTCACGTCCAAATCTCTCAAACTCCGGGAGAGATTCTCAAAACCAAGGTTGACATGTTTCGAGTTCCTTTCAACATTTTGGAAATCCCGCTGAAACTTTGGACATTCTCGCGAAGGGTTCCCAATCCCCGACAAGACTGGTACCCTTTCACGTCCAAATCTCTCAAACTCCGGGAGAGATTCTCAAAACCAAGGTTGACATGTTTCGAGTTCCTCTCAACATTTTGGAAATCCCGCTGAAACTTTGGACATTCTCGCGAAGGGTTCCCAATCCCCGACAAGACTGGTACCCTTTCACGTCCAAATCTCTCAAACTCCGGGAGAGATTCTCAAAACCAAGGTTGACATGTTTCGAGTTCCTCTCAACATTTTGGAAATCCCGCTGAAACTTTGGACATTCTCGCGAAGGGTTCCCAATCCCCGACAAGACTGGTACCCTTTCACGTCCAAATCTCTCAAACTCCGGGAGAGATTCTCAAAACCAAGGTTGACATGTTTCGAGTTCCTCTCAACATTTTGGAAATCCCGCTGAAACTTTGGACATTCTCGCGAAGGGTTCCCAATCCCCGACAAGACTGGTACCCTTTCACGTCCAAATCTCTCAAACTCCGGGAGAGATTCTCAAAACCAAGGTTGACATGTTTCGAGTTCCTTTCAACGTTTTGGAAATCCCGCTGAAACTTTGGACATTCTCGCGAAGGGTTCCCAATCCCCGACAAGACTGGTACCCTTTCTCGTCCAAATCTCTCAAACTCCGGGAGAGATTCTCAAAACCGAGGTTGACATGTTTCGAGTTCCTCTCAACATTTTGGAAATCCCGCTGAAACTTTGGACATTCTGGCGAAGGGTTCCCAATCCCCGACAAGACTGGTACCCTTTCACGTCCAAATCTCTCAAATTCCGGGAGAGATTCTCAAAAACAAGGTTGACATGTTTCGAGTTCCTTTCAACATTTTGGAAATCCCGCTGAAACTTTGGACATTCTGGCGAAGGGTTCCCAATCCCCGACAAGACTGGTACCCTTTCACGTCCAAATCTCTCAAACTCCGGGAGAGATTCTCAAAACCAAGGTTGACATGTTTCGAGTTCCTCTCAACATTTTGGAAATCCCGCTGAAACTTTGGACATTCTGGCGAAGGGTTCCCAATCCCCGACAAGACTGGTACCCTTTCACGTCCAAATCTCTCAAACTCCGGGAGAGATTCTCAAAACCAAGGTTGACATGTTTCGAGTTCCTTTCAACGTTTTGGAAATCCCGCTGAAACTTTGGACATTCTCGCGAAGGGTTCCCAATCCCCGACAAGACTGGTACCCTTTCACGTCCAAATCTCTCAAACTCCGGGAGAGATTCTCAAAACCAAGGTTGACATGTTTCGAGTTCCTCTCAACATTTTGGAAATCCCGCTGAAACTTTGGACATTCTCGCGAGGGGTTCCCAATCCCCGACAAGACTGGTACCCTTTCTCGTCCAAATCTCTCAAACTCCGGGAGAGATTCTCAAAACCAAGGTTGACATGTTTCGAGTTCCTCTCAACATTTTGGAAATCCCGCTGAAACTTTGGACATTCTCGCGAAGGGTTCCCAATCCCCGACAAGACTGGTACCCTTTCACGTCCAAATCTCTCAAACTCCGGGAGAGATTCTCAAAACCAAGGTTGACATGTTTCGAGTTCCTTTCAACGTTTTGGAAATCCCGCTGAAACTTTGGATATTCTCGCGAATGGTTCCCAATCCCCGACAAGACTGGTACCCTTTCACGTCCAAATCTCTCAAACTCCGGGAGAGATTCTCAAAACCAAGGTTGACATGTTTCGAGTTCCTCTCAACATTTTGGAAATCCCGCTGAAACTTTGGACATTCTGGCGAAGGGTTCCCAATCCCCGACAAGACTGGTACCCTTTCACGTCCAAATCTCTCAAACTCCGGGAGAGATTCTCAAAACCAAGGTTGACATGTTTCGACTTCCTTTCAACGTTTTGGAAATCCCGCTGAAACTTTGGACATTCTCGCGAAGGGTTCCCAATCCCCGACAAGACTGGTACCCTTTCACGTCCAAATCTCTCAAACTCCGGGAGAGATTCTCAAAACCAAGGTTGACATGTTTCGAGTTCCTCTCAACATTTTGGAAATCCCGCTGAAACTTTGGACATTCTCGCAAAGGGTTCCCAATCCCCGACAAGACTGGTACCCTTTCACGTCCAAATCTCTCAAACTCCGGGAGAGATTCTCAAAACCAAGGTTGACATGTTTCGAGTTCCTCTCAACATTTTGGAAATCCCGCTGAAACTTTGGACATTCTGACGAAGGGTTCCCAATCCCCGACAAGACTGGTACCCTTTCACGTCCAGATCTCTCAAACTCCGGGAGAGATTCTCAAAACCAAGGTTGACATGTTTCGAGTTCCTTTCAACGTTTTGGAAATCCCGCTGAAACTTTGGACATTCTCGCGAAGGGTTCCCAATCCCCGACAAGACTGGTACCCTTTCACGTCCAAATCTCTCAAACTCCGGGAGAGATTCTCAAAACCAAGGTTGACATGTTTCGAGTTCCTCTCAACATTTTGGAAATCCCGCTGAAACTTTGGACATTCTCGCGAAGGGTTCCCAATCCCCGACAAGACTGGTACCCTTTCACGTCCAAATCTCTCAAACTCCGGGAGAGATTCTCAAAACCAAGGTTGACATGTTTCGAGTTCCTTTCAACGTTTTGGAAATCCCGCTGAAACTTTGGATATTCTCGCGAATGGTTCCCAATCCCCGACAAGACTGGAACCCTTTCACGTCCAAATCTCTCGAACTCCGGGAGAGATTCTCAAAACCAAGGTTGACATGTTTCGAGTTCCTCTCAACATTTTGGAAATCCCGCTGAAACTTTGGACATTCTCGCGAAGGGTTCCCAATCCCCGACAAGACTGTTACCTTTTCATGTCCAAATCTCTCAAACTCAGGGAGAGATTCTCAAAACCAAGGTTGACATGTTTCGAGTTCCTCTCAACATTTTGGAAATCCCGCTGAAACTTTGGACATTCTCGCGAAGGGTTCCCAATCCCCGACAAGACTGGTACCCTTTCACGTCCAAATCTCTCAAACTCCGGGAGAGATTCTCAAAACCAAGGTTGACATGTTTCGAGTTCCTTTCAACATTTTGGAAATCCCGCTGAAACTTTGGACATTCTCGCAAAGGGTTCCCAATCCCCGACAAGACTGGTACCCTTTCACGTCCAAATCTCTCAAAATCCAGGAGAGATTCTCAAAACCAAGGTTGACATGTTTCGAGTTCCTTTCAACATTTTGGAAATCCCGCTGAAACTTTGGACATTCTCGCAAAGGGTTCCCAATCCCCGACAAGACTGGTACCCTTTCACGTCCAAATCTCTCAAACTCCGGAAAGATTCTCAAAACCAAGGTTGACATGTTTCGAGTTCCTCTCAACATTTTGCAAATCCCGCTGAAACTTTGGACATTCTCGCGAAGGGTTCCCAATCCCCGACAAGACTGGTACCCTTTCACGTCCAAATCTCTCAAACTCCGGGAGAGATTCTCAAAACCAAGGTTGACATGTTTCGAGTTCCTTTCAACATTTTGGAAATCCCGCTGAAACTTTGGACATTCTCGCGAAGGGTTCCCAATCCCCGACAAGACTGGTACCTTTTCACGTCCAAATCTCTCAAACTCCGGGAGAGATTCTCAAAACCAAGGTTGACATGTTTCGAGTTCCTTTCAACATTTTGGAAATCCCGCTGAAACTTTGGACATTGTCGCGAAGGGTTCCCAATCCCCGACAAGACTGGTACCCTTTCACGTCCAAATCTCTCAAACTCCGGGAGAGATTCTCAAAACCAAGGTTGACATGTTTCGAGTTCCTTTCAACATTTTGGAAATCCCGCTGAAACTTTGGACATTGTCGCGAAGGGTTCCCAATCCCCGACAAGACTGGTACCCTTTCACGTCCAAATCTCTCAAACTCCGGGAGAGATTCTCAAAACCAAGGTTGACATGTTTCGAGTTCCTCTCAACATTTTGGAAATCCCGCTGAAACTTTGGACATTCTCGCGAAGGGTTCCCAATCCCCGACAAGACTGGTACCCTTTCACGTCCAAATCTCTCAAACTCCGGGAGAGATTCTCAAAACCAAGGTTGACATGTTTTGAGTTCCTTTCAACGTTTTGGAAATCCCGCTGAAACTTTGGACATTCTCGCGAAGGGTTCCCAGTCCCCGACAAGACTGGTACCCTTTCACGTCCAAATCTCTCAAACTCCGGGAGAGATTCTCAAAACCAAAGTTGACATGTTTCGAGTTCCTCTCAACATTTTGGAAATCCCGCTGAAACTTTGGACATTCTCGCGAAGGGTTCCCAATCCCCGACAAGACTGGTACCCTTTCACGTCCAAATCTCTCAAACTCCGGGAGAGATTCTCAAAACCAAGGTTGACATGTTTCGAGTTCCTCTCAACATTTTGGAAATCCCGCTGAAACTTTGGACATTCTGGCGAAGGGTTCCCAATCCCCGACAAGACTGGTACCCTTTCACGTCCAAATCTCTCAAACTCCGGGAGAGATTCTCAAAACCAAGGTTGACATGTTTCGAGTTCCTTTCAAGATTTTGGAAATCCTGCTGAAACTTTAGACATTCTCGTGAAGGGTTCCCAATCCCCGACAAGACTGGTACCCTTTCACGTCCAAATCTCTCAAACTCCGGGAGAGATTCTCAAAACCAAGGTTGACATGTTTCGAGTTCCTTTCAACGTTTTGGAAATCCCGCTGAAACTTTGGACATTCTCGCGAAGGGTTCCCAATCCCCGACAAGACTGGTACCCTTTCACGTCCAAATCTCTCAAACTCCGGGAGAGATTCTCAAAACCAAGGTTGACATGTTTCGAGTTCCTTTCAACTTTTTGGAAATCCCGCTGAAACTTTGGACATTCTCGCGAAGGGTTCCCAATCCCCGACAAGACTGGTACCCTTTCACGTCCAAATCTCTCAAACTCCGGGAGAGATTCTCAAAACCAAGGTTGACATGTTTCGAGTTCCTTTCAACATTTTGGAAATCCCGCTGAAACTTTGGACATTCTGGCGAAGGGTTCCCAATCCCCGACAAGACTGGTACCCTTTCACGTCCAAATCTCTCAAACTCCGGGAGAGATTCTCAAAACCAAGGTTGACATGTTTCGAGTTCCTCTCAACATTTTGGAAATCCCGCTGAAACTTTGGACATTCTCGCGAAGGGTTCCCAATCCCCGACAAGACTGGTACCCTTTCACGTCCAAATCTCTCAAACTCCGGGAGAGATTCTCAAAACCAAGGTTGACATGTTTCGAGTTCCTTTCAACATTTTGGAAATCCCGCTGAAACTTTGGACATTCTCGCGAAGGGTTCCCAGTCCCCGACAAGACTGGTAACCTTTCACGTCCAAATCTCTCAAACTCAGGGAGAGATTCTCAAAACCAAGGTTGACATGTTTCGAGTTCCTCTCAACATTTTGGAAATCCCGCTGAAACTTTGGACATTCTCGCGAAGGGTTCCCAATCCCCGACAAGACTGGTACCCTTTCACGTCCAAATCTCTCAAACTCCGGGAGAGATTCTCAAAACCAAGGTTGACATGTTTCGAGTTCCTCTCAACATTTTGGAAATCCCGCTGAAACTTTGGACATTCTGGCGAAGGGTTCCCAATCCCCGACAAGACTGCTAGCCTTTCACGTCCAAATCTCTCAAACTCCGGGAGAGATTCTCAAAACCAAGGTTGACATGTTTCGAGTTCCTTTCAAGATTTTGGAAATCCTGCTGAAACTTTGGACATTCTCGTGAAGGGTTCCCAATCCCCGACAAGACTGGTACCCTTTCACGTCCAAATCTCTCAAACTCCGGGAGAGATTCTCAAAACCAAGGTTGACATGTTTCGAGTTCCTTTCAACGTTTTGGAAATCCCGCTGAAACTTTGGACATTCTCGCGAAGGGTTCCCAATCCCCGACAAGACTGGTACCCTTTCACGTCCAAATCTCTCAAACTCCGGGAGAGATTCTCAAAACCAAGGTTGACATGTTTCGAGTTCCTTTCTACTTTTTGGAAATCCCGCTGAAACTTTGGACATTCTCGCGAAGGGTTCCCAATCCCCGACAAGACTGGTACCCTTTCACGTCCAAATCTCTCAAACTCCGGGAGAGATTCTCAAAAACAAGGTTGACATGTTTCGAGTTCCTTTCAACATTTTGGAAATCCCGCTGAAACTTTGGACATTCTGGCGAAGGGTTCCCAATCCCCGACAAGACTGGTACCCTTTCACGTCCAAATCTCTCAAACTCCGGGAGAGATTCTCAAAACCAAGGTTGACATGTTTGGAGTTCCTCTCAACATTTTGGAAATCCCGCTGAAACTTTGGACATTCTCACGAAGGGTTCCCAATCCCCGACAAGACTGGTACCCTTTCACGTCCAAATCTCTCAAACTCCGGGAGAGATTCTCAAAACCAAGGTTGACATGTTTCGAGTTCCTTTCAACATTTTGGAAATCCCGCTGAAACTTTGGACATTCTCGCGAAGGGTTCCCAATCCCCGACAAGACTGGTACCCTTTCACGTCCAAATCTCTCAAACTCCGGGAGAGATTCTCAAAACCAAGGTTCACATGTTTCGAGTTCCTCTCAACATTTTGGAAATCCCGCTGAAACTTTGGACATTCTGGCGAAGGGTTCCCAATCCCCGACAAGACTGGTACCCTTCACGTCCAAATCTCTCAAACTCCGGGAGAGATTCTCAAAACCAAGGTTGACATGTTTCGAGTTCCTCTCAACATTTTGCAAATCCCACTGAAACTTTGGACATTCTCGCGAAGGGTTCCCAATCCCCGACAAGACTGGTACCCTTTCACGTCCAAATCTCTCAAACTCCGGGAGAGATTCTCAAAACCAAGGTTGACATGTTTCGAGTTCCTTTCAACATTTTGGAAATCCCGCTGAAACTTTGGACATTCTGGCGAAGGGTTCCGATCCCCGACAAGACTGGTACCCTTTCACGTCCAAATCTCTCAGACTCCGGGAGAGATTCTCAAAACCAAGGTTGACATGTTTCGAGTTCCTTTCAACATTTTGGAAATCCCGCTGAAACTTTGGACATTCTCGCGAAGGGTTCCCAATCCCCGACAAGACTGGTACCCTTTCACGTCCAAATCTCTCAAACTCCGGGAGAGATTCTCAAAACCAAGGTTGACATGTTTCGAGTTCCTCTCAACATTTTGGAAATCCCGCTGAAACTTTGGACATTCTCGCGAAGGGTTCCCAATCCCCGACAAGACTGGTACCCTTTCACGTCCAAATCTCTCAAACTCCGGGAGAGATTCTCAAAACCAAGGTTGACATGTTTCGAGTTCCTCTCAACATTTTGGAAATCCCGCTGAAACTTTGGACATTCTGGCGAAGGGTTCCCAATCCCCGACAAGACTGGTACCCTTTCACGTCCAAATCTCTCAAACTCCGGGAGAGATTCTCAAAACCAAGGTTGACATGTTTCGAGTTCCTTTCAACATTTTGGAAATCCCGCTGAAACTTTGGACATTCTCGCGAAGGGTTCCCAATCCCCGACAAGACTGGTACCCTTTCACGTCCAAATCTCTCAAACTCCGGGAGAGATTCTCAAAACCAAGGTTGACATGTTTCGAGTTCCTCTCAACATTTTGGAAATCCCGCTGAAACTTTGGACATTCTCGCGAAGGGTTCCCAATCCCCGACAAGACTGGTACCCTTTCACGTCCAAATCTCTCAAACTCCGGGAGAGATTCTCAAAACCAAGGTTGACATGTTTCGAGTTCCTTTCAACATTTTGGAAATCCCGCTGAAACTTTGGACATTCTCGCGAAGGGTTCCGATCCCCGACAAGACTGGTACCCTTTCACGTCCAAATCTCTCAAACTCCGGGAGAGATTCTCAAAACCAAGGTTGACATGTTTCGAGTTCCTCTCAACATTTTGGAAATCCCGCTGAAACTTTGGACATTCTCGCGAAGGGTTCCCAATCCCCGACAAGACTGGTACCCTTTCACGTCCAAATCTCTCAAACTCCGGGAGAGATTCTCAAAACCAAGGTTGACATGTTTTGAGTTCCTTTCAACATTTTGGAAATCCCGCTGAAACTTTGGACATTCTCGCGAAGGGTTCCCAATCCCCGACAAGACTGGTACCCTTTCACGTCCAAATCTCTCAAACTCCGGGAGAGATTCTCAAAACCAAGGTTGACATGTTTCGAGTTCCTCTCAACATTTTGGAAATCCTGCTGAAACTTTGGACATTCTCGCGAAGGGTTCCCAATCCCCGACAAGACTGGTACCCTTTCACGTCCAAATGTCTCAAACTCCGGGAGAAGATTCTCAAAACCAAGGTTGACATGTTTCGAGTTCCTCTCAACATTTTGGAAATCCCGCTGAAACTTTGGACATTCTCGCGAAGGGTTCCCAATCCCCGACAAGACTGGTACCCTTTCACGTCCAAATCTCTCAAACTCCGGGAGAGATTCTCAAAACCAAGGTTGACATGTTTCGAGTTCCTCACAACATTTTGGAAATCCCGCTGAAACTTTGGACATTCTCGCGAAGGGTTCCCAATCCCCGACAAGACTGGTACCTTTTCACGTCCAAATCTCTCAAACTCCGGGAGAGATTCTCAAAACCAAGGTTGACATGTTTCGAGTTCCTCTCAACATTTTGGAAATCCCGCTGAAACTTTGGACATTCTCGTGAAGGGTTCCCAATCCCCGACAAGACTGGTACCCTTTCACGTCCAAATCTCTCAAACTCCGGGAGAGATTCTCAAAACCAAGGTTGACATGTTTGTAGTTCCTTTCAACGTTTTGGAAATCACGGTGAAACTTTGGACATTCTGTCGAAGGGTTCCCAATCCCCGACAAGACTGGTACCCTTTCACGTCCAAATCTCTCAAACTCCGGGAGAGATTCTCAAAACCAAGGTTGACATGTTTCGAGTTCCTCTCAACATTTTGGAAATCCCGCTGAAACTTTGGACATTCTCGCGAAGGGTTCCCAATCCCCGACAAGATTGGTACCCTTTCACGTCCAAATCTCTCAAACTCCGGGAGAGATTCTCAAAACCAAGGTTGACATGTTTCGAGTTCCTTTCAACATTTTGGAAATCCCGCTGAAACTTTGGACATTCTCGCGAAGGGTTCCCAATCCCCGACAAGACTGGTACCCTTTCACGTCCAAATCTCTCAAACTCCGGGAGAGATTCTCAAAACCAAGGTTGACATGTTTCGAGTTCCTCTCAACATTTTGGAAATCCCGCTGAAACTTTGGACATTCTCGCGAAGGGTTCCCAATCCCCGACAAGACTGGTACCCTTTCACGTCCAAATCTCTCAAACTCCGGGAGAGATTCTCAAAACCAAGGTTGACATGTTTCGAGTTCCTTTCAACATTTTGGAAATCCCGCTGAAACTTTGGACATTCTGGCGAAGGGTTCCCAATCCCCGACAAGACTGGTACCCTTTCACGTCCAAATCTCTCAAACTCCGGGAGAGATTCTCAAAACCAAGGTTGAAATGCTTCGAGTTCCTTTCAACATTTTTCGAAATCCCGCTGAAATTTTGGACATTCTCGCGAAGGGTTCCCAATCCCCGACAAGACTGGTAGCCTTTCACGTCCAAATCTCTCAAACTCCGGGAGAGATTCTCAAAACCAAGGTTGACATGTTTCGAGTTCCTCTCAACATTTTGGAAATCCCGCTGAAACTTTGGACATTCTCGCGAAGGGTTCCCAATCCCCGACAAGACTGGTACCCTTTCACGTCCAAATCTCTCAAACTCCGGGAGAGATTCTCAAAACCAAGGTTGACATGTTTCGAGTTCCTCTCAACATTTTGGAAATCCCGCTGAAACTTTGGACATTCTGGCGAAGGGTTCCCAATCCCCGACAAGACTGGTACCCTTTCACGTCCAAATCTCTCAAACTCCGGGAGAGATTCTCAAAACCAAGGTTGACATGTTTCGAGTTCCTTTCAACATTTTGGAAATCCCGCTGAAACTTTGGACATTCTGGCGAAGGGTTCCGATCCCCGACAAGACTGGTAGCCTTTCACGTCCAAATCTCTCAAACTCCGGGAGAGATTCTCAAAACCAAGGTTGACATGTTTCGAGTTCCTCTCAACATTTTGGAAATCCCGCTGAAACTTTGGACATTCTCGCGAAGGGTTCCCAATCCCCGACAAGACTGGTACCCTTTCACGTCCAAATCTCTCAAACTCCGGGAGAGATTCTCAAAACCAAGGTTGACATGTTTCGAGTTCCTTTCAACATTTTGGAAATCCCGCTGAAACTTTGGACATTCTCGCAAAGGGTTCCCAATCCCCGACAAGACTGGTACCCTTTCACGTCCAAATCTCTCAAACTCCGGGAGAGATTCTCAAAACCAAGGTTGACATGTTTCGAGTTCCTTTCAACATTTTGGAAATCCCGCTGAAACTTTGGACATTCTGGCGAAGGGTTCCCAATCCCCGACAAGACTGGTACTCTTTCACGTCCAAATCTCTCAAACTCCGGGAGAGATTCTCAAAACCAAGGTTGACATGCTTCGAGTTCCTTTCAACATTTTTCGAAATCCCGCTGAAATTTTGGACATTCTCGTGAAGGGTTCCCAATCCCCGACAAGACTGGAACCCTTTCATGTCCAAATCTCTCAAACTCCGGGAGAGATTCTCAAAACCAAGGTTGACCTGTTTCGAGTTCCTTTCAACATTTTGGAAATCCCGCTAAAACTTTGGACATTCTGGCGAAGGGTTCCGATCCCCGACAAGACTGGTACCCTTTCACGTCCAAATCTCTCAAACTGTGGGAGAGATTCTCAAAACCAAGGTTGACATGTTTCGAGTTCCTCTCAACATTTTGGAAATCCCGCTGAAACTTTGGACATTCTCGCGAAGGGTTCCCAATCCCCGACAAGACTGGTACCCTTTCACGTCCAAATCTCTCAAACTCCGGGAGAGATTCTCAAAACCAAGGTTGACATGTTTCGAGTTCCTTTCAACATTTTGGAAATCCCGCTGAAACTTTGGACATTCTCGCGAAGGGTTCCCAATCCCCGACAAGACTGGTACCCTTTCACGTCCAAATCTCTCAAACTCCGGGAGAGATTCTCAAAACCAAGGTTGACATGTTTCGAGTTCCTCTCAACATTTTGGAAATCCCGCTGAAACTTTGGACATTGTCGCGAAGGGTTCCCAATCCCCGACAAGACTGGTACCCTTTCACGTCCAAATCTCTCAAACTCCGGGAGAGATTCTCAAAACCAAGGTTGACATGTTTCGAGTTCCTTTCAACATTTTGGAAATCCCGCTGAAACTTTGGACATTCTGGCGAAGGGTTCCCAATCCCCGACAAGACTGGTACCCTTTCACGTCCAAATCTCTCAAACTCCGGGAGAGATTCTCAAAACCAAGGTTGAAATGCTTCGAGTTCCTTTCAACATTTTTCGAAATCCCGCTGAAATTTTGGACATTCTCGCGAAGGGTTCCCAATCCTTGACAAGACTGGTACCCTTTCATGTCCAAATCTCTCAAACTCCGGGAGAGATTCTCAAAACCAAGGTTGACATGTTTCGAGTTCCTTTCAACATTTTGGAAATCCCGCTGAAACTTTGGACATTCTCGCGAAGGGTTCCCAATCCCCGACAAGACTGGTACCCTTTCACGTCCAAATCTCTCAAAGTCCGGGAGAGATTCTCAAAACCAAGGTTGACATGTTTCGAGTTCCTTTCAACATTTTGGAAATCCCGCTGAAACTTTGGACATTCTGGCGAAGGGTTCCGATCCCCGACAAGACTGGTAGCCTTTCACGTCCAAATCTCTCAAACTCCGGGAGAGATTCTCAAAACCAAGGTTGACATGTTTCGAGTTCCTCTCAACATTTTGGAAATCCCGCTGAAACTTTGGACATTCTCGCGAAGGGTTCCCAATCCCCGACAAGACTGGTACCCTTTCACGTCCAAATCTCTCAAACTCCGGGAGAGATTCTCAAAACCAAGGTTGACATGTTTCGAGTTCCTCTCAACATTTTGGAAATCCCGCTGAAACTTTGGACATTCTGGCGAAGGGTTCCCAATCCCCGACAAGACTGGTACCCTTTCACGTCCAAATCTCTCAAACTCCGGGAGAGATTCTCAAAACCAAGGTTGACATGTTTCGAGTTCCTTTCAACATTTTGGAAATCCCGCTGAAACTTTGGACATTCTGGCGAAGGGTTCCGATCCCCGACAAGACTGGTAGCCTTTCATGTCCAAATCTCTCAAACTCCGGGAGAGATTCTCAAAACCAAGGTTGACATGTTTCGAGTTCCTCTCAACATTTTGGAAATCCCGCTGAAACTTTGGACATTCTCGCGAAGGGTTCCCAATCCCCGACAAGACTGGTACCCTTTCACGTCCAAATCTCTCAAACTCCGGGAGAGATTCTCAAAACCAAGGTTGACATGTTTCGAGTTCCTTTCAACATTTTGGAAATCCCGCTGAAACTTTGGACATTCTGGCGAAGAGTTCCCAATCCCCGACAAGACTGGTACTCTTTCACGTCCAAATCTCTCAAACTCCGGGAGAGATTCTCAAAACCAAGGTTGACATGCTTCGAGTTCCTTTCAACATTTTTCGAAATCCCGCTGAAATTTTGGACATTCTCGTGAAGGGTTCCCAATCCCCGACAAGACTGGAACCCTTTCATGTCCAAATCTCTCAAACTCCGGGAGAGATTCTCAAAACCAAGGTTGACATGTTTCGAGTTCCTTTCAACATTTTGGAAATCCCACTGAAACTTTGGACATTGTCGCGAAGGGTTCCCAATCCCCGACAAGACTGGTACCCTTTCACGTCCAAATCTCTCAAACTCCGGGAGAGATTCTCAAAACCAAGGTTGACCTGTTTCGAGTTCCTTTCAACATTTTGGAAATCCCGCTGAAACTTTGGACATTCTGGCGAAGGGTTCCGATCCCCGACAAGACTGGTACCCTTTCACGTCCAAATCTCTCAAACTGTGGGAGAGATTCTCAAAACCAAGGTTGACATGTTTCGAGTTCCTCTCAACATTTTGGAAATCCCGCTGAAACTTTGGACATTCTGGCGAAGGGTTCCGATCCCCGACAAGACTGGTACCCTTTCACGTCCAAATCTCTCAAACTGTGGGAGAGATTCTCAAAACCAAGGTTGACATGTTTCGAGTTCCTCTCAACATTTTGGAAATCCCGCTGAAACTTTGGACATTCTCGCGAAGGGTTCCCAATCCCCGACAAGACTGGTACCCTTTCACGTCCAAATCTCTCAAACTCCGGGAGAGATTCTCAAAACCAAGGTTGACATGTTTCGAGTTCCTCTCAACATTTTGGAAATCCCGCTGAAACTTTGGACATTCTCGTGAAGGGTTCCCAATCCCCGACAAGACTGGTACCCTTTCACGTCCAAATGTCTCAAACTCCGGGAGAAGATTCTCAAAACCAAGGTTGACATGTTTCGAGTTCCTCTCAACATTTTGGAAATCCCGCTGAAACTTTGGACATTCTCGCGAAGGGTTCCCAATCCCCGACAAGACTGGTACCCTTTCACGTCCAAATCTCTCAAACTCCGGGAGAGATTCTCAAAACCAAGGTTGACATGTTTCGAGTTCCTCACAACATTTTGGAAATCCCGCTGAAACTTTGGACATTCTCGCGAAGGGTTCCCAATCCCCGACAAGACTGGTACCTTTTCACGTCCAAATCTCTCAAACTCCGGGAGAGATTCTCAAAACCAAGGTTGACATGTTTCGAGTTCCTCTCAACATTTTGGAAATCCCGCTGAAACTTTGGACATTCTCGTGAAGGGTTCCCAATCCCCGACAAGACTGGTACCCTTTCACGTCCAAATCTCTCAAACTCCGGGAGAGATTCTCAAAACCAAGGTTGACATGTTTCGAGTTCCTTTCAACGTTTTGGAAATCACGGTGAAACTTTGGACATTCTGGCGAAGGGTTCCCAATCCCCGACAAGACTGGTACCCTTTCACGTCCAAATCTCTCAAACTCCGGGAGAGATTCTCAAAACCAAGGTTGACATGTTTCGAGTTCCTCTCAACATTTTGGAAATCCCGCTGAAACTTTGGACATTCTCGCGAAGGGTTCCCAATCCCCGACAAGACTGGTACCCTTTCACGTCCAAATCTCTCAAACTCCGGGAGAGATTCTCAAAACCAAGGTTGACATGTTTCGAGTTCCTTTCAACATTTTGGAAATCCCGCTGAAACTTTGGACATTGTCGCGAAGGGTTCCCAATCCCCGACAAGACTGGTACCCTTTCACGTCCAAATCTCTCAAACTCCGGGAGAGATTCTCAAAACCAAGGTTGACATGTTTCGAGTTCCTTTCAACATTTTGGAAATCCCGCTGAAACTTTGGACATTCTGGCGAAGGGTTCCCAATCCCCGACAAGACTGGTACCCTTTCACGTCCAAATCTCTCAAACTCCGGGAGAGATTCTCAAAACCAAGGTTGACATGTTTCGAGTTCCTTTCAACATTTTGGAAATCCCGCTGAAACTTTGGACATTCTGGCGAAGGGTTCCGATCCCCGACAAGACTGGTAGCCTTTCACGTCCAAATCTCTCAAACTCCGGGAGAGATTCTCAAAACCAAGGTTGACATGTTTCGAGTTCCTCTCAACATTTTGGAAATCCCGCTGAAACTTTGGACATTCTCGCGAAGGGTTCCCAATCCCCGACAAGACTGGTACCCTTTCACGTCCAAATCTCTCAAACTCCGGGAGAGATTCTCAAAACCAACGTTGACATGTTTCGAGTTCCTCTCAACATTTTGGAAATCCCGCTGAAACTTTGGACATTCTCGCGAAGGGTTCCCAATCCCCGACAAGACTGGTACCCTTTCACGTCCAAATCTCTCAAACTCCGGGAGAAGATTCTCAAAACCAAGGTTGACATGTTTCGAGTTCCTCTCAACATTTTGGAAATCCCGCTGAAACTTTGGACATTGTCGCGAAGGGTTCCCAATCCCCGACAAGACTGGTACCCTTTCACGTCCAAATCTCTCAAACTCCGGGAGAGATTCTCAAAACCAAGGTTGACATGTTTCGAGTTCCTTTCAACATTTTGGAAATCCAGCTGAAACTTTGGACATTCTCGCGAAGGGTTCCCAATCCCCGACAAGACTGGTACCTTTTCACGTCCAAATCTCTCAAACTCCGGGAGAGATTCTCAAAACCAAGGTTGACATGTTTCGAGTTCCTCTCAACATTTTGGAAATCCCGCTGAAACTTTGGACATTCTCGCGAAGGGTTCCCAATCCCCGACAAGACTGGTACCCTTTCACGTCCAAATCTCTCAAACTCCGGGAGAGATTCTCAAAACCAAGGTTGACATGTTTCGAGTTCCTCTCAACATTTTGGAAATCCCACTGAACCTTTGGACATTCTCGCGAAGGGTTCCCAATCCCCGACAAGACTGGTACCCTTTCACGTCCAAATCT
Organism: Streptopelia decaocto; assembly: GCF_964273445.1. NCBI lineage: Eukaryota > Metazoa > Chordata > Aves > Columbiformes > Columbidae > Streptopelia > Streptopelia decaocto. Next base: position 973,056 of record NW_028116102.1, read on the forward strand.
CTCAAACTCCGGGAGAGATTCTCAAAACCAAGGTGGACATGTTTCGAGTTCCTCTCAACATTTTGCAAATCCCGCTGAAACTTTGGACATTCTCGCGAAGGGTTCGCAGTCCCTGACAAGACTGGTACCCTTACACGTCCAAATCTCTCAAACTCCGGGAGAGATTCTCAAAACCAAGGTTGACATGTTTCGAGTTCCTTTCAACATTTTGGAAATCCCGCTGAAACTTTGGACATTCTCGCGAAGGGTTCCCAATCCCCGACAAGACTGGTACCCTTTCACGTCCAAATCTCTCAAACTCCGGGAGAGATTCTCAAAACCAAGGTTGACATGCTTCGAGTTCCTTTCAACATTTTGGAAATCCCGCTGGAACTTTGGACATTCTCGCGAAGGGTTCCCAATCCCCGACAAGACTGGTACCCTTTCACGTCCAAATCTCTCAAACTCCGGGAGAGATTCTCAAAACCAAGGTTGACATGTTTCGAGTTCCTTTCAACATTTTGGAAATCCCGCTGAAACTTTGGACATTCTCGCGAAGGGTTCCCAATCCCCGACAAGACTGGTACCCTTTCACGTCCAAATCTCTCAAACTCCGGGAGAGATTCTCAAAACCAAGGTTGACATGTTTCGAGTTCCTTTCAACATTTTGGAAATCCCGCTGAAACTTTGGACATTCTCGCGAAGGGTTCCCAATCCCCGACAAGACTGGTACCCTTTCACGTCCAAATCTCTCAAACTCCGGGAGAGATTCTCAAAACCAAGTTTGACATGTTTCGAGTTCCTTTCAACATTTTGGAAATCCCGCTGAAATTTTGGACATTCTCGCGAAGGGTTCCCAATCCCCGACAAGACTGGTACCCTTTCACGTCCAAATCTCTCAAACTCCGGGAGAGATTCTCAAAACCAAGGTTGACATGTTTCGAGTTCCTCTCAACATTTTGGAAATCCCACTGAAACTTTGGACATTCTCGCGAAGGGTTCCCAATCCCCGACAAGACTGGTACCCTTTCACGTCCAAATCTCTCAAACTCCGGGAGAGATTCTCAAAACCAAGGTTGACATGCTTCGAGTTCCTTTCAACATTTTGGAAATCCCGCTGAAACTTTGGACATTCTCGCGAAGGGTTCCGATCCCCGACAAGACTGGTACCCTTTCACGTCCAAATCTCTCAAACTCCGGGAGAGATTCTCAAAACCAAGGTTGACATGTTTCGAGTTCCTTCAACGTTTTGGAAATCCCGCTGAAACTTTGGACATTCTCGCGAAGGGTTCCCAATCCCCGACAAGACTGGTACCCTTTCACGTCCAAATCTCTCAAACTCCGGGAGAGATTCTCAAAACCAAGGTTGACATGTTTCGAGTTCCTTTCAACATTTTGGAAATCCCGCTGAAACTTTGGACATTGTCGCGAAGGGTTCCCAATCCCCGACAAGACTGGTACCCTTTCACGTCCAAATCTCTCAAACTCCGGGAGAGATTCTCAAAACCAAGGTTGACATGTTTCGAGTTCCTCTCAACATTTTGGAAATCCCGCTGAAACTTTGGACATTCTGGCGAAGGGTTCCCAATCCCCGACAAGACTGGTACCCTTTCACGTCCAAATCTCTCAAACTCCGGGAGAGATTCTCAAAACCGAGGTTGACATGTTTCGAGTTCCTCTCAACATTTTGGAAATCCCGCTGAAACTTTGGACATTCTTGCGAAGGTTTCCCAATCCCCGACAAGACTGGTACCCTTTCACGTCCAAATCTCTCAAACTCCGGGAGAGATTCTCAAAACCAAGGTTGACATGTTTCGAGTTCCTTTCAACATTTTGGAAATCCCGCTGAAACTTTGGACATTCTCGCGAAGGGTTCCCAATCCCCGACAAGACTGGTACCCTTTCACGTCCAAATCTCTCAAACTCCGGGAGAGATTCTCAAAACCAAGGTTGACATGTTTCGAGTTCCTCTCAACATTTTGCAAATCCCACTGAAACTTTGGACATTCTCGCGAAGGGTTCCCAATCCCCGACAAGACTGGTACCCTTTCACGTCCAAATCTCTCAAACTCCGGGAGAGATTCTCAAAACCAAGGTTCACATGTTTCGAGTTCCTTTCAACATTTTGGAAATCCCGCTGAAACTTTGGACATTCTCGCGAAGGGTTCCGATCCCCGACAAGACTGGTACCCTTTCACGTCCAAATCTCTCAAACTCCGGGAGAGATTCTCAAAACCAAGGTTGACATGTTTCGAGTTCTTCTCAACATTTTGGAAATCCCGCTGAAACTTTGGACATTCTCGCGAAGGGTTCCCAATCCCCGACAAGACTGGTACCCTTTCACGTCCAAATCTCTCAAACTCCGGGAGAGATTCTCAAAACCAAGGTTGACATGTTTCGAGTTCCTTTCAACGTTTTGGAAATCCCGCTGAAACTTTGGACATTCTGGTGAAGGGTTCCCAATCCCCGACAAGAGTGGTACCCTTTCACGTCCAAATCTCTCAAACTCCGGGAGAGATTCTCAAAACCAAGGTTGACATGTTTCGAGTTCCTCTCAACATTTTGGAAATCCCGCTGAAACTTTGGACATTCTGGCGAAGGGTTCCCAATCCCCGACAAGACTGGTACCCTTTCACGTCCAAATCTCTCAAACTCTGGGAGAGATTCTCAAAACCAAGGTTGACATGTTTCGAGTTCCTTTCAACGTTTTGGAAATCCCGCTGAAACTTTGGACATTCTTGCGAAGGTTTCCCAATCCCCGACAAGACTGGTACCCTTTCACGTCCAAATCTCTCAAACTCCGGGAGAGATTCTCAAAACCAAGGTTGACATGTTTCGAGTTCCTTTCAACATTTTGGAAATCCCGCTGAAACTTTGGACATTCTCGCGAAGGGTTCCCAATCCCCGACAAGACTGGTACCCTTTCACGTCCAAATCTCTCAAACTCCGGGAGAGATTCTCAAAACCAAGGTTGACATGTTTCGAGTTCCTTCAACGTTTTGGAAATCCCGCTGAAACTTTGGACATTCTCGCGAAGGGTTCCCAATCCCCGACAAGACTGGTACCCTTTCACGTCCAAATCTCTCAAACTCCGGGAGAGATTCTCAAAACCAAGGTTGACATGTTTCGAGTTCCTTTCAACATTTTGGAAATCCCGCTGAAACTTTGGACATTGTCGCGAAGGGTTCCCAATCCCCGACAAGACTGGTACCCTTTCACGTCCAAATCTCTCAAACTCCGGGAGAGATTCTCAAAACCAAGGTTGACATGTTTCGAGTTCCTCTCAACATTTTGGAAATCCCGCTGAAACTTTGGACATTCTGGCGAAGGGTTCCCAATCCCCGACAAGACTGGTACCCTTTCACGTCCAAATCTCTCAAACTCCGGGAGAGATTCTCAAAACCGAGGTTGACATGTTTCGAGTTCCTCTCAACATTTTGGAAATCCCGCTGAAACTTTGGACATTCTCGCGAAGGGTTCGCAGTCCCTGACAAGACTGGTACCCTTTCACGTCCAAATCTCTCAAACTCCGGGAGAGATTCTCAAAACCAAGGTTGACATGTTTCGAGTTCCTTTCAACATTTTGGAAATCCCGCTGAAACTTTGGACATTCTGGCGAAGGGTTCCCAATCCCCGACAAGACTGGTACCCTTTCACGTCCAAATCTCTCAAACTCCGGGAGAGATTCTCAAAACCAAGGTTGACATGCTTCGAGTTCCTTTCAACATTTTGGAAATCCCGCTGGAACTTTGGACATTCTCGCGAAGGGTTCCCAATCCCCGACAAGACTGGTACCCTTTCACGTCCAAATCTCTCAAACTCCGGGAGAGATTCTCAAAACCAAGGTTGACATGTTTCGAGTTCCTTTCAACATTTTGGAAATCCCGCTGAAACTTTGGACATTCTCGCGAAGGGTTCCCAATCCCCGACAAGACTGGTACCCTTTCACGTCCAAATCTCTCAAACTCCGGGAGAGATTCTCAAAACCAAGGTTGACATGTTTCGAGTTCCTTTCAACATTTTGGAAATCCCGCTGAAACTTTGGACATTCTCGCGAAGGGTTCCCAATCCCCGACAAGACTGGTACCCTTTCACGTCCAAATCTCTCAAACTCCGGGAGAGATTCTCAAAACCAAGTTTGACATGTTTCGAGTTCCTTTGAACGTTTTGGAAATCCCGCTGAAACTTTGGACATTCTCGCGAAGGGTTCCCAATCCCCGACAAGACTGGTACCCTTTCACGTCCAAATCTCTCAAACTCCGGGAGAGATTCTCAAAACCAAGGTTGACATGTTTCGAGTTCCTCTCAACATTTTGGAAATCCCACTGAAACTTTGGACATTCTCGCGAAGGGTTCCCAATCCCCGACAAGACTGGTACCCTTTCACGTCCAAATCTCTCAAACTCCGGGAGAGATTCTCAAAACCAAGGTTGACATGCTTCGAGTTCCTTTCAACATTTTGGAAATCCCGCTGAAACTTTGGACATTCTCGCGAAGGGTTCCGATCCCCGACAAGACTGGTACCCTTTCACGTCCAAATCTCTCAAACTCCGGGAGAGATTCTCAAAACCAAGGTTGACATGTTTCGAGTTCCTCTCAACATTTTGGAAATCCCGCTGAAACTTTGGACATTCTCGCGAAGGGTTCCCAATCCCCGACAAGACTGGTACCCTTTCACGTCCAAATCTCTCAAACTCCGGGAGAGATTCTCAAAACCAAGGTTGACATGTTTCGAGTTCCTTTCAACATTTTGGAAATCCCGCTGAAACTTTGGACATTGTCGCGAAGGGTTCCCAATCCCCGACAAGACTGGTACCCTTTCACGTCCAAATCTCTCAAACTCCGGGAGAGATTCTCAAAACCAAGGTTGACATGTTTCGAGTTCCTCTCAACATTTTGGAAATCCCGCTGAAACTTTGGACATTCTGGCGAAGGGTTCCCAATCCCCGACAAGACTGGTACCCTTTCACGTCCAAATCTCTCAAACTCCGGGAGAGATTCTCAAACCAAGGTTGACATGTTTCGAGTTCCTCTCAACGTTTTGGAAATCCCGCTGAAACTTTGGACATTCTTGCGAAGGTTTCCCAATCCCCGACAAGACTGGTACCCTTTCACGTCCAAATCTCTCAAACTCCGGGAGAGATTCTCAAAACCAAGGTTGACATGTTTCGAGTTCCTTTCAACATTTTGGAAATCCCGCTGAAACTTTGGACATTCTCGCGAAGGGTTCCCAATCCCCGACAAGACTGGTACCCTTTCACGTCCAAATCTCTCAAACTCCGGGAGAGATTCTCAAAACCAAGGTTGACATGTTTCGAGTTCCTCTCAACATTTTGCAAATCCCACTGAAACTTTGGACATTCTCGCGAAGGGTTCCCAATCCCCGACAAGACTGGTACCCTTTCACGTCCAAATCTCTCAAACTCCGGGAGAGATTCTCAAAACCAAGGTTGACATGTTTCGAGTTCCTTTCAACATTTTGGAAATCCCGCTGAAACTTTGGACATTCTCGCGAAGGGTTCCGATCCCCGACAAGACTGGTACACTTTCACGTCCAAATCTCTCAAACTCCGGGAGAGATTCTCAAAACCAAGGTTGACATGTTTCGAGTTCCTCTCAACATTTTGGAAATCCCGCTGAAACTTTGGACATTCTCGCGAAGGGTTCCCAATCCCCGACAAGACTGGTACCCTTTCACGTCCAAATCTCTCAAACTCCGGGAGAGATTCTCAAAACCAAGGTTGACATGTTTCGAGTTCCTTTCAACGTTTTGGAAATCCCGCTGAAACTTTGGACATTCTGGTGAAGGGTTCCCAATCCCCGACAAGACTGGTACCCTTTCACGTCCAAATCTCTCAAACTCCGGGAGAGATTCTCAAAACCAAGGTTGACATGTTTCGAGTTCCTCTCAACATTTTGGAAATCCCGCTGAAACTTTGGACATTCTGGCGAAGGGTTCCCAATCCCCGACAAGACTGGTACCCTTTCACGTCCAAATCTCTCAAACTCCGGGAGAGATTCTCAAAACCAAGGTTGACATGTTTCGAGTTCCTTTCAACATTTTGGAAATCCCGCTGAAACTTTGGACATTCTCGCGAAGGGTTCCCAATCCCCGACAAGACTGGTACCCTTTCACGTCCAAATCTCTCAAACTCCGGGAGAGATTCTCAAAACCAAGGTTGACATGTTTCGAGTTCCTCTCAACATTTTGCAAATCCCACTGAAACTTTGGACATTCTCGCGAAGGGTTCCCAATCCCCGACAAGACTGGTACCCTTTCACGTCCAAATCTCTCAAACTCCGGGAGAGATTCTCAAAACCAAGGTTGACATGTTTCGAGTTCCTTTCAACATTTTGGAAATCCCGCTGAAACTTTGGACATTCTGGCGAAGGGTTCCGATCCCCGACAAGACTGGTACCCTTTCACGTCCAAATCTCTCAAACTCCGGGAGAGATTCTCAAAACCAAGGTTGACATGTTTCGAGTTCCTCTCAACATTTTGGAAATCCCGCTGAAACTTTGGACATTCTCGCGAAGGGTTCCCAATCCCCGACAAGACTGGTACCCTTTCACGTCCAAATCTCTCAAACTCCGGGAGAGATTCTCAAAACCAAGGTTGACATGTTTCGAGTTCCTCTCAACATTTTGGAAATCCCGCTGAAACTTTGGACATTCTCGCGAAGGGTTCCCAATCCCCGACAAGACTGGTACCCTTTCACGTCCAAATCTCTCAAACTCCGGGAGAAGATTCTCAAAACCAAGCTTGACATGTTTCGAGTTCCACTCAACATTTTGGAAATCCCGCTGAAACTTTGGACATTCTCGCGAAGGGTTCCCAATCCCCGACAAGACTGGTAGCCTTTCACGTCCAAATCTCTCAAACTCCGGGAGAGATTCTCAAAACCAAGGTTGACATGTTTCGAGTTCCTTTCAACGTTTTGGAAATCCCGCTGAAACTTTGGACATTCTTGCGAAGGGTTCCCAATCCCCGACAAAACTGGTACCTTTTCACGTCCAAATCTCTCAAACTCCGGGAGAGATTCTCAAAACCAAGGTTGACATGTTTCGAGTTCCTTTCAACATTTTGGAAATCCCGCTGAAACTTTGGACATTCTCGCGAAGGGTTCCCAATCCCCGACAAGACTGGTACCCTTTCACATCCAATTCTCTCAAACTCCGGGAGAGATTCTCAAAACCAAGGTTGACATGTTTCGAGTTCCTTTCAACGTTTTGGAAATCCCGCTGAAACTTTGGACATTCTCGCGAAGGGTTCCCAATCTCCGACAAGACTGGTACCCTTTCACGTCCAAATCTCTCAAACTCCGGGAGAGATTCTCAAAACCAAGTTTGACATGTTTCGAGTTCCTTTCAACATTTTGGAAATCCCGCTGAAACTTTGGACATTCTCGCGAAGGGTTCCCAATCCCCGACAAGACTGGTACCCTTTCACGTCCAAATCTCTCAAACTCCGGGAGAAGATTCTCAAAACCAAGCTTGACATGTTTCGAGTTCCTCTCAACATTTTGGAAATCCCGCTGAAACTTTGGACATTCTCGCGAAGGGTTCCCAATCCCCGACAAGACTGGAACCCTTTCACGTCCAAATCTCTCAAACTCCGGGAGAGATTCTCAAAACCAAGGTTGACATGTTTCGAGTTCCTCTCAACATTTTGGAAATCCCGCTGAAACTTTGGACATTCTCGCGAAGGGTTCCCAATCCACGACAAAACTGGTACCTTTTCACGTCCAAATCTCTCAAACTCCGGGAGAGATTCTCAAAACCAAGGTTGACGTGTTTCGAGTTCCTTTCAACATTTTGGAAATCCCGCTGAAACTTTGGACATTCTCGCGAAGGGTTCCCAATCCCCGACAAGACTGGTACCCTTTCACATCCAATTCTCTCAAACTCCGGGAGAGATTCTCAAAACCAAGGTTGACATGTTTCGAGTTCCTTTCAACGTTTTGGAAATCCCGCTGAAACTTTGGACATTCTCGCGAAGGGTTCCCAATCTCCGACAAGACTGGTACCCTTTCACGTCCAAATCTCTCAAACTCCGGGAGAGATTCTCAAAACCAAGGTTGACATGTTTCGAGTTCCTCTCAACATTTTGGAAATCCCGCTGAAACTTTGGACATTCTCGCGAAGGGTTCCCAATCCCCGACAAGACTGGTACCCTTTCACGTCCAAATCTCTCAAACTCCGGGAGAGATTCTCAAAACCAAGGTTGACATGTTTCGAGTTCCTTTCAACATTTTGGAAATCCCGCTGAAACTTTGGACATTCTGGCGAGGGGTTCCGATCCCCGACAAGACTGGTACCCTTTCACGTCCAAATCTCTCAAACTCCGGGAGAGATTCTCAAAACTAAGGTTGACATGTTTCGAGTTCCTCTCAACATTTTGGAAATCCCGCTGAAACTTTGGACATTCTCGCGAAGGGTTCCCAATCCCCGACAAGACTGGTACCCTTTCACGTCCAAATCTCTCAAACTCCGGGAGAGATTCTCAAAACCAAGGTTGACATGTTTCGAGTTCCTTTCAACATTTTGGAAATCCCGCTGAAACTTTGGACATTCTCGCAAAGGGATCCCAATCCCTGACAAGACTGGTACCCTTTCACGTCCAAATCTCTCAAACTCCGGGAGAAGATTCTCAAAACCAAGGTTCACATGTTTCGAGTTCCTCTCAACATTTTGGAAATCCCGCTGAAACTTTGGACATTCTCGCGAAGGGTTCCCAATCCCCGACAAGACTGGTACCCTTTCACGTCCAAATCTCTCAAACTCCGGGAGAGATTCTCAAAACCAAGGTGGACATGTTTCGAGTTCCTCTCAACATTTTGGAAATCCCGCTGAAACTTTGGACATTCTTGCGAAGGGTTCCCAATCCCCGACAAAACTGGTACCTTTTCACGTCCAAATCTCTCAAACTCCGGGAGAGATTCTCAAAACCAAGGTTGACGTGTTTCGAGTTCCTTTCAACATTTTGGAAATCCCGCTGAAACTTTGGACATTCTTGCGAAGGGTTCCCAATCCCCGACAAGACTGGTACCCTTTCACGTCCAAATCTCTCAAACTCCGGGAGAAGATTCTCAAAACCAAGGTTCACACGTTTCGAGTTCCTCTCAACATTTTGGAAATCCCGCTGAAACTTTGGACATTCTCGCGAAGGGTTCCCAATCCCCGACAAGACTGGTACCCTTTCACGTCCAAATCTCTCAAACTCCGGGAGAGATTCTCAAAACCAAGGTTGACATGTTTCGAGTTCCTCTCAACATTTTGGAAATCCCGCTGAAACTTTGGACATTCTCGCGAAGGGTTCCCAATCCCCGACAAGACTGGTACCCTTTCACGTCCAAATCTCTCAAACTCCGGGAGAGATTCTCAAAACGAAGGTTGACATGTTTCGAGTTCCTTTCAACGTTTTGGAAATCCCGCTGAAACTTTGGACATTCTGGCGAAGGGTTCCCAATCCCCGACAAAACTGGTACCCTTTCACGTCCAAATCTCTCAAACTCCGGGAGAGATTCTCAAAACGAAGGTTGACATGTTTCGAGTTCCTTTCAACATTTTGGAAATCCCGCTGAAACTTTGGACATTCTCGCGAAGGGTTCCCAATCCCCGACAAGACTGGTACCCTTTCACGTCCAAATCTCTCAAACTCCGGGAGAGATTCTCAAAACCAAGGTTGACATGTTTCGAGTTCCTCTCAACATTTTGGAAATCCCGCTGAAACTTTGGACATTCTCGCAAAGGGTTCCCAATCCCCGACAAGACTGGTACCCTTTCACGTCCAAATCTCTCAAACTCCGGGAGAGATGCTCAAAACCAAGGTTGACATGTTTCGAGTTCCTCTCAACATTTTGGAAATCCCGCTGAAACTTTGGACATTCTGGCGAAGGGTTCCCAATCCCCGACAAGACTGGTACCCTTTCACGTCCAAATCTCTCAAACTCCGGGAGAGATTCTCAAAACCAAGGTTGACATGTTTCGAGTTCCTTTCAACATTTTGGAAATCCCGCTGAAACTTTGGACATTCTCGCGAAGGGTTCCCAATCCCCGACAAGACTGGTACCCTTTCACGTGCAAATCTCTCAAACTCCGAGAGAGATTCTCAAAACCAAGGTTGACATGTTTCGAGTTCCTTTCAACGTTTTGGAAATCCCGCTGAAACTTTGGACATTCTGGCGAAGGGTTCCCAATCCCCGACAAGACTGGTACCCTTTCACGTCCAAATCTCTCAAACTCCGGGAGAGATTCTCAAAACCAAGGTTGACATGTTTCGAGTTCCTCTCAACATTTTGGAAATCCCGCTGAAACTTTGGACATTCTGGCGAAGGGTTCCCAATCCCCGACAAGACTGGTACCCTTTCACGTCCAAATCTCTCAAACTCTGGGAGAGATTCTCAAAACCAAGGTTGACATGTTTCGAGTTCCTTTCAACATTTTGGAAATCCCGCTGAAACTTTGGACATTCTCGCGAAGGGTTCCCAATCCCCGACAAGACTGGTACCCTTTCACGTCCAAATCTCTCAAACTCCGGGAGAGATTCTCAAAACCAAGGTTGACATGTTTCGAGTTCCTCTCAACATTTTGGAAATCCCGCTGAAACTTTGGACATTCTTGCGAAGGGTTCCCAATCCCCGACAAAACTGGTACCTTTTCACGTCCAAATCTCTCAAACTCCGGGAGAGATTCTCAAAACCAAGGTTGACATGTTTCGAGTTCCTTTCAACATTTTGGAAATCCCGCTGGAACTTTGGACATTCTCGCGAAGGGTTCCCAATCCCCGACAAGACTGGTAGCCTTTCACATCCAAATCTCTCAAACTCCGGGAGAGATTCTCAAAACCAAGGTTGACATGTTTCGAGTTCCTTTCAACGTTTTGGAAATCCCGCTGAAACTTTGGACATTCTCGCGAAGGGTTCCCAATCTCCGACAAGACTGGTACCCTTTCACGTCCAAATCTCTCAAACTCCGGCAGAGATTCTCAAAACCAAGGTTGACATGTTTCGAGTTCCTTTCAACGTTTTGGAAATCCCGCTGAAACTTTGGACATTCTGGCGAAGGGTTCCCAATCCCCGACAAGACTGGTACCCTTTCACGTCCAAATCTCTCAAACTCCGGGAGAGATTCTCAAAACCAAGGTTGACATGTTTCGAGTTCCTCTCAACATTTTGGAAATCCCGCTGAAACTTTGGACATTCTCGCGAAGGGTTCCCAATCCCCGACAAGACTGGTAGCCTTTCACGTCCAAATCTCTCAAACTCCGGGAGAGATTCTCAAAACCAAGGTTGACATGTTTCGAGTTCCTCTCAACATTTTGGAAATCCCGCTGAAACTTTGGACATTCTTGCGAAGGGTTCCCAATCCCCGACAAAACTGGTACCTTTTCACGTCCAAATCTCTCAAACTCCGGGAGAGATTCTCAAAACCAAGGTTGACGTGTTTCGAGTTCCTTTCAACATTTTGGAAATCCCGCTGAAACTTTGGACATTCTTGCGAAGGGTTCCCAATCCCCGACAAGACTGGTACCCTTTCACATCCAATTCTCTCAAACTCCGGGAGAGATTCTCAAAACCAAGGTTGACATGTTTCGAGTTCCTCTCACCATTTTGGAAATCCCGCTGAAACTTTGGACATTCTCGCGAAGGGTTCCCAATCTCCGACAAGACTGGTACCCTTTCACGTCCAAATCTCTCAAACTCCGGGAGAGATTCTCAAAACCAAGTTTGACATGTTTCGAGTTCCTTTCAACATTTTGGAAATCCCGCTGAAACTTTGGACATTCTCGCGAAGGGTTCCCAATCCCCGACAAGACTGGTACCCTTTCACGTCCAAATCTCTCAAACTCCGGGAGAGATTCTCAAAACCAAGGTTGACATGTTTCGAGTTCCTTTCAACATTTTGGAAATCCCGCTGAAACTTTGGACATTCTGGCGAAGGGTTCCGATCCCCGACAAGACTGGTACCCTTTCACGTCCAAATCTCTCAAACTCCGGCAGAGATTCTCAAAACCAAGGCTGACATGTTTCGAGTTCCTTTCAACATTTTGGAAATCCCGCTGAAACTTTGGACATTCTCGCGAAGGGTTCCCAATCCCCGACAAGACTGGTACCCTTTCACGTCCAAATCTCTCAAACTCCGGGAGAGATTCTCAAAACCAAGGTTGACATGTTTCGAGTTCCTTTCAACATTTTGGAAATCCCGCTGAAACTCTGGACATTCTCGCGAAGGGTTCCCAATCCCCGACAAGACTGGTACCCTTTCACGTCCAAATCTCTCAAACTCCGGGAGAGATTCTCAAAACCAAGGTTGACATGTTTCGAGTTCCTCTCAACATTTTGGAAATCCCGCTGAAACTTTGGACATTCTCGCGAAGGGTTCCCAATCCCCGACAAGACTGGTACCCTTTCACGTCCAAATCTCTCAAACTACGGGAGAGATTCTCAAAACCAAGGTTGACATGTTTCGAGTTCCTTTCAACGTTTTGGAAATCCCGCTGAAACTTTGGACATTCTCGCGAAGGGTTCCCAATCCCCGACAAGACTGGTACCCTTTCACGTCCAAATCTCTCAAACTCCGGGAGAGATTCTCAAAACCAAGGTTGACATGTTTCGAGTTCCTCTCAACATTTTGGAAATCCCGCTGAAACTTTGGACATTCTCGCGAAGGGTTCCCAATCCCCGACAAGACTGGTACCCTTTCACGTCCAAATCTCTCAAACTCCGGGAGAGATTCTCAAAACCAAGGTTAACATGTTTCGAGTTCCTCTCAACATTTTGGAAATCCCGCTGAAACTTTGGACATTCTCGCGAAGGGTTCCCAATCCCCGACAAGACTGGTACCCTTTCACGTCCAAATCTCTCAAACTCCCGGAGAGATTCTCAAAACCAAGGTTGACATGTTTCGAGTTCCTTTCAATATTTTGGAAATCCCGCTGAAACTTTGGACATTCTCGCGAAGGGTTCCCAATCCCCGACAAGACTGGTACCCTTTCACGTCCAAATCTCTCAAACTCCGGGAGAGATTCTCAAAACCAAGGTTGACATGTTTCAAGTTCCTTTCAACATTTTGGAAATCCCGCTGAAACTCTGGACATTCTCGCGAAGGTTTCCCAATCCCCAACAAGACTGGTACCCTTTCACGTCCAAATCTCTCAAACTCCGGGAGAGATTCTCAAAACCAAGGTTGACATGTTTCGAGTTCCTTTCAACATTTTGGAAATCCCGCTGAAACTTTGGACATTCTGGCGAAGGGTTCCCAATCCCCGACAAGACTGGTACCCTTTCACGTCCAAATCTCTCAAACTCCGGGAGAGATTCTCAAAACCAAGGTTGACATGTTTCGAGTTCCTTTCAACATTTTGGAAATCCCGCTGAAACTTTGGACAATCTGGCGAAGGGTTCCCAATCCCCGACAAGACTGGTACCCTTTCACGTCCAAATCTCTCAAACTCCGGGCGAGATTCTCAAAACCAAGGTTGACATGTTTCGAGTTCCTTTACACATTTTGGAAATCCCGCTGAAACTCTGGACATTCTCGCGAAGGGTTCCCATTCCCCGACAAGACTGGTACCCTTTCACGTCCAAATCTCTCAATCTCTGGGAGAGATTCTCAAAACCAAGGTTGACATGTTTCGAGTTCCTCTCAACATTTTGGAAATCCCGCTGAAACTTTGGACATTCTCGCGAAGGGTTCCCAATCCCCGACAAGACTGGTAGCCTTTCACGTCCAAATCTCTCAACCTCCGGGAGAGATTCTCAAAACCAAGGTTGACATGTTTCGAGTTCCTTTCAAAGTTTTGGAAATCCCGCTGAAACTTTGGACATTCTCGCGAAGGGTTCCCAATCCCCGACAAGACTGGTACCCTTTCACGTCCAAATCTCTCAAACTCCGGGAGAGATTCTCAAAACCAAGGTTGACATGTTTCGAGTTCCTTTCAACGTTTTGGAAATCCCGCTGAAACTTTGGACATTCTCGCGAAGGGTTCCCAATCCCCGACAAGACTGGTACCCTTTCACGTCCAAATCTCTCAAACTCCGGGAGAGATTCTCAAAACCAAGGTTGACATGTTTCGAGTTCCTCTCAACATTTTGGAAATCCCGCTGAAACTTTGGACATTCTCGCGAAGGGTTCCCAATCCCCGACAAGACTGGTACCCTTTCACGTCCAAATCTCTCAAACTCCGGGAGAGATTCTCAAAACCAAGGTTGACATGTTTCGAGTTCCTCTCAACATTTTGGAAATCCCGCTGAAACATTGGACATTCTGGCGAAGGGTTCCCAATCCCCGACAAGACTGGTACCCTTTCACGTCCAAATCTCTCAAACTCCGGGAGAGATTCTCAAAACCAAGGTTGACATGTTTCGAGTTCCTCTCAACATTTTGGAAATCCCGCTGAAACTTTGGACATTCTGGCGAAGGGTTCCCAATCCCCGACAAGACTGGTACCCTTTCACGTCCAAATCTCTCAAACTCCAGGAGAGATTCTCAAAACCAAGGTTGACATGTTTCGAGTTCCTCTCAACATTTTGGAAATCCCGCTGAAACTTTGGACATTCTCGCGAAGGGTTCCCAATCCCCGAAAGACTGGTACCCTTTCACGTCCAAATCTCTCAAACTCCCGGAGAGATTCTCAAAACCAAGGTTGACATGTTTCGAGTTCCTTTCAAGATTTTAGAAAATCCTGCTGAAACTTTGGACATTCTCGCGAAGGGTTCCCAATCCCCGACAAGACTGGTACCCTTTCACGTCCAAATCTCTCAAACTCCGGGAGAGATTCTCAAAACCAAGGTTGACATGTTTCGAGTTCCTTTCAACGTTTTGGAAATCCCGCTGAAACTTTGGACATTCTCGCGAAGGGTTCCCAATCCCCGAGAAGACTGGTACCCTTTCACGTCCAAATCTCTCAAACTCCGGGAGAGATTCTCAAAACCAAGGTTGACATGTTTCGAGTTCCTTTCAACATTATGGAAATCCCGCTGAAACTTTGGACATTCTCGCGAAGGGTTCCCAATCCCCGACAAGACTGGTACCCTTTCACGTCCAAATCTCTCAAACTCCGAGAGAGATTCTCAAAACCAAGGTTGACATGTTTCGAGTTCCTTTCAACATTTTGGAAATCCCGCTGAAACTTTGGACATTCTGGCGAAGGGTTCCCAATCCCCGACAAGACTGGTACCCTTTCTCGTCCAAATCTCTCAAACTCCGGGAGAGATTCTCAAAACCAAGGTTGACATGTTTCGAGTTCCTCTCAACATTTTGGAAATCCCGCTGAAACTTTCGACATTCTCGCGAAGGGTTCCCAATCCCCGACAAGACTGGTACCCTTTCACGTCCAAATCTCTCAAACTCCGGGAGAGATTCTCAAAACCAAGGTTGACATGTTTCGAGTTCCTTTCAACATTTTGGAAATCCCGCTGAAACTTTGGACATTCTCGCGAAGGGTTCCCAATCCCCGACAAGACTGGTACCCTTTCACGTCCAAATCTCTCAAACTCCGGGAGAGATTCTCAAAACCAAGGTTGACATGTTTCGAGTTCCTTTCAACGTTTTGGAAATCCCGCTGAAACTTTGGACATTCTCGCGAAGGGTTCCCAATCCCCGACAAGACTGGTACCCTTTCACGTCCAAATCTCTCAAACTCCGGGAGAGATTCTCAAAACCAAGGCTGACATGTTTCGAGTTCCTCTCAACATTTTGGAAATCCCGCTGAAACTTTGGACATTCTCGCGAAGGGTTCCCAATCCCCGACAAGACTGGTACCCTTTCACGTCCAAATCTCTCAAACTCCGGGAGAGATTCTCAAAACCAAGGTTGACATGTTTCGAGTTCCTTTCAACATTTTGGAAATCCTGCTGAAACTTTGGACATTCTCGCGAAGGGTTCCCAATCCCCGACAAGACTGGTACCCTTTCACGTCCAAATCTCTCAAACTCCGGGAGAGATTCTCAAAACCAAGGTTGACATGTTTCGAGTTCCTCTCAACATTTTGGAAATCCCGCTGAAACTTTGGACATGCTCGCGAAGGGTTCCCAATCCCCGACAAGACTGGTACCCTTTCACGTCCAAATCTCTCAAACTCCGGGAGAGATTCTCAAAACCAAGGTTGACATGTTTCGAGTTCCTTTCAACATTTTGGAAATCCCGCTGTAACTTTGGACATTCTGGCGAAGGGTTCCCAATCCCCGACAAGACTGGTACCCTTTCACGTCCAAATCTCTCAAACTCCGGGAGAGATTCTCAAAACCGAGGTTGACATGTTTCGAGTTCCTCTCAACATTTTGGAAATCCCGCTGAAACTTTGGACATTGTCGCGAAGGGTTCCCAATCCCCGACAAGACTGGTACCCTTTCACGTCCAAATCTCTCAAACTCCGGGAGAGATTCTCAAAACCAAGGTGGACATGTTTCGAGTTCCTCTCAACATTTTGGAAATCCCGCTGAAACTTTGGACATTCTGGCGAAGGGTTCCCAATCCCCGACAAGACTGGTACCCTTTCACGTCCAAATCTCTCAAACTCCGGGAGAGATTCTCAAAACCAAGGTTGACATGTTTCGAGTTCCTCTCAACATTTTGGAAATCCCGCTGAAACTTTGGACATTCTCGCGAAGGGTTCCCAATCCCCGACAAGACTGGTACCCTTTCACGTCCAAATCTCTCAAACTCTGGGAGAGATTCTCAAAACCAAGGTTGACATGTTTCGAGTTCCTCTCAACATTTTGGAAATCCCGCTGAAACTTTGGACATTCTCGCGAAGGGTTCCCAATCCCCGACAAGACTGGTAGCCTTTCACGTCCAAATCTCTCAAACTCCGGGAGAGATTGTCAAAACCAAGGTTGACATGGTTCGAGTTCCTTTCAACATTATGGAAATCCCGCTGAAACTTTGGACATGCTCGCGAAGGGTTCCCAATCCCCGACAAGACTGGTACCCTTTCACGTCCAAATCTCTCAAACTCCGGGAGAGATTCTCAAAACCAAGGTTGACATGTTTCGAGTTCCTTTCAACATTTTGGAAATCCCGCTGAAACTTTGGACATTCTCGCGAAGGGTTCCCAATCCCCGACAAGACTGGTACCCTTTCACGTCCAAATCTCTCAAACTCCGGGAGAGATTCTCAAAACCAAGGTTGACATGTTTCGAGTTCCTCTCAACATTTTGGAAATCCCGCTGAAACTTTGGACATTCTCGCGAAGGGTTCCCAATCCCCGACAAGACTGGTACCCTTTCACATCCAAATCTCTCAAACTCCGGGAGAGATTCTCAAAACCAAGGTTGACATGTTTCGAGTTCCTCTCAACATTTTGGAAATCCCGCTGAAACTTTGGACATTCTCGCGAAGGGTTCCCAATCCCCGACAAGACTGGTACCCTTTCACGTCCAAATCTCTCAAACTCCGGCAGAGATTCTCAAAACCAAGTTTGACATGTTTCGAGTTCCTTTCAACATTTTAGAAATCCCGCTGAAACTTTGTACATTCTGGCGAAGGGTTCCCAATCCCCGACAAGACTGGTACCCTTTCACGTCCAAATCTCTCAAACTCCGGGAGAGATTCTCAAAACCAAGGTTGACATGTTTCAAGTTCCTTTCAACATTTTGGAAATCCCGCTGAAACTTTGGACATTCTCGCGAAGGGTTCCCAATCCCCGACAAGACTGGTACCCTTTCACGTCCAAATCTCTCAAACTCCGGGAGAGATTCTCAAAACCAAAGTTGACATGTTTCGAGTTCCTCTCAACATTTTGGAAATCCCGCTGAAACTTTGGACATTCTCGCGAAGGGTTCCCAATCCCCGACAAGACTGGTACCCTTTCACATCCAAATCTCTCAAACTCCGGGAGAGATTCTCAAAACCAAGGTTGACATGTTTCGAGTTCCTCTCAACATTTTGGAAATCCCGCTGAAACTTTGGACATTCTGGCGAAGGGTTCCCAATCCCCGACAAGACTGGTAGCCTTTCACGTCCAAATCTCTCAAACTCCGGGAGAGATTCTCAAAACCAAGGTTGACATGTTTCGAGTTCCTCTCAACATTTTGGAAATCCCGCTGAAACTTTGGACATTCTCGCAAAGGGTTCCCAATCCCCGACAAGACTGGTACCCTTTCACGTCCAAATCTCTCAAACTCCGGGAGAGATTCTCAAAACCGAGGTTGACATGTTTCGAGTTCCTCTCAACATTTTGGAAATCCCGCTGAAACTTTGGACATTGTCGCGAAGGGTTCCCAATCCCCGACAAGACTGGTACCCTTTCACGTCCAAATCTCTCAAACTCCGGGAGAGATTCTCAAAACCAAGGTTGACATGTTTCGAGTTCCTCTCAACATTTTGGAAATCCCGCTGAAACTTTGGACATTCTGGCGAAGGGTTCCCAATCCCCGACAAGACTGGTACCCTTTCACGTCCAAATGTCTCAAACTCCGGGAGAGATTCTCAAAACCAAGGTTGACATGTTTCGAGTTCCTCTCAACATTTTGGAAATCCCGCTGAAACTTTGGACATTCTCGCGAAGGGTTCCCAATCCCCAACAAGACTGGTACTCTTTCACGTCCAAATCTCTCAAACTCCGGGAGAGATTCTCAAAACCAAGGTTGACATGTTTCGAGTTCCTCTCAACATTTTGGAAATCCTGCTGAAACTTTGGACATTCTCGCGAAGGGTTCCCAATCCCCGACAAGACTGGTACCCTTTCACGTCCAAATCTCTCAAACTCCGGGAGAGATTCTCAAAACCAAAGTTGACATGTTTCGAGTTCCTCTCAACATTTTGGAAATCCCGCTGAAACTTTGGACATTCTCGCGAAGGGTTCCCAATCCCCGACAAGACTGGTACCCTTTCACATCCAAATCTCTCAAACTCCGGGAGAGATTCTCAAAACCAAGGTTGACATGTTTCGAGTTCCTCTCAACATTTTGGAAATCCCGCTGAAACTTTGGACATTCTCGCGAAGGGTTCCCAATCCCCGACAAGACTGGTACCCTTTCACGTCCAAATCTCTCAAACTCCGGGAGAGATTCTCAAAACCAAGGTTGACATGTTTCGAGTTCCTCTCAACATTTTGGAAATCCCGCTGAAACTTTGGACATTCTGGCGAAGGGTTCCCAATCCCCGACAAGACTGGTACCCTTTCACGTCCAAATCTCTCAAACTCCGGGAGAGATTCTCAAAACCGAGGTTGACATGTTTCGAGTTCCTTTCAACATTTTGGAAATCCCGCTGAAACTTTGGACATTGTCGCGAAGGGTTCCCAATCCCCGACAAGACTGGTACCCTTTCACGTCCAAATCTCTCAAACTCCGGGAGAGATTCTCAAAACCAAGGTTGACATGTTTCGAGTTCCTCTCAACATTTTGGAAATCCCGCTGAAACTTTGGACATTCTGGCGAAGGGTTCCCAATCCCCGACAAGACTGGTACCCTTTCACGTCCAAATGTCTCAAACTCCGGGAGAGATTCTCAAAACCAAGGTTGACATGTTTCGAGTTCCTCTCAACATTTTGGAAATCCCGCTGAAACTTTGGACATTCTCGCGAAGGGTTCCCAATCCCCGACAAGACTGGTACCCTTTCACGTCCAAATCTCTCAAACTCCGGGAGAGATTCTCAAAACCAAGGTTGACATGTTTCGAGTTCCTCTCAACATTTTGGAAATCCCGCTGAAACTTTGGACATTCTCGCGAAGGGTTCCCAATCCCCGACAAGACTGGTACCCTTTCACGTCCAAATCTCTCAAACTCCGGGAGAGATTCTCAAAACCAAGGTTGACATGTTTCGAGTTCCTTTCAACATTATGGAAATCCCGCTGAAACTTTGGACATGCTCGCGAAGGGTTCCCAATCCCCGACAAGACTGGTACCCTTTCACGTCCAAATCTCTCAAACTCCGGGAGAGATTCTCAAAACCAAGGTTGACATGTTTCGAGTTCCTTTCAACATTTTGGAAATCCCGCTGAAACTTTGGACATTCTCGCGAAGGGTTCCCAATCCCCGACAAGACTGGTACCCTTTCACGTCCAAATCTCTCAAACTCCGGGAGAGATTCTCAAAACCAAGGTTGACATGTTTCGAGTTCCTCTCAACATTTTGGAAATCCCGCTGAAACTTTGGACATTCTCGCGAAGGGTTCCCAATCCCCGACAAGACTGGTACCCTTTCACGTCCAAATCTCTCAAACTCCGGGAGAGATTCTCAAAACCAAGGTTGACATGTTTCGAGTTCCTCTCAACATTTTGGAAATCCCGCTGAAACTTTGGACATTCTCGCGAAGGGATCCCAATCCCCGACAAGACTGGTACCCTTTCACGTCCAAATCTCTCAAACTCCGGCAGAGATTCTCAAAACCATGGTTGACATGTTTCGAGTTCCTTTCAACATTTTGGAAATCCCGCTGAAACTTTGGACATTCTCGCGAAGGGTTCCCAATCCCCGACAAGACTGGTACCCTTTCACGTCCAAATCTCTCAAACTCCGGGAGAGATTCTCAAAACCAAGGTTGACATGTTTCAAGTTCCTTTCAACATTTTGGAAATCCCGCTGAAACTTTGGACATTCTCGCGAAGGGTTCCCAATCCCCAACAAGACTGGTACTCTTTCACGTCCAAATCTCTCAAACTCCGGGAGAGATTCTCAAAACCAAGGTTGACATGTTTCGAGTTCCTTTCAACATTTTGGAAATCCCGCTGAAACTTTGGACATTCTCGCGAAGGGTTCCCAATCCCCGACAAGACTGGTACCCTTTCACGTCCAAATCTCTCAAACTCCGGGAGAGATTCTCAAAACCAAGGTTGACATGTTTCGAGTTCCTCTCAACATTTTGGAAATCCCGCTGAAACTTTGGACATTCTCGCGAAGGGTTCCCAATCCCCGACAAGACTGGTACCCTTTCACGTCCAAATCTCTCAAACTCCGGGAGAGATTCTCAAAACCAAGGTTGACATGTTTCGAGTTCCTCTCAACATTTTGGAAATCCTGCTGAAACTTTGGACATTCTGGCGAAGGGTTCCCAATCCCCGACAAGACTGGTACCCTTTCACGTCCAAATCTCTCAAACTCCGGGAGAGATTCTCAAAACCAAGGTTGACATGTTTCGAGTTCCTCTCAACATTTTGGAAATCCCGCTGAAACTTTGGACATTCTGGCGAAGGGTTCCCAATCCCCGACAAGACTGGTACCCTTTCACGTCCAAATCTCTCAAACTCCGGGAGAGATTCTCAAAACCAAGGTTGACATGTTTCGAGTTCCTTTCAAGATTTTGGAAATCCTGCTGAAACTTTGGACATTCTCGCGAAGGGTTCCCAATCCCCGACAAGACTGGTACCCTTTCACGTCCAAATCTCTCAAACTCCGGGAGAGATTCTCAAAACCAAGGTTGACATGTTTCGAGTTCCTCTCAACATTTTGGAAATCCCGCTGAAACTTTGGACATTCTCGCGAAGGGTTCCCAATCCCCGACAAGACTGGTACCCTTTCACGTCCAAATCTCTCAAACTCCGGGAGAGATTCTCAAAACCAAGGTTGACATGTTTCGAGTTCCTCTCAACATTTTGGAAATCCCGCTGAAACTTTGGACATTCTCGCGAAGGGTTCCCAATCCCCGACAAGACTGGTACCCTTTCACGTCCAAATCTCTCAAACTCCGGGAGAGATTCTCAAAACCAAGGTTGACATGTTTCGAGTTCCTCTCAACATTTTGGAAATCCCGCTGAAACTTTGGACATTCTCGCGAAGGGTTCCCAATCCCCGACAAGACTGGTAGCCTTTCACGTCCAAATCTCTCAAACTCCGGGAGAGATTCTCAAAACCAAGGTTGACATGTTTCGAGTTCCTTTCAACATTTTGGAAATCCCGCTGAAACTTTGGACATTCTCGCGAAGGGTTCCCAATCCCCAACAAGACTGGTACCCTTTCAAGTCCAAATCTCTCAAACTCCGGGAGAGATTCTCAAAACCAAGGTTGACATGTTTCGAGTTCCTTTCAACATTTTGGAAATCCCGCTGAAATTTTGAACATTCTCGCGAAGGGTTCCCAATCCCCGACAAGACTGGTACCCTTTCACGTCCAAATCTCTCAAACTCCGGGAGAGATTCTCAAAACCAAAGTTGACATGTTTCGAGTTCCTCTCAACATTTTGGAAATCCCGCTGAAACTTTGGACATTCTCGCGAAGGGTTCCCAATCCCCGACAAGACTGGTACCCTTTCACGTCCAAATCTCTCAAACTCCGGGAGAGATTCTCAAAACCAAGGTTGACATGTTTCGAGTTCCTCTCAACATTTTGGAAATCCCGCTGAAACTTTGGACATTCTCGCGAAGGGTTCCCAATCCCCGACAAGACTGGTACCCTTTCACGTCCAAATCTCTCAAACTCCGGGAGAGATTCTCAAAACCAAGGTTGACATGTTTCGAGTTCCTTTCAAGATTTTGGAAATCCTGCTGAAACTTTGGACATTCTCGTGAAGGGTTCCCAATCCCCGACAAGACTGGTACCCTTACACGTCCAAATCTCTCAAACTCCGGGAGAGATTCTCAAAACCAAGGTTGACATGTTTCGAGTTCCTTTCAACATTTTGGAAATCCCGCTGAAATTTTGGACATTCTCGCGAAGGGTTCCCAATCCCCGACAAGACTGGTACCCTTTCACGTCCAAATCTCTCAAACTCCGGGAGAGATTCTCAAAACCAAAGTTGACATGTTTCGAGTTCCTCTCAACATTTTGGAAATCCCGCTGAAACTTTGGACATTCTCGCGAAGGGTTCCCAATCCCCGACAAGACTGGTACCCTTTCACGTCCAAATCTCTCAAACTCCGGGAGAGATTCTCAAAACCAAGGTTGACATGTTTCGAGTTCCTCTCAACATTTTGGAAATCCCGCTGAAACTTTGGACATTCTCGCGAAGGGTTCCCAATCCCCGACAAGACTGGTACCCTTTCACGTCCAAATCTCTCAAACTCCGGGAGAGATTCTCAAAACCAAGGTTGACATGTTTCGAGTTCCTTTCAAGATTTTGGAAATCCTGCTGAAACTTTGGACATTCTGGCGAAGGGTTCCCAATCCCCGACAAGACTGGTACCCTTTCACGTCCAAATCTCTCAAACTCCGGGAGAGATTCTCAAAACCAAGGTTGACATGTTTCGAGTTCCTCTCAACATTTTGGAAATCCCGCTGAAACTTTGGACATTCTCGCGAAGGGTTCCCAATCCCCGACAAGACTGGTACCCTTTCACGTCCAAATCTCTCAAACTCCGGGAGAGATTCTCAAAACCAAGGTTGACATGTTTCGAGTTCCTCTCAACATTTTGGAAATCCCGCTGAAACTTTGGACATTCTCGCGAAGGGTTCCCAATCCCCGACAAGACTGGTACCCTTTCACGTCCAAATCTCTCAAACTCCGGGAGAGATTCTCAAAACCAAGGTTGACATGTTTCGAGTTCCTCTCAACATTTTGGAAATCCCGCTGAAACTTTGGACATTCTCGCGAAGGGTTCCCAATCCCCGACAAGACTGGTACCCTTTCACGTCCAAGTCTCTCAAACTCCGGGAGAGATTCTCAAAACCAAGGTTGACATGTTTCAAGTTCCTTTCAACATTTTGGAAATCCCGCTGAAACTTTGGACATTCTCGCGAAGGGTTCCCAATCCCCAACAAGACTGGTACCCTTTCACGTCCAAATCTCTCAAACTCCGGGAGAGATTCTCAAAACCAAGGTTGACATGTTTCGAGTTCCTTTCAACATTTTGGAAATCCCGCTGAAATTTTGGACATTCTCGCGAAGGGTTCCCAATCCCCGACAAGACTGGTACCCTTTCACGTCCAAATCTCTCAAACTCCGGGAGAGATTCTCAAAACCAAAGTTGACATGTTTCGAGTTCCTCTCAACATTTTGGAAATCCCGCTGAAACTTTGGACATTCTCGCGAAGGGTTCCCAATCCCCGACAAGACTGGTACCCTTTCACGTCCAAATCTCTCAAACTCCGGGAGAGATTCTCAAAACCAAGGTTGACATGTTTCGAGTTCCTCTCAACATTTTGGAAATCCCGCTGAAACTTTGGACATTCTCGCGAAGGGTTCCCAATCCCCGACAAGACTGGTACCCTTTCACGTCCAAATCTCTCAAACTCCGGGAGAGATTCTCAAAACCAAGGTTGACATGTTTCGAGTTCCTTTCAAGATTTTGGAAATCCTGCTGAAACTTTGGACATTCTCGCGAAGGGTTCCCAATCCCCGACAAGACTGGTACCCTTTCACGTCCAAATCTCTCAAACTCCGGGAGAGATTCTCAAAACCAAGGTTGACATGTTTCGAGTTCCTTTCAACATTTTGGAAATCCTGCTGAAATTTTGGACATTCTCGCGAAGGGTTCCCAATCCCCGACAAGACTGGTACCCTTTCACGTCCAAATCTCTCAAACTCCGGGAGAGATTCTCAAAACCAAAGTTGACATGTTTCGAGTTCCTCTCAACATTTTGGAAATCCCGCTGAAACTTTGGACATTCTCGCGAAGGGTTCCCAATCCCCGACAAGACTGGTACCCTTTCACGTCCAAATCTCTCAAACTCCGGGAGAGATTCTCAAAACCAAGGCTGACATGTTTCGAGTTCCTCTCAACATTTTGGAAATCCCGCTGAAACTTTGGACATTCTCGCGAAGGGTTCCCAATCCCCGACAAGACTGGTACCCTTTCACGTCCAAATCTCTCAAACTCCGGGAGAGATTCTCAAAACCAAGGTTGACATGTTTCGAGTTCCTCTCAAGATTTTGGAAATCCTGCTGAAACTTTGGACATTCTCGCGAAGGGTTCCCAATCCCCGACAAGACTGGTACCCTTTCACGTCCAAATCTCTCAAACTCCGGGAGAGATTCTCAAAACCAAGGTTGACATGTTTCGAGTTCCTTTCAACATTTTGGAAATCCCGCTGAAATTTTGGACATTCTCGCGAAGGGTTCCCAATCCCCGACAAGACTGGTACCCTTTCACGTCCAAATCTCTCAAACTCCGGGAGAGATTCTCAAAACCAAAGTTGACATGTTTCGAGTTCCTCTCAACATTTTGGAAATCCCGCTGAAACTTTGGACATTCTCGCGAAGGGTTCCCAATCCCCGACAAGACTGGTACCCTTTCACGTCCAAATCTCTCAAACTCCGGGAGAGATTCTCAAAACCAAGGTTGACATGTTTTGAGTTCCTCTCAACATTTTGGAAATCCCGCTGAAACTTTGGACATTCTCGCGAAGGGTTCCCAATCCCCGACAAGACTGGTACCCTTTCACGTCCAAATCTCTCAAACTCCGGGAGAGATTCTCAAAACCAAGGTTGACATGTTTCGAGTTCCTTTCAAGATTTTGGAAATCCTGCTGAAACTTTGGACATTCTCGCGAAGGGTTCCCAATCCCCGACAAGACTGGTACCCTTTCACGTCCAAATCTCTCAAACTCCGGGAGAGATTCTCAAAACCAAGGTTGACATGTTTCGAGTTCCTTTCAACATTTTGGAAATCCCGCTGAAACTTTGGACATTGTCGCGAAGGGTTCCCAATCCCCGACAAGACTGGTACCCTTTCACGTCCAAATCTCTCAAACTCCGGGAGAGATTCTCAAAACCAAGGTTGACATGTTTCGAGTTCCTCTCAACATTTTGGAAATCCCGCTGAAACTTTGGACATTCTCGCGAAGGGTTCCCAATCCCCGACAAGACTGGTACCCTTTCACGTCCAAATCTCTCAAACTCCGGGAGAGATTCTCAAAACCAAGGTTGACATGTTTCGAGTTCCTCTCAACATTTTGGAAATCCCGCTGAAACTTTGGACATTCTGGCGAAGGGTTCCCAATCCCCGACAAGACTGGTACCCTTTCACGTCCAATTCTCTCAAACTCCGGGAGAGATTCTCAAAACCAAGGTTGACATGTTTCGAGTTCCTTTCAACGTTTTGGAAATCCCGCTGAAACTTTGGACATTCTCGCGAAGGGTTCCCAATCCCCGACAAGACTGGTACCCTTTCACGTCCAAATCTCTAAAACTCCGGGAGAGATTCTCAAAACCAAGGTTGACATGTTTCGAGTTCCTCTCAACATTTTGGAAATCCTGCTGAAACTTTGGACATTCTCGCGAAGGGTTCCCAATCCCCGACAAGACTGGTACCCTTTCACGTCCAAATCTCTCAAACTCCGGGAGAGATTCTCAAAACCAAGGTTGACATGTTTCGAGTTCCTCTCAACATTTTGGAAATCCCGCTGAAACTTTGGACATTCTCGCGAAGGGTTCCCAATCCCCGACAAGACTGGTACCCTTTCACGTCCAAATCTCTCAAACTCCGGGAGAGATTCTCAAAACCAAGGTTGACATGTTTTGAGTTCCTCTCAACATTTTGGAAATCCCGCTGAAACTTTGGACATTCTCGCGAAGGGTTCGCAGTCCCCGACAAGACTGGTACCCTTTCACGTCCAAATCTCTCAAACTCCGGGAGAGATTCTCAAAACCAAGGTTGACATGTTTCGAGTTCCTTTCAACATTTTGGAAATCCCGCTGAAACTTTGGACATTCTCGCGAAGGGTTCCCAATCCCCGACAAGACTGGTACCCTTTCACGTCCAAATCTCTCAAACTCCGGCAGAGATTCTCAAAACCAAGGTTGACATGTTTCGACTTCCTTTCAACATTTTGGAAATCCCGCTGAAACTTTGGACATTCTGGCGAAGGGTTCCGATCCCCGACAAGACTGGTACCCTTTCACGTCCAAATCTCTCAAACTCCGGGAGAGATTCTCAAAACCAAGGTTGACATGTTTCGAGTTCCTCTCAACATTTTGGAAATCCCGCTGAAACTTTGGACATTCTCGTGAAGGGTTCCCAATCCCCGACAAGACTGGTACCCTTTCACGTCCAAATCTCTCAAACTCCGGGAGAAGATTCTCAAAACCAAGCTTGACATGTTTCGAGTTCCTCTCAACATTTTGGAAATCCCGCTGAAACTTTGGACATTCTCGCGAAGGGTTCCCAATCCCCGACAAGACTGGTACCCTTTCACGTCCAAATCTCTCAAACTCCGGGAGAGATTCTCAAAACCAAGGTTGACATGTTTCGAGTTCCTCTCAACATTTTGGAAATCCCGCTGAAACTTTGGACATTCTCGCGAAGGGTTCCCAATCCCCGACAAGACTGGTACCCTTTCACGTCCAAATCTCTCAAACTCCGGGAGAGATTCTCAAAACCAAGGTTGACATGTTTCGAGTTCCTTTCAACATTTTGGAAATCCCGCTGAAACTTTGGACATTCTCGCGAAGGGTTCCCAATCCCCGACAAGACTGGTACCCTTTCACGTCCAAATCTCTCAAACTCCGGGAGAGATTCTCAAAACCAAGGCTGACATGTCTCGAGTTCCTCTCAACATCTTAGAAATCCCGCTGAAACTTTGGACATTCTCGCGAAGGGTTCCCAATCCCCGACAAGACTGGTACCCTTTCACGTCCAAATCTCTCAAACTCCGGGAGAGATTCTCAAAACCAAGGTTGACATGTTTCGAGTTCCTTTCAACATTTTGGAAATCCCGCTGAAACTTTGGACATTCTCGCGAAGGGTTCCCAATCCCCGACAAGACTGGTACCCTTTCACGTCCGAATCTCTCAAACTCCGGGAGAGATTCTCAAAACCAAGGTTGACATGTTTCAAGTTCCTTTCAACATTTTGGAAATCCCGCTGAAACTTTGGACATTCTCGCGAAGGGTTCCCAATCCCCAACAAGACTGGTACCCTTTCACGTCCAAATCTCTCAAACTCCGGGAGAGATTCTCAAAACCAAGGTTGACATGTTTCGAGTTCCTTTCAACATTTTGGAAATCCCGCTGAAATTTTGGACATTCTCGCGAAGGGTTCCCAATCCCCGACAAGACTGGTACCCTTTCACGTCCAAATCTCTCAAACTCCGGGAGAGATTCTCAAAACCAAAGTTGACATGTTTCGAGTTCCTCTCAACATTTTGGAAATCCCGCTGAAACTTTGGACATTCTCGCGAAGGGTTCCCAATCCCCGACAAGACTGGTACCCTTTCACGTCCAAATCTCTCAAACTCCGGGAGAGATTCTCAAAACCAAGGTTGACATGTTTCGAGTTCCTCTCAACATTTTGGAAATCCCGCTGAAACTTTGGACATTCTCGCGAAGGGTTCCCAATCCCCGACAAGACTGGTACCCTTTCACGTCCAAATCTCTCAAACTCCGGGAGAGATTCTCAAAACCAAGGTTGACATGTTTCGAGTTCCTTTCAAGATTTTGGAAATCCTGCTGAAACTTTGGACATTCTCGCGAAGGGTTCCCAATCCCCGACAAGACTGGTACCCTTTCACGTCCAAATCTCTCAAACTCCGGCAGAGATTCTCAAAACCAAGGTTGACATGTTTCGAGTTCCTTTCAACATTTTGGAAATCCTGCTGAAATTTTGGACATTCTCGCGAAGGGTTCCCAATCCCCGACAAGACTGGTACCCTTTCACGTCCAAATCTCTCAAACTCCGGGAGAGATTCTCAAAACCAAAGTTGACATGTTTCGAGTTCCTCTCAACATTTTGGCAATCCCGCTGAAACTTTGGACATTCTGGCGAAGGGTTCCCAATCCCCGACAAGACTGGTACCCTTTCACGTCCAAATCTCTCAAACTCCGGGAGAGATTCTCAAAACCAAGGCTGACATGTTTCGAGTTCCTCTCAACATTTTGGAAATCCCGCTGAAACTTTGGACATTGTCGCGAAGGGTTCCCAATCCCCGACAAGACTGGTACCCTTTCACGTCCAAATCTCTCAAACTCCGGGAGAGATTCTCAAAACCAAGGTTGACATGTTTCGAGTTCCTTTCAAGATTTTGGAAATCCTGCTGAAACTTTGGACATTCTCGCGAAGGGTTCCCAATCCCCGACAAGACTGGTACCCTTTCACGTCCAAATCTCTCAAACTCCGGGAGAGATTCTCAAAACCAAGGTTGACATGTTTCGAGTTCCTTTCAACATTTTGGAAATCCCGCTGAAATTTTGGACATTCTCGCGAAGGGTTCCCAATCCCCGACAAGACTGGTACCCTTTCACGTCCAAATCTCTCAAACTCCGGGAGAGATTCTCAAAACCAAAGTTGACATGTTTCGAGTTCCTCTCAACATTTTGGAAATCCCGCTGAAACTTTGGACATTCTCGCGAAGGGTTCCCAATCCCCGACAAGACTGGTACCCTTTCACGTCCAAATCTCTCAAACTCCGGGAGAGATTCTCAAAACCAAGGTTGACATGTTTCGAGTTCCTCTCAACATTTTGGAAATCCCGCTGAAACTTTGGACATTCTCGCGAAGGGTTCCCAATCCCCGACAAGACTGGTACCCTTTCACGTCCAAATCTCTCAAACTCCGGGAGAGATTCTCAAAACCAAGGTTGACATGTTTCGAGTTCCTCTCAACATTTTGGAAATCCCGCTGAAACTTTGGACATTCTCGCGAAGGGTTCCCAATCCCCGACAAGACTGGTACCCTTTCACGTCCAAATCTCTCAAACTCCGGGAGAGATTCTCAAAACCAAGGCTGACATGTCTCGAGTTCCTCTCAACATCTTAGAAATCCCGCTGAAACTTTGGACATTCTCGCGAAGGGTTCCCAATCCCCGACAAGACTGCTACCCTTTCACGTCCAAATCTCTCAAACTCCGGGAGAGATTCTCAAAACCAAGGTTGACATGTTTCGAGTTCCTCTCAACATTTTGGAAATCCCGCTGAAACTTTGGACATTCTCGCGAAGGGTTCCCAATCCCCGACAAGACTGGTACCCTTTCACGTCCAAATCTCTCAAACTCCGGGAGAGATTCTCAAAACCAAGGTTGACATGTTTTGAGTTCCTCTCAACATTTTGGAAATCCCGCTGAAACTTTGGACATTCTCGCGAAGGGTTCGCAGTCCCCGACAAGACTGGTACCCTTTCACGTCCAAATCTCTCAAACTCCGGGAGAGATTCTCAAAACCAAGGTTGACATGTTTCGAGTTCCTTTCAACATTTTGGAAATCCCGCTGAAACTTTGGACATTCTCGCGAAGGGTTCCCAATCCCCGACAAGACTGGTACCCTTTCACGTCCAAATCTCTCAAACTCCGGCAGAGATTCTCAAAACCAAGGTTGACATGTTTCGACTTCCTTTCAACATTTTGGAAATCCCGCTGAAACTTTGGACATTCTGGCGAAGGGTTCCGATCCCCGACAAGACTGGTACCCTTTCACGTCCAAATCTCTCAAACTCCGGGAGAGATTCTCAAAACCAAGGTTGACATGTTTCGAGTTCCTCTCAACATTTTGGAAATCCCGCTGAAACTTTGGACATTCTCGTGAAGGGTTCCCAATCCCCGACAAGACTGGTACCCTTTCACGTCCAAATCTCTCAAACTCCGGGAGAAGATTCTCAAAACCAAGCTTGACATGTTTCGAGTTCCTCTCAACATTTTGGAAATCCCGCTGAAACTTTGGACATTCTCGCGAAGGGTTCCCAATCCCCGACAAGACTGGTACCCTTTCACGTCCAAATCTCTCAAACTCCGGGAGAGATTCTCAAAACCAAGGTTGACATGTTTCGAGTTCCTCTCAACATTTTGGAAATCCCGCTGAAACTTTGGACATTCTCGCGAAGGGTTCCCAATCCCCGACAAGACTGGTACCCTTTCACGTCCAAATCTCTCAAACTCCGGGAGAGATGCTCAAAACCAAGGTTGACATGTTTCGAGTTCCTCTCAACATTTTGGAAATCCCGCTGAAACTTTGGACATTCTCGCGAAGGGTTCCCAATCCCCAACAAGACTGGTACCCTTTCACGTCCAAATCTCTCAAACTCCGGGAGAGATTCTCAAAACCAAGGTTGACATGTTTCGAGTTCCTTTCAACATTTTGGAAATCCCGCTGAAACTTTGGACATTCTCGCGAAGGGTTCCCAATCCCCGACAAGACTGGTACCCTTTCACGTCCAAATCTCTCAAACTCCGGGAGAGATTCTCAAAACCAAGGCTGACATGTCTCGAGTTCCTCTCAACATCTTAGAAATCCCGCTGAAACTTTGGGCATTCTCGCGAAGGGTTCCCAATCCCCGACAAGACTGCTACCCTTTCACGTCCAAATCTCTCAAACTCCGGGAGAGATTCTCAAAACCAAGGTTGACATGTTTCGAGTTCCTTTCAACATTTTGGAAATCCCGCTGAAACTTTGGACATTCTCGCGAAGGGTTCCCAATCCCCGACAAGACTGGTACCCTTTCACGTCCGAATCTCTCAAACTCCGGGAGAGATTCTCAAAACCAAGGTTGACATGTTTCGAGTTCCTTTCAACATTTTGGAAATCCCGCTGAAACTCTGGACATTCTCGCGAAGGGTTCCCAATCCCCGACAAGACTGGTACCCTTTCACGTCCAAATCTCTCAAACTCCGGGAGAGATTCTCAAAACCAAGGCTGACATGTTTCGAGTTCCTCTCAACATTTTGGAAATCCCGCTGAAACTTTGGACGTTCTCGCGAAGGGTTCCCAATCGCCGACAAGACTGGTACCCTTTCACGTCCGAATCTCTCAAACTCCGGGAGAGATTCTCAAAACCAAGGTTGACATGTTTCGAGTTCCTCTCAACATTTTGGAAATCCCGCTGAAACTTTGGACATTCTCGCGAAGGGTTCCCAATCCCCGACAAGACTGGTACCCTTTCACGTCCAAATCTCTCAAACTCCGGGAGAGATTCTCTAAACCAAGGCTGACATGTTTCGAGTTCCTCTCAACATTTTGGCAATCCCGCTGAAACTTTGGACATTCTGGCGAAGGGTTCCCAATCCCCGACAAGACTGGTACCCTTTCACGTCCAAATCTCTCAAACTCCGGGAGAGATTCTCAAAACCAAGGTTGACATGTTTCGAGTTCCTTTCAACATTTTGGAAATCCCGCTGAAATTTTGGACATTCTCGCGAAGGGTTCCCAATCCCCGACAAGACTGGTACCCTTTCACGTCCAAATCTCTCAAACTCCGAGAGAGATTCTCAAAACCAAAGTTGACATGTTTCGAGTTCCTCTCAACATTTTGGAAATCCCGCTGAAACTTTGGACATTCTCGCGAAGGGTTCCCAATCCCCGACAAGACTGGTACCCTTTCACGTCCAAATCTCTCAAACTCCGGGAGAGATTCTCAAAACCAAGGTTGACATGTTTCGAGTTCCTCTCAACATTTTGCAAATCCCGCTGAAACTTTGGACATTCTCGCGAAGGGTTCCCAATCCCCGACAAGACTGGTACCCTTTCACGTCCAAATCTCTCAAACTCCGGGAGAGATTCTCAAAACCAAGGTTGACATGTTTCGAGTTCCTTTCAAGATTTTGGAAATCCTGCTGAAACTTTGGACATTCTCGCGAAGGGTTCCCAATCCCCGACAAGACTGGTACCCTTTCACGTCCAAATCTCTCAAACTCCGGGAGAGATTCTCAAAACCAAGGTTGACATGTTTCGAGTTCCTTTCAACATTTTGGAAATCCCGCTGAAATTTTGGACATTCTCGCGAAGGGTTCCCAATCCCCGACAAGACTGGTACCCTTTCACGTCCAAATCTCTCAAACTCCGGGAGAGATTCTCAAAACCAAAGTTGACATGTTTCGAGTTCCTCTCAACATTTTGGAAATCCCGCTGAAACTTTGGACATTCTCGCGAAGGGTTCCCAATCCCCGACAAGACTGGTACACTTTCACGTCCAAATCTCTCAAACTCCGGGAGAGATTCTCAAAACCAAGGCTGACATGTTTCGAGTTCCTCTCAACATTTTGGAAATCCCGCTGAAACTTTGGACATTCTCGCGAAGGGTTCCCAATCCCCGACAAGACTGGTACCCTTTCACGTCCAAATCTCTCAAACTCCGGGAGAGATTCTCAAAACCAAGGTTGACATGTTTCGAGTTCCTTTCAACATTTTGGAAATCCCGCTGAAATTTTGGACATTCTCGCGAAGGGTTCCCAATCCCCGACAAGACTGGTACCCTTTCACGTCCAAATCTCTCAAACTCCGGGAGAGATTCTCAAAACCAAAGTTGACATGTTTCGAGTTCCTCTCAACATTTTGGAAATCCCGCTGAAACTTTGGACATTCTCGCAAAGGGTTCCCAATCCCCGACAAGACTGGTACCCTTTCACGTCCAAATCTCTCAAACTCCGGGAGAGATTCTCAAAACCAAGGTTGACATGTTTCGAGTTCCTTTCAAGATTTTAGAAATCCTGCTGAAACTTTGGACATTCTCGCGAAGGGTTCCCAATCCCCGACAAGACTGGTACCCTTTCACGTCCAAATCTCTCAAACTCCGGGAGAGATTCTCAAAACCAAGGTTGACATGTTTCGAGTTCCTTTCAACATTTTGGAAATCCCGCTGAAATTTTGGACATTCTCGCGAAGGGTTCCCAATCCCCGACAAGACTGGTACCCTTTCACGTCCAAATCTCTCAAACTCCGGGAGAGATTCTCAAAACCAAAGTTGACATGTTTCGAGTTCCTCTCAACATTTTGGAAATCCCGCTGAAACTTTGGACATTCTCGCGAAGGGTTCCCAATCCCCGACAAGACTGGTACCCTTTCACGTCCAAATCTCTCAAACTCCGGGAGAGATTCTCAAAACCAAGGTTGACATGTTTCGAGTTCCTCTCAACATTTTGGAAATCCCGCTGAAACTTTGGACATTCTCGCGAAGGGTTCCCAATCCCCGACAAGACTGGTACCCTTTCACGTCCAAATCTCTCAAACTCCGGGAGAGATTCTCAAAACCAAGGTTGACATGTTTCGAGTTCCTTTCAAGATTTTGGAAATCCTGCTGAAACTTTGGACATTCTCGCGAAGGGTTCCCAATCCCCGACAAGACTGGTACCCTTTCACGTCCAAATCTCTCAAACTCCGGGAGAGATTCTCAAAACCAAGGTTGACATGTTTCGAGTTCCTTTCAACATTTTGGAAATCCCGCTGAAACTTTGGACATTGTCGCGAAGGGTTCCCAATCCCCGACAAGACTGGTACCCTTTCACGTCCAAATCTCTCAAACTCCGGGAGAGATTCTCAAAACCAAGGTTGACATGTTTCGAGTTCCTCTCAACATTTTGGAAATCCCGCTGAAACTTTGGACATTCTCGCGAAGGGTTCCCAATCCCCGACAAGACTGGTACCCTTTCACGTCCAAATCTCTCAAACTCCGGGAGAGATTCTCAAAACCAAGGTTGACATGTTTCGAGTTCCTCTCAACATTTTGGAAATCCCGCTGAAACTTTGGACATTCTGGCGAAGGGTTCCCAATCCCCGACAAGACTGGTACCCTTTCACGTCCAATTCTCTCAAACTCCGGGAGAGATTCTCAAAACCAAGGTTGACATGTTTCGGGTTCCTTTCAACGTTTTGGAAATCCCGCTGAAACTTTGGACATTCTCGCGAAGGGTTCCCAATCCCCGACAAGACTGGTACCCTTTCACGTCCAAATCTCTCAAACTCCGGGAGAGATTCTCAAAACCAAGGTTGACATGTTTCGAGTTCCTCTCAACATTTTGGAAATCCTGCTGAAACTTTGGACATTCTCGCGAAGGGTTCCCAATCCCCAACAAGACTGGTACCCTTTCACGTCCAAATGTCTCAAACTCCGGGAGAGATTCTCAAAACCAAGGTTGACATGTTTCGAGTTCCTCTCAACATTTTGGAAATCCCGCTGAAACTTTGGACATTCTGGCGAAGGGTTCCCAATCCCCGACAAGACTGGTACCCTTTCACGTCCAAATCTCTCAAACTCCGGGAGAGATTCTCAAAACCAAGGTTGACATGTTTTGAGTTCCTCTCAACATTTTGGAAATCCCGCTGAAACTTTGGACATTCTCGCGAAGGGTTCGCAGTCCCCGACAAGACTGGTACCCTTTCACGTCCAAATCTCTCAAACTCCGGGAGAGATTCTCAAAACCAAGGTTGACATGTTTCGAGTTCCTTTCAACATTTTGGAAATCCCGCTGAAACTTTGGACATTCTCGCGAAGGGTTCCCAATCCCCGACAAGACTGGTACCCTTTCACGTCCAAATCTCTCAAACTCCGGCAGAGATTCTCAAAACCAAGGTTGACATGTTTCGACTTCCTTTCAACATTTTGGAAATCCCGCTGAAACTTTGGACATTCTGGCGAAGGGTTCCGATCCCCGACAAGACTGGTACCCTTTCACGTCCAAATCTCTCAAACTCCGGGAGAGATTCTCAAAACCAAGGTTGACATGTTTCGAGTTCCTCTCAACATTTTGGAAATCCCGCTGAAACTTTGGACATTCTCGTGAAGGGTTCCCAATCCCCGACAAGACTGGTACCCTTTCACGTCCAAATCTCTCAAACTCCGGGAGAAGATTCTCAAAACCAAGGTTGACATGTTTCGAGTTCCTCTCAACATTTTGGAAATCCTGCTGAAACTTTGGACATTCTCGCGAAGGGTTCCCAATCCCCGACAAGACTGGTACCCTTTCACGTCCAAATGTCTCAAACTCCGGGAGAGATTCTCAAAACCAAAGTTGACATGTTTCGAGTTCCTCTCAACATTTTGGAAATCCCGCTGAAACTTTGGACATTCTCGCGAAGGGTTCCCAATCCCCGACAAGACTGGTACCCTTTCACGTCCAAATCTCTCAAACTCCGGGAGAGATTCTCAAAACCAAGGTTGACATGTTTCGAGTTCCTCTCAACATTTTGGAAATCCCGCTGAAACTTTGGACATTCTCGCGAAGGGTTCCCAATCCCCGACAAGACTGGTACCCTTTCACGTCCAAATCTCTCAAACTCCGGGAGAGATTCTCAAAACCAAGGTTGACATGTTTCGAGTTCCTTTCAAGATTTTGGAAATCCTGCTGAAACTTTGGACATTCTCGCGAAGGGTTCCCAATCCCCGACAAGACTGGTACCCTTTCACGTCCAAATCTCTCAAACTCCGGGAGAGATTCTCAAAACCAAGGTTGACATGTTTCGAGTTCCTTTCAACATTTTGGAAATCCCGCTGAAACTTTGGACATTGTCGCGAAGGGTTCCCAATCCCCGACAAGACTGGTACCCTTTCACGTCCAAATCTCTCAAACTCCGGGAGAGATTCTCAAAACCAAGGTTGACATGTTTCGAGTTCCTCTCAACATTTTGGAAATCCCGCTGAAACTTTGGACATTCTCGCGAAGGGTTCCCAATCCCCGACAAGACTGGTACCCTTTCACGTCCAAATCTCTCAAACTCCGGGAGAGATTCTCAAAACCAAGGTTGACATGTTTCGAGTTCCTCTCAACATTTTGGAAATCCCGCTGAAACTTTGGACATTCTGGCGAAGGGTTCCCAATCCCCGACAAGACTGGTACCCTTTCACGTCCAATTCTCTCAAACTCCGGGAGAGATTCTCAAAACCAAGGTTGACATGTTTCGAGTTCCTTTCAACGTTTTGGAAATCCCGCTGAAACTTTGGACATTCTCGCGAAGGGTTCCCAATCCCCGACAACACTGGTACCCTTTCACGTCCAAATCTCTCAAACTCCGGGAGAGATTCTCAAAACCAAGGTTGACATGTTTCGAGTTCCTCTCAACATTTTGGAAATCCTGCTGAAACTTTGGACATTCTCGCGAAGGGTTCCCAATCCCCGACAAGACTGGTACCCTTTCACGTCCAAATGTCTCAAACTCCGGGAGAGATTCTCAAAACCAAGGTTGACATGTTTCGAGTTCCTCTCAACATTTTGGAAATCCCGCTGAAACTTTGGACATTCTGGCGAAGGGTTCCCAATCCCCGACAAGACTGGTACCCTTTCACGTCCAAATCTCTCAAACTCCGGGAGAGATTCTCAAAACCAAGGTTGACATGTTTTGAGTTCCTCTCAACATTTTGGAAATCCCGCTGAAACTTTGGACATTCTCGCGAAGGGTTCGCAGTCCCCGACAAGACTGGTACCCTTTCACGTCCAAATCTCTCAAACTCCGGGAGAGATTCTCAAAACCAAGGTTGACATGTTTCGAGTTCCTTTCAACATTTTGGAAATCCCGCTGAAACTTTGGACATTCTCGCGAAGGGTTCCCAATCCCCGACAAGACTGGTACCCTTTCACGTCCAAATCTCTCAAACTCCGGCAGAGATTCTCAAAACCAAGGTTGACATGTTTCGACTTCCTTTCAACATTTTGGAAATCCCGCTGAAACTTTGGACATTCTGGCGAAGGGTTCCGATCCCCGACAAGACTGGTACCCTTTCACGTCCAAATCTCTCAAACTCCGGGAGAGATTCTCAAAACCAAGGTTGACATGTTTCGAGTTCCTCTCAACATTTTGGAAATCCCGCTGAAACTTTGGACATTCTCGTGAAGGGTTCCCAATCCCCGACAAGACTGGTACCCTTTCACGTCCAAATCTCTCAAACTCCGGGAGAAGATTCTCAAAACCAAGGTTGACATGTTTCGAGTTCCTCTCAACATTTTGGAAATCCTGCTGAAACTTTGGACATTCTCGCGAAGGGTTCCCAATCCCCGACAAGACTGGTACCCTTTCACGTCCAAATGTCTCAAACTCCGGGAGAGATTCTCAAAACCAAGGTTGACATGTTTCGAGTTCCTCTCAACATTTTGGAAATCCCGCTGAAACTTTGGACATTCTGGCGAAGGGTTCCCAATCCCCGACAAGACTGGTACCCTTTCACGTCCAAATCTCTCAAACTCCGGGAGAGATTCTCAAAACCAAGGTTGACATGTTTTGAGTTCCTCTCAACATTTTGGAAATCCCGCTGAAACTTTGGACATTCTCGCGAAGGGTTCGCAGTCCCCGACAAGACTGGTACCCTTTCACGTCCAAATCTCTCAAACTCCGGGAGAGATTC
Organism: Streptopelia decaocto; assembly: GCF_964273445.1. Classification (NCBI taxonomy): domain Eukaryota; kingdom Metazoa; phylum Chordata; class Aves; order Columbiformes; family Columbidae; genus Streptopelia; species Streptopelia decaocto. The sequence goes on from NW_028116102.1 coordinate 1,010,885, forward strand.
TCAAAACCAAGGTTGACATGTTTCGAGTTCCTTTCAACATTTTGGAAATCCCGCTGAAACTTTGGACATTCTCGCGAAGGGTTCCCAATCCCCGACAAGACTGGTACCCTTTCACGTCCAAATCTCTCAAACTCCGGCAGAGATTCTCAAAACCAAGGTTGACATGTTTCGACTTCCTTTCAACATTTTGGAAATCCCGCTGAAACTTTGGACATTCTGGCGAAGGGTTCCGATCCCCGACAAGACTGGTACCCTTTCACGTCCAAATCTCTCAAACTCCGGGAGAGATTCTCAAAACCAAGGTTGACATGTTTCGAGTTCCTCTCAACATTTTGGAAATCCCGCTGAAACTTTGGACATTCTCGTGAAGGGTTCCCAATCCCCGACAAGACTGGTACCCTTTCACGTCCAAATCTCTCAAACTCCGGGAGAAGATTCTCAAAACCAAGCTTGACATGTTTCGAGTTCCTCTCAACATTTTGGAAATCCCGCTGAAACTTTGGACATTCTCGCGAAGGGTTCCCAATCCCCGACAAGACTGGTACCCTTTCACGTCCAAATCTCTCAAACTCCGGGAGAGATTCTCAAAACCAAGGTTGACATGTTTCGAGTTCCTCTCAACATTTTGGAAATCCCGCTGAAACTTTGGACATTCTCGCGAAGGGTTCCCAATCCCCGACAAGACTGGTACCCTTTCACGTCCAAATCTCTCAAACACCGGGAGAGATTCTCAAAACCAAGGTTGACATGTTTCGAGTTCCTCTCAACATTTTGGAAATCCCGCTGAAACTTTGGACATTCTCGCGAAGGGTTCCCAATCCCCGACAAGACTGGTACCCTTTCACGTCCAAATCTCTCAAACTCCGGGAGAGATTCTCAAAACCAAGGTTGACATGTTTCGAGTTCCTTTCAACATTTTGGAAATCCCGCTGAAACTTTGGACATTCTCGCGAAGGGTTCCCAATCCCCGACAAGACTGGTACCCTTTCACGTCCAAATCTCTCAAACTCCGGGAGAGATTCTCAAAACCAAGGCTGACATGTCTCGAGTTCCTCTCAACATCTTAGAAATCCCGCTGAAACTTTGGACATTCTCGCGAAGGGTTCCCAATCCCCGACAAGACTGCTACCCTTTCACGTCCAAATCTCTCAAACTCCGGGAGAGATTCTCAAAACCAAGGTTGACATGTTTCGAGTTCCTTTCAACATTTTGGAAATCCCGCTGAAACTTTGGACATTCTCGCGAAGGGTTCCCAATCCCCGACAAGACTGGTACCCTTTCACGTCCGAATCTCTCAAACTCCGGGAGAGATTCTCAAAACCAAGGTTGACATGTTTCGAGTTCCTTTCAACATTTTGGAAATCCCGCTGAAACTCTGGACATTCTCGCGAAGGGTTCCCAATCCCCGACAAGACTGGTACCCTTTCACGTCCAAATCTCTCAAACTCCGGGAGAGATTCTCAAAACCAAGGCTGACATGTTTCGAGTTCCTCTCAACATTTTGGAAATCCCGCTGAAACTTTGGACGTTCTCGCGAAGGGTTCCCAATCGCCGACAAGACTGGTACCCTTTCACGTCCGAATCTCTCAAACTCCGGGAGAGATTCTCAAAACCAAGGTTGACATGTTTCGAGTTCCTCTCAACATTTTGGAAATCCCGCTGAAACTTTGGACATTCTCGCAAAGGGTTCCCAATCCCCGACAAGACTGGTACCCTTTCACGTCCAAATCTCTCAAACTCCGGGAGAGATTCTCTAAACCAAGGCTGACATGTTTCGAGTTCCTCTCAACATTTTGGCAATCCCGCTGAAACTTTGGACATTCTGGCGAAGGGTTCCCAATCCCCGACAAGACTGGTACCCTTTCACGTCCAAATCTCTCAAAATCCGGGAGAGATTCTCAAAACCAAGGTTGACATGTTTCGAGTTCCTTTCAACATTTTAGAAATCCCGCTGAAACTTTGGACATTCTGGCGAAGGGTTCCCAATCCCCGACAAGACTGGTACCCTTTCACGTCCAAATCTCTCAAACTCCGGGAGAGATTCTCAAAACCAAGGTTGACATGTTTCGAGTTCCTCTCAACATTTTGGAAATCCCGCTGAAACTTTGGACATTCACGCGAAGGGTTCCCAATCCCCGACAAGACTGGTACCCTTTCACTTCCAAATCTCTCAAACTCCGGGAGAGATTCTCAAAACCAAGGTTGACATGTTTCGAGTTCCTCTCAACATTTTGGAAATCCCGCTGAAACTTTGGACATTCTCGCGAAGGGTTCCCAATCCCCGACAAGACTGGTACCCTTTCACGTCCAAATCTCTCAAACTCCGGGAGAGATTCTCAAAACCAAGGTTGACATGTTTCGAGTTCCTCTCAACGTTTTGGAAATCCCGCTGAAACTTTGGACATTCTCGCGAAGGGTTCCCAATCCCCGACAAGACTGGTACCCTTTCACGTCCAAATGTCTCAAACTCCGGGAGAGATTCTCAAAACCAAGGTTGTCATGTTTCGAGTTCCTTTCAACATTTTGGAAATCCCGCTGAAACTCTGGACATTGTCGCGAAGGGTTCCCAATCCCCGACAAGACTGGTACCCTTTCACGTCCAAATGTCTCAAACTCCGGGAGAGATTCTCAAAACCAAGGTTGACATGTTTCGAGTTCCTTTCAACATTTTGGAAATCCCGCTGAAACTCTGGACATTCTCGCGAAGGGTTCCCAATCCCCGACAAGACTGGTACCCTTTCACGTCCAAATCTCTCAAACTCCGGGAGAGATTCTCCAAACCAAGGTTGACATGTTTCGAGTTCCTCTCAACATTTTGGAAATCCCGCTGAAACTTTGGACATTCTCACGAAGGGTTCCCAATCCCCGACAAGACTGGTACCCTTTCACGTCCAAATCTCTCCAAGTCCGGGAGAGATTCTCAAAACCAAGGCTGACATGTTTCGAGTTCCTCTCAACATTTTGGCAATCCCGCTGAAACTTTGGACATTCTGGCGAAGGGTTCCCAATCCCCGACAAGACTGGTACCCTTTCACGTCCAAATCTCTCAAACTCCGGGAGAGATTCTCAAAACCAAGGTTGTCATGTTTCGAGTTCCTCTCAACATTTTGGAAATCCCGCTGAAACTATGGACATTCTCGCGAAGGGTTCCCAATCCCCGACAAGACTGGTACCCTTTCACGTCCAAATCTCTCAAACTCTGGGAGAGATTCTCAAAACCAAGGCTGACATGTTTCGAGTTCCTTTCAACATTTTAGAAATCCCGCTGAAACTTTGTACATTCTGGCGAAGGGTTCCCAATCCCCGACAAGACTGGTACCCTTTCACGTCCAAATCTCTCAAACTCCGGGAGAGATTCTCAAAACCAAGGTTGTCATGTTTAGAGTTCCTCTCAATATTTTGGAAATCCCGCTGAAACTTTGGACATTCTCGCGAAGGGTTCCCAATCCCCGACAAGACTGGTACCCTTTCACGTCCAAATCTCTCAAACTCCGGGAGAGATTCTCAAAACCAAGGCTGACATGTTTCGAGTTCCTCTCAACATTTTAGAAATCCCGCTGAAACTTTGGACATTCTCGCGAAGGGTTCCCAATCCCCGACAAGACTGGTACCCTTTCACGTCCAAATCTCTCAAACTCCGGGAGAGATTCTCAAAACCAAGGTTGACATGTTTCGAGTTCCTTTCAACGTTTTGGAAATCCCGCTGAAACTTTGGACATTCTCGCGAAGGGTTCCCAATCCCCGACAAGACTGGTACCCTTTCACGTCCAAATCTCTCAAACTCCGGGAGAGATTCTCAAAACCAAGGTTGACATGTTTCGAGTTCCTCTCAACATTTTGGAAATCCCGCTGAAACTTTGGACATTCTCGCGAAGGGTTCCCAATCCCCGACAAGACTGGTACCCTTTCACGTCCAAATCTCTCAAACTCCGGGAGAGATTCTCAAAACCAAGGTTGACATGTTTCGAGTTCCTCTCAACATTTTGGAAATCCCGCTGAAACTTTGGACATTCTCGCGAAGGGTTCCCAATCCCCGACAAGACTGGTACCCTTTCACGTCCAAATCTCTCAGACTCCGGGAGAGATTCTCAAAACCAAGGCTGACATGTTTCGAGTTCCTCTCAACATTTTGGCAATCCCGCTGAAACTTTGGACATTCTGGCGAAGGGTTCCCAATCCCCGACAAGACTGGTACCCTTTCACGTCCAAATCTCTCAAACTCCGGGAGAGATTCTCCAAACCAAGGTTGACATGTTTCGAGTTCCTCTCAACATTTTGGAAATCCCGCTGAAACTTTGGACATTCTCGCGAAGGGTTCCCAATCCCCGACAAGACTGGTACCCTTTCACGTCCAAATCTCTCAAACTCCGGGAGAGATTCTCAAAACCAAGGTTGACATGTTTCGAGTTCCTCTCAACATTTTGGAAATCCCGCTGAAACTTTGGACATTCTCGCAAAGGGTTCCCAATCCCCGACAAGACTGGTACCCTTTCACGTCCAAATCTCTCAAACTCCGGGAGAGATTCTCAAAACCAAGGTTGACATGTTTCGAGTTCCTCTCAACATTTTGGAAATCCCGCTGAAACTTTGGACATACTCGCGAAGGGTTCCCAATCCCCGACAAGACTGGTACCCTTTCACGTCCAAATCTCTCAAACTCCGGGAGAGATTCTCCAAACCAAGGTTGACATGTTTCGAGTTCCTCTCAACATTTTGGAAATCCCGCTGAAACTTTGGACATTCTCGCGAAGGGTTCCCAATCCCCGACAAGACTGGTACCCTTTCACGTCCAAATCTCTCAAAGTCCGGGAGAGATTCTCAAAACCAAGGCTGACATGTTTCGAGTTCCTCTCAACATTTTGGCAATCCCGCTGAAACTTTGGACATTCTGGCGAAGGGTTCCCAATCCCCGACAAGACTGGTACCCTTTCACGTCCAAATCTCTCAAACTCCGGGAGAGATTCTCAAAACCAAGGTTGACATGTTTCGAGTTCCTCTCAACGTTTTGGAAATCCCGCTGAAACTTTGGACATTCTCGCGAAGGGTTCCCAATCCCCGACAAGACTGGTAGCCTTTCACGTCCAAATCTCTCAAACTCCGGGAGAGATTCTCAAAACCAAGGCTGACATGTTTCGAGTTCCTTTCAACATTTTAGAAATCCCGCTGAAACTTTGTACATTCTGGTGAAGGGTTCCCAATCCCCGACAAGACTGGTACCCTTTCACGTCCAAATCTCTCAAACTCTGGGAGAGATTCTCAAAACCAAGGCTGACATGTTTCGAGTTCCTCTCAACATTTTAGAAATCCCGCTGAAACTTTGGACATTCTCGCGAAGGGTTCCCAATCCCCGACAAGACTGGTACCCTTTCACGTCCAAATCTCTCAAACTCCGGGAGAGATTCTCAAAACCAAGGTTGACATGTTTCGAGTTCCTTTCAACATTTTGGAAATCCCGCTGAAACTTTGGACATTGTCGCGAAGGGTTCCCAATCCCCGACAAGACTGGTACCCTTTCACGTCCAAATCTCTCAAACTCCGGGAGAGATTCTCAAAACCAAGGTTGACATGTTTCGAGTTCCTCTCAACATTTTGGAAATCCCGCTGAAACTTTGGACATTCTCGCGAAGGGTTCCCAATCCCCGACAAGACTGGTACCCTTTCACGTCCAAATCTCTCAAACTCCGGGAGAGATTCTCAAAACCAAGGTTGACATGTTTCGAGTTCCTCTCAACGTTTTGGAAATCCCACTGAAACTTTGGACATTCTCGCGAAGGGTTCCCAATCCCCGACAAGACTTGTACCATTTCACGTCCGAATCTCTCAACCTCCGGGAGAGATTCTCAAAACCAAGGTTGACATGTTTCGAGTTCCTCTCAACATTTTGGAAATCCCGCTGAAACTTTGGACATTCTCGCGAAGGGTTCCCAATCCCCGACAAGACTGGTACCCTTTCACGTCCAAATCTCTCAAACTCCGGGAGAGATTCTCAAAACCAAGGTTGACATGTTTCGAGTTCCTTTCAACGTTTTGGAAATCCCGCTGAAATTTTGGACATTCTGGCGAAGGGTTCCCAATCCCCGACAAGACTGGTACCCTTTCACGTCCAAATCTCTTAAACTCCGGGAGAGATTCTCAAAACCAAGGTTGACATGTTTCGAGTTCCTCTCAACATTTTGGAAATCCCGCGGAAAGTTTGCACATTCTCGCGAAGGGTTCCCAATCCCCGACAAGACTGGTACCCTTTCACGTCCAAATCTCTCAAACTCCGGGAGAGATTCTCCAAACCAAGGTTGACATGTTTCGAGTTCCTCTCAACATTTTGGAAATCCCGCTGAAACTATGGACATTCTCGCGAAGGGTTCCCAATCCTTGACAAGACTGGTACCCTTTCACGTCCAAATCTCTCAGACTCCGGGAGAGATTCTCAAAACCAAGGCTGACATGTTTCGAGTTCCTCTCAACATTTTGGAAATCCCGCTGAAACTTTGGACATTCTCGCGAAGGGTTCCCAATCCCCGACAAGACTGGTACCCTTTCACGTCCAAATCTCTCAAACTCCGGGAGAGATTCTCAAAACCAAGGCTGACATGTTTCGAGTTCCTTTCAACATTTTAGAAATCCCGCTGAAACTTTGTACATTCTGGCGAAGGGTTCCCAATCCCCGACAAGACTGGTACCCTTTCACGTCCAAATCTCTCAAACTCCGGGAGAGATTCTCAAAACCAAGGTTGACATGTTTCGAGTTCCTCTCAACATTTTGGAAATCCCGCTGAAACTTTGGACATTCTCGCGAAGGGTTCCCAATCCCCGACAAGACTGGTACCCTTTCACGTCCAAATCTCTCAAACTCCGGGAGAGATTCTCAAAACCAAGGCTGACATGTTTCGAGTTCCTTTCAACATTTTAGAAATCCCGCTGAAACTTTGTACATTCTGGCGAAGGGTTCCCAATCCCCGACAAGACTGGTACCCTTTCACGTCCAAATCTCTCAAACTCCGGGAGAGATTCTCAAAACCAAGGCTGACATGTTTCGAGTTCCTCTCAACATTTTAGAAATCCCGCTGAAACTTTGGACATTCTCGCGAAGGGTTCCCAATCCCCGACAAGACTGGTACCCTTTCACGTCCAAATCTCTCAAACTCCGGGAGAGATTCTCAAAACCAAGGTTGACATGTTTGGAGTTCCTCTCAACATTTTGGAAATCCCGCTGAAACTTTGGACATTCTGGCGAAGGGTTCCCAATCCCCGACAAGACTGGTACCCTTTCACGTCCAAATCTCTCAAACTCCGGGAGAGATTCTCAAAACCAAGGCTGACATGTTTCGAGTTCCTCTCAACATTTTGGAAATCCCGCTGAAACTTTGGACATTCTGGCGAAGGGTTCCCAATCCCCGACAAGACTGGTACCCTTTCACGTCCAAATCTCTCAAACTCCGGGAGAGATTCTCAAAACCAAGGTTGACATGTTTCGAGTTCCTCTCAACATTTTGGAAATCCCGCTGAAACTTTGGACATTCTCGCGAAGGGTTCCCAATCCCCGACAAGACTGGTACCCTTTCACGTCCAAATCTCTCAAACTCCGGGAGAGATTCTCAAAACCAAGGCTGACATGTTTCAAGTTCCTTTCAACATTTTAGAAATCCCGCTGAAACTTTGTACATTCTGGCGAAGGGTTCCCAATCCCCGACAAGACTGGTACCCTTTCACGTCCAAATCTCTCAAACTCCGGGAGAGATTCTCAAAACCAAGGTTGACATGTTTCGAGTTCCTCTCAACATTTTGGAAATCCCGCTGAAACTTTGGACATTCTCGCGAAGGGTTCCCAATCCCCGACAAGACTGGTACCCTTTCACGTCCAAATCTCTCAAACTCCGGGAGAGATTCTCAAAACCAAGGTTGACATGTTTGGAGTTCCTCTCAACATTTTGGAAATCCCGCTGAAACTTTGGACATTCTCACGAAGGGTTCCCAATCCCCGACAAGACTGGTACCCTTTCACGTCCAAATGTCTCAAACTCGGGGAGAGATTCTCAAAACCAAGGTTGACATGTTTCGAGTTCCTTTCAACATTTTGGAAATCCCGCTGAAACTCTGGACATTCTCGCGAAGGGTTCCCAATCCCCGACAAGACTGGTACCCTTTCACGTCCAAATCTCTCAAACTCCGGGAGAGATTCTCAAAACAAGGGTTGACATGTTTCGAGTTCCTCTCAACATTTTGGAAATCCCGCTGAAACTTTGGACATTCTCGCGAAGGGTTCCCAATCCTTGACAAGACTGGTACCCTTTCACGTCCAAATCTCTCAAACTCCGGGAGAGATTCTCAAAACCAAGGCTGACATGTTTCGAGTTCCTCTCAACATTTTGGAAATACCGCTGAAACTTTGGACATTCTCGCGAAGGCTTCCCAATCCCCGACAAGACTGGTACCCTTTCACGTCCAAATCTCTCAAACTCCGGGAGAGATTCTCAAAACTAAGGTTGACATGTTTCGAGTTCCTCTCAACATTTTGGAAATCCCGCTGAAACTTTGGACATTCTCGCGAAGGGTTCCCAATCCCCGACAAGACTGGTACCCTTTCACGTCCAAATCTCTCAAACTCCGGGAGAGATTCTCAAAACCAAGGTTGACATGTTTCGAGTTCCTCTCAACTTTTTGGAAATCCCACTGAAACTTTGGACATTCTCGCGAAGGGTTCCCAATCCCCGACAAGACTTGTACCCTTTCACGTCCAAATCTCTCAAACTCCGGGAGAGATTCTCAAAACCAAGGTTGACATGTTTCGAGTTCCTCTCAACATTTTGGAAATCCCGCGGAAACTTTGGACATTCTCGCGAAGGGTTCCCAATCCTTGACAAGACTGGTACCCTTTCACGTCCAAATCTCTCAGACTCCGGGAGAGATTCTCAAAACCAAGGCTGACATGTTTCGAGTTCCTTTCAACATTTTGGCAATCCCGCTGAAACTTTGGACATTCTGGCGAAGGGTTCCCAATCCCCGACAAGACTGGTACCCTTTCACGTCCAAAGCTCTCAAACTCCGGGAGAGATTCTCAAAACCAAGGTTGTCATGTTTCGAGTTCCTCTCAACATTTTGGAAATCCCGCTGAAACTTTGGACATTCTCGCGAAGGGTTCCCAATCCCCGACAAGACTGGTACCCTTTCACGTCCAAATCTCTCAAACTCCGGGAGAGATTCTCAAAACCAAGGCTGACATGTTTCGAGTTCCTCTCAACATTTTGGAAATCCCGCTGAAACTTTGGACATTCTGGCGAAGGGTTCCCAATCCCCGACAAGACTGGTACCCTTTCACGTCCAAATCTCTCAAACTCCGGGAGAGATTCTCAAAACCAAGGTTGTCATGTTTCGAGTTCCTCTCAACATTTTGGAAATCCCGCTGAAACTTTGGACATTCTCGCGAAGGGTTCCCAATCCCCGACAAGACTGGTACCCTTTCACGTCCAAATCTCTCAAACTCCGGGAGAGATTCTCAAAACCAAGGCTGACATGTTTCAAGTTCCTTTCAACATTTTAGAAATCCCGCTGAAACTTTGTACATTCTGGCGAAGGGTTCAAAATCCCCGACAAGACTGGTACCCTTTCACGTCCAAATCTCTCAAACTCCGGGAGAGATGCTCAAAACCAAGGTTGACATGTTTCGAGTTCCTCTCAACATTTTGGAAATCCCGCTGAAACTTTGGACATTCTCGCGAAGGGTTCCCAATCCCCGACAAGACTGGTACCCTTTCACGTCCAAATCTCTCAAACTCCGGGAGAGATTCTCAAAACCAAGGTTGACATGTTTGGAGTTCCTCTCAACATTTTGGAAATCCCGCTGAAACTTTGGACATTCTCACGAAGGGTTCCCAATCCCCGACAAGACTGGTACCCTTTCACGTCCAAATGTCTCAAACTCCGGGAGAGATTCTCAAAACCAAGGTTGACATGTTTCGAGTTCCTTTCAACATTTTGGAAATCCCGCTGAAACTCTGGACATTCTCGCGAAGGGTTCCCAATCCCCGACAAGGCTGGTACCCTTTCACGTCCAAATCTCTCAAACTCCGGGAGAGATTCTCAAAACCAAGGTTGACATGTTTCGAGTTCCTCTCAACATTTTGGAAATCCCGCTGAAACTTTGGACATTCTCGCGAAGGGTTCCCAATCCTTGACAAGACTGGTACCCTTTCACGTCCAAATCTCTCAAACTCCGGGAGAGATTCTCAAAACCAAGGCTGACATGTTTCGAGTTCCTCTCAACATTTTGGAAATACCGCTGAAACTTTGGACATTCTCGCGAAGGCTTCCCAATCCCCGACAAGACTGGTACCCTTTCACGTCCAAATCTCTCAAACTCCGGGAGAGATTCTCAAAACTAAGGTTGACATGTTTCGAGTTCCTCTCAACATTTTGGAAATCCCGCTGAAACTTTGGACATTCTCGCGAAGGGTTCCCAATCCCCGACAAGACTGGTACCCTTTCACGTCCAAATCTCTCAAACTCCGGGAGAGATTCTCAAAACCAAGGTTGACATGTTTCGAGTTCCTCTCAACTTTTTGGAAATCCCACTGAAACTTTGGACATTCTCGCGAAGGGTTCCCAATCCCCGACAAGACTGGTACCCTTTCACGTCCGAATCTCTCAACCTCCGGGAGAGATTCTCAAAACCAAGGTTGACATGTTTCGAGTTCCTCTCAACATTTTGGAAATCCCGCTGAAACTTTGGACATTCTCGCGAAGGGTTCCCAATCCCCGACAAGACTGGTACCCTTTCACGTCCAAATCTCTCAAACTCCGGGAGAGATTCTCAAAACCAAGGTTGACATGTTTCGAGTTCCTTTCAACGTTTTGGAAATCCCGCTGAAATTTTGGACATTCTGGCGAAGGGTTCCCAATCCCCGACAAGACTGGTACCCTTTCACGTCCAAATCTCTCAAACTCCGGGAGAGATTCTCAAAACCAAGGTTGACATGTTTCGAGTTCCTCTCAACATTTTGGAAATCCCGCGGAAACTTTGGACATTCTCGCGAAGGGTTCCCAATCCCCGACAAGACTGGTACCCTTTCACGTCCAAATCTCTCAAACTCCGGGAGAGATTCTCCAAACCAAGGTTGACATGTTTCGAGTTCCTCTCAACATTTTGGAAATCCCGCTGAAACTTTGGACATTCTCGCAAAGGGTTCCCAATTCCCGACAAGACTGGTACCCTTTCACGTCCAAATCTCTCAGACTCCGGGAGAGATTCTCAAAACCAAGGCTGACATGTTTCGAGTTCCTCTCAACATTTTGGCAATCCCGCTGAAACTTTGGACATTCTGGCGAAGGGTTCCCAATCCCCGACAAGACTGGTACCCTTTCACGTCCAAATCTCTCAAACTCCGGGAGAGATTCTCAAAACCAAGGTTGTCATGTTTCGAGTTCCTCTCAACATTTTGGAAATCCCGCTGAAACTTTGGACATTCTCGCGAAGGGTTCCCAATCCCCGACAAGACTGGTACCCTTTCACGTCCAAATCTCTCAAACTCCGGGAGAGATTCTCAAAACCAAGGCTGACATGTTTCAAGTTCCTTTCAACATTTTAGAAATCCCGCTGAAACTTTGTACATTCTGGCGAAGGGTTCAAAATCCCCGACAAGACTGGTACCCTTTCACGTCCAAATCTCTCAAACTCCGGGAGAGATTCTCAAAACCAAGGTTGACATGTTTCGAGTTCCTCTCAACATTTTGGAAATCCCGCTGAAACTTTGGACATTCTCGCGAAGGGTTCCCAATCCCCGACAAGACTGGTACCCTTTCACGTCCAAATCTCTCAAACTCCGGGAGAGATTCTCAAAACCAAGGTTGACATGTTTGGAGTTCCTCTCAACATTTTGGAAATCCCGCTGAAACTTTGGACATTCTCACGAAGGGTTCCCAATCCCCGACAAGACTGGTACCCTTTCACGTCCAAATGTCTCAAACTCGGGGAGAGATTCTCAAAACCAAGGTTGACATGTTTCGAGTTCCTTTCAACATTTTGGAAATCCCGCTGAAACTCTGGACATTCTCGCGAAGGGTTCCCAATCCCCGACAAGACTGGTACCCTTTCACGTCCAAATCTCTCAAACTCCGGGAGAGATTCTCAAAACCAAGGTTGACATGTTTCGAGTTCCTCTCAACATTTTGGAAATCCCGCTGAAACTTTGGACATTCTCGCGAAGGGTTCCCAATCCTTGACAAGACTGGTACCCTTTCACGTCCAAATCTCTCAAACTCCGGGAGAGATTCTCAAAACCAAGGCTGACATGTTTCGAGTTCCTCTCAACATTTTGGAAATACCGCTGAAACTTTGGACATTCTCGCGAAGGCTTCCCAATCCCCGACAAGACTGGTACCCTTTCACGTCCAAATCTCTCAAACTCCGGGAGAGATTCTCAAAACTAAGGTTGACATGTTTCGAGTTCCTCTCAACATTTTGGAAATCCCGCTGAAACTTTGGACATTCTCGCGAAGGGTTCCCAATCCCCGACAAGACTGGTACCCTTTCACGTCCAAATCTCTCAAACTCCGGGAGAGATTCTCAAAACCAAGGTTGACATGTTTCGAGTTCCTCTCAACTTTTTGGAAATCCCACTGAAACTTTGGACATTCTCGCGAAGGGTTCCCAATCCCCGACAAGACTTGTACCATTTCACGTCCGAATCTCTCAACCTCCGGGAGAGATTCTCAAAACCAAGGTTGACATGTTTCGAGTTCCTCTCAACATTTTGGAAATCCCGCTGAAACTTTGGACATTCTCGCGAAGGGTTCCCAATCCCCGACAAGACTGGTACCCTTTCACGTCCAAATCTCTCAAACTCCGGGAGAGATTCTCAAAACCAAGGTTGACATGTTTGGAGTTCCTCTCAACATTTTGGAAATCCCGCTGAAACTTTGGACATTCTGGCGAAGGGTTCCCAATCCCCGACAAGACTGGTACCCTTTCACGTCCAAATCTCTCAAACTCCGGGAGAGATTCTCAAAACCAAGGCTGACATGTTTCGAGTTCCTCTCAACATTTTGGAAATCCCGCTGAAACTTTGGACATTCTGGCGAAGGGTTCCCAATCCCCGACAAGACTGGTACCCTTTCACGTCCAAATCTCTCAAACTCCGGGAGAGATTCTCAAAACCAAGGTTGACATGTTTCGAGTTCCTCTCAACATTTTGGAAATCCCGCTGAAACTTTGGACATTCTCGCGAAGGGTTCCCAATCCCCGACAAGACTGGTACCCTTTCACGTCCAAATCTCTCAAACTCCGGGAGAGATTCTCAAAACCAAGGCTGACATGTTTCAAGTTCCTTTCAACATTTTAGAAATCCCGCTGAAACTTTGTACATTCTGGCGAAGGGTTCCCAATCCCCGACAAGACTGGTACCCTTTCACGTCCAAATCTCTCAAACTCCGGGAGAGATTCTCAAAACCAAGGTTGACATGTTTCGAGTTCCTCTCAACATTTTGGAAATCCCGCTGAAACTTTGGACATTCTCGCGAAGGGTTCCCAATCCCCGACAAGACTGGTACCCTTTCACGTCCAAATCTCTCAAACTCCGGGAGAGATTCTCAAAACCAAGGTTGACATGTTTGGAGTTCCTCTCAACATTTTGGAAATCCCGCTGAAACTTTGGACATTCTCACGAAGGGTTCCCAATCCCCGACAAGACTGGTACCCTTTCACGTCCAAATGTCTCAAACTCGGGGAGAGATTCTCAAAACCAAGGTTGACATGTTTCGAGTTCCTTTCAACATTTTGGAAATCCCGCTGAAACTCTGGACATTCTCGCGAAGGGTTCCCAATCCCCGACAAGACTGGTACCCTTTCACGTCCAAATCTCTCAAACTCCGGGAGAGATTCTCAAAACAAGGGTTGACATGTTTCGAGTTCCTCTCAACATTTTGGAAATCCCGCTGAAACTTTGGACATTCTCGCGAAGGGTTCCCAATCCTTGACAAGACTGGTACCCTTTCACGTCCAAATCTCTCAAACTCCGGGAGAGATTCTCAAAACCAAGGCTGACATGTTTCGAGTTCCTCTCAACATTTTGGAAATACCGCTGAAACTTTGGACATTCTCGCGAAGGCTTCCCAATCCCCGACAAGACTGGTACCCTTTCACGTCCAAATCTCTCAAACTCCGGGAGAGATTCTCAAAACTAAGGTTGACATGTTTCGAGTTCCTCTCAACATTTTGGAAATCCCGCTGAAACTTTGGACATTCTCGCGAAGGGTTCCCAATCCCCGACAAGACTGGTACCCTTTCACGTCCAAATCTCTCAAACTCCGGGAGAGATTCTCAAAACCAAGGTTGACATGTTTCGAGTTCCTCTCAACTTTTTGGAAATCCCACTGAAACTTTGGACATTCTCGCGAAGGGTTCCCAATCCCCGACAAGACTTGTACCCTTTCACGTCCAAATCTCTCAAACTCCGGGAGAGATTCTCAAAACCAAGGTTGACATGTTTCGAGTTCCTCTCAACATTTTGGAAATCCCGCGGAAACTTTGGACATTCTCGCGAAGGGTTCCCAATCCTTGACAAGACTGGTACCCTTTCACGTCCAAATCTCTCAGACTCCGGGAGAGATTCTCAAAACCAAGGCTGACATGTTTCGAGTTCCTTTCAACATTTTGGCAATCCCGCTGAAACTTTGGACATTCTGGCGAAGGGTTCCCAATCCCCGACAAGACTGGTACCCTTTCACGTCCAAAGCTCTCAAACTCCGGGAGAGATTCTCAAAACCAAGGTTGTCATGTTTCGAGTTCCTCTCAACATTTTGGAAATCCCGCTGAAACTTTGGACATTCTCGCGAAGGGTTCCCAATCCCCGACAAGACTGGTACCCTTTCACGTCCAAATCTCTCAAACTCCGGGAGAGATTCTCAAAACCAAGGCTGACATGTTTCGAGTTCCTCTCAACATTTTGGAAATCCCGCTGAAACTTTGGACATTCTGGCGAAGGGTTCCCAATCCCCGACAAGACTGGTACCCTTTCACGTCCAAATCTCTCAAACTCCGGGAGAGATTCTCAAAACCAAGGTTGTCATGTTTCGAGTTCCTCTCAACATTTTGGAAATCCCGCTGAAACTTTGGACATTCTCGCGAAGGGTTCCCAATCCCCGACAAGACTGGTACCCTTTCACGTCCAAATCTCTCAAACTCCGGGAGAGATTCTCAAAACCAAGGCTGACATGTTTCAAGTTCCTTTCAACATTTTAGAAATCCCGCTGAAACTTTGTACATTCTGGCGAAGGGTTCAAAATCCCCGACAAGACTGGTACCCTTTCACGTCCAAATCTCTCAAACTCCGGGAGAGATTCTCAAAACCAAGGTTGACATGTTTCGAGTTCCTCTCAACATTTTGGAAATCCCGCTGAAACTTTGGACATTCTCGCGAAGGGTTCCCAATCCCCGACAAGACTGGTACCCTTTCACGTCCAAATCTCTCAAACTCCGGGAGAGATTCTCAAAACCAAGGTTGACATGTTTGGAGTTCCTCTCAACATTTTGGAAATCCCGCTGAAACTTTGGACATTCTCACGAAGGGTTCCCAATCCCCGACAAGACTGGTACCCTTTCACGTCCAAATGTCTCAAACTCCGGGAGAGATTCTCAAAACCAAGGTTGACATGTTTCGAGTTCCTTTCAACATTTTGGAAATCCCGCTGAAACTCTGGACATTCTCGCGAAGGGTTCCCAATCCCCGACAAGGCTGGTACCCTTTCACGTCCAAATCTCTCAAACTCCGGGAGAGATTCTCAAAACCAAGGTTGACATGTTTCGAGTTCCTCTCAACATTTTGGAAATCCCGCTGAAACTTTGGACATTCTCGCGAAGGGTTCCCAATCCTTGACAAGACTGGTACCCTTTCACGTCCAAATCTCTCAAACTCCGGGAGAGATTCTCAAAACCAAGGCTGACATGTTTCGAGTTCCTCTCAACATTTTGGAAATACCGCTGAAACTTTGGACATTCTCGCGAAGGCTTCCCAATCCCCGACAAGACTGGTACCCTTTCACGTCCAAATCTCTCAAACTCCGGGAGAGATTCTCAAAACTAAGGTTGACATGTTTCGAGTTCCTCTCAACATTTTGGAAATCCCGCTGAAACTTTGGACATTCTCGCGAAGGGTTCCCAATCCCCGACAAGACTGGTACCCTTTCACGTCCAAATCTCTCAAACTCCGGGAGAGATTCTCAAAACCAAGGTTGACATGTTTCGAGTTCCTCTCAACTTTTTGGAAATCCCACTGAAACTTTGGACATTCTCGCGAAGGGTTCCCAATCCCCGACAAGACTGGTACCCTTTCACGTCCGAATCTCTCAACCTCCGGGAGAGATTCTCAAAACCAAGGTTGACATGTTTCGAGTTCCTCTCAACATTTTGGAAATCCCGCTGAAACTTTGGACATTCTCGCGAAGGGTTCCCAATCCCCGACAAGACTGGTACCCTTTCACGTCCAAATCTCTCAAACTCCGGGAGAGATTCTCAAAACCAAGGTTGACATGTTTCGAGTTCCTTTCAACGTTTTGGAAATCCCGCTGAAATTTTGGACATTCTGGCGAAGGGTTCCCAATCCCCGACAAGACTGGTACCCTTTCACGTCCAAATCTCTCAAACTCCGGGAGAGATTCTCAAAACCAAGGTTGACATGTTTCGAGTTCCTCTCAACATTTTGGAAATCCCGCGGAAACTTTGGACATTCTCGCGAAGGGTTCCCAATCCCCGACAAGACTGGTACCCTTTCACGTCCAAATCTCTCAAACTCCGGGAGAGATTCTCCAAACCAAGGTTGACATGTTTCGAGTTCCTCTCAACATTTTGGAAATCCCGCTGAAACTTTGGACATTCTCGCAAAGGGTTCCCAATTCCCGACAAGACTGGTACCCTTTCACGTCCAAATCTCTCAGACTCCGGGAGAGATTCTCAAAACCAAGGCTGACATGTTTCGAGTTCCTCTCAACATTTTGGCAATCCCGCTGAAACTTTGGACATTCTGGCGAAGGGTTCCCAATCCCCGACAAGACTGGTACCCTTTCACGTCCAAATCTCTCAAACTCCGGGAGAGATTCTCAAAACCAAGGTTGTCATGTTTCGAGTTCCTCTCAACATTTTGGAAATCCCGCTGAAACTTTGGACATTCTCGCGAAGGGTTCCCAATCCCCGACAAGACTGGTACCCTTTCACGTCCAAATCTCTCAAACTCCGGGAGAGATTCTCAAAACCAAGGCTGACATGTTTCAAGTTCCTTTCAACATTTTAGAAATCCCGCTGAAACTTTGTACATTCTGGCGAAGGGTTCAAAATCCCCGACAAGACTGGTACCCTTTCACGTCCAAATCTCTCAAACTCCGGGAGAGATTCTCAAAACCAAGGTTGACATGTTTCGAGTTCCTCTCAACATTTTGGAAATCCTGCTGAAACTTTGGACATTCTCGCGAAGGGTTCCCAATCCCCGACAAGACTGGTACCCTTTCACGTCCAAATCTCTCAAACTCCGGGAGAGATTCTCAAAACCAAGGTTGACATGTTTGGAGTTCCTCTCAACATTTTGGAAATCCCGCTGAAACTTTGGACATTCTCACGAAGGGTTCCCAATCCCCGACAAGACTGGTACCCTTTCACGTCCAAATGTCTCAAACTCGGGGAGAGATTCTCAAAACCAAGGTTGACATGTTTCGAGTTCCTTTCAACATTTTGGAAATCCCGCTGAAACTCTGGACATTCTCGCGAAGGGTTCCCAATCCCCGACAAGACTGGTACCCTTTCACGTCCAAATCTCTCAAACTCCGGGAGAGATTCTCAAAACCAAGGTTGACATGTTTCGAGTTCCTCTCAACATTTTGGAAATCCCGCTGAAACTTTGGACATTCTCGCGAAGGGTTCCCAATCCTTGACAAGACTGGTACCCTTTCACGTCCAAATCTCTCAAACTCCGGGAGAGATTCTCAAAACCAAGGCTGACATGTTTCGAGTTCCTCTCAACATTTTGGAAATACCGCTGAAACTTTGGACATTCTCGCGAAGGCTTCCCAATCCCCGACAAGACTGGTACCCTTTCACGTCCAAATCTCTCAAACTCCGGGAGAGATTCTCAAAACTAAGGTTGACATGTTTCGAGTTCCTCTCAACATTTTGGAAATCCCGCTGAAACTTTGGACATTCTCGCGAAGGGTTCCCAATCCCCGACAAGACTGGTACCCTTTCACGTCCAAATCTCTCAAACTCCGGGAGAGATTCTCAAAACCAAGGTTGACATGTTTGGAGTTCCTCTCAACTTTTTGGAAATCCCACTGAAACTTTGGACATTCTCGCGAAGGGTTCCCAATCCCCGACAAGACTTGTACCATTTCACGTCCGAATCTCTCAACCTCCGGGAGAGATTCTCAAAACCAAGGTTGACATGTTTCGAGTTCCTCTCAACATTTTGGAAATCCCGCTGAAACTTTGGACATTCTCGCGAAGGGTTCCCAATCCCCGACAAGACTGGTACCCTTTCACGTCCAAATCTCTCAAACTCCGGGAGAGATTCTCAAAACCAAGGTTGACATGTTTCGAGTTCCTTTCAACGTTTTGGAAATCCCGCTGAAATTTTGGACATTCTGGCGAAGGGTTCCCAATCCCCGACAAGACTGGTACCCTTTCACGTCCAAATCTCTCAAACTCCGGGAGAGATTCTCAAAACCAAGGTTGACACGTTTCGAGTTCCTCTCAACATTTTGGAAATCCCGCGGAAACTTTGGACATTCTCGCGAAGGGTTCCCAATCCCCGACAAGACTGGTACCCTTTCACGTCCAAATCTCTCAAACTCCGGGAGAGATTCTCCAAACCAAGGTTGACATGTTTCGAGTTCCTCTCAACATTTTGGAAATCCCGCTGAAACTTTGGACATTCTCGCAAAGGGTTCCCAATCCCCGACAAGACTGGTACCCTTTCACGTCCAAATCTCTCAGACTCCGGGAGAGATTCTCAAAACCAAGGCTGACATGTTTCGAGTTCCTCTCAACATTTTGGCAATCCCGCTGAAACTTTGGACATTCTGGCGAAGGGTTCCCAATCCCCGACAAGACTGGTACCCTTTCACGTCCAAAGCTCTCAAACTCCGGGAGAGATTCTCAAAACCAAGGTTGACATGTTTCGAGTTCCTCTCAACATTTTGGAAATCCCGCTGAAACTTTGGACATTCTCGCGAAGGGTTCCCAATCCCCGACAAGACTGGTACCCTTTCACGTCCAAATCTCTCAAACTCCGGGAGAGATTCTCAAAACCAAGGTTGACATGTTTCGAGTTCCTTTCAACATTTTAGAAATCCCCCTGAAACTTTTGACATTCTGGCGAAGGGTTCCCAATCCCCGACAAGACTGGTACCCTTTCACTTCCAAATCTCTCCAACTCCAGGAGAGATTCTCAAAACCAAGGTTGACATGTTTCGAGTTCCTCTCATCATTTTGGAAATCCCGCTGAAACTTTGGACATTCTCGCAAAGGGTTCCCAATCCCCGACAAGACTGGTACCCTTTCACGTCCAAATCTCTCAAACTCCGGGAGAGATTCTCAAAACCAAGGTTGACATGTTTCGAGTTCCTTTCAACGTTTTGGAAATCCCGCTGAAATTTTGGACATTCTCGCGAAGGGTTCCCAATCCCCGACAAGACTGGTACCCTTTCACGTCCAAATCTCTCAAACTCCGGGAGAGATTCTCAAAACCAAGGTTGACATGTTTCGAGTTCCTCTCAACATTTTGGAAATCCCGCGGAAACTTTGGACATTCTCGCGAAGGGTTCCCAATCCTTGACAAGACTGGTACCCTTTCACGTCCAAATCTCTCAGACTCCGGGAGAGATTCTCAAAACCAAGGCTGACATGTTTCGAGTTCCTTTCAACATTTTGGCAATCCCGCTGAAACTTTGGACATTCTGGCGAAGGGTTCCCAATCCCCGACAAGACTGGTACCCTTTCACGTCCAAAGCTCTCAAACTCCGGGAGAGATTCTCAAAACCAAGGTTGTCATGTTTCGAGTTCCTCTCAACATTTTGGAAATCCCGCTGAAACTTTGGACATTCTCGCGAAGGGTTCCCAATCCCCGACAAGACTGGTACCCTTTCACGTCCAAATCTCTCAAACTCCGGGAGAGATTCTCAAAACCAAGGCTGACATGTTTCGAGTTCCTCTCAACATTTTGGAAATCCCGCTGAAACTTTGGACATTCTGGCGAAGGGTTCCCAATCCCCGACAAGACTGGTACCCTTTCACGTCCAAATCTCTCAAACTCCGGGAGAGATTCTCAAAACCAAGGTTGTCATGTTTCGAGTTCCTCTCAACATTTTGGAAATCCCGCTGAAACTTTGGACATTCTCGCGAAGGGTTCCCAATCCCCGACAAGACTGGTACCCTTTCACGTCCAAATCTCTCAAACTCCGGGAGAGATTCTCAAAACCAAGGCTGACATGTTTCAAGTTCCTTTCAACATTTTAGAAATCCCGCTGAAATTTTGGACATTCTCGCGAAGGGTTCCCAATCCCCGACAAGACTGGTACCCTTTCACGTCCAAATCTCTCAAACTCCGGGAGAGATTCTCAAAACCAAGGTTGACATGTTTCGAGTTCCTCTCAACATTTTGGAAATCCCGCTGAAACTTTGGACATTCTCGCGAAGGGTTCCCAATCCCCGACAAGACTGGTACCCTTTCACGTCCAAATCTCTCAAACTCCGGGAGAGATTCTCAAAACCAAGGTTGACATGTTTGGAGTTCCTCTCAACATTTTGGAAATCCCGCTGAAACTTTGGACATTCTCACGAAGGGTTCCCAATCCCCGACAAGACTGGTACCCTTTCACGTCCAAATGTCTCAAACTCGGGGAGAGATTCTCAAAACCAAGGTTGACATGTTTCGAGTTCCTTTCAACATTTTGGAAATCCCGCTGAAACTCTGGACATTCTCGCGAAGGGTTCCCAATCCCCGACAAGACTGGTACCCTTTCACGTCCAAATCTCTCAAACTCCGGGAGAGATTCTCAAAACCAAGGTTGACATGTTTCGAGTTCCTCTCAACATTTTGGAAATCCCGCTGAAACTTTGGACATTCTCGCGAAGGGTTCCCAATCCTTGACAAGACTGGTACCCTTTCACGTCCAAATCTCTCAAACTCCGGGAGAGATTCTCAAAACCAAGGCTGACATGTTTCGAGTTCCTCTCAACATTTTGGAAATACCGCTGAAACTTTGGACATTCTCGCGAAGGCTTCCCAATCCCCGACAAGACTGGTACCCTTTCACGTCCAAATCTCTCAAACTCCGGGAGAGATTCTCAAAACTAAGGTTGACATGTTTCGAGTTCCTCTCAACATTTTGGAAATCCCGCTGAAACTTTGGACATTCTCGCGAAGGGTTCCCAATCCCCGACAAGACTGGTACCCTTTCACGTCCAAATCTCTCAAACTCCGGGAGAGATTCTCAAAACCAAGGTTGACATGTTTCGAGTTCCTCTCAACTTTTTGGAAATCCCACTGAAACTTTGGACATTCTCGCGAAGGGTTCCCAATCCCCGACAAGACTTGTACCATTTCACGTCCGAATCTCTCAACCTCCGGGAGAGATTCTCAAAACCAAGGTTGACATGTTTCGAGTTCCTCTCAACATTTTGGAAATCCCGCTGAAACTTTGGACATTCTCGCGAAGGGTTCCCAATCCCCGACAAGACTGGTACCCTTTCACGTCCAAATCTCTCAAACTCCGGGAGAGATTCTCAAAACCAAGGTTGACATGTTTCGAGTTCCTTTCAACGTTTTGGAAATCCCGCTGAAATTTTGGACATTCTGGCGAAGGGTTCCCAATCCCCGACAAGACTGGTACCCTTTCACGTCCAAATCTCTCAAACTCCGGGAGAGATTCTCAAAACCAAGGTTGACATGTTTCGAGTTCCTCTCAACATTTTGGAAATCCCGCGGAAACTTTGGACATTCTCGCGAAGGGTTCCCAATCCCCGACAAGACTGGTACCCTTTCACGTCCAAATCTCTCAAACTCCGGGAGAGATTCTCCAAACCAAGGTTGACATGTTTCGAGTTCCTCTCAACATTTTGGAAATCCCGCTGAAACTTTGGACATTCTCGCAAAGGGTTCCCAATCCCCGACAAGACTGGTACCCTTTCACGTCCAAATCTCTCAGACTCCGGGAGAGATTCTCAAAACCAAGGCTGACATGTTTCGAGTTCCTCTCAACATTTTGGCAATCCCGCTGAAACTTTGGACATTCTGGCGAAGGGTTCCCAATCCCCGACAAGACTGGTACCCTTTCACGTCCAAAGCTCTCAAACTCCGGGAGAGATTCTCAAAACCAAGGTTGACATGTTTCGAGTTCCTCTCAACATTTTGGAAATCCCGCTGAAACTTTGGACATTCTCGCGAAGGGTTCCCAATCCCCGACAAGACTGGTACCCTTTCACGTCCAAATCTCTCAAACTCCGGGAGAGATTCTCAAAACCAAGGTTGACATGTTTCGAGTTCCTTTCAACATTTTAGAAATCCCCCTGAAACTTTTGACATTCTGGCGAAGGGTTCCCAATCCCCGACAAGACTGGTACCCTTTCACTTCCAAATCTCTCCAACTCCAGGAGAGATTCTCAAAACCAAGGTTGACATGTTTCGAGTTCCTCTCATCATTTTGGAAATCCCGCTGAAACTTTGGACATTCTCGCAAAGGGTTCCCAATCCCCGACAAGACTGGTACCCTTTCACGTCCAAATCTCTCAAACTCCGGGAGAGATTCTCAAAACCAAGGTTGACATGTTTCGAGTTCCTTTCAACGTTTTGGAAATCCCGCTGAAATTTTGGACATTCTCGCGAAGGGTTCCCAATCCCCGACAAGACTGGTACCCTTTCACGTCCAAATCTCTCAAACTCCGGGAGAGATTCTCAAAACCAAGGTTGACATGTTTCGAGTTCCTCTCAACATTTTGGAAATCCCGCGGAAACTTTGGACATTCTCGCGAAGGGTTCCCAATCCTTGACAAGACTGGTACCCTTTCACGTCCAAATCTCTCAGACTCCGGGAGAGATTCTCAAAACCAAGGCTGACATGTTTCGAGTTCCTTTCAACATTTTGGCAATCCCGCTGAAACTTTGGACATTCTGGCGAAGGGTTCCCAATCCCCGACAAGACTGGTACCCTTTCACGTCCAAAGCTCTCAAACTCCGGGAGAGATTCTCAAAACCAAGGTTGTCATGTTTCGAGTTCCTCTCAACATTTTGGAAATCCCGCTGAAACTTTGGACATTCTCGCGAAGGGTTCCCAATCCCCGACAAGACTGGTACCCTTTCACGTCCAAATCTCTCAAACTCCGGGAGAGATTCTCAAAACCAAGGCTGACATGTTTCGAGTTCCTCTCAACATTTTGGAAATCCCGCTGAAACTTTGGACATTCTGGCGAAGGGTTCCCAATCCCCGACAAGACTGGTACCCTTTCACGTCCAAATCTCTCAAACTCCGGGAGAGATTCTCAAAACCAAGGTTGTCATGTTTCGAGTTCCTCTCAACATTTTGGAAATCCCGCTGAAACTTTGGACATTCTCGCGAAGGGTTCCCAATCCCCGACAAGACTGGTACCCTTTCACGTCCAAATCTCTCAAACTCCGGGAGAGATTCTCAAAACCAAGGCTGACATGTTTCAAGTTCCTTTCAACATTTTAGAAATCCCGCTGAAATTTTGGACAT
The DNA here is from genome assembly GCF_964273445.1 of Streptopelia decaocto. Lineage (NCBI taxonomy): Eukaryota > Metazoa > Chordata > Aves > Columbiformes > Columbidae > Streptopelia > Streptopelia decaocto. The sequence goes on from NW_028116102.1 coordinate 1,034,606, forward strand.
TCTCGCGAAGGGTTCCCAATCCCCGACAAGACTGGTACCCTTTCACGTCCAAATCTCTCAAACTCCGGGAGAGATTCTCAAAACCAAGGTTGACATGTTTCGAGTTCCTCTCAACATTTTGGAAATCCCGCTGAAACTTTGGACATTCTCGCGAAGGGTTCCCAATCCCCGACAAGACTGGTACCCTTTCACGTCCAAATCTCTCAAACTCCGGGAGAGATTCTCAAAACCAAGGTTGACATGTTTGGAGTTCCTCTCAACATTTTGGAAATCCCGCTGAAACTTTGGACATTCTCACGAAGGGTTCCCAATCCCCGACAAGACTGGTACCCTTTCACGTCCAAATGTCTCAAACTCGGGGAGAGATTCTCAAAACCAAGGTTGACATGTTTCGAGTTCCTTTCAACATTTTGGAAATCCCGCTGAAACTCTGGACATTCTCGCGAAGGGTTCCCAATCCCCGACAAGACTGGTACCCTTTCACGTCCAAAGCTCTCAAACTCCGGGAGAGATTCTCAAAACCAAGGTTGACATGTTTCGAGTTCCTCTCAACATTTTGGAAATCCCGCTGAAACTTTGGACATTCTCGCGAAGGGTTCCCAATCCTTGACAAGACTGGTACCCTTTCACGTCCAAATCTCTCAAACTCCGGGAGAGATTCTCAAAACCAAGGCTGACATGTTTCGAGTTCCTCTCAACATTTTGGAAATACCGCTGAAACTTTGGACATTCTCGCGAAGGCTTCCCAATCCCCGACAAGACTGGTACCCTTTCACGTCCAAATCTCTCAAACTCCGGGAGAGATTCTCAAAACTAAGGTTGACATGTTTCGAGTTCCTCTCAACATTTTGGAAATCCCGCTGAAACTTTGGACATTCTCGCGAAGGGTTCCCAATCCCCGACAAGACTGGTACCCTTTCACGTCCAAATCTCTCAAACTCCGGGAGAGATTCTCAAAACCAAGGTTGACATGTTTCGAGTTCCTCTCAACTTTTTGGAAATCCCACTGAAACTTTGGACATTCTCGCGAAGGGTTCCCAATCCCCGACAAGACTTGTACCATTTCACGTCCGAATCTCTCAACCTCCGGGAGAGATTCTCAAAACCAAGGTTGACATGTTTCGAGTTCCTCTCAACATTTTGGAAATCCCGCTGAAACTTTGGACATTCTCGCGAAGGGTTCCCAATCCCCGACAAGACTGGTACCCTTTCACGTCCAAATCTCTCAAACTCCGGGAGAGATTCTCAAAACCAAGGTTGACATGTTTCGAGTTCCTTTCAACGTTTTGGAAATCCCGCTGAAATTTTGGACATTCTGGCGAAGGGTTCCCAATCCCCGACAAGACTGGTACCCTTTCACGTCCAAATCTCTCAAACTCCGGGAGAGATTCTCAAAACCAAGGTTGACATGTTTCGAGTTCCTCTCAACATTTTGGAAATCCCGCGGAAACTTTGGACATTCTCGCGAAGGGTTCCCAATCCCCGACAAGACTGGTACCCTTTCACGTCCAAATCTCTCAAACTCCAGGAGAGATTCTCCAAACCAAGGTTGACATGTTTCGAGTTCCTCTCAACATTTTGGAAATCCCGCTGAAACTTTGGACATTCTCGCAAAGGGTTCCCAATCCCCGACAAGACTGGTACCCTTTCACGTCCAAATCTCTCAGACTCCGGGAGAGATTCTCAAAACCAAGGCTGACATGTTTCGAGTTCCTCTCAACATTTTGGCAATCCCGCTGAAACTTTGGACATTCTGGCGAAGGGTTCCCAATCCCCGACAAGACTGGTACCCTTTCACGTCCAAAGCTCTCAAACTCCGGGAGAGATTCTCAAAACCAAGGTTGACATGTTTCGAGTTCCTCTCAACATTTTGGAAATCCCGCTGAAACTTTGGACATTCTCGCGAAGGGTTCCCAATCCCCGACAAGACTGGTACCCTTTCACGTCCAAATCTCTCAAACTCCGGGAGAGATTCTCAAAACCAAGCTTGACATGTTTCGAGTTCCTTTCAACATTTTAGAAATCCCCCTGAAACTTTTGACATTCTGGCGAAGGGTTCCCAATCCCCGACAAGACTGGTACCCTTTCACGTCCAAATCTCTCAAACTCCGGGAGAGATTCTCAAAACCAAGGTTGACATGTTTCGAGTTCCTCTCAACATTTTGGAAATCCCGCTGAAACTTTGGACATTCTCGCGAAGGGTTCCCAATCCCCGACAAGACTGGTACCCTTTCACGACCAAATCTCTCAAACTCCGGGAGAGATTCTCAAAACCAAGGCTGACATGTTTCGAGTTCCTCTCAACATTTTGGAAATCCCGCTGAAACTTTGGACATTCTGGCGAAGGGTTCCCAATCCCCGACAAGACTGGTACCCTTTCACGTCCAAATCTCTCAAACTCCGGGAGAGATTCTCAAAACCAAGGTTGTCATGTTTCGAGTTCCTCTCAACATTTTGGAAATCCCGCTGAAACTTTGGACATTCTCGCGAAGGGTTCCCAATCCCCGACAAGACTGGTACCCTTTCACGTCCAAATCTCTCAAACTCCGGGAGAGATTCTCAAAACCAAGGTTGACATGTTTGGAGTTCCTCTCAACATTTTGGAAATCCCGCTGAAACTTTGGACATTCTCACGAAGGGTTCCCAATCCCCGACAAGACTGGTACCCTTTCACGTCCAAATGTCTCAAACTCCGGGAGAGATTCTCAAAACCAAGGTTGACATGTTTCGAGTTCCTTTCAACATTTTGGAAATCCCGCTGAAACTCTGGACATTCTCGCGAAGGGTTCCCAATCCCCGACAAGACTGGTACCCTTTCACGTCCAAATCTCTCAAACTCCGGGAGAGATTCTCAAAACCAAGGTTGACATGTTTCGAGTTCCTCTCAACATTTTGGAAATCCCGCTGAAACTTTGGACATTCTCGCGAAGGGTTCCCAATCCCCGACAAGACTGGTACCCTTTCACGTCCAAATCTCTCAAACTCCGGGAGAGATTCTCAAAACCAAGGTTGACATGTTTCGAGTTCCTCTCAACATTTTGGAAATCCTGCTGAAACTTTGGACATTCTCGCGAAGGGTTCCCAATCCCCGACAAGACTGGTACCCTTTCACGTCCAAATCTCTCAAACTCCGGGAGAGATTCTCAAAACCAAGGTTGACATGTTTCGAGTTCCTTTCAACGTTTTGGAAATCCCGCTGAAACTTTGGACATTCTCGCGAAGGGTTCCCAATCCCCGACAAGACTGGTACCCTTTCACGTCCAAATCTCTCAAACTCCGGGAGAGATTCTCAAAACCAAGGTTGACATGTTTCGAGTTCCTCTCAACATTTTGGAAATCCCGCTGAAACTTTGGACATTCTGGCGAAGGGTTCCCAATCCCCGACAAGACTGGTACCCTTTCACGTCCAAATCTCTCAAACTCCGGGAGAGATTCTCAAAACCAAGGTTGACATGTTTCGAGTTCCTCTCAACATTTTGGAAATCCCGCTGAAACTTTGGACATTCTCGCGAAGGGTTCCCAATCCCCGACAAGACTGGTACCCTTTCACGTCCAAATCTCTCAAACTCCGGGAGAGATTCTCAAAACCAAGGCTGACATGTTTCGAGTTCCTCTCAACATTTTAGAAATCCCGCTGAAACTTTGTACATTCTGGCGAAGGGTTCCCAATCCCCGACAAGACTGGTACCCTTTCACGTCCAAATCTCTCAAACTCCGGGAGAGATTCTCAAAACCAAGGCTGACATGTTTCGAGTTCCTCTCAACATTTTAGAAATCCCGCTGAAACTTTGGACATTCTCGCGAAGGGTTCCCAATCCCCGACAAGACTGGTACCCTTTCACGTCCAAATCTCTCAAACTCCGGGAGAGATTCTCAAAACCAAGGTTGACATGTTTCGAGTTCCTTTCAACATTTTGGAAATCCCGCTGAAACTTTGGACATTCTGGCGAAGGGTTCCCAATCCCCGACAAGATTGTTACCCTTTCACGTCCGAATCTCTCAAACTCCGGGAGAGATTCTCAAAACCAAGGCTGACATGTTTCGAGTTCCTTTCAACATTTTGGAAATCCCGCTGAAATTCTGGACATTCTCGCGAAGGGTTCCCAATCCCCGACAAGACTGGTACCCTTTCACGTCCAAATCTCTCAAACTCCGGGAGAGATTCTCAAAACCAAGGTTGACATGTTCCGAGTTCCTTTCAACGTTTTGGAAATCCCGCTGAAATTTTGGACATTCTCGCGAAGGGTTCCCAATCCCCGACAAGACTGGTACCCTTTCACGTCCAAATCTCTCAAACTCCGGGAGAGATTCTCAAAACCAAGGTTGACATGTTTCGAGTTCCTTTCAACATTTTGGAAATCCTGCTGAAACTTTGGACATTCTCGCGAAGGGTTCTCAATCCCCGACAAGACTGGTACCCTTTCACGTCCAAATCTCTCAAACTCCGGGAGAGATTCTCAAAACCAAGGTTGACATGTTTGGAGTTCCTCTCAACATTCTGGAAATCCCGCTGAAACTTTGGACATTCTGGCGAAGGGTTCCCAATCTCCGACAAGACTGGTACCCTTTCACGTCCAAATGTCTCAAACTCCGGGAGAGATTCTCAAAACCAAGGTTGACATGTTTCGAGTTCCTCTCAAAGTTTTGGAAATCCCACTGAAACTTTGGACATTCTCGCGAAGGGTTCCCAATCCCCGACAAGACTTGTACCATTTCACGTCCGAATCTCTCAACCTCCGGGAGAGATTCTCAAAACCAAGGTTGACATGTTTCGAGTTCCTCTCAACATTTTGGAAATCCCGCTGAAACTTTGGACATTCTCGCGAAGGGTTCCCAATCCTTGACAAGACTGGTACCCTTTCACGTCCAAATCTCTCAAACTCCGTGAGAGATTCTCAAAACCAAGGCTGACATGTTTCGAGTTCCTCTCAACATTTTGGAAATCCCGCTGAAACTTTGGACATTCTCGCGAAGGGTTCCCAATCCCCGACAAGACTGGTACCCTTTCACGTCCAAATCTCTCAAACTCCGGGAGAGATTCTCAAAACCAAGGTTGACATGTTTCGAGTTCCTTTCAACGTTTTGGAAATCCCGCTGAAACTTTGGACATTCTCGCGAAGGGTTCCCAATCCCCGACAAGACTGGTACCCTTTCACGTCCAAATCTCTCAAACTCCGGCAGAGATTCTCAAAACCAAGGTTGACATGTTTCGAGTTCCTCTCAACATTTTGGAAATCCCGCTGAAACTTTGGACATTCTGGCGAAGGGTTCCCAATCCCCGACAAGACTGGTACCCTTTCACGTCCAAATCTCTCAAACTCCGGGAGAGATTCTCAAAACCAAGGTTGACATGTTTCGAGTTCCTCTCAACATTTTGGAAATCCCGCTGAAACTTTGGACATTCTCGCGAAGGGTTCCCAATCCCCGACAAGACTGGTACCCTTTCACGTCCAAATCTCTCAAACTCCGGGAGAGATTCTCAAAACCAAGGCTGACATGTTTCGAGTTCCTTTCAACATTTTAGAAATCCCGCTGAAACTTTGTACATTCTGGCGAAGGGTTCCCAATCCCCGACAAGACTGGTACCCTTTCACGTCCAAATCTCTCAAACTCCGGGAGAGATTCTCAAAACCAAGGCTGACATGTTTCGAGTTCCTCTCAACATTTTAGAAATCCCGCTGAAACTTTGGACATTCTCGCGAAGGGTTCCCAATCCCCGACAAGACTGGTACCCTTTCACGTCCAAATCTCTCAAACTCCGGGAGAGATTCTCAAAACCAAGGTTGACATGTTTCGAGTTCCTTTCAACATTTTGGAAATCCCGCTGAAACTTTGGACATTCTGGCGAAGGGTTCCCAATCCCCGACAAGATTGTTACCCTTTCACGTCCGAATCTCTCAAACTCCGGGAGAGATTCTCAAAACCAAGGCTGACATGTTTCGAGTTCCTTTCAACATTTTGGAAATGCCGCTGAAACTCTGGACATTCTCGCGAAGGGTTCCCAATCCCCGACAAGACTGGTACCCTTTCACGTCCAAATCTCTCAAACTCCGGGAGAGATTCTCAAAACCAAGGTTGACATGTTCCGAGTTCCTTTCAACGTTTTGGAAATCCCGCTGAAATTTTGGACATTCCCGCAAAGGGTTCCCAATCCCCGACAAGACTGGTACCCTTTCACGTCCAAATCTCTCAAACTCCGGGAGAGATTCTCAAAACCAAGGTTGACATGTTTCGAGTTCCTTTCAACATTTTGGAAATCCCGCTGAAACTTTGGACATTCTCGCGAAGGGTTCTCAATCCCCGACAAGACTGGTACCCTTTCACGTCCAAATCTCTCAAACTCCGGGAGAGATTCTCAAAACCAAGGTTGACATGTTTGGAGTTCCTCTCAACATTCTGGAAATCCCGCTGAAACTTTGGACATTCTGGCGAAGGGTTCCCAATCTCCGACAAGACTGGTACCCTTTCACGTCCAAATCTCTCAAACTCCGGGAGAGATTCTCAAAACCAAGGTTGACATGTTTCGAGTTCCTCTCAAAGTTTTGGAAATCCCACTGAAACTTTGGACATTCTCGCGAAGGGTTCCCAATCCCCGACAAGACTTGTACCATTTCACGTCCGAATCTCTCAACCTCCGGGAGAGATTCTCAAAACCAAGGTTGACATGTTTCGAGTTCCTCTCAACATTTTGGAAATCCCGCTGAAATTTTGGACATTCTGGCGAAGGGTTCCCAATCCCCGACAAGACTGGTACCCTTTCACGTCCAAATCTCTCAAACTCCGGGAGAGATTCTCAAAACCAAGGTTGACATGTTTCGAGTTCCTCTCAACATTTTGGAAATCCCGCGGAAACTTTGGACATTCTCGCGAAGGGTTCCCAATCCCCGACAAGACTGGTACCCTTTCACGTCCAAATCTCTCAAACTCCGGGAGAGATTCTCCAAACCAAGGTTGACATGTTTCGAGTTCCTCTCAACATTTTGGAAATCCCGCTGAAACTTTGGACATTCTCGCGAAGGGTTCCCAATCCCCGACAAGACTGGTACCCTTTCACGTCCAAATCTCTCAAACTCCGGGAGAGATTCTCAAAACCAAGGCTGACATGTTTCGAGTTCCTCTCAACATTTTGGCAATCCCGCTGAAACTTTGGACATTCTGGCGAAGGGTTCCCAATCCCCGACAAGACTGGTACCCTTTCACGTCCAAAGCTCTCAAACTCCGGGAGAGATTCTCAAAACCAAGGTTGTCATGTTTCGAGTTCCTCTCAACATTTTGGAAATCCCGCTGAAACTTTGGACATTCTCGCGAAGGGTTCCCAATCCCCGACAAGACTGGTACCCTTTCACGTCCAAATCTCTCAAACTCCGGGAGAGATTCTCAAAACCAAGGCTGACATGTTTCGAGTTCCTTTCAACATTTTGGAAATGCCGCTGAAACTCTGGACATTCTGGCGAAGGGTTCCCAATCCCCGACAAGACTGGTACCCTTTCACGTCCAAATCTCTCAAACTCCGGGAGAGATTCTCAAAACCAAGGCTGACATGTTTCGAGTTCCTTTCAACATTTTGGAAATCCCGCTGAAACTTTGGACATTCTGGCGAAGGGTTCCCAATCCCCGACAAGACTGGTACCCTTTCACGTCCAAATCTCTCAAACTCCGGGAGAGATTCTCAAAACCAAGGTTGACATGTTTCGAGTTCCTCTCAACATTTTGGAAATCCCACTGAAACTTTGGACATTCTGGCGAAGGGTTCCCAATCCCCGACAAGACTGGTACCCTTTCACGTCCAAATCTCTCAAACTCCGGGAGAGATTCTCAAAACCAAGGTTGACATGTTTCGCGTTCCTCTCAACATTTTGGAAATCCCGCTGAAACTTTGGACATTCTCGCGAAGGGTTCCCAATCCCCGACAAGACTGGTACCCTTTCACGTCCAAATCTCTCAAACTCCGGGAGAGATTCTCAAAACCAAGGCTGACATGTTTCGAGTTCCTCTCAACATTTTAGAAATCCCGCTGAAACTTTGGACATTCTGGCGAAGGGTTCCCAATCCCCGACAAGATTGTTACCCTTTCACGTCCGAATCTCTCAAACTCCGGGAGAGATTCTCAAAACCAAGGCTGACATGTTTCGAGTTCCTTTCAACATTTTGGAAATGCCGCTGAAACTCTGGACATTCTCGCGAAGGGTTCCCAATCCCCGACAAGACTGGTACCCTTTCACGTCCAAATCTCTCAAACTCCGGGAGAGATTCTCAAAACCAAGGTTGACATGTTTCGAGTTCCTTTCAACGTTTTGGAAATCCCGCTGAAACTTTGGACATTCTCGCGAAGGGTTCCCAATCCCCAACAAGACTGGTAGCCTTTCACGTCCAAATCTCTCAAACTCCGGGAGAGATTCTCTAAACCAAGGCTGACATGTTTCGAGTTCCTCTCAACATTTTGGAAATCCCGCTGAAACTTTGGACATTCTGGCGAAGGGTTCCCAATCCCCGACAAGACTGGTACCCTTTCACGTCCAAATCTCTCAAACTCCGGGAGAGATTCTCAAAACCAAGGCTGACATGTTTCGAGTTCCTCTCAACATTTTAGAAATCCCGCTGAAACTTTGGACATTCTGGCGAAGGGTTCCGAATCCCCGACAAGACTGGTACCCTTTCACGTCCAAATCTCTCAAACTCCGGGAGAGATTCTCAAAACCAAGGTTGACATGTTTCGAGTTCCTCTCAACATTTTGGCAATCCCGCTGAAACTTTGGACATTCTGGCGAAGGGTTCCCAATCCCCGACAAGACTGGTACCCTTTCACGTCCAAATCTCTCAAACTCCGGGAGAGATTCTCAAAACCAAGGTTGACATGTTTCGAGTTCCTCTCAACATTTTGGAAATCCCGCTGAAACTTTGGACATTCTCGCGAAGGGTTCCCAATCCCCGACAAGACTGGTACCCTTTCACGTCCAAAGCTCTCAAACTCCGGGAGAGATTCTCAAAACCAAGGCTGACATGTTTCGAGTTCCTCTCAACATTTTAGAAATCCCGCTGAAACTTTGTACATTCTGGCGAAGGGTTCCCAATCGCCGACAAGACTGGTACCCTTTCACGTCCAAATCTCTCAAACTCCGGGAGAGATTCTCAAAACCAAGGTTGACATGTTCCGAGTTCCTTTCAACGTTTTGGAAATCCCGCTGAAATTTTGGACATTCTCGCGAAGGGTTCCCAATCCCCGACAAGACTGGTACCCTTTCACGTCCAAATCTCTCAAACTCCGGGAGAGATTCTCAAAACCAAGGTTGACATGTTTCGAGTTCCTTTCAACATTTTGGAAATCCCGCTGAAACTTTGGACATTCTCGCGAAGGGTTCTCAATCCCCGACAAGACTGGTACCCTTTCACGTCCAAATCTCTCAAACTCCGGGAGAGATTCTCAAAACCAAGGTTGACATGTTTGGAGTTCCTCTCAACATTCTGGAAATCCCGCTGAAACTTTGGACATTCTGGCGAAGGGTTCCCAATCTCCGACAAGACTGGTACCCTTTCACGTCCAAATCTCTCAAACTCCGGGAGAGATTCTCAAAACCAAGGTTGACATGTTTCGAGTTCCTCTCAAAGTTTTGGAAATCCCACTGAAACTTTGGACATTCTGGCGAAGGGTTCCCAATCCCCGACAAGACTGGTACCCTTTCACGTCCGAATCTCTCAACCTCCGGGAGAGATTCTCAAAACCAAGGTTGACATGTTTCGCGTTCCTCTCAACATTTTGGAAATCCCGCTGAAATTTTGGACATTCTGGCGAAGGGTTCCCAATCCCCGACAAGACTGGTACCCTTTCACGTCCAAATCTCTCAAACTCCGGGAGAGATTCTCAAAACCAAGGCTGACATGTTTCGAGTTCCTCTCAACATTTTGGCAATCCCGCTGAAACTTTGGACATTCTGGCGAAGGGTTCCCAATCCCCGACAAGACTGGTACCCTTTCACGTCCAAAGCTCTCAAACTCCGGGAGAGATTCTCAAAACCAAGGTTGTCATGTTTCGAGTTCCTCTCAGCATTTTGGAAATCCCGCTGAAACTTTGGACATTCTCGCGAAGGGTTCCCAATCCCCGACAAGACTGGTACCCTTTCACGTCCAAATCTCTCAAACTCCGGGAGAGATTCTCAAAACCAAGGCTGACATGTTTCGAGTTCCTTTCAACATTTTGGAAATGCCGCTGAAACTCTGGACATTCTGGCGAAGGGTTCCCAATCCCCGACAAGACTGGTACCCTTTCACGTCCAAATCTCTCAAACTCCGGGAGAGATTCTCAAAACCAAGGCTGACATGTTTCGAGTTCCTTTCAACATTTTGGAAATCCCGCTGAAACTTTGGACATTCTGGCGAAGGGTTCCCAATCCCCGACAAGACTGGTACCCTTTCACGTCCAAATCTCTCAAACTCCGGGAGAGATTCTCAAAACCAAGGTTGACATGTTTCGAGTTCCTCTCAACATTTTGGAAATCCCACTGAAACTTTGGACATTCTGGCGAAGGGTTCCCAATCCCCGACAAGACTGGTACCCTTTCACGTCCAAATCTCTCAAACTCCGGGAGAGATTCTCAAAACCAAGGTTGACATGTTTCGCGTTCCTCTCAACATTTTGGAAATCCCGCTGAAACTTTGGACATTCTCGCGAAGGGTTCCCAATCCCCGACAAGACTGGTACCCTTTCACGTCCAAATCTCTCAAACTCCGGGAGAGATTCTCAAAACCAAGGCTGACATGTTTCGAGTTCCTCTCAACATTTTAGAAATCCCGCTGAAACTTTGGACATTCTCGCGAAGGGTTCCCAATCCCCGACAAGATTGTTACCCTTTCACGTCCGAATCTCTCAAACTCCGGGAGAGATTCTCAAAACCAAGGCTGACATGTTTCGAGTTCCTTTCAACATTTTGGAAATGCCGCTGAAACTCTGGACATTCTCGCGAAGGGTTCCCAATCCCCGACAAGACTGGTACCCTTTCACGTCCAAATCTCTCAAACTCCGGGAGAGATTCTCAAAACCAAGGTTGACATGTTTCGAGTTCCTCTCAACATTTTGGAAATCCCACTGAAACTTTGGACATTCTGGCGAAGGGTTCCCAATCCCCGACAAGACTGGTACCCTTTCACGTCCAAATCTCTCAAACTCCGGGAGAGATTCTCAAAACCAAGGCTGACATGTTTCGAGTTCCTCTCAACATTTTGGAAATCCCGCTGAAACTTTGGACATTCTGGCGAAGGGTTCCCAATCCCCGACAAGACTGGTACCCTTTCACGTCCGAATCTCTCAACTCCGGGAGAGATCCTCAAAACCAAGGTTGACATGTTTCGAGTTCCTCTCAACATTTTGGAAATCCTGCTGAAACTTTGGACATTCTCGCGAAGGCTTCCCAATCCCCGACAAGACTGGTACCCTTTCACGTCCAAATCTCTCAAACTCCGGGAGAGATTCTCTAAAACAAGGCTGACATGTTTCGAGTTCCTCTCAACATTTTGGAAATCCCGCTGAAACTTTGGACATTCTGGCGAAGGGTTCCCAATCCCCGACAAGACTGGTACCCTTTCACGTCCAAATCTCTCAAACTCCGGGAGAGATTCTCAAAACCAAGGTTGACATGTTTGGAGTTCCTCTCAACATTTTGGAAATCCCGCTGAAACTTTGGACATTCTGGCGAAGGGTTCCCAATCCCCGACAAGACTGGTACCCTTTCACGTCCAAATGTCTCAAACTCCGGGAGAGATTCTCAAAACCAAGGCTGACATGTTTCGAGTTCCTTTCAACATTTTGGAAATCCCGCTGAAACTTTGGACATTCTGGCGAAGGGTTCCCAATCCCCGACAAGACTGGTACCCTTTCACGTCCAAATCTCTCAAACTCCGGGAGAGATTCTCAAAACCAAGGCTGACATGTTTCGAGTTCCTCTCAACATTTTAGAAATCCCGCTGAAACTTTGGACATTCTGGCGAAGGGTTCCGAATCCCCGACAAGACTGGTACCCTTTCACGTCCAAATCTCTCAAACTCCGGGAGAGATTCTCAAAACCAAGGTTGACATGTTTCGAGTTCCTCTCAACATTTTGGCAATCCCGCTGAAACTTTGGACATTCTGGCGAAGGGTTCCCAATCCCCGACAAGACTGGTACCCTTTCACGTCCAAATCTCTCAAACTCCGGGAGAGATTCTCAAAACCAAGGTTGACATGTTTCGAGTTCCTCTCAACATTTTGGAAATCCCGCTGAAACTTTGGACATTCTCGCGAAGGGTTCCCAATCCCCGACAAGACTGGTACCCTTTCACGTCCAAAGCTCTCAAACTCCGGGAGAGATTCTCAAAACCAAGGCTGACATGTTTCGAGTTCCTCTCAACATTTTAGAAATCCCGCTGAAACTTTGTACATTCTGGCGAAGGGTTCCCAATCGCCGACAAGACTGGTACCCTTTCACGTCCAAATCTCTCAAACTCCGGGAGAGATTCTCAAAACCAAGGTTGACATGTTCCGAGTTCCTTTCAACGTTTTGGAAATCCCGCTGAAATTTTGGACATTCTCGCGAAGGGTTCCCAATCCCCGACAAGACTGGTACCCTTTCACGTCCAAATCTCTCAAACTCCGGGAGAGATTCTCAAAACCAAGGTTGACATGTTTCGAGTTCCTTTCAACATTTTGGAAATCCCGCTGAAACTTTGGACATTCTCGCGAAGGGTTCTCAATCCCCGACAAGACTGGTACCCTTTCACGTCCAAATCTCTCAAACTCCGGGAGAGATTCTCAAAACCAAGGTTGACATGTTTGGAGTTCCTCTCAACATTCTGGAAATCCCGCTGAAACTTTGGACATTCTGGCGAAGGGTTCCCAATCTCCGACAAGACTGGTACCCTTTCACGTCCAAATGTCTCAAACTCCGGGAGAGATTCTCAAAACCAAGGTTGACATGTTTCGAGTTCCTCTCAAAGTTTTGGAAATCCCACTGAAACTTTGGACATTCTCGCGAAGGGTTCCCAATCCCCGACAAGACTGGTACCCTTTCACGTCCGAATCTCTCAACCTCCGGGAGAGATTCTCAAAACCAAGGTTGACATGTTTCGCGTTCCTCTCAACATTTTGGAAATCCCGCTGAAATTTTGGACATTCTGGCGAAGGGTTCCCAATCCCCGACAAGACTGGTACCCTTTCACGTCCAAATCTCTCAAACTCCGGGAGAGATTCTCAAAACCAAGGTTGACATGTTTCGAGTTCCTTTCAACATTTTGGAAATCCCGCTGAAACTCTGGACATTCTCGCGAAGGGTTCCCAATCCCCGACAAGACTGGTACCCTTTCACGTCCAAATCTCTCAAACTCCGGGAGAGATTCTCAAAACCAAGGTTGACATGTTTCGAGTTCCTCTCAACATTTTGGAAATCCCGCTGAAACTTTGGACATTCTCGCGAAGGGTTCCCAATCCTTGACAAGACTGGTACCCTTTCACGTCCAAATCTCTCAAACTCCGGGAGAGATTCTCAAAACCAAGGCTGACATGTTTCGAGTTCCTCTCAACATTTTGGAAATCCCGCTGAAACTTTGGACATTCTCGCGAAGGGTTCCCAATCCCCGACAAGACTGGTACCCTTTCACGTCCAAATCTCTCAAACTCCGGGAGAGATTCTCAAAACCAAGGTTGACATGTTTCGAGTTCCTCTCAACATTTTGGAAATCCCGCTGAAACTTTGGACATTCTCGCGAAGGGTTCCCAATCCCCGACAAGACTGGTACCCTTTCACGTCCAAATCTCTCAAACTCCGGGAGAGATTCTCAAAACCAAGGTTGACATGTTTCGAGTTCCTCTCAACATTTTGGAAATCCCGCTGAAACTTTGGACATTCTGGCGAAGGGTTCCCAATCCCCGACAAGACTGGTACCCTTTCACGTCCAAATCTCTCAAACTCCGGGAGAGATTCTCAAAACCAAGGTTGACATGTTTCGAGTTCCTCTCAACATTTTGGAAATCCCGCTGAAACTTTGGACATTCTCGCGAAGGGTTCCCAATCCCCGACAAGACTGGTACCCTTTCACGTCCAAATCTCTCAAACTCCGGGAGAGATTCTCAAAACCAAGGCTGACATGTTTCGAGTTCCTTTCAACATTTTAGAAATCCCGCTGAAACTTTGTACATTCTGGCGAAGGGTTCCCAATCCCCGACAAGACTGGTACCCTTTCACGTCCAAATCTCTCAAACTCCGGGAGAGATTCTCAAAACCAAGGTTGACATGTTTCGAGTTCCTTTCAACATTTTGGAAATCCCGCTGAAACTTTGGACATTCTCGCGAAGGGTTCTCAATCCCCGACAAGACTGGTACCCTTTCACGTCCAAATCTCTCAAACTCCGGGAGAGATTCTCAAAACCAAGGTTGACATGTTTGGAGTTCCTCTCAACATTCTGGAAATCCCGCTGAAACTTTGGACATTCTGGCGAAGGGTTCCCAATCCCCGACAAGACTGGTACCCTTTCACGTCCAAATCTCTCAAACTCCGGGAGAGATTCTCAAAACCAAGGTTGACATGTTTCGAGTTCCTCTCAACATTTTGGAAATCCCGCTGAAACTTTGGACATTCTCGCGAAGGGTTCCCAATCCCCGACAAGACTGGTACCCTTTCACGTCCAAATCTCTCAAACTCCGGGAGAGATTCTCAAAACCAAGGCTGACATGTTTCGAGTTCCTTTCAACATTTTAGAAATCCCGCTGAAACTTTGTACATTCTGGCGAAGGGTTCCCAATCCCCGACAAGACTGGTACCCTTTCACGTCCAAATCTCTCAAACTCCGGGAGAGATTCTCAAAACCAAGGTTGACATGTTTCGAGTTCCTTTCAACATTTTGGAAATCCCGCTGAAACTTTGGACATTCTCGCGAAGGGTTCTCAATCCCCGACAAGACTGGTACCCTTTCACGTCCAAATCTCTCAAACTCCGGGAGAGATTCTCAAAACCAAGGTTGACATGTTTGGAGTTCCTCTCAACATTCTGGAAATCCCGCTGAAACTTTGGACATTCTGGCGAAGGGTTCCCAATCTCCGACAAGACTGGTACCCTTTCACGTCCAAATCTCTCAAACTGCGGGAGAGATTCTCAAAACCAAGGTTGACATGTTTCGAGTTCCTCTCAAAGTTTTGGAAATCCCACTGAAACTTTGGACATTCTCGCGAAGGGTTCCCAATCCCCGACAAGACTTGTACCATTTCACGTCCGAATCTCTCAACCTCCGTGAGAGATTCTCAAAACCAAGGTTGACATGTTTCGCGTTCCTCTCAACATTTTGGAAATCCCGCTGAAATTTTGGACATTCTGGCGAAGGGTTCCCAATCCCCGACAAGATTGTTACCCTTTCACGTCCGAATCTCTCAAACTCCGGGAGAGATTCTCAAAACCAAGGCTGACATGTTTCGAGTTCCTTTCAACATTTTGGAAATGCCGCTGAAACTCTGGACATTCTCGCGAAGGGTTCCCAATCCCCGACAAGACTGGTACCCTTTCACGTCCAAATCTCTCAAACTCCGGGAGAGATTCTCAAAACCAAGGTTGACATGTTCCGAGTTCCTTTCAACGTTTTGGAAATCCCGCTGAAATTTTGGACATTCTCGCGAAGGGTTCCCAATCCCCGACAAGACTGGTACCCTTTCACGTCCAAATCTCTCAAACTCCGGGAGAGATTCTCAAAACCAAGGTTGACATGTTTCGAGTTCCTTTCAACATTTTGGAAATCCCGCTGAAACTTTGGACATTCTCGCGAAGGGTTCTCAATCCCCGACAAGACTGGTACCCTTTCACGTCCAAATCTCTCAAACTCCGGGAGAGATTCTCAAAACCAAGGTTGACATGTTTCAAGTTCCTCTCAAAGTTTTGGAAATCCCACTGAAACTTTGGACATTCTCGCGAAGGGTTCCCAATCCCCGACAAGACTTGTACCATTTCACGTCCGAATCTCTCAACCTCCGGGAGAGATTCTCAAAACCAAGGTTGACATGTTTCGCGTTCCTCTCAACATTTTGGAAATCCCGCTGAAATTTTGGACATTCTGGCGAAGGGTTCCCAATCCCCGACAAGACTGGTACCCTTTCACGTCCAAATCTCTCAAACTCCGGGAGAGATTCTCAAAACCAAGGTTGACATGTTTCGAGTTCCTCTCAACATTTTGGAAATCCCGCGGAAACTTTGGACATTCTCGCGAAGGGTTCCCAATCCCCGACAAGACTGGTACCCTTTCACGTCCAAATCTCTCAAACTCCGGGAGAGATTCTCAAAACCAAGGTTGACATGTTTCGAGTTCCTTTCAACATTTTGGAAATCCCGCTGAAACTTTGGACATTCTCGCGAAGGGTTCCCAATCCCCGACAAGACTGGTACCCTTTCACGTCCAAATCTCTCAAACTCCGGGAGAGATTCTCAAAACCAAGGCTGACATGTTTCGAGTTCCTCTCAACATTTTGGCAATCCCGCTGAAACTTTGGACATTCTGGCGAAGGGTTCCCAATCCCCGACAAGACTGGTACCCTTTCACGTCCAAAGCTCTCAAACTCCGGGAGAGATTCTCAAAACCAAGGTTGTCATGTTTCGAGTTCCTCTCAACATTTTGGAAATCCCGCTGAAACTTTGGACATTCTCGCGAAGGGTTCCCAATCCCCGACAAGACTGGTACCCTTTCACGTCCAAATCTCTCAAACTCCGGGAGAGATTCTCAAAACCAAGGCTGACATGTTTCGAGTTCCTTTCAACATTTTGGAAATGCCGCTGAAACTCTGGACATTCTGGCGAAGGGTTCCCAATCCCCGACAAGACTGGTACCCTTTCACGTCCAAATCTCTCAAACTCCGGGAGAGATTCTCAAAACCAAGGCTGACATGTTTCGAGTTCCTTTCAACATTTTGGAAATCCCGCTGAAACTTTGGACATTCTGGCGAAGGGTTCCCAATCCCCGACAAGACTGGTACCCTTTCACGTCCAAATCTCTCAAACTCCGGGAGAGATTCTCAAAACCAAGGTTGACATGTTTCGAGTTCCTCTCAACATTTTGGAAATCCCACTGAAACTTTGGACATTCTGGCGAAGGGTTCCCAATCCCCGACAAGACTGGTACCCTTTCACGTCCAAATCTCTCAAACTCCGGGAGAGATTCTCAAAACCAAGGTTGACATGTTTCGCGTTCCTCTCAACATTTTGGAAATCCCGCTGAAACTTTGGACATTCTCGCGAAGGGTTCCCAATCCCCGACAAGACTGGTACCCTTTCACGTCCAAATCTCTCAAACTCCGGGAGAGATTCTCAAAACCAAGGCTGACATGTTTCGAGTTCCTCTCAACATTTTAGAAATCCCGCTGAAACTTTGGACATTCTGGCGAAGGGTTCCCAATCCCCGACAAGATTGTTACCCTTTCACGTCCGAATCTCTCAAACTCCGGGAGAGATTCTCAAAACCAAGGCTGACATGTTTCGAGTTCCTTTCAACATTTTGGAAATGCCGCTGAAACTCTGGACATTCTCGCGAAGGGTTCCCAATCCCCGACAAGACTGGTACCCTTTCACGTCCAAATCTCTCAAACTCCGGGAGAGATTCTCAAAACCAAGGTTGACATGTTTCGAGTTCCTCTCAACATTTTGGAAATCCCGCTGAAACTTTGGACATTCTCGCGAAGGGTTCCCAATCCCCGACAAGACTGGTACCCTTTCACGTCCAAATCTCTCAAACTCCGGGAGAGATTCTCAAAACCAAGGCTGACATGTTTCGAGTTCCTCTCAACATTTTAGAAATCCCGCTGAAACTTTGGACATTCTCGCGAAGGGTTCCCAATCCCCGACAAGACTGGTACCATTTCACGTCCAAATCTCTCAAACTCCGGGAGAGATTCTCAAAACCAAGGTTGACATGTTTCGAGTTCCTCTCAACATTTTGGAAATCCCGCTGAAACTTTGGACATTCTCGCGAAGGGTTCCCAATCCCCGACAAGACTGGTACCCTTTCACGTCCAAATCTCTCAAACTCCGGGAGAGATTCTCAAAACCAAGGTTGACATGTTTCGAGTTCCTCTCAACGTTTTGGAAATCCCGCTGAAACTTTGGACATTCTCGCGAAGGGTTCCCAATCCCCGACAAGACTGGTACCCTTTCACGTCCAAATCTCTCAAACTCCGGGAGAGATTCTCCAAACCAAGGTTGACATGTTTCGAGTTCCTCTCAACATTTTGGAAATCCCGCTGAAACTTTGGACATTCTCGCGAAGGGTTCCCAATCCCCGACAAGACTGGTACCCTTTCACGTCCAAATCTCTCAAACTCCGGGAGAGATTCTCGAAACCAAGGCTGACATGTTTCGAGTTCCTTTCAACATTTTGGAAATCCCGCTGAAACTTTGGACATTCTGGCGAAGGGTTCCCAATCCCCGACAAGACTGGTACCCTTTCACGTCCAAATCTCTCAAACTCCGGGAGAGATTCTCAAAACCAAGGTTGACATGTTTCGAGTTCCTCTCAACATTTTGGAAATCCCGCTGAAACTTTGGACATTCTCGCGAAGGGTTCCCAATCCCCAACAAGACTGGTACCCTTTCACGTCCAAATCTCTCAAACTCCGGGAAAGATTCTCAAAACCAAGGTTGACATGTTTCGAGTTCCTTTCAACGTTTTGGAAATCCCGCTGAAACTTTGGACATTCTCGCGAAGGGTTCTCAATCCCCGACAAGACTGGTACCCTTTCACGTCCAAATCTCTCAAACTCCGGGAGAGATTCTCAAAACCAAGGTTGACATGTTTCGAGTTCCTCTCAACATTTTGGAAATCCCGCTGAAACTTTGGACATTCTCGCGAAGGGTTCCCAATCCCCGACAAGACTGGTACCCTTTCACGTCCAAATCTCTCAAACTCCGGGAGAGATTCTCAAAACCAAGGCTGACATGTTTCGAGTTCCTCTCAACATTTTAGAAATCCCGCTGAAACTTTGGACATTCTCGCGAAGGGTTCCCAATCCCCGACAAGACTGGTACCATTTCACGTCCAAATCTCTCAAACTCCGGGAGAGATTCTCAAAACCAAGGTTGACATGTTTCGAGTTCCTCTCAACGTTTTGGAAATCCCGCTGAAACTCTGGACATTCTGGCGAAGGGTTCCCAATCCCTGACAAGACTGGTACGCTTTCACGTCCAAATCTCTCAAACTCCGGGAGAGATTCTCAAAACCAAGGTCGACATGTTTCGAGTTCCTCTCAACATTTTGGAAATCCCATTGAAACTTTGGACATTCTGGCGAAGGGTTCCCAATCCCCGACAAGACTGGTACCCTTTCACGTCCAAATCTCTCAAACTCCGGGAGAGATTCTCAAAACCAAGGCTGACATGTTTCGAGTTCCTCTCAACATTTTGGAAATCCCGCTGAAACTTTGGACATTCTGGCGAAGGGTTCCCAATCCCCGACAAGACTGGTACCCTTTCACGTCCAAATCTCTCAAACTCCGGGAGAGATTCTCAAAACCAAGGTTCACATGTTTCGAGTTCCTTTCAACGTTTTGGAAATCCCGCTGAAACTTTGGACATTCTCGCGAAGGGTTCTCAATCCCCGACAAGACTGGTACCCTTTCACGTCCAAATCTCTCAAACTCCGGGAGAGATTCTCAAAACCAAGGTTGACATGTTTCGAGTTCCTCTCAACATTTTGGAAATCCCGCTGAAACTTTGGACATTCTCGCGAAGGGTTCCCAATCCCCGACAAGACTGGTACCCTTTCACGTCCAAATCTCTCAAACTCCGGGAGAGATTCTCAAAACCAAGGCTGACATGTTTCGAGTTCCTCTCAACATTTTAGAAATCCCGCTGAAACTTTGGACATTCTCGCGAAGGGTTCCCAATCCCCGACAAGACTGGTACCATTTCACGTCCAAATCTCTCAAACTCCGGGAGAGATTCTCAAAACCAAGGTTGACATGTTTCGAGTTCCTCTCAACGTTTTGGAAATCCCGCTGAAACTCTGGACATTCTGGCGAAGGGTTCCCAATCCCTGACAAGACTGGTACGCTTTCACGTCCAAATCTCTCAAACTCCGGGAGAGATTCTCAAAACCAAGGTCGACATGTTTCGAGTTCCTCTCAACATTTTGGAAATCCCATTGAAACTTTGGACATTCTGGCGAAGGGTTCCCAATCCCCGACAAGACTGGTACCCTTTCACGTCCAAATCTCTCAAACTCCGGGAGAGATTCTCAAAACCAAGGCTGACATGTTTCGAGTTCCTCTCAACATTTTGGAAATCCCGCTGAAACTTTGGACATTCTGGCGAAGGGTTCCCAATCCCCGACAAGACTGGTACCCTTTCACGTCCAAATCTCTCAAACTCCGGGAGAGATTCTCAAAACCAAGGTTCACATGTTTCGAGTTCCTTTCAACGTTTTGGAAATCCCGCTGAAACTTTGGACATTCTCGCGAAGGGTTCCCAATCCCCGACAAGACTGGTACCCTTTCACGTCCAAATCTCTCAAACTCCGGAAGAGATTCTCAAAACCAAGGTTGACATGTTTCGAGTTCCTCTCAACATTTTGGAAATCCCGCTGAAACTTTGGACATTCTGGCGAAGGGTTCCCAATCCCCGACAAGACTGGTACCCTTTCACGTCCAAATCTCTCAAACTCCGGGAGAGATTCTCAAAACCAAGGTTGACATGTTTCGAGTTCCTTTCAACATTTTGGAAATCCCGCTGAAACTTTGGACATTCTCGCGAAGGGTTCCCAATCCCCGACAACACTGGTACCCTTTCACGTCCAAATCTCTCAAACTCCGGGAGAGATTCTCAAAACCAAGGTTGACATGTTTCGAGTTCCTTTCAACATTTTGGAAATCCCGCTGAAACTTTGGACATTCTCGCGAAGGGTTCCCAATCCCCGACAAGACTGGTACCCTTTCACGTCCAAATCTCTCAAACTCCGGGAGAGATTCTCAAAACCAAGGCTGACATGTTTCGAGTTCCTCTCAACATTTTGGCAATCCCGCTGAAACTTTGGACATTCTGGCGAAGGGTTCCCAATCCCCGACAAGACTGGTACCCTTTCACGTCCAAAGCTCTCAAACTCCGGGAGAGATTCTCAAAACCAAGGTTGTCATGTTTCGAGTTCCTCTCAACATTTTGGAAATCCCGCTGAAACTTTGGACATTCTCGCGAAGGGTTCCCAATCCCCGACAAGACTGGTACCCTTTCACGTCCAAATCTCTCAAACTCCGGGAGAGATTCTCAAAACCAAGGCTGACATGTTTCGAGTTCCTTTCAACATTTTGGAAATGCCGCTGAAACTCTGGACATTCTGGCGAAGGGTTCCCAATCCCCGACAAGACTGGTACCCTTTCACGTCCAAATCTCTCAAACTCCGGGAGAGATTCTCAAAACCAAGGCTGACATGTTTCGAGTTCCTTTCAACATTTTGGAAATCCCGCTGAAACTTTGGACATTCTGGCGAAGGGTTCCCAATCCCCGACAAGACTGGTACCCTTTCACGTCCAAATCTCTCAAACTCCGGGAGAGATTCTCAAAACCAAGGTTGACATGTTTCGAGTTCCTCTCAACATTTTGGAAATCCCACTGAAACTTTGGACATTCTGGCGAAGGGTTCCCAATCCCCGACAAGACTGGTACCCTTTCACGTCCAAATCTCTCAAACTCCGGGAGAGATTCTCAAAATCAAGGTTGACATGTTTCGCGTTCCTCTCAACATTTTGGAAATCCCGCTGAAACTTTGGACATTCTCGCGAAGGGTTCCCAATCCCCGACAAGACTGGTACCCTTTCACGTCCAAATCTCTCAAACTCCGGGAGAGATTCTCAAAACCAAGGCTGACATGTTTCGAGTTCCTCTCAACATTTTAGAAATCCCGCTGAAACTTTGGACATTCTGGCGAAGGGTTCCCAATCCCCGACAAGATTGTTACCCTTTCACGTCCGAATCTCTCAAACTCCGGGAGAGATTCTCAAAACCAAGGCTGACATGTTTCGAGTTCCTTTCAACATTTTGGAAATGCCGCTGAAACTCTGGACATTCTGGCGAAGGGTTCCCAATCCCCGACAAGACTGGTACCCTTTCACGTCCAAATCTCTCAAACTCCGGGAGAGATTCTCAAAACCAAGGCTGACATGTTTCGAGTTCCTTTCAACATTTTGGAAATCCCGCTGAAACTTTGGACATTCTGGCGAAGGGTTCCCAATCCCCGACAAGACTGGTACCCTTTCACGTCCAAATCTCTCAAACTCCGGGAGAGATTCTCAAAACCAAGGTTGACATGTTTCGAGTTCCTCTCAACATTTTGGAAATCCCACTGAAACTTTGGACATTCTGGCGAAGGGTTCCCAATCCCCGACAAGACTGGTACCCTTTCACGTCCAAATCTCTCAAACTCCGGGAGAGATTCTCAAAACCAAGGTTGACATGTTTCGCGTTCCTCTCAACATTTTGGAAATCCCGCTGAAACTTTGGACATTCTCGCGAAGGGTTCCCAATCCCCGACAAGACTGGTACCCTTTCACGTCCAAATCTCTCAAACTCCGGGAGAGATTCTCAAAACCAAGGCTGACATGTTTCGAGTTCCTCTCAACATTTTAGAAATCCCGCTGAAACTTTGGACATTCTGGCGAAGGGTTCCCAATCCCCGACAAGATTGTTACCCTTTCACGTCCGAATCTCTCAAACTCCGGGAGAGATTCTCAAAACCAAGGCTGACATGTTTCGAGTTCCTTTCAACATTTTGGAAATGCCGCTGAAACTCTGGACATTCTCGCGAAGGGTTCCCAATCCCCGACAAGACTGGTACCCTTTCACGTCCAAATCTCTCAAACTCCGGGAGAGATTCTCAAAACCAAGGTTGACATGTTTCGAGTTCCTCTCAACATTTTGGAAATCCCGCTGAAACTTTGGACATTCTCGCGAAGGGTTCCCAATCCCCGACAAGACTGGTACCCTTTCACGTCCAAATCTCTCAAACTCCGGGAGAGATTCTCAAAACCAAGGTTGACATGTTTCGAGTTCCTCTCAACGTTTTGGAAATCCCGCTGAAACTTTGGACATTCTCGCGAAGGGTTCCCAATCCCCGACAAGACTGGTACCCTTTCACGTCCAAATCTCTCAAACTCCGGGAGAGATTCTCCAAACCAAGGTTGACATGTTTCGAGTTCCTCTCAACATTTTGGAAATCCCGCTGAAACTTTGGACATTCTCGCGAAGGGTTCCCAATCCCCGACAAGACTGGTACCCTTTCACGTCCAAATCTCTCAAACTCCGGGAGAGATTCTCGAAACCAAGGCTGACATGTTTCGAGTTCCTTTCAACATTTTGGAAATCCCGCTGAAACTTTGGACATTCTGGCGAAGGGTTCCCAATCCCCGACAAGACTGGTACCCTTTCACGTCCAAATCTCTCAAACTCCGGGAGAGATTCTCAAAACCAAGGTTGACATGTTTCGAGTTCCTCTCAACATTTTGGAAATCCCGCTGAAACTTTGGACATTCTCGCGAAGGGTTCCCAATCCCCAACAAGACTGGTACCCTTTCACGTCCAAATCTCTCAAACTCCGGGAAAGATTCTCAAAACCAAGGTTGACATGTTTCGAGTTCCTTTCAACGTTTTGGAAATCCCGCTGAAACTTTGGACATTCTCGCGAAGGGTTCTCAATCCCCGACAAGACTGGTACCCTTTCACGTCCAAATCTCTCAAACTCCGGGAGAGATTCTCAAAACCAAGGTTGACATGTTTCGAGTTCCTCTCAACATTTTGGAAATCCCGCTGAAACTTTGGACATTCTCGCGAAGGGTTCCCAATCCCCGACAAGACTGGTACCCTTTCACGTCCAAATCTCTCAAACTCCGGGAGAGATTCTCAAAACCAAGGCTGACATGTTTCGAGTTCCTCTCAACATTTTAGAAATCCCGCTGAAACTTTGGACATTCTCGCGAAGGGTTCCCAATCCCCGACAAGACTGGTACCATTTCACGTCCAAATCTCTCAAACTCCGGGAGAGATTCTCAAAACCAAGGTTGACATGTTTCGAGTTCCTCTCAACATTTTGGAAATCCCGCTGAAACTTTGGACATTCTCGCGAAGGGTTCCCAATCCCCGACAAGACTGGTACCCTTTCACGTCCAAATCTCTCAAACTCCGGGAGAGATTCTCAAAACCAAGGTTGACATGTTTCGAGTTCCTCTCAACGTTTTGGAAATCCCGCTGAAACTTTGGACATTCTCGCGAAGGGTTCCCAATCCCCGACAAGACTGGTACCCTTTCACGTCCAAATCTCTCAAACTCCGGGAGAGATTCTCAAAACCAAGGTTGACATGTTTCGAGTTCCTCTCAACATTTTGGAAATCCCGCTGAAACTTTGGACATTCTCGCGAAGGGTTCCCAATCCCCGACAAGACTGGTACCCTTTCACGTCCAAATCTCTCAAACTCCGGGAGAGATTCTCAAAACCAAGGCTGACATGTTTCGAGTTCCTTTCAACATTTTGGAAATCCCGCTGAAACTTTGGACATTCTGGCGAAGGGTTCCCAATCCCCGACAAGACTGGTACCCTTTCACGTCCAAATCTCTCAAACTCCGGGAGAGATTCTCAAAACCAAGGTTGACATGTTTCGAGTTCCTCTCAACATTTTGGAAATCCCGCTGAAACTTTGGACATTCTCGCGAAGGGTTCCCAATCCCCAACAAGACTGGTACCCTTTCACGTCCAAATCTCTCAAGCTCCGGGAGAGATTCTCAAAACCAAGGTTGACATGTTTCGAGTTCCTTTCAACGTTTTGGAAATCCCGCTGAAACTTTGGACATTCTCGCGAAGTGTTCTCAATCCCCGACAAGACTGGTACCCTTTCACGTCCAAATCTCTCAAACTCCGGGAGAGATTCTCAAAACCAAGGTTGACATGTTTCGAGTTCCTTTCAACATTTTGGAAATCCCGCTGAAACTTTGGACATTCTCGCGAAGGGTTCCCAATCCCTGACAAGACTGGTACCCTTTCACGTCCGAATCTCTCAAACTCCGGGAGAGATTCTCAAAACCGAGGTTGACATGTTTCGAGTTCCTTTCAACGTTTTGGAAATCCCGCTGAAACTTTGGACATTCTCGCGAAGGGTTCCCAATCCCCGACAAGACTGGTACCCTTTCACGTCCAAATCTCTCAAACTCCGGGAGAGATTCTCAAAACCAAGGTTGACATGTTTCGAGTTCCTCTCAACGTTTTGGAAATCCCGCTGAAACTCTGGACATTCTGGCGAAGGGTTCCCAATCCCTGACAAGACTGGTACGCTTTCACGTCCAAATCTCTCAAACTCCGGGAGAGATTCTCAAAACCAAGGTCGACATGTTTCGAGTTCCTCTCAACATTTTGGAAATCCCATTGAAACTTTGGACATTCTGGCGAAGGGTTCCCAATCCCCGACAAGACTGGTACCCTTTCACGTCCAAATCTCTCAAACTCCGGGAGAGATTCTCAAAACCAAGGCTGACATGTTTCGAGTTCCTCTCAACATTTTGGAAATCCCGCTGAAACTTTGGACATTCTGGCGAAGGGTTCCCAATCCCCGACAAGACTGGTACCCTTTCACGTCCAAATCTCTCAAACTCCGGGAGAGATTCTCAAAACCAAGGTTCACATGTTTCGAGTTCCTTTCAACGTTTTGGAAATCCCGCTGAAACTTTGGACATTCTCGCGAAGGGTTCCCAATCCCCGACAAGACTGGTACCCTTTCACGTCCAAATCTCTCAAACTCCGGAAGAGATTCTCAAAACCAAGGTTGACATGTTTCGAGTTCCTCTCAACATTTTGGAAATCCCGCTGAAACTTTGGACATTCTGGCGAAGGGTTCCCAATCCCCGACAAGACTGGTACCCTTTCACGTCCAAATCTCTCAAACTCCGGGAGAGATTCTCAAAACCAAGGTTGACATGTTCCGAGTTCCTTTCAACATTTTGGAAATCCCGCTGAAACTTTGGACATTCTCGCGAAGGGTTCCCAATCCCCGACAACACTGGTACCCTTTCACGTCCAAATCTCTCAAACTCCGGGAGAGATTCTCAAAACCAAGGTTGACATGTTTCGAGTTCCTCTCAACATTTTGGAAATCCCGCTGAAACTTTGGACATTCTCGCGAAGGGTTCCCAATCCCCGACAAGACTGGTACCCTTTCATGTCCAAATCTCTCAAACTCCGGGAGAGATTCTCAAAACCAAGGTTCACATGTTTCGAGTTCCTTTCAACGTTTTGGAAATCCCGCTGAAACTTTGGACATTCTCACGAAGGGTTCCCAATCCCCGACAAGACTGGTACCCTTTCACGTCCAAATCTCTCAAACTCCGGGAGAGATTCTCAAAACCAAGGTTGACATGTTCCGAGTTCCTCTCAACATTTTGGAAATCCCGCTGAAACTTTGGACATTCTCGCGAAGGGTTCCCAATCCCCGACAAGACTGGTACCCTTTCATGTCCAAATCTCTCAAACTCCGGGAGAGATTCTCAAAACCAAGGTTGACATGTTTCGAGTTCCTTTCAACATTTTGGAAATCCCGCTGAAACTTTGGACATTCTGGCGAAGGGTTCCCAATCCCCGACAAGACTGGTACCCTTTCACGTCCAAATCTCTCAAACTCCGGGAGAGATTCTCAAAACCAAGGTTGACATGTTTGGAGTTCCTCTCAACATTTTGGAAATCCCGCTGAAACTTTAGACATTCTGGCGAAGGGTTCCCAATCCCCGACAAGACTGGTACCGTTTCACGTCCAAATCTCTCAAACTGCCGGAGAGATTCTCAAAACCAAGGTTGACATGTTTCGAGTTCCTCTCAACATTTTGGAAATCCCGCTGAAACTTTGGACATTCTCGCGAAGGGTTCCCAATCCCCGACAAGACTGGTACCCTTTCACGTCCAAATCTCTCAAACTCCGGGAGAGATTCTCAACACCAAGGTTGACATGTTTCGAGTTCCTTTCAACATTTTGGAAATCCCGCTGAAACTTTGGACATTCTCGCGAAGGGTTCCCAATCCCCGACAAGACTGGTACCCTTTCACGTCCAAATCTCTCAAACTCCGGGAGAGATTCTCAAAACCAAGGTTGACATGTTTCGAGTTCCTCTCAACATTTTGGAAATCCCGCTGAAACTTTGGACATTCTGGCGAAGGCTTCCCAATCCCCGACAAGTCTGGTACCCTTTCACGTCCAAATCTCTCAAACTCCGAGAGAGATTCTCAAAACCAAGGTTCACATGTTTCGAGTTCCTTTCAACATTTTGGAAATCCCGCTGAAACTTTGGACATTCTCGCGAAGGGTTCCCAATCCCCGACAAGACTGGTACCCTTTCACGTCCAAATCTCTCAAACTCCGGGAGAGATTCTCAAAACCAAGGTTGACATCTTTCGAGTTCCTTTCAACATTTTGGAAATCCCGCTGAAACTTTGGACATTCTCGCGAAGGGTTCCCAATCCCCGACAAGACTGGTACCCTTTCACGTCCAAATCTCTCAAACTCCGGGAGAGATTCTCAAAACCAAGGTTGACATGTTTCGAGTTCCTCTCAACATTTTGGAAATCCCGCTAAAACTTTGGACATTCTCACGAAGGGTTCCCAGTCCCCGACAAGACTGGTACCCTTTCACGTCCAAATCTCTCAAACTCCGGGAGAGATTCTCAAAACCAAGGTTGACATGTTTCGAGTTCCTTTCAACATTTTGGAAATCCCGCTGAAACTTTGGACATTCTCGCGAAGGGTTCCCAATCCCCGACAAGACTGGCACCCTTTCACGTCCAAATCTCTCAAACTCCGGGAGAGATTCTCAAAACCAAGGTTGACATGTTTCGAGTTCCTCTCAACATTTTGGAAATCCCGCTGAAACTTTGGACATTCTGGCGAAGGGTTCCCAATCCCCGACAAGACTGGTACACTTTCACGTCCAAATCTCTCAAACTCCGAGAGAGATTCTCAAAACCAAGGTTCACATGTTTCGAGTTCCTTTCAACATTTTGGAAATCCCGCTGAAACTTTGGACATTCTGGCGAAGGGTTCCCAATCCCCGACAAGACTGGTACCCTTTCACGTCCAAATCTCTCAAACTCCGGGAGAGATTCTCAAAACCAAGGTTGACATGTTTCGAGTTCCTCTCAACATTTTGGAAATCCCGCTGAAACTTTGGACATTCTGGCGAAGGATTCCCAATCCCCGACAAGACTGGTACCCTTTCACGTCCAAATCTTTCAAACTCTGGGAGAGATTCTCAAAACCAAGGTTGACATGTTTCGAGTTCCTCTCAACATTTTGGAAATCCCGCTGAAACTTTGGACATTCTCGCGAAGGGTTCCCAATCCCCGACAAGACTGGTACCCTTTCACGTCCAAATCTCTCAAACTCCGGGAGAGATTCTCAAAACCAAGGTTCACATGTTTCGAGTTCCTCTCAACATTTTGGAAATCCCGCTGAAACTTTGGACATTCTCGCGAAGGGTTCCCAATCCCCGACAAGACTGGTACCCTTTCACGTCCAAATCTCTCAAACTCCGGGAGAGATTCTCAAAACCAAGGTTGACATGATTCGAGTTCCTCTCAACATTTTGGAAATCCCGCTGAAACTTTGGACATTCTGGCGAAGGGTTCCCAATCCCCGACAAGACTGGTAGCCTTTCACGTCCAAATCTCTCAAACTCCGGGAGAGATTCTCAAAACCAAGGTTGACATGTTTCGAGTTCCTCTCAACATTTTGGAAATCCCGCTGAAACTTTGGACATTCTCGCGAAGGGTTCCCAATCCCTGAGAAGACTGGTACTCTTTCACGTCCAAATCTCTCAAACTCCGGGAGAGATTCTCAAAACCAAGGTTGACATGTTTCGAGTTCCTTTCAACATTTTGGAAATCCCGCTGAAACTTTGGACATTCTGGCGAAGGGTTCCCACTCCCCGACAAGACTGGTACCCTTTCACGTCCAAATGTCTCAAACTCCGGCAGAGATTCTCAAAACCAAGGTTGACATGTTTCGAGTTCCTCTCAACATTTTGGAAATCCCGCTGAAACTTTGGACATTCTCGCGAAGGGTTCCCAATCCCCGACAAGACTGGTACCCTTTCACGTCCAAATCTCTCAAACTCCGGGAGAGATTCTCAAAACCAAGGTTGACATGTTTCGAGTTCCTCTCAACATTTTGGAAATCCCGCTGAAACTTTGGACATTCTCGCGAAGGGTTCCCAATCCCAGACAAGACTGGTACCCTTTCACGTCCAAATCTCTCAAACTCCGGGAGAGATTCTCAAAACCAAGGTTGACATGTTTCGAGTTCCTCTCAACATTTTGGAAATCCCGCTGAAACTTTGGACATTCTGGTGAAGGGTTCCCAATCCCCGACAAGACTGGTACCCTTTCACGTCCAAATCTCTCAAACTCCGGGAGAGATTCTCATAACCGAGGTTGACATGTTTCGAGTTCCTCTCAACATTTTGGAAATCCCGCTGAAACTTTGGACATTCTCGCGAAGGGTTCCCAATCCCCGACAAGACTGGTACCCTTTCACGTCCAAATCTCTCAAACTCCGGGAGAGATTCTCAAAACCAAGGTTGACATGTTTCGAGTTCCTCTCAACATTTTGGAAATCCCGCTGAAACTTTGGACATTCTCGCGAAGGGTTCCCAATCCCCGACAAGACTGGTACCCTTTCACGTCCAAATCTCTCAAACTCTGGGAGAGATTCTCAAAACCAAGGTTGACATGTTTCGAGTTCCTCTCAACATTTTGGAAATCCCGCTAAAACTTTGGACATTCTCACGAAGGGTTCCCAGTCCCCGACAAGACTGGTACCCTTTCACGTCCAAATCTCTCAAACTCTGGGAGAGATTCTCAAAACCAAGGTTGACATGTTTCGAGTTCCTCTCAACATTTTGGAAATCCCGCTGAAACTTTGGACATTCTGGCGAAGGGTTCCCAATCCCCGAAAAGACTGGTACACTTTCACGTCCAAATCTCTCAAACTCCGGGAGAGATTCTCAAAACCAAGGTTGACATGTTTCGAGTTCCTCTCAACATTTTGGAAATCCCGCTGAAACTTTGGACATTCTGGCGAAGGATTCCCAATCCCCGACAAGTCTGGTACCCTTTCACGTCCAAATCTCTCAAACTCCGAGAGAGATTCTCAAAACCAAGGTTCACATGTTTCGAGTTCCTTTCAACATTTTGGAAATCCCGCTGAAACTTTGGACATTCTCGCGAAGGGTTCCCAATCCCCGACAAGACTGGTACCCTTTCACGTCCAAATCTCTCAAACTCCGGGAGAGATTCTCAAAACCAAGGTTGACATCTTTCGAGTTCCTTTCAACATTTTGGAAATCCCGCTGAAATTTGGACATTCTGGCGAAGGATTCCCAATCCCCGACAAGACTGGTACCCTTTCACGTCCAAATCTCTCAAACTCTGGGAGAGATTCTCAAAACCAAGGTTGACATGTTTCGAGTTCCTCTCAACATTTTGGAAATCCCGCTAAAACTTTGGACATTCTCACGAAGGGTTCCCAGTCCCCGACAAGACTGTTACCATTTCACGTCCAAATCTCTCAAACTCCGGGAGAGATTCTCAAAACCAAGGTTGACATGTTTCGAGTTCCTTTCAACATTTTGGAAATCCCGCTGAAACTTTGGACATTCTCGCGAAGGGTTCCCAATCCCCGACAAGACTGGCACCCTTTCACGTCCAAATCTCTCAAACTCCGGGAGAGATTCTCAAAACCAAGGTTGACATGTTTCGAGTTCCTCTCAACATTTTGGAAATCCCGCTGAAACTTTGGACATTCTGGCGAAGGGTTCCCAATCCCCGACAAGACTGGTACACTTTCACGTCCAAATCTCTCAAACTCCGAGAGAGATTCTCAAAACCAAGGTTCACATGTTTCGAGTTCCTTTCAACATTTTGGAAATCCCGCTGAAACTTTGGACATTCTGGCGAAGGGTTCCCAATCCCCGACAAGACTGGTACCCTTTCACGTCCAAATCTTTCAAACTCTGGGAGAGATTCTCAAAACCAAGGTTGACATGTTTCGAGTTCCTCTCAACATTTTGGAAATCCCGCTGAAACTTTGGACATTCTCGCGAAGGGTTCCCAATCCCCGACAAGACTGGTACCCTTTCACGTCCAAATCTCTCAAACTCCGGGAGAGATTCTCCAAACCAAGGTTGACATGTTTCGAGTTCCTCTCAACATTTTGGAAATCCCGCTGAAACTTTGGACATTCTCGCGAAGGGTTCCCAATCCCCGACAAGACTGGTACCCTTTCACGTCCAAATCTCTCAAACTCCGGGAGAGATTCTCAAAACCAAGGTTGACATGATTCGAGTTCCTCTCAACATTTTGGAAATCCCGCTGAAACTTTGGACATTCTGGCGAAGGGTTCCCAATCCCCGACAAGACTGGTAGCCTTTCACGTCCAAATCTCTCAAACTCCGGGAGAGATTCTCAAAACCAAGGTTGACATGTTTCGAGTTCCTCTCAACATTTTGGAAATCCCGCTGAAACTTTGGACATTCTCGCGAAGGGTTCCCAATCCCTGAGAAGACTGGTACTCTTTCACGTCCAAATCTCTCAAACTCCGGGAGAGATTCTCAAAACCAAGGTTGACATGTTTCGAGTTCCTTTCAACATTTTGGAAATCCCGCTGAAACTTTGGACATTCTGGCGAAGGGTTCCCACTCCCCGACAAGACTGGTACCCTTTCACGTCCAAATGTCTCAAACTCCGGGAGAGATTCTCAAAACCAAGGTTGACATGTTTCGAGTTCCTCTCAACATTTTGGAAATCCCGCTGAAACTTTGGACATTCTCGCGAAGGGTTCCCAATCCCCGACAAGACTGGTACCCTTTCACGTCCAAATCTCTCAAACTCCGGGAGAGATTCTCAAAACTAAGGTTGACATGTTTCGAGTTCCTCTCAACATTTTGGAAATCCCGCTGAAACTTTGGACATTCTCGCGAAGGGTTCCCAATCCCCGACAAGACTGGTACCCTTTCACGTCCAAATCTCTCAAACTCTGGGAGAGATTCTCAAAACCAAGGTTGACATGTTTCGAGTTCCTCTCAACATTTTGGAAATCCCGCTAAAACTTTGGACATTCTCACGAAGGGTTCCCAGTCCCCGACAAGACTGGTACCCTTTCACGTCCAAATCTCTCAAACTCTGGGAGAGATTCTCAAAACCAAGGTTGACATGTTTCGAGTTCCTCTCAACATTTTGGAAATCCCGCTGAAACTTTGGACATTCTGGCGAAGGGTTCCCAATCCCCGAAAAGACTGGTACACTTTCACGTCCAAATCTCTCAAACTCCGAGAGAGATTCTCAAAACCAAGGTTTACATGTTTCGAGTTCCTTTCAACATTTTGGAAATCCCGCTGAAACTTTGGACATTCTCGCGAAGGGTTCCCAATCCCCGACAAGACTGGTACCCTTTCACGTCCAAATCTCTCAAACTCCGGGAGAGATTCTCAAAACCAAGGTTGACATGTTTCGAGTTCCTCTCAACATTTTGGAAATCCCGCTGAAACTTTGGACATTCTGGCGAAGGATTCCCAATCCCCGACAAGTCTGGTACCCTTTCACGTCCAAATCTCTCAAACTCCGAGAGAGATTCTCAAAACCAAGGTTCACATGTTTCGAGTTCCTTTCAACATTTTGGAAATCCCGCTGAAACTTTGGACATTCTCGCGAAGGGTTCCCAATCCCCGACAAGACTGGTACCCTTTCACGTCCAAATCTCTCAAACTCCGGGAGAGATTCTCAAAACCAAGGTTGACATCTTTCGAGTTCCTTTCAACATTTTGGAAATCCCGCTGAAATTTGGACATTCTGGCGAAGGATTCCCAATCCCCGACAAGACTGGTACCCTTTCACGTCCAAATCTCTCAAACTCTGGGAGAGATTCTCAAAACCAAGGTTGACATGTTTCGAGTTCCTCTCAACATTTTGGAAATCCCGCTAAAACTTTGGACATTCTCACGAAGGGTTCCCAGTCCCCGACAAGACTGGTACCATTTCACGTCCAAATCTCTCAAACTCCGGGAGAGATTCTCAAAACCAAGGTTGACATGTTTCGAGTTCCTTTCAACATTTTGGAAATCCCGCTGAAACTTTGGACATTCTCGCGAAGGGTTCCCAATCCCCGACAAGACTGGCACCCTTTCACGTCCAAATCTCTCAAACTCCGGGAGAGATTCTCAAAACCAAGGTTGACATGTTTCGAGTTCCTCTCAACATTTTGGAAATCCCGCTGAAACTTTGGACATTCTGGCGAAGGGTTCCCAATCCCCGACAAGACTGGTACACTTTCACGTCCAAATCTCTCAAACTCCGAGAGAGATTCTCAAAACCAAGGTTCACATGTTTCGAGTTCCTTTCAACATTTTGGAAATCCCGCTGAAACTTTGGACATTCTGGCGAAGGGTTCCCAATCCCCGACAAGACTGGTACCCTTTCACGTCCAAATCTTTCAAACTCTGGGAGAGATTCTCAAAACCAAGGTTGACATGTTTCGAGTTCCTCTCAACATTTTGGAAATCCCGCTGAAACTTTGGACATTCTCGCGAAGGGTTCCCAATCCCCGACAAGACTGGTACCCTTTCACGTCCAAATCTCTCAAACTCCGGGAGAGATTCTCCAAACCAAGGTTGACATGTTTCGAGTTCCTCTCAACATTTTGGAAATCCCGCTGAAACTTTGGACATTCTCGCGAAGGGTTCCCAATCCCCGACAAGACTGGTACCCTTTCACGTCCAAATCTCTCAAACTCCGGGAGAGATTCTCAAAACCAAGGTTGACATGATTCGAGTTCCTCTCAACATTTTGGAAATCCCGCTGAAACTTTGGACATTCTGGCGAAGGGTTCCCAATCCCCGACAAGACTGGTAGCCTTTCACGTCCAAATCTCTCAAACTCCGGGAGAGATTCTCAAAACCAAGGTTGACATGTTTCGAGTTCCTCTCAACATTTTGGAAATCCCGCTGAAACTTTGGACATTCTCGCGAAGGGTTCCCAATCCCTGAGAAGACTGGTACTCTTTCACGTCCAAATCTCTCAAACTCCGGGAGAGATTCTCAAAACCAAGGTTGACATGTTTCGAGTTCCTTTCAACATTTTGGAAATCCCGCTGAAACTTTGGACATTCTGGCGAAGGGTTCCCACTCCCCGACAAGACTGGTACCCTTTCACGTCCAAATGTCTCAAACTCCGGGAGAGATTCTCAAAACCAAGGTTGACATGTTTCGAGTTCCTCTCAACATTTTGGAAATCCCGCTGAAACTTTGGACATTCTCGCGAAGGGTTCCCAATCCCCGACAAGACTGGTACCCTTTCACGTCCAAATCTCTCAAACTCCGGGAGAGATTCTCAAAACCAAGGTTGACATGATTCGATTTCCTCTCAACATTTTGGAAATCCCGCTGAAACTTTGGACATTCTGGCGAAGGGTTCCCAATCCCCGACAAGACTGGTACCCTTTCACGTCCAAATCTCTCAAACTCCGGGAGAGATTCTCAAAACCAAGGTTGACATGTTTCGAGTTCCTCTCAACATTTTGGAAATCCCGCTGAAACATTGGACATTCTCGCGAAGGGTTCCCAATCCCAGACAAGACTGGTACCCTTTCACGTCCAAATCTCTCAAACTCCGGGAGAGATTCTCAAAACCAAGGTTGACATGTTTCGAGTTCCTCTCAACATTTTGGAAATCCCGCTGAAACTTTGGACATTCTGGTGAAGGGTTCCCAATCCCCGACAAGACTGGTACCCTTTCACGTCCAAATCTCTCAAACTCCGGGAGAGATTCTCAAAACCGAGGTTGACATGTTTCGAGTTCCTCTCAACATTTTGGAAATCCCGCTGAAACTTTGGACATTCTCGCGAAGGGTTCCCAATCCCCGACAAGACTGGTACCCTTTCACGTCCAAATCTCTCAAACTCCGGGAGAGATTCTCAAAACCAAGGTTGACATGTTTCGAGTTCCTCTCAACATTTTGGAAATCCCGCTGAAACTTTGGACATTCTCGCGAAGGGTTCCCAATCCCCGACAAGACTGGTACCCTTTCACGTCCAAATCTCTCAAACTCCGGGAGAGATTCTCAAAACCAAGGTTGACATGATTCGAGTTCCTCTCAACATTTTGGAAATCCCGCTGAAACTTTGGACATTCTCGCGAAGGGTTCCCAATCCCCGACAAGACTGGTACCCTTTCACGTCCAAATCTCTCAAACTCCTGGAGAGATTCTCAACACCAAGGTTGACATGTTTCGAGTTCCTTTCAACATTTTGGAAATCCCGCTGAAACTTTGGACATTCTCGCGAAGGGTTCCCAATCCCCGACAAGACTGGTACCCTTTCACGTCCAAATCTCTCAAACTCCGGGAGAGATTCTCAAAACCAAGGTTGACATGTTTCGAGTTCCTCTCAACATTTTGGAAATCCCGCTGAAACTTTGGACATTCTGGCGAAGGCTTCCCAATCCCCGACAAGATTGGTACCCTTTCACGTCCAAATCTCTCAAACTCCGGGAGAGATTCTCAAAACCAAGGTTCACATGTTTCGAGTTCCTTTCAACATTTTGGAAATCCCGCTGAAACTTTGGACATTCTCGCGAAGGGTTCCCAATCCCCGACAAGACTGGTACCCTTTCACGTCCAAATCTCTCAAAGTCCGGGAGAGATTCTCAAAACCAAGGTTGACATCTTTCGAGTTCCTTTCAACATTTTGGAAATCCCGCTAAAACTTTGGACATTCTCACGAAGGGTTCCCAGTCCCCGACAAGACTGGTACCCTTTCACGTCCAAATCTCTCAAACTCCGGGAGAGATTCTCAAAACCAAGGTTGACATGTTTCGAGTTCCTTTCAACATTTTGGAAATCCCGCTGAAACTTTGGACATTCTCGCGAAGGGTTCCCAATCCCCGACAAGACTGGCACCCTTTCACGTCCAAATCTCTCAAACTCCGGGAGAGATTCTCAAAACCAAGGTTGACATGTTTCGAGTTCCTCTCAACATTTTGGAAATCCCGCTGAAACTTTGGACATTCTGGCGAAGGGTTCCCAATCCCCGACAAGACTGGTACACTTTCACGTCCAAATCTCTCAAACTCCGAGAGAGATTCTCAAAACCAAGGTTTACATGTTTCGAGTTCCTTTCAACATTTTGGAAATCCCGCTGAAACTTTGGACATTCTCGCGAAGGGTTCCCAATCCCCGACAAGACTGGTACCCTTTCACGTCCAAATCTCTCAAACTCCGGGAGAGATTCTCAAAACCAAGGTTGACATGTTTCGAGTTCCTCTCAACATTTTGGAAATCCCGCTGAAACTTTGGACATTCTGGCGAAGGATTCCCAATCCCCGACAAGACTGGTACCCTTTCACGTCCAAATCTCTCAAACTCTGGGAGAGATTCTCAAAACCAAGGTTGACATGTTTCGAGTTCCTCTCAACATTTTGGAAATCCCGCTGAAACTTTGGACATTCTCGCGAAGGGTTCCCAATCCCCGACAAGACTGGTACCCTTTCACGTCCAAATCTCTCAAACTCCGGGAGAGATTCTCAAAACCAAGGTTCACATGTTTCGAGTTCCTCTCAACATTTTGGAAATCCCGCTGAAACTTTGGACATTCTCGCGAAGGGTTCCCAATCCCCGACAACACTGGTACCCTTTCACGTCCAAATCTCTCAAACTCCGGGAGAGATTCTCAAAACCAAGGTTGACATGATTCGAGTTCCTCTCAACATTTTGGAAATCCCGCTGAAACTTTGGACATTCTCGCGAAGGGTTCCCAATCCCCGACAAGACTGGTACCCTTTCACGTCCAAATCTCTCAAACTCCGGGAGAGATTCTCAAAACCAAGGTTGACATGTTTCGAGTTCCTCTCAACATTTTGGAAATCCCGCTGAAACTTTGGACATTCTCGCGAAGGGTTCCCAATCCCCGACAAGACTGGTAGCCTTTCACGTCCAAATCTCTCAAACTCCGGGAGAGATTCTCAAAACCAAGGTTGACATGTTTCGAGTTCCTCTCAACATTTTGGAAATCCCGCTGAAACTTTGGACATTCTCGCGAAGGGTTCCCAATCCCTGAGAAGACTGGTACTCTTTCACGTCCAAATCTCTCAAACTCCGGGAGAGATTCTCAAAACCAAGGTTGACATGTTTCGAGTTCCTTTCAACATTTTGGAAATCCCGCTGAAACTTTGGACATTCTGGCGAAGGGTTCCCAATCCCCGACAAGACTGGTACCCTTTCACGTCCAAATCTCTCAAACTCCGGGAGAGATTCTCAAAACCAAGGTTGACATGTTTCGAGTTCCTCTCAACATTTTGGAAATCCCGCTGAAACTTTGGACATTCTCGCGAAGGGTTCCCAATCCCCGACAAGACTGGTACCCTTTCACGTCCAAATCTCTCAAACTCCGGGAGAGATTCTCAAAACCAAGGTTGACATGATTCGATTTCCTCTCAACATTTTGGAAATCCCGCTGAAACTTTGGACATTCTCGCGAAGGGTTCCCAATCCCCGACAAGACTGGTACCCTTTCACGTCCAAATCTCTCAAACTCCGGGAGAGATTCTCAAAACCAAGGTTCACATGTTTCGAGTTCCTCTCAACATTTTGGAAATCCCGCTGAAACTTTGGACATTCTCGCGAAGGGTTCCCAATCCCCGACAAGACTGGTACCCTTTCACGTCCAAATCTCTCAAACTCCGGGAGAGATTCTCAAAACCAAGGTTCACATGTTTCGAGTTCCTCTCAACATTTTGGAAATCCCGCTGAAACTTTGGACATTCTCGCGAAGGGTTCCCAATCCCCGACAACACTGGTACCCTTTCACGTCCAAATCTCTCAAACTCCGGGAGAGATTCTCAAAACCAAGGTTGACATGATTCGAGTTCCTCTCAACATTTTGGAAATCCCGCTGAAACTTTGGACATTCTCGCGAAGGGTTCCCAAT
This sequence comes from Streptopelia decaocto, assembly GCF_964273445.1. NCBI lineage: Eukaryota > Metazoa > Chordata > Aves > Columbiformes > Columbidae > Streptopelia > Streptopelia decaocto. The sequence goes on from NW_028116102.1 coordinate 1,072,583, forward strand.
CCCCGACAAGACTGGTACCCTTTCACGTCCAAATCTCTCAAACTCCGGGAGAGATTCTCAAAACCAAGGTTGACATGTTTCGAGTTCCTCTCAACATTTTGGAAATCCCGCTGAAACTTTGGACATTCTCGCGAAGGGTTCCCAATCCCCGACAAGACTGGTAGCCTTTCACGTCCAAATCTCTCAAACTCCGGGAGAGATTCTCAAAACCAAGGTTGACATGTTTCGAGTTCCTCTCAACATTTTGGAAATCCCGCTGAAACTTTGGACATTCTCGCGAAGGGTTCCCAATCCCTGAGAAGACTGGTACTCTTTCACGTCCAAATCTCTCAAACTCCGGGAGAGATTCTCAAAACCAAGGTTGACATGTTTCGAGTTCCTTTCAACATTTTGGAAATCCCGCTGAAACTTTGGACATTCTGGCGAAGGGTTCCCAATCCCCGACAAGACTGGTACCCTTTCACGTCCAAATCTCTCAAACTCCGGGAGAGATTCTCAAAACCAAGGTTGACATGTTTCGAGTTCCTCTCAACATTTTGGAAATCCCGCTGAAACTTTGGACATTCTCGCGAAGGGTTCCCAATCCCCGACAAGACTGGTACCCTTTCACGTCCAAATCTCTCAAACTCCGGGAGAGATTCTCAAAACCAAGGTTGACATGATTCGATTTCCTCTCAACATTTTGGAAATCCCGCTGAAACTTTGGACATTCTGGCGAAGGGTTCCCAATCCCCGACAAGACTGGTACCCTTTCACGTCCAAATCTCTCAAACTCCGGGAGAGATTCTCAAAACCAAGGTTGACATGTTTCGAGTTCCTCTCAACATTTTGGAAATCCCGCTGAAACTTTGGACATTCTCGCGAAGGGTTCCCAATCCCAGACAAGACTGGTACCCTTTCACGTCCAAATCTCTCAAACTCCGGGAGAGATTCTCAAAACCAAGGTTGACATGTTTCGAGTTCCTCTCAACATTTTGGAAATCCCGCTGAAACTTTGGACATTCTGGTGAAGGGTTCCCAATCCCCGACAAGACTGGTACCCTTTCACGTCCAAATCTCTCAAACTCTGGGAGAGATTCTCAAAACCAAGGTTGACATGTTTCGAGTTCCTCTCAACATTTTGGAAATCCCGCTGAAACTTTGGACATTCTCGCGAAGGGTTCCCAATCCCCGACAAGACTGGTACCCTTTCACGTCCAAATCTCTCAAACTCCGGGAGAGATTCTCAAAACCAAGGTTCACATGTTTCGAGTTCCTCTCAACATTTTGGAAATCCCGCTGAAACTTTGGACATTCTCGCGAAGGGTTCCCAATCCCCGACAACACTGGTACCCTTTCACGTCCAAATCTCTCAAACTCCGGGAGAGATTCTCAAAACCAAGGTTGACATGATTCGAGTTCCTCTCAACATTTTGGAAATCCCGCTGAAACTTTGGACATTCTCGCGAAGGGTTCCCAATCCCCGACAAGACTGGTACCCTTTCACGTCCAAATCTCTCAAACTCCGGGAGAGATTCTCAAAACCAAGGTTGACATGTTTCGAGTTCCTCTCAACATTTTGGAAATCCCGCTGAAACTTTGGACATTCTCGCGAAGGGTTCCCAATCCCCGACAAGACTGGTAGCCTTTCACGTCCAAATCTCTCAAACTCCGGGAGAGATTCTCAAAACCAAGGTTGACATGTTTCGAGTTCCTCTCAACATTTTGGAAATCCCGCTGAAACTTTGGACATTCTCGCGAAGGGTTCCCAATCCCTGAGAAGACTGGTACTCTTTCACGTCCAAATCTCTCAAACTCCGGGAGAGATTCTCAAAACCAAGGTTGACATGTTTCGAGTTCCTTTCAACATTTTGGAAATCCCGCTGAAACTTTGGACATTCTGGCGAAGGGTTCCCAATCCCCGACAAGACTGGTACCCTTTCACGTTCAAATCTCTCAAACTCCGGGAGAGATTCTCAAAACCAAGGTTGACATGTTTCGAGTTCCTCTCAACATTTTGGAAATCCCGCTGAAACTTTGGACATTCTCGCGAAGGGTTCCCAATCCCCGACAAGACTGGTACCCTTTCACGTCCAAATCTCTCAAACTCCGGGAGAGATTCTCAAAACCAAGGTTGACATGATTCGATTTCCTCTCAACATTTTGGAAATCCCGCTGAAACTTTGGACATTCTGGCGAAGGGTTCCCAATCCCCGACAAGACTGGTACCCTTTCACGTCCAAATCTCTCAAACTCCGGGAGAGATTCTCAAAACCAAGGTTGACATGTTTCGAGTTCCTCTCAACATTTTGGAAATCCCGCTGAAACTTTGGACATTCTCGCGAAGGGTTCCCAATCCCAGACAAGACTGGTACCCTTTCACGTCCAAATCTCTCAAACTCCGGGAGAGATTCTCAAAACCAAGGTTGACATGTTTCGAGTTCCTCTCAACATTTTGGAAATCCCGCTGAAACTTTGGACATTCTGGTGAAGGGTTCCCAATCCCCGACAAGACTGGTACCCTTTCACGTCCAAATCTCTCAAACTCCGTGAGAGATTCTCAAAACCAAGGTTGACATGTTTCGAGTTCCTCTCAACATTTTGGAAATCCCGCTGAAACTTTGGACATTCTGGCGAAGGGTTCCCAATCCCCGACAAGACTGGTACCCTTTCACGTCCAAATCTCTAAAACTCCGGGAGAGATTCTCAAAACCAAGGTTGACATGTTTCGAGTTCCTCTCAACATTTTGGAAATCCCGCTGAAACTTTGGACATTCTCGCGAAGGGTTCCCAATCCCTGAGAAGACTGGTACTCTTTCACGTCCAAATCTCTCAAACTCCGGGAGAGATTCTCAAAACCAAGGTTGACATGTTTCGAGTTCCTCTCAACATTTTGGAAATCCCGCTGAAACTTTGGACATTCTCACGAAGGGTTCCCAATCCCCGACAACACTGGTACCCTTTCACGTCCAAATCTCTCAAACTCCGGGAGAGATTCTCCAAACCAAGGTTGTCATGTTTCGAGTTCCTCACAACATTTTGGAAATCCCGCTGAAACTTTGGACATTCTCGCGAAGGGTTCCCAATCCCCGACAAGACTGGTACCCTTTCACGTCCAAATCTCTCAAACTCCGGGAGAGATTCTCAAAACCAAGGTTGACATGTTTCGAGTTCCTTTCAACATTTTGGAAATCCCGCTGAAACTTTGGACATTCTGGCGAAGGGTTCCCAATCCCCGACAAGACTGGTACCCTTTCACGTCCAAATCTCTCAAACTCCGGGAGAGATTCTCAAAACCAAGGTTGACATGTTTCGAGTTCCTTTCAACATTTTGGAAATCCCGCTGAAACTTTGGACATTCTCGCGAAGGGTTCCCAATCCCCGACAAGACTGGTACCCTTTCACGTCCAAATCTCTCAAACTCCGGGAGAGATTCTCAAAACCAAGGTTGACATGTTTCGAGTTCCTCTCAACATTTTGGAAATCCCGCTGAAACTTTGGACATTCTGGCGAAGGGTTCCCAATCCCCGACAAGACTGGTACCCTTTCACGTCCAAATCTCTCAAACTCCGAGAGAGATTCTCAAAACCAAGGTTCACATGTTTCGAGTTCCTCTCAACATTTTGGAAATCCCGCTGAAACATTGGACATTCTCGCGAAGGGTTCCCAATCCCCGACAAGACTGGTACCCTTTCACGTCCAAATCTCTCAAACTCCGGGAGAGATTCTCAAAACCAAGGTTGACATGTTTCGAGTTCCTCTCAACATTTTGGAAATCCCGCTGAAACTTTGGACATTCTCGCGAAGGGTTCCCAATCCCCGACAAGACTGGTACCCTTTCACGTCCAAATCTCTCAAACTCCGGGAGAGATTCTCCAAACCAAGGTTGACATGTTTCGAGTTCCTCTCAACATTTTGGAAATCCCGCTGAAACTTTGGACATTCTCGCGAAGGGTTCCCAATCCCAGACAAGACTGGTACCCTTTCACGTCCAAATCTCTCAAACTCCGGGAGAGATTCTCAAAACCAAGGTTGACATGTTTCGAGTTCCTCTCAACATTTTGGAAATCCCGCTGAAACTTTGGACATTCTCGCGAAGGGTTCCCAATCCCCGACAAGACTGGTACCCTTTCACGTCCAAATCTCTCAAACTCCGGGAGAGATTCTCAAAACCAAGGTTGACATGTTTCGAGTTCCTCTCAAAATTTTGGAAATCCCGCTGAAACTTTGGACATTCTCGCGAAGGGTTCCCAATCCCCGACAAGACTGGTACCCTTTCACGTCCAAATCTCTCAAACTCCGGGAGAGATTCTCAAAACCAAGGTTGACATGTTTCGAGTTCCTTTCAACATTTTGGAAATCCCGCTGAAACTTTGGACATTCTGGCGAAGGGTTCCCAATCCCCGACAAGACTGGTACCCTTTCACGTCCAAATCTCTCAAACTCCGGGAGAGATTCTCAAAACCAAGGTTGACATGTTTCGAGTTCCTCTCAACATTTTGGAAATCCCGCTGAAACTTTGGACATTCTCGCGAAGGATTCCCAATCCCCGACAACACTGGTACCCTTTCACGTCCAAATCTCTCAAACTCCGGGAGAGATTCTCAAAACCAAGGTTGACATGTTTCGAGTTCCTCTCAACATTTTGGAAATCCCGCTGAAACTTTGGACATTCTCGCGAAGGGTTCCCAATCCCCGACAAGACTGGTACCCTTTCACGTCCAAATCTCTCAAACTCCGGGAGAGATTCTCAAAACCAAGGTTGACATGTTTCGAGTTCCTTTCAACATTTTGGAAATCCCGCTGAAACTTTGGACATTCTCGCGAAGGGTTCCCAATCCCCGACAAGACTGGTACCCTTTCACGTCCAAATCTCTCAAACTCCGGGAGAGATTCTCCAAACCAAGGTTGACATGTTTCGAGTTCCTCTCAACATTTTGGAAATCCCGCTGAAACTTTGGACATTCTCGCGAAGGGTTCCCAATCCCCGACAAGACTGGTACCCTTTCACGTCCAAATCTCTCAAACTCCGGGAGAGATTCTCAAAACCAAGGTTGACATGATTCGAGTTCCTCTCAACATTTTGGAAATCCCGCTGAAACTTTGGACATTCTGGCGAAGGATTCCCAATCCCCGACAAGACTGGTACCCTTTCACGTCCAAATCTCTCAAACTCTGGGAGAGATTCTCAAAACCAAGGTTGACATGTTTCGAGTTCCTCTCAACATTTTGGAAATCCCGCTGAAACTTTGGACATTCTCGCGAAGGGTTCCCAATCCCCGACAACACTGGTACCCTTTCACGTCCAAATCTCTCAAACTCCGGGAGAGATTCTCAAAACCAAGGTTGTCATGTTTCGAGTTCCTCTCAACATTTTGGAAATCCCGCTGAAACTTTGGACATTCTCGCGAAGGGTTCCCAATCCCCGACAAGACTGGTACCCTTTCACGTCCAAATCTCTCAAACTCCGGGAGAGATTCTCAAAACCAAGGTTGACATGTTTCGAGTTCCTTTCAACATTTTGGAAATCCCGCTGAAACTTTGGACATTCTCGCGAAGGGTTCCCAATCCCCGACAAGACTGGTACCCTTTCACGTCCAAATCTCTCAAACTCCGGGAGAGATTCTCAAAACCAAGGTTGACATGTTTCGAGTTCCTCTCAACATTTTGGAAATCCCGCTGAAACTTTGGACATTCTGGCGAAGGGTTCCCAATCCCCGACAAGACTGGTACCCTTTCACGTCCAAATCTCTCAAACTCCGAGAGAGATTCTCAAAACCAAGGTTCACATGTTTCGAGTTCCTCTCAACATTTTGGAAATCCCGCTGAAACTTTGGACATTCTCGCGAAGGGTTCCCAATCCCCGACAAGACTGGTACCCTTTCACGTCCAAATCTCTCAAACTCCGGGAGAGATTCTCAAAACCAAGGTTGACATGTTTCGAGTTCCTCTCAACATTTTGGAAATCCCGCTGAAACTTTGGACATTCTCGCGAAGGGTTCCCAATCCCCGACAAGACTGGTACCCTTTCACGTCCAAATCTCTCAAACTCCGGGAGAGATTCTCCAAACCAAGGTTGACATGTTTCGAGTTCCTCTCAACATTTTGGAAATCCCGCTGAAACTTTGGACATTCTGGCGAAGGGTTCCCAATCCCCGACAAGACTGGTACCCTTTCACGTCCAAATCTCTCAAACTCCGGGAGAGATTCTCAAAACCAAGGTTGACATGTTTCGAGTTCCTCTCAACATTTTGGAAATCCCGCTGAAACTTTGGACATTCTCGCGAAGGGTTCCCAATCCCCGACAAGACTGGTACCCTTTCACGTCCAAATCTCTCAATCTCCGGGAGAGATTCTCAAATCCAAGGTTGACATGTTTCGAGTTCCTTTCAACATTTTGGAAATCCCGCTGAAACTTTGGACATTCTGGCGAAGGGTTCCCAATCCCCGACAAGACTGGTACCCTTTCACGTCCAAATCTCTAAAACTCCGGGAGAGATTCTCCAAACCAAGGTTGACATGTTTCGAGTTCCTCTCAACATTTTGGAAATCCCGCTGAAACTTTGGACATTCTCGCGAAGGGTTCCCAATCCCCGACAAGATTGGTACCCTTTCACGTCCAAATCTCTCAAACTCCGGGAGAGATTCTCAAAACCAAGGTTGACATGTTTCGAGTTCCTCTCAACATTTTGGAAATCCCGCTGAAACTTTGGACATTCTGGCGAAGGATTCCCAATCCCCGACAAGACTGGTACACTTTCACGTCCAAATCTCTCAAACTCTGCGAGAGATTCTCAAAACCAAGGTTGACATGTTTCGAGTTCCTCTCAACATTTTGGAAATCCCGCTGAAACTTTGGACATTCTCGCGAAGGGTTCCCAATCCCCGACAACACTGGTACCCTTTCACGTCCAAATCTCTCAAACTCCGGGAGAGATTCTCCAAACCAAGGTTGTCATGTTTCGAGTTCCTCTCAACATTTTGGAAATCCCGCTGAAACTTTGGACATTCTCGCGAAGGGTTCCCAATCCCCGACAAGACTGGTACCCTTTCACGTCCAAATCTCTCAAACTCCGGGAGAGATTCTCAAAACCAAAGTTGACATGTTTCGAGTTCCTTTCAACATTTTGGAAATCCCGCTGAAACTTTGGACATTCTCGCGAAGGGTTCCCAATCCCTGAACAAGACTGGTACCCTTTCACGTCCAAATCTCTCAAACTCCGGGAGAGATTCTCAAAACCAAGGTTGACATGTTTCGAGTTCCTCTCAACATTTTGGAAATCCCGCTGAAACTTTGGACATTCTCGCGAAGGGTTCCCAATCCCCGACAAGACTGGTACCCTTTCACGTCCAAATCTCTCAAACTCCGGGAGAGATTCTCAAAACCAAGGTTGACATGTTTCGAGTTCCTCTCAACATTTTGGAAATCCCGCTGAAACTTTGGACATTCTGGCGAAGGGTTCCCAATCCCCGACAAGACTGGTACCCTTTCACGTCCAAATCTCTCAAACTCCGGGAGAGATTCTCAACACCAAGGTTGACATGTTTCGAGTTCCTCTCAACATTTTGGAAATCCCGCTGAAACTTTGGACATTCTGGCGAAGGGTTCCCAATCCCCGACAAGACTGGTACCCTTTCACGTCCAAATCTCTCAAACTCCGGGAGAGATTCTCAAAACCAAGGTTGACATGTTTCGAGTTCCTCTCAACATTTTGGAAATCCCGCTGAAACTTTGGACATTCTCGCGAAGGGTTCCCAATCCCCGACAAGACTGGTACCCTTTCACGTCCAAATCTCTCAATCTCCGGGAGAGATTCTCAAATCCAAGGTTGACATGTTTCGAGTTCCTTTCAACATTTTGGAAATCCCGCTGAAACTTTGGACATTCTGGCGAAGGGTTCCCAATCCCCGACAAGACTGGTACCCTTTCACGTCCAAATCTCTAAAACTCCGGGAGAGATTCTCCAAACCAAGGTTGACATGTTTCGAGTTCCTCTCAACATTTTGGAAATCCCGCTGAAACTTTGGACATTCTGGCGAAGGGTTCCCAATCCCCGACAAGACTGGTACCCTTTCACGTCCAAATCTCTCAAACTCCGGGAGAGATTCTCAAAACCAAGGTTGACATGTTTCGAGTTCCTCTCAACATTTTGGAAATCCCGCTGAAACTTTGGACATTCTCGCGAAGGGTTCCCAATCCCCGACAAGACTGGTACCCTTTCACGTCCAAATCTCTCAAACTCCGGGAGAGATTCTCCAAACCAAGGTTGACATGTTTCGAGTTCCTTTCAACATTTTGGAAATCCCGCTGAAACTTTGGACATTCTCGCGAAGGGTTCCCAATCCCCGACAAGACTGGTACCCTTTCACGTCCAAATCTCTCAAACTCCGGGAGAGATTCTCAAAACCAAGGTTGACATGTTTCGAGTTCCTCTCAACATTTTGGAAATCCCGCTGAAACTTTGGACATTCTGGCGAAGGATTCCCAATCCCCGACAAGACTGGTACCCTTTCACGTCCAAATCTCTCAAACTCTGCGAGAGATTCTCAAAACCAAGGTTGACATGTTTCGAGTTCCTCTCAACATTTTGGAAATCCCGCTGAAACTTTGGACATTCTCGCGAAGGGTTCCCAATCCCCGACAACACTGGTACCCTTTCACGTCCAAATCTCTCAAACTCCGGGAGAGATTCTCAAAACCAAGGTTGACATGTTTCGAGTTCCTCTCAACATTTTGGAAATCCCGCTGAAACTTTGGACATTCTCGCGAAGGGTTCCCAATCCCCGACAAGACTGGTACCCTTTCACGTCCAAATCTCTCAAACTCCGGGAGAGATTCTCAAAACCAAGGTTGACATGTTTCGAGTTCCTTTCAACATTTTGGAAATCCCGCTGAAACTTTGGACATTCTGGCGAAGGGTTCCCAATCCCCGACAAGACTGGTACCCTTTCACGTCCAAATCTCTCAAACTCCGGGAGAGATTCTCAAAACCAAGGTTGACATGTTTCGAGTTCCTTTCAACATTTTGGAAATCCCGCTGAAACTTTGGACATTCTCGCGAAGGGTTCCCAATCCCTGACAAGACTGGTACCCTTTCACGTCCAAATCTCTCAAACTCCGGGAGAGATTCTCAAAACCAAGGTTGACATGGTTCGAGTTCTCTCAACATTTTGGAAATCCCGCTGAAACTTTGGACATCCTCGCGAAGGGTTCCCAATCCCCGACAAGACTGGTACCCTTTCACGTCCAAATCTCTCAAACTCTGGGAGAGATTCTCAAAACCAAGGTTGACATGTTTCGAGTTCCTCTCAACATTTTGGAAATCCCGCTGAAACTTTGGACATTCTGGCGAAGTGTTCCCAATCCCCGACAAGACTGGTACCCTTTCACGTCCAAATCTCTCAAACTCCGGGAGAGATTCTCAAAACCAAGGTTGTCATGTTTCGAGTTCCTCTCAACATTTTGGAAATCCCGCTGAAACTTTGGACATTCTCGCGAAGGGTTCCCAATCCCCGACAAGACTGGTACCCTTTCACGTCCAAATCTCTCAAACTCCGGGAGAGATTCTCAAAACCAAGGTTGACATGTTTCGAGTTCCTTTCAACATTTTGGAAATCCCGCTGAAACTTTGGACATTCTCGCGAAGGGTTCCCAATCCCCGACAAGACTGGTACCCTTTCACGTCCAAATCTCTCAAACTCCGGGAGAGATTCTCAAAACCAAGGTTGACATGTTTCGAGTTCCTCTCAACATTTTGGAAATCCCGCTGAAACTTTGGACATTCTGGCGAAGGGTTCCCAATCCCCGACAAGACTGGTACCCTTTCACGTCCAAATCTCTCAAACTCCGAGAGAGATTCTCAAAACCAAGGTTCACATGTTTCGAGTTCCTCTCAACATTTTGGAAATCCCGCTGAAACTTTGGACATTCTCGCGAAGGGTTCCCAATCCCCGACAAGACTGGTACCCTTTCACGTCCAAATCTCTCAAACTCCGGGAGAGATTCTCAAAACCAAGGTTGACATGTTTCGAGTTCCTCTCAACATTTTGGAAATCCCGCTGAAACTTTGGACATTCTCGCGAAGGGTTCCCAATCCCCGACAAGACTGGTACCCTTTCACGTCCAAATCTCTCAAACTCCGGGAGAGATTCTCCAAACCAAGGTTGACATGTTTCGAGTTCCTCTCAACATTTTGGAAATCCCGCTGAAACTTTGGACATTCTGGCGAAGGGTTCCCAATCCCCGACAAGACTGGTACCCTTTCACGTCCAAATCTCTCAAACTCCGGGAGAGATTCTCAAAACCAAGGTTGACATGTTTCGAGTTCCTCTCAACATTTTGGAAATCCCGCTGAAACTTTGGACATTCTCGCGAAGGGTTCCCAATCCCCGACAAGACTGGTACCCTTTCACGTCCAAATCTCTCAATCTCCGGGAGAGATTCTCAAATCCAAGGTTGACATGTTTCGAGTTCCTTTCAACATTTTGGAAATCCCGCTGAAACTTTGGACATTCTGGCGAAGGGTTCCCAATCCCCGACAAGACTGGTACCCTTTCACGTCCAAATCTCTAAAACTCCGGGAGAGATTCTCCAAACCAAGGTTGACATGTTTCGAGTTCCTCTCAACATTTTGGAAATCCCGCTGAAACTTTGGACATTCTCGCGAAGGGTTCCCAATCCCCGACAAGATTGGTACCCTTTCACGTCCAAATCTCTCAAACTCCGGGAGAGATTCTCAAAACCAAGGTTGACATGTTTCGAGTTCCTCTCAACATTTTGGAAATCCCGCTGAAACTTTGGACATTCTGGCGAAGGATTCCCAATCCCCGACAAGACTGGTACACTTTCACGTCCAAATCTCTCAAACTCTGCGAGAGATTCTCAAAACCAAGGTTGACATGTTTCGAGTTCCTCTCAACATTTTGGAAATCCCGCTGAAACTTTGGACATTCTCGCGAAGGGTTCCCAATCCCCGACAACACTGGTACCCTTTCACGTCCAAATCTCTCAAACTCCGGGAGAGATTCTCCAAACCAAGGTTGTCATGTTTCGAGTTCCTCTCAACATTTTGGAAATCCCGCTGAAACTTTGGACATTCTCGCGAAGGGTTCCCAATCCCCGACAAGACTGGTACCCTTTCACGTCCAAATCTCTCAAACTCCGGGAGAGATTCTCAAAACCAAAGTTGACATGTTTCGAGTTCCTTTCAACATTTTGGAAATCCCGCTGAAACTTTGGACATTCTCGCGAAGGGTTCCCAATCCCTGAACAAGACTGGTACCCTTTCACGTCCAAATCTCTCAAACTCCGGGAGAGATTCTCAAAACCAAGGTTGACATGTTTCGAGTTCCTCTCAACATTTTGGAAATCCCGCTGAAACTTTGGACATTCTCGCGAAGGGTTCCCAATCCCCGACAAGACTGGTACCCTTTCACGTCCAAATCTCTCAAACTCCGGGAGAGATTCTCAAAACCAAGGTTGACATGTTTCGAGTTCCTCTCAACATTTTGGAAATCCCGCTGAAACTTTGGACATTCTGGCGAAGGGTTCCCAATCCCCGACAAGACTGGTACCCTTTCACGTCCAAATCTCTCAAACTCCGGGAGAGATTCTCAACACCAAGGTTGACATGTTTCGAGTTCCTCTCAACATTTTGGAAATCCCGCTGAAACTTTGGACATTCTGGCGAAGGGTTCCCAATCCCCGACAAGACTGGTACCCTTTCACGTCCAAATCTCTCAAACTCCGGGAGAGATTCTCAAAACCAAGGTTGACATGTTTCGAGTTCCTCTCAACATTTTGGAAATCCCGCTGAAACTTTGGACATTCTCGCGAAGGGTTCCCAATCCCCGACAAGACTGGTACCCTTTCACGTCCAAATCTCTCAATCTCCGGGAGAGATTCTCAAATCCAAGGTTGACATGTTTCGAGTTCCTTTCAACATTTTGGAAATCCCGCTGAAACTTTGGACATTCTGGCGAAGGGTTCCCAATCCCCGACAAGACTGGTACCCTTTCACGTCCAAATCTCTAAAACTCCGGGAGAGATTCTCCAAACCAAGGTTGACATGTTTCGAGTTCCTCTCAACATTTTGGAAATCCCGCTGAAACTTTGGACATTCTGGCGAAGGGTTCCCAATCCCCGACAAGACTGGTACCCTTTCACGTCCAAATCTCTCAAACTCCGGGAGAGATTCTCAAAACCAAGGTTGACATGTTTCGAGTTCCTCTCAACATTTTGGAAATCCCGCTGAAACTTTGGACATTCTCGCGAAGGGTTCCCAATCCCCGACAAGACTGGTACCCTTTCACGTCCAAATCTCTCAAACTCCGGGAGAGATTCTCCAAACCAAGGTTGACATGTTTCGAGTTCCTTTCAACATTTTGGAAATCCCGCTGAAACTTTGGACATTCTCGCGAAGGGTTCCCAATCCCCGACAAGACTGGTACCCTTTCACGTCCAAATCTCTCAAACTCCGGGAGAGATTCTCAAAACCAAGGTTGACATGTTTCGAGTTCCTCTCAACATTTTGGAAATCCCGCTGAAACTTTGGACATTCTGGCGAAGGATTCCCAATCCCCGACAAGACTGGTACCCTTTCACGTCCAAATCTCTCAAACTCTGCGAGAGATTCTCAAAACCAAGGTTGACATGTTTCGAGTTCCTCTCAACATTTTGGAAATCCCGCTGAAACTTTGGACATTCTCGCGAAGGGTTCCCAATCCCCGACAACACTGGTACCCTTTCACGTCCAAATCTCTCAAACTCCGGGAGAGATTCTCAAAACCAAGGTTGACATGTTTCGAGTTCCTCTCAACATTTTGGAAATCCCGCTGAAACTTTGGACATTCTGGCGAAGGGTTCCCAATCCCCGACAAGACTGGTACCCTTTCACGTCCAAATCTCTCAAACTCCGGGAGAGATTCTCAAAACCAAGGTTGACATGTTTCGAGTTCCTTTCAACATTTTGGAAATCCCGCTGAAACTTTGGACATTCTGGCGAAGGGTTCCCAATCCCCGACAAGACTGGTACCCTTTCACGTCCAAATCTCTCAAACTCCGGGAGAGATTCTCAAAACCAAGGTTGACATGTTTCGAGTTCCTTTCAACATTTTGGAAATCCCGCTGAAACTTTGGACATTCTCGCGAAGGGTTCCCAATCCCTGACAAGACTGGTACCCTTTCACGTCCAAATCTCTCAAACTCCGGGAGAGATTCTCAAAACCAAGGTTGACATGGTTCGAGTTCTCTCAACATTTTGGAAATCCCGCTGAAACTTTGGACATCCTCGCGAAGGGTTCCCAATCCCCGACAAGACTGGTACCCTTTCACGTCCAAATCTCTCAAACTCTGGGAGAGATTCTCAAAACCAAGGTTGACATGTTTCGAGTTCCTCTCAACATTTTGGAAATCCCGCTGAAACTTTGGACATTCTGGCGAAGTGTTCCCAATCCCCGACAAGACTGGTACCCTTTCACGTCCAAATCTCTCAAACTCCGGGAGAGATTCTCAAAACCAAGGTTGACAGGTTTCGAGTTCCTCTCAACATTTTGGAAATCCCGCTGAAACTTTGGACATTCTCGCGAAGGGTTCCCAATCCCCGACAAGACTGGTACCCTTTCACGTCCAAATCTCTCAAACTCCGGGAGAGATTCTCAAAACCAAGGTTGACATGTTTCGAGTTCCTCTCAACATTTTGGAAATCCCGCTGAAACTTTGGACATTATGGCGAAGGGTTCCCAATTCCCGACAAGACTGGTACCCTTTCACGTCCAAATCTCTCAAACTCCGGGAGAGATTCTCAAAACCAAGGTTGACATGTTTCCAGTTCCTCTCAACATTTTGGAAATCCCGCTGAAACTTTGGACATTCTGGCGAAGGGTTCCCAATCCCCGACAAGGCTGGTACCCTTTCACATCCAAATCTCTCAAACTCCGGGAGAGATTCTCAAAACCAAGGTTGACATGGTTCGAGTTCCTCTCAACATTTTGGAAATCCCGCTGAAACTTTGGACATTCTCGCGAAGGGTTCCCAATCCCCGACAAGACTGGTACCCTTTCACGTCCAAATCTCTCAAACTCCGGGAGAGATTCTCAAAACCAAGGTTGACATGTTTCGAGTTCCTCTCAACATTTTGGAAATCCCGCTGAAACTTTGGACATTCTCGCGAAGGGTTCCCAATCCCCGACAAGACTGGTACCCTTTCACGTCCAAATCTCTCAAACTCCGGGAGAGATTCTCAAAACCAAGGTTGACATGTTTCGAGTTCCTCTCAACATTTTGGAAATCCCGCTGAAACTTTGGACATTGTCGCGAAGGGTTCCCAATCCCCGACAAGACTGGTACCCTTTCACGTCCAAATCTCTCAAACTCCGGGAGAGATTCTCAAAACCAAGGTTGACATGTTTCGAGTTCCTCTCAACATTTTGGAAATCCCGCTGAAACTTTGGACATTCTGGCGAAGGGTTCCCAATCCCCGACAAGACTGGTACCCTTTCACGTCCAAATCTCTCAAACTCCGGGAGAGATTCTCAAAACCAAGGTTGACATGTTTCGAGTTCCTTTCAACATTTTGGAAATCCCGCTGAAACTTTGGACATTCTCGCGAAGGGTTCCCAATCCCCGACAAGACTGGTACCCTTTCACGTCCAAATCTCTCAAACTCCGGGAGAGATTCTCAAAACCAAGGTTGACATGTTTCGAGTTCCTCTCAACATTTTGGAAATCCCGCTGAAACTTTGGACATTCTCGCGAAGGGTTCCCAATCCCCGACAAAACTGGTACCCTTTCACGTCCAAATCTCTCAAACTCCGGGAGAGATTCTCAAAACCAAGGTTGACATGTTTCGAGTTCCTCTCAACATTTTGGAAATCCCTCTGAAACTTTGGACATTCTCGCGAAGGGTTCCCAATCCCCGACAAGACTGGTACCCTTTCACGTCCAAATCTCTCAAACTCCGGGAGAGATTCTCAAAACCAAGGTTGACATGTTTCGAGTTCCTCTCAACGTTTTGGAAATCCCGCTGAAACTTTGGACATTCTCGCGAAGGGTTCCCAATCCCCGACAAGACTGGTACCCTTTCACGTCCAAATCTCTCAAACTCCGGGAGAGATTCTCAAAACCAAGGTTGACATGTTTCGAGTTCTCTCAACATTTTGGAAATCCCGCTGAAACTTTGGACATTCTCGCGAAGGGTTCCCAATCCCCAACAAGACTGGTACCCTTTCACGTCCAAATCTCTCAAACTCCGGGAGAGATTCTCAAAACCAAGGTTGACATGTTTCGAGTTCCTCTCAACATTTTGGAAATCCCGCTGAAACTTTGGACATTCTGGCGAAGTGTTCCCAATCCCCGACAAGACTGGTACCCTTTCACGTCCAAATCTCTCAAACTCCGGGAGAGATTCTCAAAACCAAGGTTGACATGTTTCGAGTTCCTCTCAACATTTTGGAAATCCCGCTGAAACTTCGGACATTCTCGCGAAGGGTTCCCAATCCCCGACAAGACTGGTACCCTTTCACGTCCAAATCTCTCAAACTCCGAGAGAGATTCTCAAAACCAAGGTTCACATGTTTCGAGTTCCTTTCAACATTTTGGAAATCCCGCTGAAACTTTGGACATTCTCGTGAAGGGTTCCCAATCCCCGACAAGACTGGTACCCTTTCACGTCCAAATCTCTCAAACTCCGGGAGAGATTCTCAAAACCAAGGTTGACATGTTTCGACTTCCTCTCAACATTTTGGATATCCCGCTGAAACTTTGGACATTCTCGCGAAGGGTTCCCAATCCCCGACAAGACTGGTACGCTTTCACGTCCAAATCTCTCAAACTCCGGGAGAGATTCTCAAAACCAAGGTTGACATGTTTCGAGTTTCTCTCAACATTTTGGAAATCCCACTGAAACTTTGGACATTCTCGCGAAGTGTTCCCAATCCCCGACAAGACTGGTACTCTTTCACGTCCAAATCTCTCAAACTCCGGGAGAGATTCTCAAAACCAAGGTTGACATGTTTCGAGTTCCTTTCGACATTTTGGAAATCCCGCTGAAACTTCGGACATTCTCGCGAAGGGTTCCCAATCCCCGACAAGACTGGTACCCTTTCACGTCCAAATCTCTCAAACTCCCAGAGAGATTCTCAAAACCAAGGTTCACATGTTTCGAGTTCCTTTCAACATTTTGGAAATCCCGCTGAAACTTTGGACATTCTCGCGAAGGGTTCCCAATCCCCGACAAGACTGGTACCCTTTCACGTCCAAATCTCTCAAACTCCGGGAGAGATTCTCAAAACCAAGGTTGACATGTTTCGAGTTTCTTTCAACATTTTGGAAATCCCACTGAAACTTTGGACATTCTCGCGAAGGGTTCCCAATCCCCGACAAGACTGGTACCCTTTCACGTCCAAATCTCTCAAACTCCGGGAGAGATTCTCAAAACCAAGGTTGACATGTTTCGAGTTCCTTTCAACATTTTGGAAATCCCGCTGAAACTTTGGACATTCTCGCGAAGGGTTCCCAATCCCCGACAAGACTGGTACCCTTTCACGTCCAAATCTCTCAAACTCCGGGAGAGATTCTCAAAACCAAGGTTGACATGTTTCGAGTTCCTCTCAACATTTTGGAAATCCCGCTGAAACTTTGGACATTCTCGCGAAGGGTTCCCAATCCCCGACAAAACTGGTACCCTTTCACGTCCAAATCTCTCAAACTCCGGGAGAGATTCTCAAAACCAAGGTTGACATGTTTCGAGTTCCTCTCAACATTTTGGAAATCCCGCTGAAACTTTGGACATTCTCGCGAAGGGTTCCCAATCCCCGACAAGACTGGTACCCTTTCACGTCCAAATCTCTCAAACTCCGGGAGAGATTCTCAAAACCAATGTTGACATGTTTCGAGTTCCTCTCAACGTTTTGGAAATCCCGCTGAAACTTTGGACATTCTCGCAAAGGGTTCCCAATCCCCGACAAGACTGGTACCCTTTCACGTCCAAATCTCTCAAACTCCGGGAGAGATTCTCAAAACCAAGGTTGACATGGTTCGAGTTCTCTCAACATTTTGGAAATCCCGCTGAAACTTTGGACATTCTCGCGAAGGGTTCCCAATCCCCGACAAGACTGGTACCCTTTCACGTCCAAATCTCTCAAACTCCGGGAGAGATTCTCAAAACCAAGGTTGACATGGTTCGAGTTCTCTCAGCATTTTGGAAATCCCGCTGAAACTTTGGACATTCTCGCGAAGGGTTCCCAATCCCCGACAATACTGGTACCCTTTCACGTCCAAATCTCTCAAACTCCGGGAGAGATTCTCAAAACCAAGGTTGACATGTTTCGAGTTCCTCTCAACATTTTGGAAATCCCGCTGAAACTTTGGACATTCTCGCGAAGGGTTCCCAATCCCCGACAAAACTGGTACCCTTTCACGTCCAAATCTCTCAAACTCCGGGAGAGATTCTCAAAACCAAGGTTGACATGTTTCGAGTTCCTCTCAACATTTTGGAAATCCCGCTGAAACTTTGGACATTCTCGCGAAGGGTTCCCAATCCCCGACAAGACTGGTACCCTTTCACGTCCAAATCTCTCAAACTCCGGGAGAGATTCTCAAAACCAAGGTTGACATGTTTCGAGTTCCTCTCAACGTTTTGGAAATCCCGCTGAAACTTTGGACATTCTCGCGAAGGGTTCCCAATCCCCGACAAGACTGGTACCCTTTCACGTCCAAATCTCTCAAACTCCGGGAGAGATTCTCAAAACCAAGGTTGACATGGTTCGAGTTCTCTCAACATTTTGGAAATCCCGCTGAAACTTTGGACATTCTCGCGAAGGGTTCCCAATCCCCGACAAGACTGGTACCCTTTCACGTCCAAATCTCTCAAACTCCGGGAGAGATTCTCAAAACCAAGGTTGACATGTTTCGAGTTCCTCTCAACATTTTGGAAATCCCGCTGAAACTTTGGACATTCTGGCGAAGTGTTCCCAATCCCCGACAAGACTGGTACCCTTTCACGTCCAAATCTCTCAAACTCCGGGAGAGATTCTCAAAACCAAGGTTGACATGTTTCGAGTTCCTCTCAACATTTTGGAAATCCCGCTGAAACTTTGGACATTCTCGCGAAGGGTTCCCAATCCCCGACAAGACTGGTACCCTTTCACGTCCAAATCTCTCAAACTCCGGGAGAGATTCTCAAAACCAAGGTTGACATGGTTCGAGTTCTCTCAACATTTTGGAAATCCCGCTGAAACTTTGGACATTCTGGCGAAGGGTTCCCAATCCCCGACAAGACTGGTACCCTTTCACGTCCAAATCTCTCAAACTCCGGGAGAGATTCTCAAAACCAAGGTTGACATGTTTCGAGTTCCTCTCAACATTTTGGAAATCCCGCTGAAACTTTGGACATTCTGGCGAAGTGTTCCCAATCCCCGACAAGACTGGTACCCTTTCACGTCCAAATCTCTCAAACTCCGGGAGAGATTCTCAAAACCGAGGTTGACATGTTTCGAGTTCCTCTCAACATTTTGGAAATCCCGCTGAAACTTCGGACATTCTCGCGAAGGGTTCCCAATCCCCGATAAGACTGGTACCCTTTCACGTCCAAATCTCTCAAACTCCGAGAGAGATTCTCAAAACCAAGGTTCACATGTTTCGAGTTCCTTTCAACATTTTGGAAATCCCGCTGAAACTTTGGACATTCTCGTGAAGGGTTCCCAATCCCCGACAAGACTGGTACCCTTTCACGTCCAAATCTCTCAAACTCCGGGAGAGATTCTCAAAACCAAGGTTGACATGTTTCCAGTTCCTCTCAACATTTTGGAAATCCCGCTGAAACTTTGGACATTCTGGCGAAGGGTTCCCAATCCCCGACAAGGCTGGTACCCTTTCACATCGAAATCTCTCAAACTCCGGGAGAGATCCTCAAAACCAAGGTTGACATGGTTCGAGTTCCTCTCAACATTTTGGAAATCCCGCTGAAACTTTGGACATTCTGGCGAAGTGTTCCCAATCCCCGACAAGACTGGTACCCTTTCACGTCCAAATCTCTCAAACTCCGGGAGAGATTCTCAAAACCAAGGTTGACATGTTTCGAGTTCCTCTCAACATTTTGGAAATCCCGCTGAAACTTTGGACATTCTGGCGAAGGGTTCCCAATCCCCGACAAGACTGGTACCCTTTCACGTCCAAATCTCTCAAACTCCGGGAGAGATTCTCAAAACCAAGGCTGACATGTTTCGAGTTCCTCTCAACATTTTGGAAATCCCGCTGAAACTTCGGACATTCTCGCGAAGGTTTCCCAATCCCCGACAAGACTGGTACCCTTTCACGTCCAAATCTCTCAAACTCCGGGAGAGATTCTCAAAACCAAGGTTGACATGTTTCGAGTTCCTCTCAACATTTTGGAAATCCCGCTGAAACTTTGGACATTCTGGCGAAGGGTTCCCAATCCCCGACAAGACTGGTACCCTTTCACGTCCAAATCTCTCAAACTCCGGGAGAGATTCTCAAAACCAAGGTTGACATGTTTCGAGTTCCTTTCAACATTTTGGAAATCCCGCTGAAACTTTGGACATTCTCGCGAAGGGTTCCCAATCCCCGACAAGACTGGTACCCTTTCACGTCCAAATCTCTCAAACTCCGGGAGAGATTCTCAAAACCAAGGTTGACATGTTTCGAGTTCCTCTCAACATTTTGGAAATCCCGCTGAAACTTTGGACATTCTCGCGAAGGGTTCCCAATCCCCGACAAGACTGGTACGCTTTCACGTCCAAATCTCTCAAACTCCGGGAGAGATTCTCAAAACCAAGGTTGACATGTTTCGAGTTCCTCTCAACATTTTGGAAATCCCGCTGAAACTTTGGACATTCTGGCGAAGGGTTCCCAATCCCCGACAAGACTGGTACCCTTTCACGTCCAAATCTCTCAAACTCCGGGAGAGATTCTCAAAACCAAGGTTGACATGTTTCGAGTTCCTCTCAAAGTTTTGGAAATCCCGCTGAAACTTTGGACATTCTCGCGAAGGGTTCCCAATCCCCGACAAGACTGGTACCCTTTCACGTCCAAATCTCTCAAACTCCGGGAGAGATTCTCAAAACCAAGGTTGACATGTTTCGAGTTCCTTTCAACATTTTGGAAATCCCGCTGAAACTTTGGACATTCTCGCGAAGGGTTCCCAATCCCCGACAAGACTGGTACCCTTTCACGTCCAAATCTCTCAAACTCCGGGAGAGATTCTCAACACCAAGGTTGACATGTTTCGAGTTCCTTTCAACGTTTTGGAAATCCCGCTGAAACTTTGGACATTCTCGCGAAGGGTTCCCAATCCCCGACAAGACTGGTACCCTTTCACGTCCAAATCTCTCAAACTCCGGGAGAGATTCTCAAAACCAAGGTTGACATGTTTCGAGTTCCTCTCAACATTTTGGAAATCCCGTTGAAACTTTGGACATTCTCGCGAAGGGTTCCCAATCCCCGACAAGACTGGTACCCTTTCACGTCCAAATCTCTCAAACTCCGGGAGAGATTCTCAAAACCAAGGTTGACATGATTCGAGTTCCTCTCAACATTTTGGAAATCCCGCTGAAACTTTGGGCATTCTCGCGAAGTGTTCCCAATCCCCGACAAGACTGGTACCCTTTCACGTCCAAATCTCTCAAACTCCGGGAGAGATTCTCAACACCAAGGTTGACATGTTTCGAGTTCCTCTCAACATTTTGGAAATCCCGCTGAAACTTTGGACATTCTGGCGAAGGGTTCCGAATCCCCCACAAGACTGGTACCCTTTCACGTCCAAATCTCTCAAACTCCGGGAGAGATTCTCAAAACCAAGGTTGACATGTTTCGAGTTCCTCTCAATATTTTGGAAATCCCGCTGAAACTTTGGACATTCTGGCGAAGGGTTCCCAATCCCCGACAAGACTGGTACGCTTTCACGTCCAAATCCCTCAAACTCCGGCAGAGATTCTCAAAACCAAGGTTGACATGTTTCGAGTTCCTCTCAACATTTTGGAAATCCCGCTGAAACTTTGGACATTCTCGCGAAGGGTTCCCAATCCCCGACAAGACTGGTACCCTTTCACGTCCAAATCTCTCAAACTCCGGGAGAGATTCTCAAAACCGAGGTTGACATGTTTCGAGTTCCTCTCAACATTTTGGAAATCCCGCTGAAACTTTGGACATTCTCGCGAAGGGTTCCCAATCCCCGACAAGACTGGTACCCTTTCACGTCCAAATCTCTCAAACTCCGGGAGAGATTCTCAAAACCAAGGTTGACATGTTTCGAGTTCCTTTCAACGTTTTGGAAATCCCGCTGAAACTTTGGACATTCTCGCGAAGGGTTCCCAATCCCCGACAAGACTGGTACCCTTTCACGTCCAAATCTCTCAAACTCCGGGAGAGATTCTCAAAACCAAGGTTGACATTTTTCAAGTTCCTTTCAACATTTTGGAAATCCCGCTGAAACTTTGGACATTCTCGCGAAGGGTTCCCAATCCCCGACAAGACTGGTACCCTTTCACGTCCAAATCTCTCAAACTCCGGGAGAGATTCTCAACACCAAGGTTGACATGTTTCGAGTTCCTTTCAACTTTTTGGAAATCCCGCTGAAACTTTGGACATTCTCGCGAAGGGTTCCCAATCCCCGACAAGACTGGTACCCTTTCACGTCCAAATCTCTCAAACTCCGGGAGAGATTCTCAAAACCAAGGTTGACATGTTTCGAGTTCCTCTCAACATTTTGGAAATCCCGCTGAAACTTTGGACATTCTGGCGAAGTGTTCCCAATCCCCGACAAGACTGGTACCCTTTCACGTCCAAATCTCTCAAACTCCGGGAGAGATTCTCAAAACCGAGGTTGACATGTTTCGAGTTCCTCTCAACATTTTGGAAATCCCGCTGAAACTTCGGACATTCTCGCGAAGGGTTCCCAATCCCCGATAAGACTGGTACCCTTTCACGTCCAAATCTCTCAAACTCCGAGAGAGATTCTCAAAACCAAGGTTCACATGTTTCGAGTTCCTTTCAACATTTTGGAAATCCCGCTGAAACTTTGGACATTCTCGTGAAGGGTTCCCAATCCCCGACAAGACTGGTACCCTTTCACGTCCAAATCTCTCAAACTCCGGGAGAGATTCTCAAAACCAAGGTTGACATGTTTCCAGTTCCTCTCAACATTTTGGAAATCCCGCTGAAACTTTGGACATTCTGGCGAAGGGTTCCCAATCCCCGACAAGGCTGGTACCCTTTCACATCGAAATCTCTCAAACTCCGGGAGAGATCCTCAAAACCAAGGTTGACATGGTTCGAGTTCCTCTCAACATTTTGGAAATCCCGCTGAAACTTTGGACATTCTGGCGAAGTGTTCCCAATCCCCGACAAGACTGGTACCCTTTCACGTCCAAATCTCTCAAACTCCGGGAGAGATTCTCAAAACCAAGGTTGACATGTTTCGAGTTCCTCTCAACATTTTGGAAATCCCGCTGAAACTTTGGACATTCTGGCGAAGGGTTCCCAATCCCCGACAAGACTGGTACCCTTTCACGTCCAAATCTCTCAAACTCCGGGAGAGATTCTCAAAACCAAGGCTGACATGTTTCGAGTTCCTCTCAACATTTTGGAAATCCCGCTGAAACTTCGGACATTCTCGCGAAGGTTTCCCAATCCCCGACAAGACTGGTACCCTTTCACGTCCAAATCTCTCAAACTCCGGGAGAGATTCTCAAAACCAAGGTTGACATGTTTCGAGTTCCTCTCAACATTTTGGAAATCCCGCTGAAACTTTGGACATTCTCGCAAAGGGTTCCCAATCCCCGACAAGACTGGTACCCTTTCACGTCCAAATCTCTCAAACTCCGGGAGAGATTCTCAAAACCAAGGTTGACATGTTTCGAGTTCCTTTCAACATTTTGGAAATCCCGCTGAAACTTTGGACATTCTCGCGAAGGGTTCCCAATCCCCGACAAGACTGGTACCCTTTCACGTCCAAATCTCTCAAACTCCGGGAGAGATTCTCAAAACCAAGGTTGACATGTTTCGAGTTCCTCTCAACATTTTGGAAATCCCGCTGAAACTTTGGACATTCTCGCGAAGGGTTCCCAATCCCCGACAAGACTGGTACGCTTTCACGTCCAAATCTCTCAAACTCCGGGAGAGATTCTCAAAACCAAGGTTGACATGTTTCGAGTTCCTCTCAACATTTTGGAAATCCCGCTGAAACTTTGGACATTCTGGCGAAGGGTTCCCAATCCCCGACAAGACTGGTACCCTTTCACGTCCAAATCTCTCAAACTCCGGGAGAGATTCTCAAAACCAAGGTTGACATGTTTCGAGTTCCTCTCAAAGTTTTGGAAATCCCGCTGAAACTTTGGACATTCTGGCGAAGGGTTCCCAATCCCCGACAAGACTGGTACCCTTTCACGTCCAAATGTCTCAAACTCCGGGAGAGATTCTCAAAACCAAGGTTGACATGTTTCGAGTTCCTTTCAACATTTTGGAAATCCCGCTGAAACTTTGGACATTCTCGCGAAGGGTTCCCAATCCCCGACAAGACTGGTACCCTTTCACGTCCAAATCTCTCAAACTCCGGGAGAGATTCTCAACACCAAGGTTGACATGTTTCGAGTTCCTTTCAACGTTTTGGAAATCCCGCTGAAACTTTGGACATTCTCGCGAAGGGTTCCCAATCCCCGACAAGACTGGTACCCTTTCACGTCCAAATCTCTCAAACTCCGGGAGAGATTCTCAAAACCAAGGTTGACATGTTTCGAGTTCCTCTCAACATTTTGGAAATCCCGTTGAAACTTTGGACATTCTCGCGAAGGGTTCCCAATCCCCGACAAGACTGGTACCCTTTCACGTCCAAATCTCTCAAACTCCGGGAGAGATTCTCAAAACCAAGGTTGACATGATTCGAGTTCCTCTCAACATTTTGGAAATCCCGCTGAAACTTTGGGCATTCTCGCGAAGTGTTCCCAATCCCCGACAAGACTGGTACCCTTTCACGTCCAAATCTCTCAAACTCCGGGAGAGATTCTCAACACCAAGGTTGACATGTTTCGAGTTCCTCTCAACATTTTGGAAATCCCGCTGAAACTTTGGACATTCTGGCGAAGGGTTCCGAATCCCCGACAAGACTGGTACCCTTTCACGTCCAAATCTCTCAAACTCCGGGAGAGATTCTCAAAACCAAGGTTGACATGTTTCGAGTTCCTCTCAATATTTTGGAAATCCCGCTGAAACTTTGGACATTCTGGCGAAGGGTTCCCAATCCCCGACAAGACTGGTACGCTTTCACGTCGAAATGTCTCAAACTCCGGGAGAGATTCTCAAAACCAAGGTTGACATGTTTCGAGTTCCTCTCAACATTTTGGAAATCCCGCTGAAACTTTGGACATTCTCGCGAAGGGTTCCCAATCCCCGACAAGACTGGTACCCTTTCACGTCCAAATCTCTCAAACTCCGGGAGAGATTCTCAAAACCGAGGTTGACATGTTTCGAGTTCCTCTCAACATTTTGGAAATCCCGCTGAAACTTTGGACATTCTCGCGAAGGGTTCCCAATCCCCGACAAGACTGGTACCCTTTCACGTCCAAATCTCTCAAACTCCGGGAGAGATTCTCAAAACCAAGGTTGACATGTTTCGAGTTCCTTTCAACGTTTTGGAAATCCCGCTGAAACTTTGGACATTCTCGCGAAGGGTTCCCAATCCCCGACAAGACTGGTACCCTTTCACGTCCAAATCTCTCAAACTCCGGGAGAGATTCTCAAAACCAAGGTTGACATTTTTCAAGTTCCTTTCAACATTTTGGAAATCCCGCTGAAACTTTGGACATTCTCGCGAAGGGTTCCCAATCCCCGACAAGACTGGTACCCTTTCACGTCCAAATCTCTCAAACTCCGGGAGAGATTCTCAACACCAAGGTTGACATGTTTCGAGTTCCTTTCAACTTTTTGGAAATCCCGCTGAAACTTTGGACATTCTCGCGAAGGGTTCCCAATCCCCGACAAGACTGGTACCCTTTCACGTCCAAATCTCTCAAACTCCGGGAGAGATTCTCAAAACCAAGGTTGACATGTTTCGAGTTCCTCTCAACATTTTGGAAATCCCGCTGAAACTTTGGACATTCTCGCGAAGGGTTCCCAATCCCCGACAAGACTGGTACCCTTTCACGTCCAAATCTCTCAAACTCCGGGAGAGATTCTCAAAACCAAGGTTGACATGATTCGAGTTCCTCTCAACATTTTGGAAATCCCGCTGAAACTTTGGACATTCTCGCGAAGGGTTCCCGATCCCCGACAAGACTGGTACCCTTTCACGTCCAAATCTCTCAAACTCCGGGAGAGATTCTCAAAACCAAGGTTGACATGATTCGAGTTCCTCTCAACATTTTGGAAATCCCGCTGAAACTTTGGACATTCTGGCGAAGGATTCCCAATCCCCGACAAGACTGGTACCCTTTCACGTCCAAATCTCTCAAACTCTGGGAGAGATTCTCAAAACCAAGGTTGACATGTTTCGAGTTCCTCTCAACATTTTGGAAATCCCGCTGAAACTTTGGACATTCTCGCGAAGGGTTCCCAATCCCCGACAACACTGGTACCCTTTCACGTCCAAATCTCTCAAACTCCGGGAGAGATTCTCAAAACCAAGGTTGTCATGTTTCGAGTTCCTCTCAACATTTTGGAAATCCCGCTGAAACTTTGGACATTCTCGCGAAGGGTTCCCAATCCCCGACAAGACTGGTACCCTTTCACGTCCAAATCTCTCAAACTCCGGGAGAGATTCTCAAAACCAAGGTTGACATGTTTCGAGTTCCTTTCAACATTTTGGAAATCCCGCTGAAACTTTGGACATTCTCGCGAAGGGTTCCCAATCCCCGACAAGACTGGTACCCTTTCACGTCCAAATCTCTCAAACTCCGGGAGAGATTCTCAAAACCAAGGTTGACATGTTTCGAGTTCCTCTCAACATTTTGGAAATCCCGCTGAAACTTTGGACATTCTGGCGAAGGGTTCCCAATCCCCGACAAGACTGGTACCCTTTCACGTCCAAATCTCTCAAACTCCGAGAGAGATTCTCAAAACCAAGGTTCACATGTTTCGAGTTCCTCTCAACATTTTGGAAATCCCGCTGAAACTTTGGACATTCTCGCGAAGGGTTCCCAATCCCCGACAAGACTGGTACCCTTTCACGTCCAAATCTCTCAAACTCCGGGAGAGATTCTCAAAACCAAGGTTGACATGTTTCGAGTTCCTCTCAACATTTTGGAAATCCCGCTGAAACTTTGGACATTCTGGCGAAGGGTTCCCAATCCCCGACAAGACTGGTACCCTTTCACGTCCAAATCTCTCAAACTCCGGGAGAGATTCTCCAAACCAAGGTTGACATGTTTCGAGTTCCTCTCAACATTTTGGAAATCCCGCTGAAACTTTGGACATTCTGGCGAAGGGTTCCCAATCCCCGACAAGACTGGTACCCTTTCACGTCCAAATCTCTCAAACTCCGGGAGAGATTCTCAAAACCAAGGTTGACATGTTTCGAGTTCCTCTCAACATTTTGGAAATCCCGCTGAAACTTTGGACATTCTCGCGAAGGGTTCCCAATCCCCGACAAGACTGGTACCCTTTCACGTCCAAATCTCTCAATCTCCGGGAGAGATTCTCAAATCCAAGGTTGACATGTTTCGAGTTCCTTTCAACATTTTGGAAATCCCGCTGAAACTTTGGACATTCTGGCGAAGGGTTCCCAATCCCCGACAAGACTGGTACCCTTTCACGTCCAAATCTCTAAAACTCCGGGAGAGATTCTCCAAACCAAGGTTGACATGTTTCGAGTTCCTCTCAACAATTTGGAAATCCCGCTGAAACTTTGGACATTCTGGCGAAGGGTTCCCAATCCCCGACAAGACTGGTACCCTTTCACGTCCAAATCTCTCAAACTCCGGGAGAGATTCTCAAAACCAAGGTTGACATGTTTCGAGTTCCTCTCAACATTTTGGAAATCCCGCTGAAACTTTGGACATTCTCGCGAAGGGTTCCCAATCCCCGACAAGACTGGTACCCTTTCACGTCCAAATCTCTCAAACTCCGGGAGAGATTCTCAAAACCAAGGTTGACATGTTTCGAGTTCCTCTCAACATTTTGGAAATCCCGCTGAAACTTTGGACATTCTCGCGAAGGGTTCCCAATCCCCGACAAGACTGGTACCCTTTCACGTCCAAATCTCTCAAACTCCGGGAGAGATTCTCAAAACCAAGGTTGACATGTTTCGAGTTCCTCTCAACATTTTGGAAATCCCGCTGAAACTTTGGACATTCTGGCGAAGGATTCCCAATCCCCGACAAGACTGGTACACTTTCACGTCCAAATCTCTCAAACTCTGCGAGAGATTCTCAAAACCAAGGTTGACATGTTTCGAGTTCCTCTCAACATTTTGGAAATCCCGCTGAAACTTTGGACATTCTCGCGAAGGGTTCCCAATCCCCGACAACACTGGTACCCTTTCACGTCCAAATCTCTCAAACTCCGGGAGAGATTCTCCAAACCAAGGTTGTCATGTTTCGAGTTCCTCTCAACATTTTGGAAATCCCGCTGAAACTTTGGACATTCTCGCGAAGGGTTCCCAATCCCCGACAAGACTGGTACCCTTTCACGTCCAAATCTCTCAAACTCCGGGAGAGATTCTCAAAACCAAAGTTGACATGTTTCGAGTTCCTTTCAACATTTTGGAAATCCCGCTGAAACTTTGGACATTCTCGCGAAGGGTTCCCAATCCCTGAACAAGACTGGTACCCTTTCACGTCCAAATCTCTCAAACTCCGGGAGAGATTCTCAAAACCAAGGTTGACATGTTTCGAGTTCCTCTCAACATTTTGGAAATCCCGCTGAAACTTTGGACATTCTGGCGAAGGGTTCCCAATCCCCGACAAGACTGGTACCCTTTCACGTCCAAATCTCTCAAACTCCGGGAGAGATTCTCCAAACCAAGGTTGACATGTTTCGAGTTCCTCTCAACATTTTGGAAATCCCGCTGAAACTTTGGACATTCTGGCGAAGGGTTCCCAATCCCCGACAAGACTGGTACCCTTTCACGTCCAAATCTCTCAAACTCCGGGAGAGATTCTCAAAACCAAGGTTGACATGTTTCGAGTTCCTCTCAACATTTTGGAAATCCCGCTGAAACTTTGGACATTCTCGCGAAGGGTTCCCAATCCCCGACAAGACTGGTACCCTTTCACGTCCAAATCTCTCAATCTCCGGGAGAGATTCTCAAATCCAAGGTTGACATGTTTCGAGTTCCTTTCAACATTTTGGAAATCCCGCTGAAACTTTGGACATTCTGGCGAAGGGTTCCCAATCCCCGACAAGACTGGTACCCTTTCACGTCCAAATCTCTAAAACTCCGGGAGAGATTCTCCAAACCAAGGTTGACATGTTTCGAGTTCCTCTCAACATTTTGGAAATCCCGCTGAAACTTTGGACATTCTGGCGAAGGGTTCCCAATCCCTGAACAAGACTGGTACCCTTTCACGTCCAAATCTCTCAAACTCCGGGAGAGATTCTCAAAACCAAGGTTGACATGTTTCGAGTTCCTCTCAACATTTTGGAAATCCCGCTGAAACTTTGGACATTCTGGCGAAGGGTTCCCAATCCCCGACAAGACTGGTACCCTTTCACGTCCAAATCTCTCAAACTCCGGGAGAGATTCTCCAAACCAAGGTTGACATGTTTCGAGTTCCTCTCAACATTTTGGAAATCCCGCTGAAACTTTGGACATTCTGGCGAAGGGTTCCCAATCCCCGACAAGACTGGTACCCTTTCACGTCCAAATCTCTCAAACTCCGGGAGAGATTCTCAAAACCAAGGTTGACATGTTTCGAGTTCCTCTCAACATTTTGGAAATCCCGCTGAAACTTTGGACATTCTCGCGAAGGGTTCCCAATCCCCGACAAGACTGGTACCCTTTCACGTCCAAATCTCTCAATCTCCGGGAGAGATTCTCAAATCCAAGGTTGACATGTTTCGAGTTCCTTTCAACATTTTGGAAATCCCGCTGAAACTTTGGACATTCTGGCGAAGGGTTCCCAATCCCCGACAAGACTGGTACCCTTTCACGTCCAAATCTCTAAAACTCCGGGAGAGATTCTCCAAACCAAGGTTGACATGTTTCGAGTTCCTCTCAACATTTTGGAAATCCCGCTGAAACTTTGGACATTCTGGCGAAGGGTTCCCAATCCCCGACAAGACTGGTACCCTTTCACGTCCAAATCTCTCAAACTCCGGGAGAGATTCTCAAAACCAAGGTTGACATGTTTCGAGTTCCTCTCAACATTTTGGAAATCCCGCTGAAACTTTGGACATTCTCGCGAAGGGTTCCCAATCCCCGACAAGACTGGTACCCTTTCACGTCCAAATCTCTCAAACTCCGGGAGAGATTCTCCAAACCAAGGTTGACATGTTTCGAGTTCCTCTCAACATTTTGGAAATCCCGCTGAAACTTTGGACATTCTCGCGAAGGGTTCCCAATCCCCGACAAGACTGGTACCCTTTCACGTCCAAATCTCTCAAACTCCGGGAGAGATTCTCAAAACCAAGGTTGACATGTTTCGAGTTCCTCTCAACATTTTGGAAATCCCGCTGAAACTTTGGACATTCTGGCGAAGGATTCCCAATCCCCGACAAGACTGGTACCCTTTCACGTCCAAATCTCTCAAACTCTGCGAGAGATTCTCAAAACCAAGGTTGACATGTTTCGACTTCCTCTCAACATTTTGGAAATCCCGCTGAAACTTTGGACATTCTCGCGAAGGGTTCCCAATCCCCGACAACACTGGTACCCTTTCACGTCCAAATCTCTCAAACTCCGGGAGAGATTCTCAAAACCAAGGTTGACATGTTTCGAGTTCCTCTCAACATTTTGGAAATCCCGCTGAAACTTTGGACATTCTCGCGAAGGGTTCCCAATCCCCGACAAGACTGGTACCCTTTCACGTCCAAATCTCTCAAACTCCGGGAGAGATTCTCAAAACCAAGGTTGACATGTTTCGAGTTCCTTTCAACATTTTGGAAATCCCGCTGAAACTTTGGACATTCTGGCGAAGGGTTCCCAATCCCCGACAAGACTGGTACCCTTTCACGTCCAAATCTCTCAAACTCCGGGAGAGATTCTCAAAACCAAGGTTGACATGTTTCGAGTTCCTTTCAACATTTTGGAAATCCCGCTGAAACTTTGGACATTCTCGCGAAGGGTTCCCAATCCCTGACAAGACTGGTACCCTTTCACGTCCAAATCTCTCAAACTCCGGGAGAGATTCTCAAAACCAAGGTTGACATGTTTCGAGTTCCTCTCAACATTTTGGAAATCCCGCTGAAACTTTGGACATTCTCGCGAAGGGTTCCCAATCCCCGACAAGACTGGTACCCTTTCACGTCCAAATCTCTCAAACTCCGGGAGAGATTCTCAAAACCAAGGTTGACATGTTTCGAGTTCCTCTCAACATTTTGGAAATCCCGCTGAAACTTTGGACATTCTCGCGAAGGGTTCCCAATCCCCGACAAGACTGCTACCCTTTCACGTCCAAATCTCTCAAACTCCGGGAGAGATTCTCAAAACCAAGGTTGACATGTTTCGAGTTTCTCTCAACATTTTGGAAATCCCACTGAAACTTTGGACATTCTCGCGAAGGGTTCCCAATCCCCGACAAGACTGGTACCCTTTCACGTCCAAATCTCTCAAACTCCGGGAGAGATTCTCAAAACCAAGGTTGACATGGTTCGAGTTCTCTCAACATTTTGGAAATCCCGCTGAAACTTTGGACATCCTCGCGAAGGGTTCCCAATCCCCGACAAGACTGGTACCCTTTCACGTCCAAATCTCTCAAACTCTGGGAGAGATTCTCAAAACCAAGGTTGACATGTTTCGAGTTCCTCTCAACATTTTGGAAATCCCGCTGAAACTTTGGACATTCTGGCGAAGTGTTCCCAATCCCCGACAAGACTGGTACCCTTTCACGTCCAAATCTCTCAAACTCCGGGAGAGATTCTCAAAACCAAGGTTGACAGGTTTCGAGTTCCTCTCAACATTTTGGAAATCCCGCTGAAACTTTGGACATTCTCGCGAAGGGTTCCCAATCCCCGACAAGACTGGTACCCTTTCACGTCCAAATCTCTCAAACTCCGGGAGAGATTCTCAAAACCAAGGTTGACCTGTTTCGAGTTCCTCTCAACATTTTGGAAATCCCGCTGAAACTTTGGACATTATGGCGAAGGGTTCCCAATTCCCGACAAGACTGGTACCCTTTCACGTCCAAATCTCTCAAACTCCGGGAGAGATTCTCAAAACCAAGGTTGACATGTTTCCAGTTCCTCTCAACATTTTGGAAATCCCGCTGAAACTTTGGACATTCTGGCGAAGGGTTCCCAATCCCCGACAAGGCTGGTACCCTTTCACATCCAAATCTCTCAAACTCCGGGAGAGATTCTCAAAACCAAGGTTGACATGGTTCGAGTTCCTCTCAACATTTTGGAAATCCCGCTGAAACTTTGGACATTCTCGCGAAGGGTTCCCAATCCCCGACAAGACTGGTACCCTTTCACGTCCAAATCTCTCAAACTCCGGGAGAGATTCTCAAAACCAAGGTTGACATGTTTCGAGTTCCTCTCAACATTTTGGAAATCCCGCTGAAACTTTGGACATTCTCGCGAAGGGTTCCCAATCCCCGACAAGACTGGTACCCTTTCACGTCCAAATCTCTCAAACTCCGGGAGAGATTCTCAAAACCAAGGTTGACATGTTTCGAGTTCCTCTCAACATTTTGGAAATCCCGCTGAAACTTTGGACATTGTCGCGAAGGGTTCCCAATCCCCGACAAGACTGGTACCCTTTCACGTCCAAATCTCTCAAACTCCGGGAGAGATTCTCAAAACCAAGGTTGACATGTTTCGAGTTCCTCTCAACATTTTGGAAATCCCGCTGAAACTTTGGACATTCTGGCGAAGGGTTCCCAATCCCCGACAAGACTGGTACCCTTTCACGTCCAAATCTCTCAAACTCCGGGAGAGATTCTCAAAACCAAGGTTGACATGTTTCGAGTTCCTTTCAACATTTTGGAAATCCCGCTGAAACTTTGGACATTCTCGCGAAGGGTTCCCAATCCCCGACAAGACTGGTACCCTTTCACGTCCAAATCTCTCAAACTCCGGGAGAGATTCTCAAAACCAAGGTTGACATGTTTCGAGTTCCTCTCAACATTTTGGAAATCCCGCTGAAACTTTGGACATTCTCGCGAAGGGTTCCCAATCCCCGACAAAACTGGTACCCTTTCACGTCCAAATCTCTCAAACTCCGGGAGAGATTCTCAAAACCAAGGTTGACATGTTTCGAGTTCCTCTCAACATTTTGGAAATCCCTCTGAAACTTTGGACATTCTCGCGAAGGGTTCCCAATCCCCGACAAGACTGGTACCCTTTCACGTCCAAATCTCTCAAACTCCGGGAGAGATTCTCAAAACCAAGGTTGACATGTTTCGAGTTCCTCTCAACGTTTTGGAAATCCCGCTGAAACTTTGGACATTCTCGCGAAGGGTTCCCAATCCCCGACAAGACTGGTACCCTTTCACGTCCAAATCTCTCAAACTCCGGGAGAGATTCTCAAAACCAAGGTTGACATGGTTCGAGTTCTCTCAACATTTTGGAAATCCCGCTGAAACTTTGGACATTCTCGCGAAGGGTTCCCAATCCCCGACAAGACTGGTACCCTTTCACGTCCAAATCTCTCAAACTCCGGGAGAGATTCTCAAAACCAAGGTTGACATGTTTTGAGTTCCTCTCAACATTTTGGAAATCCCGCTGAAACTTTGGACATTCTGGCGAAGTGTTCCCAATCCCCGACAAGACTGGTACCCTTTCACGTCCAAATCTCTCAAACTCCGGGAGAGATTCTCAAAACCAAGGTTGACATGTTTCGAGTTCCTCTCAACATTTTGGAAATCCCGCTGAAACTTCGGACATTCTCGCGAAGGGTTCCCAATCCCCGACAAGACTGGTACCCTTTCACGTCCAAATCTCTCAAACTCCGAGAGAGATTCTCAAAACCAAGGTTCACATGTTTCGAGTTCCTTTCAACATTTTGGAAATCCCGCTGAAACTTTGGACATTCTCGTGAAGGGTTCCCAATCCCCGACAAGACTGGTACCCTTTCACGTCCAAATCTCTCAAACTCCGGGAGAGATTCTCAAAACCAAGGTTGACATGTTTCGACTTCCTCTCAACATTTTGGATATCCCGCTGAAACTTTGGACATTCTCGCGAAGGGTTCCCAATCCCCGACAAGACTGGTACGCTTTCACGTCCAAATCTCTCAAACTCCGGGAGAGATTCTCAAAACCAAGGTTGACATGTTTCGAGTTTCTCTCAACATTTTGGAAATCCCACTGAAACTTTGGACATTCTCGCGAAGTGTTCCCAATCCCCGACAAGACTGGTACTCTTTCACGTCCAAATCTCTCAAACTCCGGGAGAGATTCTCAAAACCAAGGTTGACATGTTTCGAGTTCCTTTCGACATTTTGGAAATCCCGCTGAAACTTTGGACATTCTGGCGAAGGGTTCCCAATCCCCGACAAGACTGGTACCCTTTCACGTCCAAATCTCTCAAACTCCCAGAGAGATTCTCAAAACCAAGGTTCACATGTTTCGAGTTCCTTTCAACATTTTGGAAATCCCGCTGAAACTTTGGACATTCTCGCGAAGGGTTCCCAATCCCCGACAAGACTGGTACCCTTTCACGTCCAAATCTCTCAAACTCCGGGAGAGATTCTCAAAACCAAGGTTGACATGTTTCGAGTTTCTTTCAACATTTTGGAAATCCCACTGAAACTTTGGACATTCTCGCGAAGGGTTCCCAATCCCCGACAAGACTGGTACCCTTTCACGTCCAAATCTCTCAAACTCCGGGAGAGATTCTCAAAACCAAGGTTGACATGTTTCGAGTTCCTTTCAACATTTTGGAAATCCCGCTGAAACTTTGGACATTCTCGCGAAGGGTTCCCAATCCCCGACAAGACTGGTACCCTTTCACGTCCAAATCTCTCAAACTCCGGGAGAGATTCTCAAAACCAAGGTTGACATGTTTCGAGTTCCTCTCAACATTTTGGAAATCCCGCTGAAACTTTGGACATTCTCGCGAAGGGTTCCCAATCCCCGACAAAACTGGTACCCTTTCACGTCCAAATCTCTCAAACTCCGGGAGAGATTCTCAAAACCAAGGTTGACATGTTTCGAGTTCCTCTCAACATTTTGGAAATCCCGCTGAAACTTTGGACATTCTCGCGAAGGGTTCCCAATCCCCGACAAGACTGGTACCCTTTCACGTCCAAATCTCTCAAACTCCGGGAGAGATTCTCAAAACCAATGTTGACATGTTTCGAGTTCCTCTCAACGTTTTGGAAATCCCGCTGAAACTTTGGACATTCTCGCGAAGGGTTCCCAATCCCCGACAAGACTGGTACCCTTTCACGTCCAAATCTCTCAAACTCCGGGAGAGATTCTCAAAACCAAGGTTGACATGGTTCGAGTTCTCTCAACATTTTGGAAATCCCGCTGAAACTTTGGACATTCTCGCGAAGGGTTCCCAATCCCCGACAAGACTGGTACCCTTTCACGTCCAAATCTCTCAAACTCCGGGAGAGATTCTCAAAACCAAGGTTGACATGGTTCGAGTTCTCTCAGCATTTTGGAAATCCCGCTGAAACTTTGGACATTCTCGCGAAGGGTTCCCAATCCCCGACAAGACTGGTACCCTTTCACGTCCAAATCTCTCAAACTCCGGGAGAGATTCTCAAAACCAAGGTTGACATGTTTCGAGTTCCTCTCAACATTTTGGAAATCCCGCTGAAACTTTGGACATTCTCGCGAAGGGTTCCCAATCCCCGACAAAACTGGTACCCTTTCACGTCCAAATCTCTCAAACTCCGGGAGAGATTCTCAAAACCAAGGTTGACATGTTTCGAGTTCCTCTCAACATTTTGGAAATCCCGCTGAAACTTTGGACATTCTCGCGAAGGGTTCCCAATCCCCGACAAGACTGGTACCCTTTCACGTCCAAATCTCTCAAACTCCGGCAGAGATTCTCAAAACCAAGGTTGACATGTTTCGAGTTCCTCTCAACGTTTTGGAAATCCCGCTGAAACTTTGGACATTCTCGCGAAGGGTTCCCAATCCCCGACAAGACTGGTACCCTTTCACGTCCAAATCTCTCAAACTCCGGGAGAGATTCTCAAAACCAAGGTTGACATGGTTCGAGTTCTCTCAACATTTTGGAAATCCCGCTGAAACTTTGGACATTCTCGCGAAGGGTTCCCAATCCCCGACAAGACTGGTACCCTTTCACGTCCAAATCTCTCAAACTCCGGGAGAGATTCTCAAAACCAAGGTTGACATGTTTCGAGTTCCTCTCAACATTTTGGAAATCCCGCTGAAACTTTGGACATTCTGGCGAAGGGTTCCCAATCCCCGACAAGACTGGTACCCTTTCACGTCCAAATCTCTCAAACTCCGGGAGAGATTCTCAAAACCAAGGTTGACATGTTTCGAGTTCCTCTCAACATTTTGGAAATCCCGCTGAAACTTTGGACATTCTCGCGAAGGGTTCCCAATCCCCGACAAGACTGGTACCCTTTCACGTCCAAATCTCTCAAACTCCGGGAGAGATTCTCAAAACCAAGGTTGACATGGTTCGAGTTCTCTCAACATTTTGGAAATCCCGCTGAAACTTTGGACATTCTGGCGAAGGGTTCCCAATCCCCGACAAGACTGGTACCCTTTCACGTCCAAATCTCTCAAACTCCGGGAGAGATTCTCAAAACCAAGGTTGACATGTTTCGAGTTCCTCTCAACATTTTGGAAATCCCGCTGAAACTTTGGACATTCTGGCGAAGTGTTCCCAATCCCCGACAAGACTGGTACCCTTTCACGTCCAAATCTCTCAAACTCCGGGAGAGATTCTCAAAACCGAGGTTGACATGTTTCGAGTTCCTCTCAACATTTTGGAAATCCCGCTGAAACTTCGGACATTCTCGCGAAGGGTTCCCAATCCCCGATAAGACTGGTACCCTTTCACGTCCAAATCTCTCAAACTCCGAGAGAGATTCTCAAAACCAAGGTTCACATGTTTCGAGTTCCTTTCAACATTTTGGAAATCCCGCTGAAACTTTGGACATTCTCGTGAAGGGTTCCCAATCCCCGACAAGACTGGTACCCTTTCACATCGAAATCTCTCAAACTCCGGGAGAGATCCTCAAAACCAAGGTTGACATGGTTCGAGTTCCTCTCAACATTTTGGAAATCCCGCTGAAACTTTGGACATTCTGGCGAAGTGTTCCCAATCCCCGACAAGACTGGTACCCTTTCACGTCCAAATCTCTCAAACTCCGGGAGAGATTCTCAAAACCAAGGTTGACATGTTTCGAGTTCCTCTCAACATTTTGGAAATCCCGCTGAAACTTTGGACATTCTGGCGAAGGGTTCCCAATCCCCGACAAGACTGGTACCCTTTCACGTCCAAATCTCTCAAACTCCGGGAGAGATTCTCAAAACCAAGGCTGACATGTTTCGAGTTCCTCTCAACATTTTGGAAATCCCGCTGAAACTTCGGACATTCTCGCGAAGGTTTCCCAATCCCCGACAAGACTGGTACCCTTTCACGTCCAAATCTCTCAAACTCCGGGAGAGATTCTCAAAACCAAGGTTGACATGTTTCGAGTTCCTCTCAACATTTTGGAAATCCCGCTGAAACTTTGGACATTCTCGCAAAGGGTTCCCAATCCCCGACAAGACTGGTACCCTTTCACGTCCAAATCTCTCAAACTCCGGCAGAGATTCTCAAAACCAAGGTTGACATGTTTCGAGTTCCTCTCAACATTTTGGAAATCCCGCTGAAACTTTGGACATTCTCGCGAAGGGTTCCCAATCCCCGACAAGACTGGTACCCTTTCACGTCCAAATCTCTCAAACTCCGGGAGAGATTCTCAAAACCAAGGTTGACATGTTTCGAGTTCCTCTCAACATTTTGGAAATCCCGCTGAAACTTTGGACATTCTGGCGAAGGGTTCCCAATCCCCGACAAGACTGGTACCCTTTCACGTCCAAATCTCTCAAACTCCGGGAGAGATTCTCAAAACCAAGGCTGACATGTTTCGAGTTCCTCTCAACATTTTGGAAATCCCGCTGAAACTTCGGACATTCTCGCGAAGGTTTCCCAATCCCCGACAAGACTGGTACCCTTTCACGTCCAAATCTCTCAAACTCCGGGAGAGATTCTCAAAACCAAGGTTGACATGTTTCGAGTTCCTCTCAACATTTTGGAAATCCCGCTGAAACTTTGGACATTCTCGCAAAGGGTTCCCAATCCCCGACAAGACTGGTACCCTTTCACGTCCAAATCTCTCAAACTCCGGCAGAGATTCTCAAAACCAAGGTTGACATGTTTCGAGTTCCTCTCAACATTTTGGAAATCCCGCTGAAACTTTGGACATTCTCGCGAAGGGTTCCCAATCCCCGACAAGACTGGTACCCTTTCACGTCCAAATCTCTCAAACTCCGGGAGAGATTCTCAAAACCAAGGTTGACATGTTTCGAGTTCCTCTCAACATTTTGGAAATCCCGCTGAAACTTTGGACATTCTCGCGAAGGGTTCCCAATCCCCGACAAGACTGGTACGCTTTCACGTCCAAATCTCTCAAACTCCCGGAGAGATTCTCAAAACCAAGGTTGACATGTTTCGAGTTCCTCTCAACATTTTGGAAATCCCGCTGAAACTTTGGACATTCTGGCGAAGGGTTCCCAATCCCCGACAAGACTGGTACCCTTTCACGTCCAAATCTCTCAAACTCCGGGAGAGATTCTCAAAACCAAGGTTGACATGTTTCGAGTTCCTCTCAAAGTTTTGGAAATCCTGCTGAAACTTTGGACATTGTCGCGAAGGCTTCCCAATCCCCGACAAGACTGGTACCCTTTCACGTCCAAATCTCTCAAACTCCGGGAGAGATTCTCAAAACCAAGGTTGACATGTTTCGAGTTCCTTTCAACATTTTGGAAATCCCGCTGAAACTTTGGACATTCTCGCGAAGGGTTCCCAATCCCCGACAAGACTGGTACCCTTTCACGTCCAAATCTCTCAAACTCCGGGAGAGATTCTCAACACCAAGGTTGACATGTTTCGAGTTCCTTTCAACGTTTTGGAAATCCCGCTGAAACTTTGGACATTCTCGCGAAGGGTTCCCAATCCCCGACAAGACTGGTACCCTTTCACGTCCAAATCTCTCAAACTCCGGGAGAGATTCTCAAAACCAAGGTTGACATGTTTCGAGTTCCTCTCAACATTTTGGAAATCCCGTTGAAACTTTGGACATTCTCGCGAAGGGTTCCCAATCCCCGACAAGACTGGTACCCTTTCACGTCCAAATCTCTCAAACTCCGGGAGAGATTCTCAAAACCAAGGTTGACATGATTCGAGTTCCTCTCAACATTTTGGAAATCCCGCTGAAACTTTGGGCATTCTCGCGAAGTGTTCCCAATCCCCGACAAGACTGGTACCCTTTCACGTCCAAATCTCTCAAACTCCGGGAGAGATTCTCAACACCAAGGTTGACATGTTTCGAGTTCCTCTCAACATTTTGGAAATCCCGCTGAAACTTTGGACATTCTGGCGAAGGGTTCCGAATCCCCGACAAGACTGGTACCCTTTCACGTCCAAATCTCTCAAACTCCGGGAGAGATTCTCAAAACCAAGGTTGACATGTTTCGAGTTCCTCTCAATATTTTGGAAATCCCGCTGAAACTTTGGACATTCTGGCGAAGGGTTCCCAATCCCCGACAAGACTGGTACGCTTTCACGTCGAAATGTCTCAAACTCCGGGAGAGATTCTCAAAACCAAGGTTGACATGTTTCGAGTTCCTCTCAACATTTTGGAAATCCCGCTGAAACTTTGGACATTCTCGCGAAGGGTTCCCAATCCCCGACAAGACTGGTACCCTTTCACGTCCAAATCTCTCAAACTCCGGGAGAGATTCTCAAAACCGAGGTTGACATGTTTCGAGTTCCTCTCAACATTTTGGAAATCCCGCTGAAACTTTGGACATTCTCGCGAAGGGTTCCCAATCCCCGACAAGACTGGTACCCTTTCACGTCCAAATCTCTCAAACTCCGGGAGAGATTCTCAAAACCAAGGTTGACATGTTTCGAGTTCCTTTCAACGTTTTGGAAATCCCGCTGAAACTTTGGACATTCTCGCGAAGGGTTCCCAATCCCCGACAAGACTGGTACCCTTTCACGTCCAAATCTCTCAAACTCCGGGAGAGATTCTCAAAACCAAGGTTGACATTTTTCAAGTTCCTTTCAACATTTTGGAAATCCCGCTGAAACTTTGGACATTCTCGCGAAGGGTTCCCAATCCCCGACAAGACTGGTACCCTTTCACGTCCAAATCTCTCAAACTCCGGGAGAGATTCTCAACACCAAGGTTGACATGTTTCGAGTTCCTTTCAACTTTTTGGAAATCCCGCTGAAACTTTGGACATTCTCGCGAAGGGTTCCCAATCCCCGACAAGACTGGTACCCTTTCACGTCCAAATCTCTCAAACTCCGGGAGAGATTCTCAAAACCAAGGTTGACATGTTTCGAGTTCCTCTCAACATTTTGGAAATCCCGCTGAAACTTTGGACATTCTCGCGAAGGGTTCCCAATCCCCGACAAGACTGGTACCCTTTCACGTCCAAATCTCTCAAACTCCGGGAGAGATTCTCAAAACCAAGGTTGACATGATTCGAGTTCCTCTCAACATTTTGGAAATCCCGCTGAAACTTTGGACATTCTCGCGAAGGGTTCCCGATCCCCGACAAGACTGGTACCCTTTCACGTCCAAATCTCTCAAACTCCTGGAGAGATTCTCAAAACAAGGGTTGACATGTTTCGAGTTCCTCTCAACATTTTGGAAATCCCACTGAAACTTTGGGCATTCTGGCGAAGGGTTCCCAATCCCCGACAAGACTGGTACCCTTTCACGTCCAAATCTCTCAAACTCCGGGAGAGATTCTCAAAACCAAGGTTGACATGTTTCGAGTTCCTCTCAACATTTTGGAAATCCCGCTGAAACTTTGGACATTCTGGCGAAGGGTTCCCAATCCCCGACAA
Organism: Streptopelia decaocto; assembly: GCF_964273445.1. Classification (NCBI taxonomy): domain Eukaryota; kingdom Metazoa; phylum Chordata; class Aves; order Columbiformes; family Columbidae; genus Streptopelia; species Streptopelia decaocto. The sequence goes on from NW_028116102.1 coordinate 1,112,733, forward strand.
GACTGGTACCCTTTCACGTCCAAATCTCTCAAACTCCGGGAGAGATTCTCAAAACCAAGGTTGACATGTTTCGAGTTCCTTTCAACGTTTTGGATATCCCGCTGAAACTTTGGACATTCTCGCGAAGGGTTCCCAATCCCCGACAAGACTGGTACCCTTTCACGTCCAAATCTCTCAACTCCGGGAGAGATTCTCAAAACCAAGGTTGACATGTTTCCAGTTCCTCTCAACATTTTGGAAATCCCGCTGAAACTTTGGACATTCTCGCTAAGGGTTCCCAATCCCCGACAAGACTGGTACCCTTTCACGTCCAAATCTCTCAAACTCCGGGAGAGATTCTCAAAACCGAGGTTGACATGTTTCGAGTTCCTCTCAACATTTTGGAAATCCCGCTGAAACTTTGGACATTCTCGCGAAGGGTTCCCAATCCCCGACAAGACTGGTACCCTTTCACGTCCAAATCTCTCAAACTCCGGGAGAGATTCTCAAAACCAAGGTTGACATGTTTCGAGTTCCTCTCAACATTTTGGAAATCCCGCTGAAACTTTGGACATTCTCGCGAAGGGTTCCCAATCCCCGACAAGACTGGTACCCTTTCACGTCCAAATCTCTCAAACTCCGGGAGAGATTCTCAAAACCAAGGTTGACATGGTTCGAGTTCCTTTCAACATTTTGGAAATCCCGCTGAAACTTTGGACATTCTCGCGAAGGGTTCCCAATCCCCGACAAGACTGGTACCCTTTCACGTCCAAATCTCTCAAACTCCGGGAGAGATTCTCAAAACCAAGGTTGACATGTTTCGAGTTCCTTTCAACATTTTGGAAATCCCGCTGAAACTTTGGACATTCTCGCGAAGGGTTCCCAATCCCCGACAAGACTGGTACCCTTTCACGTCCAAATCTCTCAAACTCCGGGAGAGATTCTCAAAACCAAGGTTGACATGTTTCGAGTTCCTTTCAACATTTTGGAAATCCCGCTGAAACTTTGGACATTCTCGCGAAGGGTTCCCAATCCCCGACAAGACTGGTACCCTTTCACGTCCAAATCTCTCAAACTCCGGGAGAGATTCTCAAAACCAAGGTTGACATGTTTCGAGTTCCTCTCAACATTTTGGAAATCCCGCTGAAACTTTGGACATTCTCGCGAAGGGTTCCCAATCCCCGACAAGACTGGTACCCTTTCACGTCCAAATCTCTCAAACTCCGGGAGAGATTCTCAAAACCAAGGTTGACATGTTTCGAGTTCCTCTCAACATTTTGGAAATCCCGCTGAAACTTTGGACATTCTGGCGAAGGGTTCCCAATCCCCGACAAGACTGGTACCCTTTCACGTCCAAATCTCTCAAACTCCGGCAGAGATTCTCAAAACCAAGGTTGACATGTTTCGAGTTCCTCTCAACATTTTGGAAATCCCGCTGAAACTTTGGACATTCTGGCGAAGGGTTCCCAATCCCCGACAAGACTGGTACCCTTTCACGTCCAAATCTCTCAAACTCCGGGAGAGATTCTCAAAACCGAGGTTGACATGTTTCGAGTTCCTTTCAACGTTTTGGAAATCCCGCTGAAACTTTGGACATTCTGGCGAAGGGTTCCCAATCCCCGACAAGACTGGTACCCTTTCACGTCCAAATCTCTCAAACTCCGGGAGAGATTCTCAAAACCAAGGTTGACATGTTTCGAGTTCCTTCAACGTTTTGGAAATCCCGCTGAAACTTTGGACATTCTCGCGAAGGGTTCCCAATCCCCGACAAGACTGGTACCCTTTCACGTCCAAATCTCTCAAACTCCCAGAGAGATTCTCAAAACCAAGGTTCACATGTTTCGAGTTCCTTTCAACGTTTTTGAAATCCCGCTGAAACTTTGGACATTCTCGCGAAGGGTTCCCAATCCCCGACAAGACTGGTACCCTTTCACGTCCAAATCTCTCAAACTCTGGCAGAGATTCTCAAAACCAAGGTTGACATGTTTCGAGTTCCTCTCAACATTTTGGAAATCCCGCTGAAACTTTGGACATTCTCGCGAAGGGTTCCCAATCCCCGACAAGACTGGTACCCTTTCACGTCCAAATCTCTCAAACTCCGGGAGAGATTCTCAAAACCAAGGTTGACATGTTTCGAGTTCCTCTCAACATTTTGGAAATCCCGCTGAAACTTTGGACATTCTCGCAAAGGGTTCCCAATCCCCGACAAGACTGGTACCCTTTCACATCCAAATCTCTCAAACTCCGGGAGAGATTCTCAAAACCAAGGTTGACATGTTTCGAGTTCCTCTCAACATTTTGGAAATCCCGCTGAAACTTTGGACATTCTGGCGAAGGGTTCCCAATCCCCGACAAGACTGGTACACTTTCACGTCCAAATCTCTCAAACTCCGAGAGAGATTCTCAAAACCAAGGTTGACATGTTTCGAGTTCCTTTCAACATTTTGGAAATCCCGCTGAAACTTTGGACATTCTCGCGAAGGGTTCCCAATCCCCGACAAGACTGGTACCCTTTCACGTCCAAATCTCTCAAACTCCGGGAGAGATTCTCAAAACCAAGGTTGACATGTTTCGAGTTCCTCTCAACATTTTGGAAATCCCGCTGAAACTTTGGACATTCTCGCGAAGGGTTCCCAATCCCCGACAAGACTGGTACCCTTTCACGTCCAAATCTCTCAAACTCCGGGAGAGATTCTCAAAACCGAGGTTGACATGTTTCGAGTTCCTCTCAACGTTTTGGAAATCCCGCTGAAACTTTGGACATTCTCGCGAAGGGTTCCCAATCCCCGACAAGACTGGTACCCTTTCACGTCCAAATCTCTCAAACTCCGGGAGAGATTCTCAAAACCGAGGTTGACATGTTTCGAGTTCCTCTCAACATTTTGGAAATCCCGCTGAAACTTTGGACATTCTCGCGAAGGGTTCCCAATCCCCGACAAGACTGGTACCCTTTCACGTCCAAATCTCTCAAACTCCGGGAGAGATTCTCAAAACCGAGGTTGACATGTTTCGAGTTCCTCTCAACATTTTGGAAATCCCGCTGAAACTTTGGACATTCTCGCGAAGGGTTCCCAATCCCCGACAAGATTGGTACCCTTTCACGTCCAAATCTCTCAAACTCCGGCAGAGATTCTCAAAACCAAGGTTGACATGTTTCGAGTTCCTTTCAACATTTTGGAAATCCCGCTGAAACTTTGGACATTCTCACGAAGGGTTCCCAATCCCCGACAAGACTGGTACCCTTTCACGTCCAAATCTCTCAAACTCTGGCAGAGATTCTCAAAACCAAGGTTGACATGTTTCGAGTTCCTTTCAACATTTTGGAAATCCCGCTGAAACTTTGGACATTCTCGCGAAGGGTTCCCAATCCCCGACAAGACTGGTACCCTTTCACGTCCAAATCTCTCAAACTCCGGGAGAGATTCTCAAAACCGAGGTTGACATGTTTCGAGTTCCTCTCAACATTTTGGAAATCCCGCTGAAACTTTGGACATTCTCGCGAAGGGTTCCCAATCCCCGACAAGACTGGTACCCTTTCACGTCCAAATCTCTCAAACTCCGGGAGAGATTCTCAAAACCAAGGTTGACATGTTTCGAGTTCCTTTCAACATTTTGGAAATCCCGCTGAAACTTTGGACATTCTCGCGAAGGGTTCCCAATCCCCGACAAGACTGGTACCATTTCACGTCCAAATCTCTCAAACTCCGGGAGAGATTCTCAAAACCGAGGTTGACATGTTTCGAGTTCCTCTCAACATTTTGGAAATCCCGCTGAAACTTTGGACATTCTCGCGAAGGGTTCCCAATCCCCGACAAGACTGGTACCCTTTCACGTCCAAATCTCTCAAACTCCGGGAGAGATTCTCAAAACCAAGGTTGACATGTTTCGAGTTCCTCTCAACATTTTGGAAATCCCGCTGAAACTTTGGACATTCTCGCTAAGGGTTCCCAATCCCCGACAAGACTGGTACCCTTTCACGTCCAAATCTCTCAAACTCCGGCAGAGATTCTCAAAACCAAGGTTGACATGTTTCCAGTTCCTCTCAACATTTTGGAAATCCCGCTGAAACTTTGGACATTCTCGCGAAGGGTTCCCAATCCCCGACAAGACTGGTACCCTTTCACGTCCAAATCTCTCAAACTCCGGGAGAGATTCTCAAAACCGAGGTTGACATGTTTCGAGTTCCTCTCAACATTTTGGAAATCCCGCTGAAACTTTGGACATTCTCGCGAAGGGTTCCCAATCCCCGACAAGACTGGTACCCTTTCACGTCCAAATCTCTCAAACTCCGGGAGAGATTCTCAAAACCAAGGTTGACAGGTTTCGAGTTCCTCTCAACGTTTTGGAAATCCCGCTGAAACTTTGGACATTCTCGCGAAGGGTTCCCAATCCCCGACAAGACTGGTACCCTTTCACGTCCAAATCTCTCAAACTCCGGGAGAGATTCTCAAAACCAAGGTTGACATGTTTCGAGTTCCTTTCAACATTTTGGAAATCCCGCTGAAACTTTGGACATTCTCGCGAAGGGTTCCCAATCCCCGACAAGACTGGTACCCTTTCACGTCCAAATCTCTCAAACTCCGGGAGAGATTCTCAAAACCAAGGTTGACATGTTTCGAGTTCCTCTCAACATTTTGGAAATCCCGCTGAAACTTTGGACATTCTCGCGAAGGGTTCCCAATCCCCGACAAGACTGGTACCCTTTCACGTCCAAATCTCTCAAACTCCGGGAGAGATTCTCAAAACCAAGGTTGACATGTTTCGAGTTCCTCTCAACATTTTGGAAATCCCGCTGAAATTTTGGACATTCTCGCGAAGGGTTCCCAATCCCCGACAAGACTGGTACCCTTTCACGTCCAAATGTCTCAAACTCCGGGAGAGATTCTCAAAACCAAGGTTGACATGTTTCGAGTTCCTCTCAACATTTTGGAAATCCCGCTGAAACTTTGGACATTCTCGTGAAGGGTTCCCAATCCCCGACAAGACTGGTACCCTTTCACGTCCAAATCTCTTAAACTCCGGGAGAAGATTCTCAAAACAAAGGTTGACATGTTTCGAGTTCCTCTCAACATTTTGGAAATCCCGCTGAAACTTTGGACATTCTCGCGAAGGGTTCCCAATCCCCGACAAGACTGGTACCCTTTCACGTCCAAATGTCTCAAACTCCAGGAGAGATTCTCAAAACCAAGGTTGACATGGTTCGAGTTCCTCTCAACATTTTGGAAATCCCGCTGAAACTTTGGACATTCTCGCGAAGGGTTCCCAATCCCCGACAAGACTGGTACCCTTTCACGTCCAAATCTCTCAAACTCCGGGAGAGATTCTCAAAACCAAGGTTGACATAATTCGAGTTCCTCTCAACATTTTGGAAATCCCGCTGAAACTTTGGACATTCTCGCGAAGGGTTCCCATCCCCGACAAGACTGGTACACTTTCACGTCCAAATCTCTCAAACTCCGGGAGAGATTCTCAAAACCAAGGTTGACATGTTTCGAGTTCCATTCAACATTTTGGAAATCCCGCTGAAACTTTGGACATTCTGGCGAAGGGTTCCCAATCCCCGACAAGACTGGTACCCTTTCAAGTCCAAATGTCTCAAACTCCAGGAGAGATTCTCAAAACCAAGGTTGACATGTTTCGAGTTCCTCTCAACATTTTGGAAATCCCGCTGAAACTTTGGACATTCTGGCGAAGGGTTCCCAATCCCCGACAAGACTGGTACCCTTTCACGTCCAAATCTCTCAAACTCTGGGAGAGATTCTCAAAACCAAGGTTGACATGTTTCGAGTTCCTCTCAACGTTTTGGAAATCCCGCTGAAACTTTGGACATTCTCGCGAAGGGTTCCCAATCCCCGACAAGACTGGTACCCTTTCACGTCCAAATCTCTCAAACTCCGGGAGAGATTCTCAAAACCAAGGTTGACATGGTTCGAGTTCCTTTCAACATTTTGGAAATCCCGCTGAAACTTTGGACATTCTCGCGAAGGGTTCCCAATCCCCGACAAGACTGGTACCCTTTCACGTCCAAATCTCTCAAACTCCGGGAGAGATTCTCAAAACCAAGGTTGACATGTTTCGAGTTCCTCTCAACATTTTGGAAATCCCGCTGAAACTTTGGACATTCTCGCGAAGGGTTCCCAATCCCCGACAAGACTGGTACCCTTTCACGTCCAAATCTCTCAAACTCCGGGAGAGATTCTCAAAACCAAGGTTGACATGTTTCGAGTTCCTTTCAACATTTTGGAAATCCCGCTGAAACTTTGGACATTCTCGCGAAGGGTTCCCAATCCCCGACAAGACTGGTACCCTTTCACGTCCAAATCTCTCAAACTCCGGGAGAGATTCTCAAAACCAAGGTTGACATGTTTCGAGTTCCTTTCAACATTTTGGAAATCCCGCTGAAACTTTGGACATTCTGGCGAAGGGTTCCCAATCCCCGACAAGACTGGTACCCTTTCAAGTCCAAATGTCTCAAACTCCGGGAGAGATTCTCAAAACCAAGGTTGACATGTTTCGAGTTCCTCTCAACATTTTGGAAATCCCGCTGAAACTTTGGACATTCTCGCGAAGGGTTCCCAATCCCCGACAAGACTGGTACCCTTTCACGTCCAAATCTCTCAAACTCCGGGAGAGATTCTCAAAACCAAGGTTGACATGATTCGAGTTCCTCTCAACATTTTGGAAATCCTGCTGAAACTTTGGACATTCTCGCGAAGGGTTCCCAATCCCCGACAAGACTGGTACCCTTTCACGTCCAAATGTCTCAAACTCCGGGAGAGATTCTCAAAACCAAGGTTGACATGTTTCGAGTTCCTTTCAACATTTTGGAAATCCCGCTGAAACTTTGGACATTCTCGCGAAGGGTTCCCAATCCCCGACAAGACTGGTACCCTTTCACGTCCAAATCTCTCAAACTCCGGGAGAGATTCTCAAAACCAAGGTTGACATGTTTCGAGTTCCTCTCAACATTTTGGAAATCCCGCTGAAACTTTGGACATTCTCGCGAAGGGTTCCCAATCCCCGACAAGACTGGTACCCTTTCACGTCCAAATCTCTCAAACTCCGGGAGAGATTCTCAAAACCAAGGTTGACATGTTTCGAGTTCCTCTCAACGTTTTGGACATCCCGCTGAAACTTTGGACATTCTCGCGAAGGGTTCCCAATCCCCGACAAGACTGGTACACTTTCACGTCCAAATCTCTCAAACTCCGGGAGAGATTCTCAAAACCAAGGTTGATATGTTTCGAGTTCCTTTCAACATTTTGGAAATCCCGCTGAAACTTTGGACATTCTCGCGAAGGGTTCCCAATCCCCGACAAGACTGGTACCCTTTCACGTCCAAATCTCTCAAACTCCGGGAGAGATTCTCAAAACCAAGGTTGACATGTTTCGAGTTCCTTTCAACATTTTGGAAATCCCGCTGAAACTTTGGACATTCTCGCGAAGGGTTCCCAATCCCCGACAAGACTGGTAGCCTTTCACGTCCAAATCTCTCAAACTCCGGCAGAGATTCTCAAAACCAAGGTTGACATGTTTCGAGTTCCTCTCAACATTTTGGAAATCCCGCTGAAACTTTGGACATTCTCGCGAAGGGTTCCCAATCCCCGACAAGACTGGTACCCTTTCACGTCCAAATCTCTCAAACTCCGGGAGAGATTCTCAAAACCAAGGTTGACATGGTTCGAGTTCCTCTCAACATTTTGGAAATCCCGCTGAAACTTTGGACATTCTCGCGAAGGGTTCCCAATCCCCGACAAAACTGGTACCCTTTCACGTCCAAATCTCTCAAACTCCGGGAGAGATTCTCAAAACCAAGGTTGACATGTTTCGAGTTCATCTCAACATTTTGGAAATCCCGCTGAAACTTTGGACATTCTCGCGAAGGGTTCCCAATCCCCGACAAGACTGGTACCCTTTCACGTCCAAATCTCTCAAACTCCGGGAGAGATTCTCAAAACCAAGGTTGACATGTTTCGAGTTCCTCTCAACGTTTTGGAAATCCCGCTGAAACTTTGGACATTCTCGCGAAGGGTTCCCAATCCCCGACAAGACTGGTACCCTTTCACGTCCAAATCTCTCAAACTCCAGGAGAGATTCTCAAAACCAAGGTTGACATGTTTCGAGTTCCTTTCAACATTTTGGAAATCCCGTGAAACTTTAGACATTCTCGCGAAGGGTTCCCAATCCCCGACAAGACTGGTACCCTTTCACGTCCAAATCTCTCAAACTCCGGGAGAGATTCTCAAAACCAAGGTTGACATGTTTCGAGTTCCTTTCAACATTTTGGAAATCCCGTGAAACTTTAGACATTCTCGCGAAGGGTTCCAAATCCCCGACAAGACTGGTACCCTTTCACGTCCAAATCTCTCAAACTCCGGGAGAGATTCTCAAAACCAAGGTTGACATGTTTCGAGTTCCTCTCAACATTTTGGAAATCCCGCTGAAACTTTGGACATTCTCGCGAAGGGTTCCCAATCCCCGACAAGACTGGTACCCTTTCACGTCCAAATCTCTCAAACTCCGGGAGAGATTCTCAAAACCAAGGTTGACAGGTTTCGAGTTCCTCTCAACGTTTTGGAAATCCTGCTGAAACTTTGGACATTCTCGCGAAGGGTTCCCAATCCCCGACAAGACTGGTACCCTTTCACGTCCAAATCTCTCAAACTCCGGGAGAGATTCTCAAAACCAAGGTTGACATGTTTCGAGTTCCTTTCAACATTTTGGAAATCCCGCTGAAACTTTGGACATTCTCGCGAAGGGTTCCCAATCCCCGACAAGACTGGTACCCTTTCACGTCCAAATCTCTCAAACTCCGGGAGAGATTCTCAAAACCAAGGTTGACATGTTTCGAGTTCCTCTCAACATTTTGGAAATCCCGCTGAAACTTTGGACATTCTCGTGAAGGGTTCCCAATCCCCGACAAGATAGGTACCCTTTCACGTCCAAATCTCTTAAACTCCGGGAGAAGATTCTCAAAACCAAGGTTGACATGTTTCGAGTTCCTCTCAACATTTTGGAAATCCCGCTGAAACTTTGGACATTCTCGCTAAGGGTTCCCAATCCCCGACAAGACTGGTACCCTTTCACGTCCAAATGTCTCAAACTCCGGGAGAGATTCTCAAAACCAAGGTTGACATGGTTCGAGTTCCTCTCAACATTTTGGAAATCCCGCTGAAACTTTGGACATTCTCGCGAAGGGTTCCCAATCCCCGACAAGACTGGTACCCTTTCACGTCCAAATCTCTCAAACTCCGGGAGAGATTCTCAAAACCAAGGTTGACATGGTTCGAGTTCCTCTCAACATTTTGGAAATCCCGCTGAAACTTTGGACATTCTCGCGAAGGGTTCCCAATCCCCGACAAAACTGGTACCCTTTCACGTCCAAATCTCTCAAACTCCGGGAGAGATTCTCAAAACCAAGGTTGACATGTTTCGAGTTCATCTCAACATTTTGGAAATCCCGCTGAAACTTTGGACATTCTCGCGAAGGGTTCCCAATCCCCGACAAGACTGGTACCCTTTCACGTCCAAATCTCTCAAACTCCGGGAGAGATTCTCAAAACCAAGGTTGACATGTTTCGAGTTCCTCTCAACGTTTTGGAAATCCCGCTGAAACTTTGGACATTCTCGCGAAGGGTTCCCAATCCCCGACAAGACTGGTACCCTTTCACGTCCAAATCTCTCAAACTCCAGGAGAGATTCTCAAAACCAAGGTTGACATGTTTCGAGTTCCTTTCAACATTTTGGAAATCCCGTGAAACTTTAGACATTCTCGCGAAGGGTTCCCAATCCCCGACAAGACTGGTACCCTTTCACGTCCAAATCTCTCAAACTCCGGGAGAGATTCTCAAAACCAAGGTTGACATGTTTCGAGTTCCTTTCAACATTTTGGAAATCCCGTGAAACTTTAGACATTCTCGCGAAGGGTTCCAAATCCCCGACAAGACTGGTACCCTTTCACGTCCAAATCTCTCAAACTCCGGGAGAGATTCTCAAAACCAAGGTTGACATGTTTCGAGTTCCTCTCAACATTTTGGAAATCCCGCTGAAACTTTGGACATTCTCGCGAAGGGTTCCCAATCCCCGACAAGACTGGTACCCTTTCACGTCCAAATCTCTCAAACTCCGGGAGAGATTCTCAAAACCAAGGTTGACAGGTTTCGAGTTCCTCTCAACGTTTTGGAAATCCTGCTGAAACTTTGGACATTCTCGCGAAGGGTTCCCAATCCCCGACAAGATTGGTACCCTTTCACGTCCAAATCTCTCAAACTCCGGGAGAGATTCTCAAAACCAAGGTTGACATGTTTCGAGTTCCTTTCAACATTTTGGAAATCCCGCTGAAACTTTGGACATTCTCGCGAAGGGTTCCCAATCCCCGACAAGACTGGTACCCTTTCACGTCCAAATCTCTCAAACTCCGGGAGAGATTCTCAAAACCAAGGTTGACATGTTTCGAGTTCCTCTCAACATTTTGGAAATCCCGCTGAAACTTTGGACATTCTCGTGAAGGGTTCCCAATCCCCGACAAGATAGGTACCCTTTCACGTCCAAATCTCTTAAACTCCGGGAGAAGATTCTCAAAACCAAGGTTGACATGTTTCGAGTTCCTCTCAACATTTTGGAAATCCCGCTGAAACTTTGGACATTCTCGCTAAGGGTTCCCAATCCCCGACAAGACTGGTACCCTTTCACGTCCAAATGTCTCAAACTCCGGGAGAGATTCTCAAAACCAAGGTTGACATGGTTCGAGTTCCTCTCAACATTTTGGAAATCCCGCTGAAACTTTGGACATTCTCGCGAAGGGTTCCCAATCCCCGACAAGACTGGTACCCTTTCACGTCCAAATCTCTCAAACTCCGGGAGAGATTCTCAAAACCAAGGTTGACATAATTCGAGTTCCTCTCAACATTTTGGAAATCCCGCTGAAACTTTGGACATTCTCGCGAAGGGTTCCCAATCCCCGACAAAACTGGTACACTTTCACGTCCAAATCTCTCAAACTCCGGGAGAGATTCTCAAAACCAAGGTTGACATGTTTCGAGTTCCATTCAACATTTTGGAAATCCCGCTGAAACTTTGGACATTCTGGCGAAGGGTTCCCAATCCCCGACAAGACTGGTACCCTTTCAAGTCCAAATGTCTCAAACTCCAGGAGAGATTCTCAAAACCAAGGTTGACATGTTTCGAGTTCCTTTCAACGTTTTGGAAATCCCGCTGAAACTTTGGACATTCTGGCGAAGGGTTCCCAATCCCCGACAAGACTGGTACCCTTTCACGTCCAAATCTCTCAAACTCCGGGAGAGATTCTCAAAACCAAGGTTGACATGTTTCGAGTTCCTCTCAACGTTTTGGAAATCCCGCTGAAACTTTGGACATTCTCGCGAAGGGTTCCCAATCCCCGACAAGACTGGTACCCTTTCACGTCCAAATCTCTCAAACTCCGGGAGAGATTCTCAAAACCAAGGTTGACATGTTTCGAGTTCCTCTCAACATTTTGGAAATCCCGCTGAAACTTTGGACATTCTGGCGAAGGGTTCCCAATCCCCGACAAGACTGGTACCCTTTCACGTCCAAATCTCTCAAACTCCGGGAGAGATTCTCAAAACCAAGGTTGACATGTTTCGAGTTCCTCTCAACGTTTTGGAAATCCCGCTGAAACTTTGGACATTCTCGCAAAGGGTTCCCAATCCCCGACAAGACTGGTACCATTTCACGTCCAAATCTCTCAAACTCTGGGAGAGATTCTCAAAACCAAGGTTGACATGTTTCGAGTTCCTTTCAACATTTTGGAAATCCCGCTGAAACTTTGGACATTCTGGCGAAGGGTTCCCAATCCCCGACAAGACTGGTACCCTTTCACGTCCAAATCTCTCAAACTCCGGGAGAGATTCTCAAAACCAAGGTTGACATGTTTCGAGTTCCTCTCAACGTTTTGGACATCCCGCTGAAACTTTGGACATTCTCGCGAAGGGTTCCCAATCCCCGACAAGACTGGTACACTTTCACGTCCAAATCTCTCAAACTCCGGGAGAGATTCTCAAAACCAAGGTTGATATGTTTCGAGTTCCTTTCAACATTTTGGAAATCCCGCTGAAACTTTGGACATTCTCGCGAAGGGTTCCCAATCCCCGACAAGACTGGTACCCTTTCACGTCCAAATCTCTCAAACTCCGGGAGAGATTCTCAAAACCAAGGTTGACATGTTTCGAGTTCCTTTCAACATTTTGGAAATCCCGCTGAAACTTTGGACATTCTCGCGAAGGGTTCCCAATCCCCGACAAGATTGGTAGCCTTTCACGTCCAAATCTCTCAAACTCCGGCAGAGATTCTCAAAACCAAGGTTGACATGTTTCGAGTTCCTCTCAACATTTTGGAAATCCCGCTGAAACTTTGGACATTGTCGCGAAGGGTTCCCAATCCCCGACAAGACTGGTACCCTTTCACGTCCAAATCTCTCAAACTCCGGGAGAGATTCTCAAAACCAAGGTTGACATGGTTCGAGTTCCTCTCAACATTTTGGAAATCCCGCTGAAACTTTGGACATTCTCGCGAAGGGTTCCCAATCCCCGACAAAACTGGTACCCTTTCACGTCCAAATCTCTCAAACTCCGGGAGAGATTCTCAAAACCAAGGTTGACATGTTTCGAGTTCATCTCAACATTTTGGAAATCCCGCTGAAACTTTGGACATTCTCGCGAAGGGTTCCCAATCCCCGACAAGACTGGTACCCTTTCACGTCCAAATCTCTCAAACTCCGGGAGAGATTCTCAAAACCAAGGTTGACATGTTTCGAGTTCCTCTCAACGTTTTGGAAATCCCGCTGAAACTTTGGACATTCTCGCGAAGGGTTCCCAATCCCCGACAAGACTGGTACCCTTTCACGTCCAAATCTCTCAAACTCCAGGAGAGATTCTCAAAACCAAGGTTGACATGTTTCGAGTTCCTCTCAACATTTTGGAAATCCCGTGAAACTTTAGACATTCTCGCGAAGGGTTCCCAATCCCCGACAAGACTGGTACCCTTTCACGTCCAAATCTCTCAAACTCCGGGAGAGATTCTCAAAACCAAGGTTGACATGTTTCGAGTTCCTTTCAACATTTTGGAAATCCCGTGAAACTTTAGACATTCTCGCGAAGGGTTCCAAATCCCCGACAAGACTGGTACCCTTTCACGTCCAAATCTCTCAAACTCCGGGAGAGATTCTCAAAACCAAGGTTGACATGTTTCGAGTTCCTCTCAACATTTTGGAAATCCCGCTGAAACTTTGGACATTCTCGCGAAGGGTTCCCAATCCCCGACAAGACTGGTACCCTTTCACGTCCAAATCTCTCAAACTCCGGGAGAGATTCTCAAAACCAAGGTTGACAGGTTTCGAGTTCCTCTCAACGTTTTGGAAATCCTGCTGAAACTTTGGACATTCTCGCGAAGGGTTCCCAATCCCCGACAAGACTGGTACCCTTTCACGTCCAAATCTCTCAAACTCCGGGAGAGATTCTCAAAACCAAGGTTGACATGTTTCGAGTTCCTTTCAACATTTTGGAAATCCCGCTGAAACTTTGGACATTCTCGCGAAGGGTTCCCAATCCCCGACAAGACTGGTACCCTTTCACGTCCAAATCTCTCAAACTCCGGGAGAGATTCTCAAAACCAAGGTTGACATGTTTCGAGTTCCTCTCAACGTTTTGGAAATCCCGCTGAAACTTTGGACATTCTCGCGAAGGGTTCCCAATCCCCGACAAGACTGGTACCCTTTCACGTCCAAATCTCTCAAACTCCGGGAGAGATTCTCAAAACCAAGGTTGACATGTTTCGAGTTCCTCTCAACGTTTTGGACATCCCGCTGAAACTTTGGACATTCTCGCGAAGGGTTCCCAATCCCCGACAAGACTGGTACCCTTTCACGTCCAAATCTCTCAAACTCCGGGAGAGATTCTCAAAACCAAGGTTGACATGTTTCGAGTTCCTCTCAACATTTTGGAAATCCCGCTGAAACTTTGGACATTCTGGCGAAGGGTTCCCAATCCCCGACAAGACTGGTACCCTTTCACGTCCAAATCTCTCAAACTCCGGGAGAGATTCTCAAAACCAAGGTTGACATGTTTCGAGTTCCTCTCAACATTTTGGAAATCCCGCTGAAACTTTGGACATTCTGGCGAAGGGTTCCCAATCCCCGACAAGACTGGTACCCTTTCACGTCCAAATCTCTCAAACTCCGGGAGAGATTCTCAAAACCAAGGTTGACATGTTTCGAGTTCCTCTCAACGTTTTGGAAATCCCGCTGAAACTTTGGACATTCTCGCAAAGGGTTCCCAATCCCCGACAAGACTGGTACCATTTCACGTCCAAATCTCTCAAACTCCGGGAGAGATTCTCAAAACCAAGGTTGACATGTTTCGAGTTCCTTTCAACATTTTGGAAATCCCGCTGAAACTTTGGACATTCTCGCGAAGGGTTCCCAATCCCCGACAAGACTGGTACCCTTTCACGTCCAAATCTCTCAAACTCCGGGAGAGATTCTCAAAACCAAGGTTGACATGTTTCGAGTTCCTCTCAACGTTTTGGACATCCCGCTGAAACTTTGGACATTCTCGCGAAGGGTTCCCAATCCCCGACAAGACTGGTACCCTTTCACGTCCAAATCTCTCAAACTCCGGGAGAGATTCTCAAAACCAAGGTTGATATGTTTCGAGTTCCTTTCAACATTTTGGAAATCCCGCTGAAACTTTGGACATTCTCGCGAAGGGTTCCCAATCCCCGACAAGACTGGTACCCTTTCACGTCCAAATCTCTCAAACTCCGGGAGAGATTCTCAAAACCAAGGTTGACATGTTTCGAGTTCCTTTCAACATTTTGGAAATCCCGCTGAAACTTTGGACATTCTCGCGAAGGGTTCCCAATCCCCGACAAGACTGGTAGCCTTTCACGTCCAAATCTCTCAAACTCCGGCAGAGATTCTCAAAACCAAGGTTGACATGTTTCGAGTTCCTCTCAACATTTTGGAAATCCCGCTGAAACTTTGGACATTCTCGCGAAGGGTTCCCAATCCCCGACAAGACTGGTACCCTTTCACGTCCAAATCTCTCAAACTCCGGGAGAGATTCTCAAAACCAAGGTTGACATGGTTCGAGTTCCTCTCAACATTTTGGAAATCCCGCTGAAACTTTGGACATTCTCGCGAAGGGTTCCCAATCCCCGACAAAACTGGTACCCTTTCACGTCCAAATCTCTCAAACTCCGGGAGAGATTCTCAAAACCAAGGTTGACATGTTTCGAGTTCCTCTCAACATTTTGGAAATCCCGCTGAAACTTTGGACATTCTCGCGAAGGGTTCCCAATCCCCGACAAGACTGGTACCCTTTCACGTCCAAATCTCTCAAACTCCGGGAGAGATTCTCAAAACCAAGGTTGACATGTTTCGAGTTCCTCTCAACGTTTTGGAAATCCCGCTGAAACTTTGGACATTCTCGCGAAGGGTTCCCAATCCCCGACAAGACTGGTACCCTTTCACGTCCAAATCTCTCAAACTCCAGGAGAGATTCTCAAAACCAAGGTTGACATGTTTCGAGTTCCTTTCAACATTTTGGAAATCCCGTGAAACTTTAGACATTCTCGCGAAGGGTTCCCAATCCCCGACAAGACTGGTACCCTTTCACGTCCAAATCTCTCAAACTCCGGGAGAGATTCTCAAAACCAAGGTTGACATGTTTCGAGTTCCTCTCAACATTTTGGAAATCCCGCTGAAACTTTAGACATTCTCGCGAAGGGTTCCAAATCCCCGACAAGACTGGTACCCTTTCACGTCCAAATCTCTCAAACTCCGGGAGAGATTCTCAAAACCAAGGTTGACATGTTTCGAGTTCCTCTCAACATTTTGGAAATCCCGCTGAAACTTTGGACATTCTCGCGAAGGGTTCCCAATCCCCGACAAGACTGGTACCCTTTCACGTCCAAATCTCTCAAACTCCGGGAGAGATTCTCAAAACCAAGGTTGACAGGTTTCGAGTTCCTCTCAACGTTTTGGAAATCCCGCTGAAACTTTGGACATTCTCGCGAAGGGTTCCCAATCCCCGACAAGACTGGTACCCTTTCACGTCCAAATCTCTCAAACTCCGGGAGAGATTCTCAAAACCAAGGTTGACATGTTTCGAGTTCCTTTCAACATTTTGGAAATCCCGCTGAAACTTTGGACATTCTCGCGAAGGGTTCCCAATCCCCGACAAGACTGGTACCCTTTCACGTCCAAATCTCTCAAACTCCGGGAGAGATTCTCAAAACCAAGGTTGACATGTTTCGAGTTCCTCTCAACGTTTTGGAAATCCCGCTGAAACTTTGGACATTCTCGCGAAGGGTTCCCAATCCCCGACAAGACTGGTACCCTTTCACGTCCAAATCTCTCAAACTCCGGGAGAGATTCTCAAAACCAAGGTTGACATGTTTCGAGTTCCTCTCAACATTTTGGAAATCCCGCTGAAACTTTGGACATTCTCGCGAAGGGTTCCCAATCCCCGACAAGACTGGTACCCTTTCACGTCCAAATCTCTCAAACTCCGGGAGAGATTCTCAAAACCAAGGTTGACATGTTTCGAGTTCCTCTCAACATTTTGGAAATCCCGCTGAAACTTTGGACATTCTGGCGAAGGGTTCCCAATCCCCGACAAGACTGGTACCCTTTCACGTCCAAATCTCTCAAACTCCGGCAGAGATTCTCAAAACCAAGGTTGACATGTTTCGAGTTCCTCTCAACATTTTGGAAATCCCGCTGAAACTTTGGACATTCTGGCGAAGGGTTCCCAATCCCCGACAAGACTGGTACCCTTTCACGTCCAAATCTCTCAAACTCCGGGAGAGATTCTCAAAACCAAGGTTGACATGTTTCGAGTTCCTCTCAACGTTTTGGAAATCCCGCTGAAACTTTGGACATTCTCGCAAAGGGTTCCCAATCCCCGACAAGACTGGTACCATTTCACGTCCAAATCTCTCAAACTCCGGGAGAGATTCTCAAAACCAAGGTTGACATGTTTCGAGTTCCTTTCAACATTTTGGAAATCCCGCTGAAACTTTGGACATTCTCGCGAAGGGTTCCCAATCCCCGACAAGACTGGTACCCTTTCACGTCCAAATCTCTCAAACTCCGGGAGAGATTCTCAAAACCAAGGTTGACATGTTTCGAGTTCCTCTCAACGTTTTGGACATCCCGCTGAAACTTTGGACATTCTCGCGAAGGGTTCCCAATCCCCGACAAGACTGGTACCCTTTCACGTCCAAATCTCTCAAACTCCGGGAGAGATTCTCAAAACCAAGGTTGATATGTTTCGAGTTCCTTTCAACATTTTGGAAATCCCGCTGAAACTTTGGACATTCTCGCGAAGGGTTCCCAATCCCCGACAAGACTGGTACCCTTTCACGTCCAAATCTCTCAAACTCCGGGAGAGATTCTCAAAACCAAGGTTGACATGTTTCGAGTTCCTTTCAACATTTTGGAAATCCCGCTGAAACTTTGGACATTCTCGCGAAGGGTTCCCAATCCCCGACAAGACTGGTAGCCTTTCACGTCCAAATCTCTCAAACTCCGGCAGAGATTCTCAAAACCAAGGTTGACATGTTTCGAGTTCCTCTCAACATTTTGGAAATCCCGCTGAAACTTTGGACATTCTCGCGAAGGGTTCCCAATCCCCGACAAGACTGGTACCCTTTCACGTCCAAATCTCTCAAACTCCGGGAGAGATTCTCAAAACCAAGGTTGACATGGTTCGAGTTCCTCTCAACATTTTGGAAATCCCGCTGAAACTTTGGACATTCTCGCGAAGGGTTCCCAATCCCCGACAAAACTGGTACCCTTTCACGTCCAAATCTCTCAAACTCCGGGAGAGATTCTCAAAACCAAGGTTGACATGTTTCGAGTTCCTCTCAACATTTTGGAAATCCCGCTGAAACTTTGGACATTCTCGCGAAGGGTTCCCAATCCCCGACAAGACTGGTACCCTTTCACGTCCAAATCTCTCAAACTCCGGGAGAGATTCTCAAAACCAAGGTTGACATGTTTCGAGTTCCTCTCAACGTTTTGGAAATCCCGCTGAAACTTTGGACATTCTCGCGAAGGGTTCCCAATCCCCGACAAGACTGGTACCCTTTCACGTCCAAATCTCTCAAACTCCAGGAGAGATTCTCAAAACCAAGGTTGACATGTTTCGAGTTCCTTTCAACATTTTGGAAATCCCGTGAAACTTTAGACATTCTCGCGAAGGGTTCCCAATCCCCGACAAGACTGGTACCCTTTCACGTCCAAATCTCTCAAACTCCGGGAGAGATTCTCAAAACCAAGGTTGACATGTTTCGAGTTCCTCTCAACATTTTGGAAATCCCGCTGAAACTTTAGACATTCTCGCGAAGGGTTCCAAATCCCCGACAAGACTGGTACCCTTTCACGTCCAAATCTCTCAAACTCCGGGAGAGATTCTCAAAACCAAGGTTGACATGTTTCGAGTTCCTCTCAACATTTTGGAAATCCCGCTGAAACTTTGGACATTCTCGCGAAGGGTTCCCAATCCCCGACAAGACTGGTACCCTTTCACGTCCAAATCTCTCAAACTCCGGGAGAGATTCTCAAAACCAAGGTTGACAGGTTTCGAGTTCCTCTCAACGTTTTGGAAATCCCGCTGAAACTTTGGACATTCTCGCGAAGGGTTCCCAATCCCCGACAAGACTGGTACCCTTTCACGTCCAAATCTCTCAAACTCCGGGAGAGATTCTCAAAACCAAGGTTGACATGTTTCGAGTTCCTTTCAACATTTTGGAAATCCCGCTGAAACTTTGGACATTCTCGCGAAGGGTTCCCAATCCCCGACAAGACTGGTACCCTTTCACGTCCAAATCTCTCAAACTCCGGGAGAGATTCTCAAAACCAAGGTTGACATGTTTCGAGTTCCTCTCAACATTTTGGAAATCCCGCTGAAACTTTGGACATTCTCGCGAAGGGTTCCCAATCCCCGACAAGACTGGTACCCTTTCACGTCCAAATCTCTCAAACTCCGGGAGAGATTCTCAAAACCAAGGTTGACATGTTTCGAGTTCCTCTCAACATTTTGGAAATCCCGCTGAAATTTTGGACATTCTCGCGAAGGGTTCCCAATTCCCGACAAGACTGGTACCCTTTCACGTCCAAATGTCTCAAACTCCGGGAGAGATTCTCAAAACCAAGGTTGACATGTTTCGAGTTCCTCTCAACATTTTGGAAATCCCGCTGAAACTTTGGACATTCTCGTGAAGGGTTCCCAATCCCCGACAAGATAGGTACCCTTTCACGTCCAAATCTCTTAAACTCCGGGAGAAGATTCTCAAAACCAAGGTTGACATGTTTCGAGTTCCTCTCAACATTTTGGAAATCCCGCTGAAACTTTGGACATTCTCGCTAAGGGTTCCCAATCCCCGACAAGACTGGTACCCTTTCACATCCAAATGTCTCAAACTCCGGGAGAGATTCTCAAAACCAAGGTTGACATGGTTCGAGTTCCTTTCAACATTTTGGAAATCCCGCTGAAACTTTGGACATTCTCGCGAAGGGTTCCCAATCCCCGACAAGACTGGTACCCTTTCACGTCCAAATCTCTCAAACTCCGGGAGAGATTCTCAAAACCAAGGTTGACATAATTCGAGTTCCTCTCAACATTTTGGAAATCCCGCTGAAACTTTGGACATTCTCGCGAAGGGTTCCCAATCCCCGACAAAACTGGTACACTTTCACGTCCAAATCTCTCAAACTCCGGGAGAGATTCTCAAAACCAAGGTTGACATGTTTCGAGTTCCATTCAACATTTTGGAAATCCCGCTGAAACTTTGGACATTCTGGCGAAGGGTTCCCAATCCCCGACAAGACTGGTACCCTTTCAAGTCCAAATGTCTCAAACTCCAGGAGAGATTCTCAAAACCAAGGTTGACATGTTTCGAGTTCCTTTCAACGTTTTGGAAATCCCGCTGAAACTTTGGACATTCTGGCGAAGGGTTCCCAATCCCCGACAAGACTGGTACCCTTTCACGTCCAAATCTCTCAAACTCCGGGAGAGATTCTCAAAACCAAGGTTGACATGTTTCGAGTTCCTCTCAACGTTTTGGAAATCCCGCTGAAACTTTGGACATTCTCGCGAAGGGTTCCCAATCCCCGACAAGACTGGTACCCTTTCACGTCCAAATCTCTCAAACTCCGGGAGAGATTCTCAAAACCAAGGTTGACATGGTTCGAGTTCCTTTCAACATTTTGGAAATCCCGCTGAAACTTTGGACATTCTCGCGAAGGGTTCCCAATCCCCGACAAGACTGGTACCCTTTCACGTCCAAATCTCTCAAACTCCGGGAGAGATTCTCAAAACCAAGGTTGACATGTTTCGAGTTCCTCTCAACGTTTTGGACATCCCGCTGAAACTTTGGACATTCTCGCGAAGGGTTCCCAATCCCCGACAAGACTGGTACCCTTTCACGTCCAAATCTCTCAAACTCCGGGAGAGATTCTCAAAACCAAGGTTGATATGTTTCGAGTTCCTTTCAACATTTTGGAAATCCCGCTGAAACTTTGGACATTCTCGCGAAGGGTTCCCAATCCCCGACAAGACTGGTACCCTTTCACGTCCAAATCTCTCAAACTCCGGGAGAGATTCTCAAAACCAAGGTTGACATGTTTCGAGTTCCTCTCAACATTTTGGAAATCCCGCTGAAACTTTGGACATTCTCGCGAAGGGTTCCCAATCCCCGACAAGACTGGTACCCTTTCACGTCCAAATCTCTCAAACTCCGGGAGAGATTCTCAAAACCAAGGTTGACATGTTTCGAGTTCCTCTCAACATTTTGGAAATCCCGCTGAAACTTTGGACATTCTCGCGAAGGGTTCCCAATCCCCGACAAGACTGGTACCCTTTCAAGTCCAAATGTCTCAAACTCCGGGACAGATTCTCAAAACCAAGGTTGACATGTTTCGAGTTCCTCTCAACATTTTGGAAATCCCGCTGAAACTTTGGACATTCTCGCGAAGGGTTCCCAATCCCCGACAAAACTGGTACCCTTTCACGTCCAAATCTCTCAAACTCCGGGAGAGATTCTCAAAACCAAGGTTGACATGATTCGAGTTCCTCTCAACATTTTGGAAATCCTGCTGAAACTTTGGACATTCTCGCGAAGGGTTCCCAATCCCCGACAAGACTGGTACCCTTTCACGTCCAAATGTCTCAAACTCCGGGAGAGATTCTCAAAACCAAGGTTGACATGTTTCGAGTTCCTTTCAACATTTTGGAAATCCCGCTGAAACTTTGGACATTGTCGCGAAGGGTTCCCAATCCCCGACAAGACTGGTACCCTTTCACGTCCAAATCTCTCAAACTCCGGGAGAGATTCTCAAAACCAAGGTTGACATGTTTCGAGTTCCTCTCAACATTTTGGAAATCCCGCTGAAACTTTGGACATTCTGGCGAAGGGTTCCCAATCCCCGACAAGACTGGTACCCTTTCACGTCCAAATCTCTCAAACTCCGGGAGAGATTCTCAAAACCAAGGTTGACATGTTTCGAGTTCCTCTCAACATTTTGGAAATCCCGCTGAAACTTTGGACATTCTGGCGAAGGGTTCCCAATCCCCGACAAGACTGGTACCCTTTCACGTCCAAATCTCTCAAACTCCGGGAGAGATTCTCAAAACCAAGGTTGACATGTTTCGAGTTCCTCTCAACGTTTTGGAAATCCCGCTGAAACTTTGGACATTCTCGCAAAGGGTTCCCAATCCCCGACAAGACTGGTACCATTTCACGTCCAAATCTCTCAAACTCCGGGAGAGATTCTCAAAACCAAGGTTGACATGTTTCGAGTTCCTTTCAACATTTTGGAAATCCCGCTGAAACTTTGGACATTCTCGCGAAGCGTTCCCAATCCCCGACAAGACTGGTACCCTTTCACGTCCAAATCTCTCAAACTCCGGGAGAGATTCTCAAAACCAAGGTTGACATGTTTCGAGTTCCTCTCAACGTTTTGGACATCCCGCTGAAACTTTGGACATTCTCGCGAAGGGTTCCCAATCCCCGACAAGACTGGTACCCTTTCACGTCCAAATCTCTCAAACTCCGGGAGAGATTCTCAAAACCAAGGTTGACATGTTTCGAGTTCCTCTCAACATTTTGGAAATCCCGCTGAAACTTTGGACATTCTCGCGAAGGGTTCCCAATCCCCGACAAGACTGGTACCCTTTCACGTCCAAATCTCTCAAACTCCGGCAGAGATTCTCAAAACCAAGGTTGACATGTTTCGAGTTCCTCTCAACATTTTGGAAATCCCGCTGAAACTTTGGACATTCTGGCGAAGGGTTCCCAATCCCCGACAAGACTGGTACCCTTTCACGTCCAAATCTCTCAAACTCCGGGAGAGATTCTCAAAACCAAGGTTGACATGTTTCGAGTTCCTCTCAACGTTTTGGAAATCCCGCTGAAACTTTGGACATTCTCGCGAAGGGTTCCCAATCCCCGACAAGACTGGTACCCTTTCACGTCCAAATCTCTCAAACTCCGGGAGAGATTCTCAAAACCGAGGTTGACATGTTTCGAGTTCCTCTCAACATTTTGGAAATCCCGCTGAAACTTTGGACATTCTCGCGAAGGGTTCCCAATCCCCGACAAGACTGGTACCCTTTCACGTCCAAATCTCTCAAACTCCGGGAGAGATTCTCAAAACCAAGGTTGACATGTTTCGAGTTCCTCTCAACATTTTGGAAATCCCGCTGAAACTTTGGACATTCTCGCGAAGGGTTCCCAATCCCCGACAAGACTGGTACCCTTTCACGTCCAAATCTCTCAAACTCCGGGAGAGATTCTCAAAACCAAGGTTGACATGTTTCGAGTTCCTCTCAACATTTTGGAAATCCCGCTGAAACTTTGGACATTCTGGCGAAGGGTTCCCAATCCCCGACAAGACTGGTACCTTTTCACGTCCAAATCTCTCAAACTCCGGGAGAGATTCTCAAAACCAAGGTTGACATGTTTCGAGTTCCTTTCAACATTTTGGAAATCCCGCTGAAACTTTGGACATTCTCGCGAAGGGTTCCCAATCCCCGACAAGACTGGTACCCTTTCACGTCCAAATCTCTCAAACTCCGGGAGAGATTCTCAAAACCAAGGTTGACATGTTTCGAGTTCCTCTCAACATTTTGGAAAACCCGCTGAAACTTTCGACATTCTCGCGAAGGGTTCCCAATCCCCGACAAGACTGGTACCCTTTCACGTCCAAATCTCTCAAACTCCGGGAGAGATTCTCAAAACCAAGGTTGACATGTTTCGAGTTCCTCTCAACATTTTAGAAATCCCGCTGAAACTTTGGACATTCTCGCGAAGGGTTCCCAATCCCCGACAAGACTGGTACCCTTTCACGTCCAAATCTCTCAAACTCCGGGAGAGATTCTCAAAACCAAGGTTGACATGATTCGAGTTCCTCTCAACATTTTGGAAATCCCGCTGAAACTTTGGACATTCTCGCGAAGGGTTCCCAATCCCCGACAAAACTGGTACCCTTTCACGTCCAAATCTCTCAAACTCCGGGAGAGATTCTCAAAACCAAGGTTGACATGTTTCGAGTTCCTCTCAACATTTTGGAAATCCCGCTGAAACTTTGGACATTCTCGCGAAGGGTTCCCAATCCCCGACAAGACTGGTACCCTTTCACGTCCAAATCTCTCAAACTCCGGGAGAGATTCTCAAAACCAAGGTTGACATGTTTCGAGTTCCTCTCAACGTTTTGGAAATCCCGCTGAAACTTTGGACATTCTCGCGAAGGGTTCCCAATCCCCGACAAGACTGGTACCCTTTCACGTCCAAATCTCTCAAACTCCAGGAGAGATTCTCAAAACCAAGGTTGACATGTTTCGAGTTCCTCTCAACATTTTGGAAATCCCGCTGAAACTTTAGACATTCTCGCGAAGGGTTCCCAATCCCAGACAAGACTGGTACCCTTTCACGTCCAAATCTCTCAAACTCCGGGAGAGATTCTCAAAACCAAGGTTGACATGTTTCGAGTTCCTTTCAACATTTTGGAAATCCCGTGAAACTTTAGACATTCTCGCGAAGGGTTCCAAATCCCCGACAAGACTGGTACCCTTTCACGTCCAAATGTCTCCAACTCCGGGAGAGATTCTCAAAACCAAGGTTGACATGTTTCAAGTTCCTTTCAACATTTTGGAAATCCCGCTGAAACTTTGGACATTCTCGCGAAGGGTTCCCAATCCCCGACAAGACTGGTACCCTTTCACGTCCAAATCTCTCAAACTCCGGGAGAGATTCTCAAAACCATGGCTGACATGTTTCGAGTTCCTCTCAACATTTTGGAAATCCCGCTGAAACTTTGGACATTCTCGCGAAGGGTTCCCAATCCCCGACAAGACTGGTACCCTTTCACGTCCAAATCTCTCAAACTCCGGGAGAGATTCTCAAAACCAAGGTTGACATGGTTCGAGTTCCTTTCAACATTTTGGAAATCCCGCTGAAACTTTGGACATTCTCGTGAAGGGTTCCCAATCCCCGACAAGACTGGTACCCTTTCACGTCCAAATGTCTCAAACTCCGGGAGAGATTCTCAAAACCAAGGTTGACATGTTTCGAGTTCCTCTCAACGTTTTGGACATCCCGCTGAAACTTTGGACATTCTTGCGAAGGGTTCCCAATCCCCGACAAGACTGGTACCCTTTCACGTCCAAATCTCTCAAACTCCGGGAGAGATTCTCAAAACCAAGGTTGACATGTTTCGAGTTCCTCCCAACATTTTGGAAATCCCGCTGAAACTTTGGACATTCTCGCGAAGGGTTCCCAATCCCCGACAAGACTGGTACCCTTTCACGTCCAAATCTCTCAAGCTCCGGGAGAGATTCTCAAAACCAAGGTTGACATGTTTCGAGTTCCTTTCAACATTTTGGAAATCCCGCTGAAACTTTGGACATTCTCGCGAAGGGTTCCCAATCCCCGACAAGACTGGTACCCTTTCACGTCCAAATCTCTCAAACTCCGGGAGAGATTCTCAAAACCGAGGTTGACATGTTTCGAGTTCCTCTCAACATTTTGGAAATCCCGCTGAAACTTTGGACATTCTGGCGAAGGGTTCCCAATCCCCGACAAGACTGGTACCCTTTCACGTCCAAATCTCTCAAACTCCGGGAGAGATTCTCAAAACCAAGGTTGACATGTTTCGAGTTCCTCTCAACATTTTGGAAATCCCGCTGAAACTTTGGACATTCTCGCGAAGGGTTCCCAACCCCCGACAAGACTGGTACCTTTTCACGTCCAAATCTCTCAAACTCCGGGAGAGATTCTCAAAACCAAGGTTGACATGTTTCGAGTTCCTCTCAACATTTTGGAAATCCCGCTGAAACTTTGGACATTCTCGCGAAGGGTTCCCAATCCCCGACAAGACTGGTACCCTTTCACGTCCAAATCTCTCAAACTCCGGGAGAGATTCTCAAAACCAAGGTTGACATGTTTCGAGTTCCTTTCAACATTTTGGAAATCCCGCTGAAACTTTGGACATTCTCGCGAAGGGTTCCCAATCCCCGACAAGACTGGTACCCTTTCACGTCCAAATCTCTCAAACTCCGGGAGAGATTCTCAAAACCAAGGTTCACATGTTTCGAGTTCCTCTCAACATTTTGGAAATCCCGCTGAAACTTTGGACATTCTGGCGAAGGGTTCCCAATCCCCGACAAGACTGGTACCCTTTCACGTCCAAATCTCTCAAACTCCGGCAGAGATTCTCAAAACCAAGGCTGACATGTTTCGAGTTCCTCTCAACATTTTGGAAATCCCGCTGAAACTTTGGACATTCTCGCAAAGGGTTCCCAATCCCCGACAAGACTGGTACCCTTTCACGTCCAAATCTCTCAAACTCCGGGAGAGATTCTCAAAACCAAGGTTGACATGTTTCGAGTTCCTCTCAACATTTTGGAAAACCCGCTGAAACTTTGGACATTCTCGCGAAGAGTTCCCAATCCCCGACAAGACTGGTACCCTTTCACGTCCAAATCTCTCAAACTCCGGGAGAGATTCTCAAAACCAAGGTTGACATGTTTCGAGTTCCTCTCAACATTTTGGAAATCCCGCTGAAACTTTGGACATTCTCGCGAAGGGTTCCCAATCCCCGACAAGACTGGTACCCTTTCACGTCCAAATCTCTCAAACTCCGGGAGAGATTCTCAAAACCAAGGTTGACATGTTTGGAGTTCCTCTCAACATTTTGGAAATCCCGCTGAAACTTTGGACATTCTCGTGAAGGCTTCCCAATCCCCGACAAGACTGGTACCCTTTCACGTCCAAATCTCTCAAACTCCGGCAGAGATTCTCAAAACCAAGGTTGACATGTTTCGAGTTTCTTTCAACATTTTGGAAATCCCGCTGAAACTTTGGACATTCTGTCGAAGGGTTCCCAATCCCCGACAAGATTGGTACCCTTTCACGTCCAAATCTCTCAAACTCCGGGAGAGATTCTCAAAACCAAGGTTGACATGTTTCGAGTTCCTCTCAACATTTTGGAAATCCCGCTGAAACTTTGGACATTCTGGCGAAGGGTTCCCAATCCCCGACAAGATTGGTACCCTTTCACGTCCAAATCTCTCAAACTCCGGGAGAGATTCTCAAAACCAAGGTTGACATGGTTCGAGTTCCTTTCCACATTTTGGAAATCCCGCTGAAACTTTGGACATTCTCGCGAAGGGTTCCCAATCCCCGACAAGACTGGTACCCTTTCACGTCCAAATCTCTCAAACTCCGGCAGAGATTCTCAAAACCAAGGTTGACATGTTTCAGGTTCCTTTCAACATTTTGAAAAATCCGCTGAAACTTTGGACATTGTCGCGAAGGGTTCCCGATCCCCGACAAGACTGGTACCCTTTCACGTCCAAATCTCTCAAACTCCTGGAGAGATTCTCAAAACCAAGGTTGACATCTTTCGAGTTCCTTTCAACATTTTGGAAATCCCGCTGAAACTTTGGACATTGTCGCGAAGGGTTCCCAATCCCCGACAAGATTGGTACCCTTTCACGTCCAAATCTCTCAAACTCCAGGAGAGATTCTCAAAACCAAGGTTGACATGGTTCGAGTTCCTCTCAACATTTTGGAAATCCCGCTGAAACTTTGGACATTCTCGCGAAGGGTTCCCAATCCCCGACAAGATTGGTACCCTTTCACGTCCAAATCTCTCAAACTCCGGGAGAGATTCTCAAAACCAAGGTTGACATGGTTCGAGTTCCTTTCAACATTTTGGAAATCCCGCTGAAACTTTGGACATTGTCGCGAAGGGGTCCCAATCCCTGAAAAGAATGGTACCCTTTCAAGTCCAAATGTCTCAAACTCCGGGAGAGATTCTCAAAACCAAGGTTGACATGTTTCGAGTTCCTTTCAACATTTTGGAAATCCCGCTGAAACTTTGGACATTCTCGCGAAGGGTTCCCAATCCCCGACAAGATTGGTACCCTTTCACGTCCAGATCTCTCAAACTCCGGGAGAGATTCTCAAAACCAAGGTTGACATGGTTCGAGTTCCTTTCAACATTTTGGAAAACCCGCTGAAACTTTGGACATTGTCGCGAAGGGTTCCCAATCCCCGACAAGACTGGTACACTTTCACGTCCAAATCTCTCAAACTCCGGGAGAGATTCTCAAAACCAAGGTTGACATGTTTCGAGTTCCTTTCAACATTTTGGAAATTTCGCTGAAACTTTGGACATTGTCGCGAAGGGTTCCCAATCCCCGACAAGACTGGTACCCTTTCACGTCCAAATCTCTCAAACTCCGGCAGAGATTCTCAAAACCAAGGTTGACATGTTTCGAGTTCCTTTCAACATTTTGGAAATCCCACTGAAACTTTGGACATTCTCGCGAAGGGTTCCCGATCCCCGACAAGATTGGTACCCTTTCACGTCCAAATCTCTCAAACTCCGGGAGAGATTCTCAAAACCAAGGTTGACATGTTTCAAGTTCCTTTCAACATTTTGGAAATCCCGCTGAAACTTTGGACATTCTCGCGAAGGGTTCCCAATCCCCGACAAGATTGGTACCCTTTCACGTCCAAATCTCTCAAACTCCGGCAGAGATTCTCAAAACCAAGGTTGACATGGTTCGAGTTCCTTTCAACATTTTGGAAATCCCGCTGAAACTTTGGACATTGTCGCGAAGGGTTCCCAATCCCCAACAAGATTGGTACCCTTTCACGTCCAAATCTCTCAAAGTCCGGGAGAGATTCTCAAAACCAAGGTTGACATGTTTCGAGTTCCTTTCAACATTTTGGAAATCCCGCTGAAACTTTGGACATTCTCGCGAAGGGTTCCCAATCCCCGACAAGATTGGTACCCTTTCACGTCCAAATCTCTCAAACTCCGGGAGAGATTCTCAAAACCAAGGTTGACATGTTTCGAGTTCCTTTCAACATTTTGGAAATCCCGCTGAAACTTTGGACATTCTCGCGAAGGGTTCCCAATCCCCGACAAGATTGGTACCCTTTCACGTCCAAATCTCTCAAACTCCGGCAGAGATTCTCAAAACCAAGGTTCACATGTTTCGAGTTCCTTTCAACATTTTGGAAATCCCGCTGAAACTTTGGACATTCTCGCGAAGGGTTCCCAATCCCCGACAAGATTGGTACCCTTTCACGTCCAAATCTCTCAAACTCCGGCAGAGATTCTCAAAAACAAGGTTGACATGTTTCGAGTTCCTTTCAACATTTTGGAAATCCCGCTGAAACTTTGGACATTCTCGCGAAGGGTTCCCAATCCCCGACAAGATTGGTACCCTTTCACGTCCAAATCTCTCAAACTCCGGGAGAGATTCTCAAAACCAAGGTTGACATGTTTCGAGTTCCTCCCAACATTTTGGAAATCCCGCTGAAACTTTGGACATTCTCACGAAGGGTTCCCAATCCCCGACAAGATTGGAACCCTTTCACGTCCAAATCTCTCAAAGTCCGGGAGAGATTCTCAAAACCAAGGTTGACATGTTTCGAGTTCCTCTCAACATTTTGGAAATCCCGCTGAAACTTTGGACATTGTCGCGAAGGGTTCCCAATCCCCGACAAGACTGGTACCCTTTCACGTCCAAATGTCTCAAACTCCGGGAGAGATTCTCAACACCAAGGTTGACATGTTTCGAGTTCCTTTCAACATTTTGGAAATCCCGCTGAAACTTTGGACATTGTCGCGAAGGGTTCCCAATCCCCAACAAGATTGGTACCCTTTCACGTCCAAATCTCTCAAAGTCCGGGAGAGATTCTCAAAACCAAGGTTGACATGTTTCGAGTTCCTTTCAACATTTTGGAAATCCCGCTGAAACTTTGGACATTCTCGCGAAGGGGTCCCAATCCCTGAAAAGAATGGTACCCTTTCAAGTCCAAATGTCTCAAACTCCGGGAGAGATTCTCAAAACCAAGGTTGACATGTTTCGAGTTCCTTTCAACATTTTGGAAATCCCGCTGAAACTTTGGACATTCTCGCGAAGGGTTCCCAATCCCCGACAAGATTGGTACCCTTTCACGTCCAGATCTCTCAAACTCCGGGAGAGATTCTCAAAACCAAGGTTGACATGGTTCGAGTTCCTTTCAACATTTTGGAAAACCCGCTGAAACTTTGGATATTCTCGCGAAGGGTTCCCAATCCCCGACAAGACTGGTACCCTTTCACGTCCAAATCTCTCAAACTCCGGGAGAGATTCTCAAAACCAAGGTTGACATGTTTCGAGTTCCTTTCAACATTTTGGAAATCCCGCTGAAACTTTGGACATTCTCGCGAAGGGTTCCCAATCCCCGACAAGATTGGTACCCTTTCACGTCCAAATCTCTCAAACTCCGGCAGAGATTCTCAAAACCAAGGTTGACATGTTTCGAGTTCCTTTCAACATTTTGGAAATCCCGCTGAAACTTTGGACATTGTCGCGAAGGGTTCCCAATCCCCGACAAGACTGGTACCCTTTCACGTCCAAATGTCTCAAACTCCGGGAGAGATTCTCAACACCAAGGTTGACATGTTTCGAGTTCCTTTCAACATTTTGGAAATCCCGCTGAAACTTTGGACATTGTCGCGAAGGGTTCCCAATCCCCAACAAGATTGGTACCCTTTCATGTCCAAATCTCTCAAAGTCCGGGAGAGATTCTCAAAACCAAGGTTGA
Organism: Streptopelia decaocto; assembly: GCF_964273445.1. Classification (NCBI taxonomy): domain Eukaryota; kingdom Metazoa; phylum Chordata; class Aves; order Columbiformes; family Columbidae; genus Streptopelia; species Streptopelia decaocto. Next base: position 1,142,865 of record NW_028116102.1, read on the forward strand.
CATGTTTCGAGTTCCTTTCAACATTTTGGAAATCCCGCTGAAACTTTGGACATTCTCGCGAAGGGTTCCCAATCCCCGACAAGATTGGTACCCTTTCACGTCCAAATCTCTCAAACTCCGGGAGAGATTCTCAAAACCAAGGTTGACATGTTTCGAGTTCCTTTCAACATTTTGGAAATCCCGCTGAAACTTTGGACATTCTCGCGAAGGGTTCCCAATCCCCGACAAGATTGGTACCCTTTCACGTCCAAATCTCTCAAACTCCGGCAGAGATTCTCAAAACCAAGGTTCACATGTTTCGAGTTCCTTTCAACATTTTGGAAATCCCGCTGAAACTTTGGACATTCTCTCGAAGGGTTCCCAATCCCCGACAAGATTGGTACCCTTTCACGTCCAAATCTCTCAAACTCCGGCAGAGATTCTCAAAAACAAGGTTGACATGTTTCGAGTTCCTTTCAACATTTTGGAAATCCCGCTGAAACTTTGGACATTCTCGCGAAGGGTTCCCAATCCCCGACAAGATTGGTACCCTTTCACGTCCAAATCTCTCAAACTCCGGGAGAGATTCTCAAAACCAAGGTTGACATGTTTCGAGTTCCTCCCAACATTTTGGAAATCCCGCTGAAACTTTGGACATTCTCACGAAGGGTTCCCAATCCCCGACAAGATTGGAACCCTTTCACGTCCAAATCTCTCAAAGTCCGGGAGAGATTCTCAAAACCAAGGTTGACATGTTTCGAGTTCCTCTCAACATTTTGGAAATCCCGCTGAAACTTTGGACATTGTCGCGAAGGGTTCCCAATCCCCGACAAGACTGGTACCCTTTCACGTCCAAATGTCTCAAACTCCGGGAGAGATTCTCAACACCAAGGTTGACATGTTTCGAGTTCCTTTCAACATTTTGGAAATCCCGCTGAAACTTTGGACATTGTCGCGAAGGGTTCCCAATCCCCAACAAGATTGGTACCCTTTCACGTCCAAATCTCTCAAAGTCCGGGAGAGATTCTCAAAACCAAGGTTGACATGTTTCGAGTTCCTTTCAACATTTTGGAAATCCCGCTGAAACTTTGGACATTCTCGCGAAGGGGTCCCAATCCCTGAAAAGAATGGTACCCTTTCAAGTCCAAATGTCTCAAACTCCGGGAGAGATTCTCAAAACCAAGGTTGACATGTTTCGAGTTCCTTTCAACATTTTGGAAATCCCGCTGAAACTTTGGACATTCTCGCGAAGGGTTCCCAATCCCCGACAAGATTGGTACCCTTTCACGTCCAGATCTCTCAAACTCCGGGAGAGATTCTCAAAACCAAGGTCGACATGGTTCGAGTTCCTTTCAACATTTTGGAAAACCCGCTGAAACTTTGGACATTCTCGCGAAGGGTTCCCAATCCCCGACAAGACTGGTACACTTTCACGTCCACATCTCTCAAACTCCGGGAGAGATTCTCAAAACCAAGGTTGACATGTTTCGAGTTCCTTTCAACATTTTGGAAATTTCGCTGAAACTTTGGACATTGTCGCGAAGGGTTCCCAATCCCCGACAAGACTGGTACCCTTTCACGTCCAAATCTCTCAAACTCCGGCAGAGATTCTCAAAACCAAGGTTGACATGTTTCGAGTTCCTTTCAACATTTTGGAAATCCCACTGAAACTTTGGACATTCTCGCGAAGAGTTCCCGATCCCCGACAAGATTGGTACCCTTTCACGTCCAAATCTCTCAAACTCCGGGAGAGATTCTCAAAACCAAGGTTGACATGTTTCGAGTTCCTTTCAACATTTTGGAAATCCCGCTGAAACTTTGGACATTCTCGCGAAGGGTTCCCAATCCCCGACAAGATTGGTACCCTTTCACGTCCAAATCTCTCAAACTCCGGCAGAGATTCTCAAAACCAAGGTTGACATGTTTCGAGTTCCTTTCAACATTTTGGAAATCCCGCTGAAACTTTGGACATCGTCGCGAAGGGTTCCCAATCCCCGACAAGACTGGTACCCTTTCACGTCCAAATGTCTCAAACTCCGGGAGAGATTCTCAACACCAAGGTTGACATGTTTCGAGTTCCTTTCAACATTTTGGAAATCCCGCTGAAACTTTGGACATTGTCGCGAAGGGTTCCCAATCCCCAACAAGATTGGTACCCTTTCACGTCCAAATCTCTCAAAGTCCGGGAGAGATTCTCAAAACCAAGGTTGACATGTTTCGAGTTCCTTTCAACATTTTGGAAATCCCGCTGAAACTTTGGACATTCTCGCGAAGGGTTCCCAATCCCCGACAAGATTGGTACCCTTTCACGTCCAAATCTCTCAAACTCCGGGAGAGATTCTCAAAACCAAGGTTGACATGTTTCGAGTTCCTTTCAACATTTTGGAAATCCCGCTGAAACTTTGGACATTCTCGCGAAGGGTTCCCAATCCCCGACAAGATTGGTACCCTTTCACGTCCAAATCTCTCAAACTCCGGGAGAGATTCTCAAAACCAAGGTTCACATGTTTCGAGTTCCTTTCAACATTTTGGAAATCCCGCTGAAACTTTGGACATTCTCTCGAAGGGTTCCCAATCCCCGACAAGATTGGTACCCTTTCACGTCCAAATCTCTCAAACTCCGGCAGAGATTCTCAAAACCAAGGTTGACATGTTTCGAGTTCTTTTCAACATTTTGGAAATCCCGCTGAAACTTTGGACATTCTCGCGAAGGGTTCCCAATCCCCGACAAGATTGGTACCCTTTCACGTCCAAATCTCTCAAACTCCGGGAGAGATTCTCAAAACCAAGGTTGACATGTTTCGAGTTCCTCCCAACATTTTGGAAATCCCGCTGAAACTTTGGACATTCTCACGAAGGGTTCCCAATCCCCGACAAGATTGGAACCCTTTCACGTCCAAATCTCTCAAAGTCCGGGAGAGATTCTCAAAACCAAGGTTGACATGTTTCGAGTTCCTCTCAACATTTTGGAAATCCCGCTGAAACTTTGGACATTGTCGCGAAGGGTTCCCAATCCCCGACAAGACTGGTACCCTTTCACGTCCAAATGTCTCAAACTCCGGGAGAGATTCTCAACACCAAGGTTGACATGTTTCGAGTTCCTTTCAACATTTTGGAAATCCCGCTGAAACTTTGGACATTGTCGCGAAGGGTTCCCAATCCCCAACAAGATTGGTACCCTTTCACGTCCAAATCTCTCAAAGTCCGGGAGAGATTCTCAAAACCAAGGTTGACATGTTTCGAGTTCCTTTCAACATTTTGGAAATCCCGCTGAAACTTTGGACATTCTCGCGAAGGGTTCCCAATCCCCGACAAGATTGGTACCCTTTCACGTCCAAATCTCTCAAACTCCGGGAGAGATTCTCAAAACCAAGGTTGACATGTTTCGAGTTCCTTTCAACATTTTGGAAATCCCGCTGAAACTTTGGACATTCTCGCGAAGGGTTCCCAATCCCCGACAAGATTGGTACCCTTTCACGTCCAAATCTCTCAAACTCCGGCAGAGATTCTCAAAACCAAGGTTCACATGTTTCGAGTTCCTTTCAACATTTTGGAAATCCCGCTGAAACTTTGGACATTCTCGCGAAGGGTTCCCAATCCCCGACAAGATTGGTACCCTTTCACGTCCAAATCTCTCAAACTCCGGCAGAGATTCTCAAAACCAAGGTTGACATGGTTCGAGTTCTTTTCAACATTTTGGAAATCCCGCTGAAACTTTGGACATTCTCGCGAAGGGTTCCCAATCCCCGACAAGATTGGTACCCTTTCACGTCCAAATCTCTCAAACTCCGGGAGAGATTCTCAAAACCAAGGTTGACATGTTTCGAGTTCCTTTCAACATTTTGGAAATCCCGCTGAAACTTTGGACATTCTCGCGAAGGGTTCCCAATCCCCGACAAGATTGGTACCCTTTCACGTCCAAATCTCTCAAACTCCGGGAGAGATTCTCAAAACCAAGGTTGACATGTTTCGAGTTCCTTTCAACATTTTGGAAATCCCGCTGAAACTTTGGACATTCTCGCGAAGGGTTCCCAATCCCCGACAAGATTGGTACCCTTTCACGTCCAAATCTCTCAAACTCCGGCAGAGATTCTCAAAACCAAGGTTCACATGTTTCGAGTTCCTTTCAACATTTTGGAAATCCCGCTGAAACTTTGGACATTCTCGCGAAGGGTTCCCAATCCCCGACAAGATTGGTACCCTTTCACGTCCAAATCTCTCAAACTCCGGCAGAGATTCTCAAAACCAAGGTTGACATGGTTCGAGTTCTTTTCAACATTTTGGAAATCCCGCTGAAACTTTGGACATTCTCGCGAAGGGTTCCCAATCCCCGACAAGATTGGTACCCTTTCACGTCCAAATCTCTCAAACTCCGGGAGAGATTCTCAAAACCAAGGTTGACATGTTTCGAGTTCCTTTCAACATTTTGGAAATCCCGCTGAAACTTTGGACATTCTCACGAAGGGTTCCCAATCCCCGACAAGATTGGAACCCTTTCACGTCCAAATCTCTCAAAGTCCGGGAGAGATTCTCAAAACCAAGGTTGACATGTTTCGAGTTCCTCTCAACATTTTGGAAATCCCGCTGAAACTTTGGACATTCTCGCGAAGGGTTCCCAATCCCCGACAAGACTGGTACCCTTTCACGTCCAAATCTCTCAAACTCCGGGAGAGATTCTCAAAACCAAGGTTGACATGTTTCGAGTTCCTTTCAACATTTTGGAAATCCCGCTGAAACTTTGGACATTCTCGCGAAGGGTTCCCAATCCCCGACAAGATTGGTACCCTTTCACGTCCAGATCTCTCAAACTCCGGGAGAGATTCTCAAAACCAAGGTTGACATGGTTCGAGTTCCTTTCAACATTTTGGAAAACCCGCTGAAACTTTGGACATTCTCGCGAAGGGTTCCCAATCCCCGACAAGACTGGTACCCTTTCACGTCCAAATCTCTCAAACTCCGGGAGAGATTCTCAAAACCAAGGTTGACATGTTTCGAGTTCCTTTCAACATTTTGGAAATCCCGCTGAAACTTTGGACATTCTCGCGAAGGGTTCCCAATCCCCGACAAGATTGGTACCCTTTCACGTCCAAATCTCTCAAACTCCGGGAGAGATTCTCAAAACCAAGGTTGACATGTTTCGAGTTCCTTTCAACATTTTGGAAATCCCGCTGAAACTTTGGACATTCTTGCGAAGGGTTCCCAATCCCCGACAAGACTGGTACCCTTTCACGTCCAAATCTCTCAAACTCCGGGAGAGATTCTCAAAACCAAGGTTGACATGTTTCGAGTTCCTTTCAACATTTTGGAAATTTCGCTGAAACTTTGGACATTGTCGCAAAGGGTTCCCAATCCCCGACAAGATTGGTACCCTTTCACGTCCAAATCTCTCAAACTCCGGGAGAGATTCTCAAAACCATGGTTGACATGTTTCGAGTTCCTTTCAACATTTTGGAAATCCTGCTGAAACTTTGGACATTCTCGCGAAGGGTTCCCAATCCCTGACAAGATTGGTACCCTTTCACGTCCAAATCTCTCAAACTCCGGGAGAGATTCTCAAAACCAAGGTTGACATGTTTCGAGTTCCTTTCAACATTTTGGAAATCCCACTGAAACTTTGGACATTCTCGCGAAGGGTTCCCAATCCCCGACAAGGTTGGTACCCTTTCACGTCCAAATCTCTCAAACTCCGGGAGAGATTCTCAAAACCAAGGTTGACATGTTTCGAGTTCCTTTCAACATTTTGGAAATCCCGCTGAAACTTTGGACGTTCTCGCGAAGGGTTCCCAATCCTTGACAAGATTGGTACCCTTTCACGTCCAAATCTCTCAAACTCCAGGAGAGATTCTCAAAACCAAGGTTGACATGTTTCGAGTTCCTTTCAACATTTTGGAAATCCCGCTGAAACTTTGGACATTCTTGCGAAGGGTTCCCGATCCCCGACAAGATTGGTACCCTTTCACGTCCAAATCTCTCAAACTCCGGGAGAGATTCTCAAAACCAAGGGTGACATGGTTCGAGTTCCTTTCAACATTTTGGAAATCCCGCTGAAACTTTGGACATTGTCGCGAAGGGTTCCCAATCTTCGACAAGATTGGTACCCTTTCACGTCCAAATCTCTCAAACTCCGGGAGAGATTCTCAAAACCATGGTTGACATGTTTCGAGTTCCTTTCAACATTTTGGAAATCCCGCTGAAACTTTGGACATTCTCGCGAAGGCTTCCCAATCCCCGACAAGATTGGTACCCTTTCACGTCCAAATCTCTCAAACTCCGGGAGAGATTCTCAAAACCAAGGTTGACATGTTTCGAGTTCCTTTCAACATTTTGGAAATCCCGCTGAAACTTTGGACTTTCTAGCGAAGGGTTCCCAATCCCCGACAAGATTGGCACCCTTTCACGTCCAAATGTCTCAAACTCCGGCAGAGATTCTCAAAACCAAGGTTGACATGTTTCGAGTTCCTTTCAACATTTTGGAAATCACGCTGAAACTTTGGACATTCTCGCGAAGGGTTCCCAATCCCCGACAATACTGGTACCCTTTCACGTCCAAATCTCTCAAGCTCCGGGAGAGATTCTCAAAACCATGGTTGACATGTTTCGAGTTCCTTTCAACATTTTGGAAATCCCGCTGAAACTTTGGACATTCTCGCGAAGGGTTCCCAATCCCCGACAAGATTGGTACCCTTTCATGTCCAAATCTCTCAAACTCCGGGAGAGATTCTCAAAACCATGGTTGACATGTTTCGAGTTCCTTTCAACATTTTGGAAATCCTGCTGAAACTTTGGCCATTGTCGCGAAGGGTTCCCAATCCCCGACAAGATTGGTACCCTTTCACGTCCAAATCTCTCAAACTCCAGGAGAGATTCTCAAAACCAAGGTTGACATGTTTCGAGTTCCTTTCAACATTTTGGAAATCCCACTGAAAGTTTGGACATTCTCGCGAAGGGTTCCCGATCCCCGACACGATTGGTACCCTTTCACGCCCAAATCTCTCAAACTCCGGGAGAGATTCTAAAAACCAAGGTTGACATGTTTCGAGTTCCTTTCAACATTTTGGAAATCCCGCTGAAACTTTGGACATTCTCGCGAAGGGTTCCGAATCCCCGACAAGATTGGTACCCTTTCACGTCCAAATCTCTCAAACTCCGGCAGAGATTCTCAAAACCAAGGTTGACATGTTTCGAGTTCCTTTCAACATTTTGGAAATCCCGCTGAAACTTTGGACATTGTCGCGAAGGGTTCCCAATCCCCGACAAGATTGGTACCCTTTCACGTCCAAATCTCTCAAACTCCGGGAGAGATTCTCAAAACCAAGGTTGACATGTTTCGAGTTCCTTTCAACATTTTGGAAATCCCGCTGAAACTTTGGACATTGTCGCGAAGGGTTCCCAATCCCCGATAAGATTGGTACCCTTTCACGTCCAAATCTCTCAAACTCCGGGAGAGATTCTCAAAACCATGGTTGACATGTTTCGAGTTCCTTTCAACATTTTGGAAATCCTGCTGAAACTTTGGACATTCTCGCGAAGGGTTCCCAATCCCTGACAAGATTGGTACCCTTTCACGTCCAAATCTCTCAAACTCCGGGAGAGATTCTCAAAACCATGGTTGACATGTTTCGAGTTCCTTTCAACATTTTGGAAATCCCGCTGAAACTTTGGACATTCTCGCGAAGGCTTCCCAATCCCCGACAAGATTGGTACCCTTTCACGTCCAAATCTCTCAAACTCCGGGAGAGATTCTCAAAACCAAGGTTGACATGTTTCGAGTTCCTTTCAACATTTTGGAAATCCCGCTGAAACTTTGGACTTTCTAGCGAAGGGTTCCCAATCCCCGACAAGATTGGCACCCTTTCACGTCCAAATGTCTCAAACTCCGGCAGAGATTCTCAAAACCAAGGTTGACATGTTTCGAGTTCCTTTCAACATTTTGGAAATCACGCTGAAACTTTGGACATTCTCGCGAAGGGTTCCCAATCCCCGACAATACTGGTACCCTTTCACGTCCAAATCTCTCAAGCTCCGGGAGAGATTCTCAAAACCATGGTTGACATGTTTCGAGTTCCTTTCAACATTTTGGAAATCCCGCTGAAACTTTGGACATTCTCGCGAAGGGTTCCCAATCCCCGACAAGATTGGTACCCTTTCATGTCCAAATCTCTCAAACTCCGGGAGAGATTCTCAAAACCATGGTTGACATGTTTCGAGTTCCTTTCAACATTTTGGAAATCCCGCTGAAACTTTGGCCATTGTCGCGAAGGGTTCCCAATCCCCGACAAGATTGGTACCCTTTCACGTCCAAATCTCTCAAACTCCAGGAGAGATTCTCAAAACCAAGGTTGACATGTTTCGAGTTCCTTTCAACATTTTGGAAATCCCACTGAAAGTTTGGACATTCTCGCGAAGGGTTCCCGATCCCCGACACGATTGGTACCCTTTCACGCCCAAATCTCTCAAACTCCGGGAGAGATTCTAAAAACCAAGGTTGACATGTTTCGAGTTCCTTTCAACATTTTGGAAATCCCGCTGAAACTTTGGACATTCTCGCGAAGGGTTCCGAATCCCCGACAAGATTGGTACCCTTTCACGTCCAAATCTCTCAAACTCCGGCAGAGATTCTCAAAACCAAGGTTGACATGTTTCGAGTTCCTTTCAACATTTTGGAAATCCCGCTGAAACTTTGGACATTGTCGCGAAGGGTTCCCAATCCCCGACAAGATTGGTACCCTTTCACGTCCAAATCTCTCAAACTCCGGGAGAGATTCTCAAAACCAAGGTTGACATGTTTCGAGTTCCTTTCAACATTTTGGAAATCCCGCTGAAACTTTGGACATTGTCGCGAAGGGTTCCCAATCCCCGACAAGATTGGTACCCTTTCACGTCCAAATCTCTCAAACTCCGGGAGAGATTCTCAAAACCATGGTTGACATGTTTCGAGTTCCTTTCAACATTTTGGAAATCCTGCTGAAACTTTGGACATTCTCGCGAAGGGTTCCCAATCCCTGACAAGATTGGTACCCTTTCACGTCCAAATCTCTCAAACTCCGGGAGAGATTCTCAAAACCAAGGTTGACATGTTTCGAGTTCCTTTCAACATTTTGGAAATCCCACTGAAACTTTGGACATTCTCGCGAAGGGTTCCCAATCCCCGACAAGGTTGGTACCCTTTCACGTCCAAATCTCTCAAACTCCGGGAGAGATTCTCAAAACCAAGGTTGACATGTTTCGAGTTCCTTTCAACATTTTGGAAATCCCGCTGAAACTTTGGACATTCTTGCGAAGGGTTCCCAATCCCCGACAAGATTGGTACCCTTTCACGTCCAAATCTCTCAAACTCCGGGAGAGATTCTCAAAACCAAGGGTGACATGGTTCGAGTTCCTTTCAACATTTTGGAAATCCCGCTGAAACTTTGGACATTGTCGCGAAGGGTTCCCAATCTTCGACAAGATTGGTACCCTTTCACGTCCAAATCTCTCAAACTCCGGGAGAGATTCTCAAAACCATGGTTGACATGTTTCGAGTTCCTTTCAACATTTTGGAAATCCCGCTGAAACTTTGGACATTCTCGCGAGGGCTTCCCAATCCCCGACAAGATTGGTACCCTTTCACGTCCAAATCTCTCAAACTCCGGGAGAGATTCTCAAAACCAAGGTTGACATGTTTCGAGTTCCTTTCAACATTTTGGAAATCCCGCTGAAACTTTGGATTTTCTCGCGAAGGGTTCCCAATCCCCGACAAGATTGGCACCCTTTCACGTCCAAATCTCTCAAACTCCGGCAGAGATTCTCAAAACCAAGGTTGACATGTTTCGAGTTCCTTTCAACATTTTGGAAATCACGCTGAAACTTTGGACATTCTCGCGAAGGGTTCCCAATCCCCGACAATACTGGTACCCTTTCACGTCCAAATCTCTCAAGCTCCGGGAGAGATTCTCAAAACCAAGGTTGACATGGTTCGAGTTCCTTTCAACATTTTGGAAATCCCGCTGAAACTTTGGACATTCTCGCGAAGGGTTCCCAATCCCCGACAAGATTGGTACCCTTTCATGTCCAAATCTCTCAAACTCCGGGAGAGATTCTCAAAACCATGGTTGACATGTTTCGAGTTCCTTTCAACATTTTGGAAATCCCGCTGAAACTTTGGACATTGTCGCGAAGGGTTCCCAATCCCCGACAAGATTGGTACCCTTTCACGTCCAAATCTCTCAAACTCCGGGAGAGATTCTCAAAACCAAGGTTGACATGTTTCGAGTTCCTTTCAACATTTTGGAAATCCCGCTGAAACTTGGGACATTCTCGCGAAGGGTTCCCGATCCCCGACACGATTGGTACCCTTTCACGCCCAAATCTCTCAAACTCCGGGAGAGATTCTAAAAACCAAGGTTGACATGTTTCGAGTTCCTTTCAACATTTTGGAAATCCCGCTGAAACTTTGGACATTCTCGCGAAGGGTTCCCAATCCCCGACAAGATTGGTACCCTTTCACGTCCAAATCTCTCAAACTCCGGCAGAGATTCTCAAAACCAAGGTTGACATGTTTCGAGTTCCTTTCAACACTTTGGAAATCCCGCTGAAACTTTGGACTTTCTCGCGAAGGGTTCCCAATCCCCGACAAGATTGGCACCCTTTCACGTCCAAATCTCTCAAAGTCTGGGAGAGATTCTCAAAACCAAGGTGGACATGTTTCGAGTTCCTTTCAACATTTTGGAAATCCCGCTGAAACTTTGGACATTCTCGCGAAGGGTTCCCAATCCCCGACAAGATTGGTACCCTTTCACGTCCAAATCTCTCAAACTCCGGCAGAGATTCTCAAAACCAAGGTTGACATGTTTCGAGTTCCTTTCAACATTTTGGAAATCCCGCTGAAACTTTGGACATTCTCGCGAAGGGTTCCCAATCCCCGACAAGATTGGAACCCTTTCACGTCTAAATCTCTCAAACTCCGGGAGAGATTCTCAAAACCAAGGTTGACATGTTTCGAGTTCCTTTCAACATTTTGGAAATCCCGCTGAAACTTTGGACATTCTCGCGAAGGGTTCCCAATCCCCGACAAGATTGGTACCCTTTCATGTCCAAATCTCTCAAACTCCGGGAGAGATTCTCAAAACCATGGCTGACATGTTTAGAGTTCCTTTCAACATTTTGGAAATCCCGCTGAAACTTTTGACATTCTTGCGAAGGGTTCCCAATCCCCGACAAGATTGGTGCCCTTTGACGTCCAAATCTCTCAAACTCCGGGAGAGATTCTCAAAAACAAAGTTGACATGTTTCGAGTTCCTTTCAACATTTTGGAAATCCTGCTGAAACTTTGGACATTCTCACGAAGGGTTCCCAATCCCCGACAAGATTGGTACCCTTTCACGTCCAAATCTCTCAAACTCCGGGAGAGATTCTCAAAACCAAGGTTGACATGTTTCGAGTTCCTTTCAACATTTTGGAAATCCCGCTGAAACTTTGGACATTCTTGCGAAGGGTTCCCAATCCCCGACAAGATTGGTACCCTTTCACGTCCAAATCTCTCAAACTCCGGGAGAGATTCTCAAAACCAAGGGTGACATGGTTCGAGTTCCTTTCAACATTTTGGAAATCCCGCTGAAACTTTGGACATTGTCGCGAAGGGTTCCCAATCTTCGACAAGATAGGTACCCTTTCACGTCCAAATCTCTCAAACTCCGGGAGAGATTCTCAAAACCATGGTTGACATGTTTCGAGTTCCTTTCAACATTTTGGAAATCCCGCTGAAACTTTGGACATTCTCGCGAGGGCTTCCCAATCCCCGACAAGATTGGTACCCTTTCACGTCCAAATCTCTCAAACTCCGGGAGAGATTCTCAAAACCAAGGTTGACATGTTTCGAGTTCCTTTCAACATTTTGGAAATCCCGCTGAAACTTTGGATTTTCTCGCGAAGGGTTCCCAATCCCCGACAAGATTGGCACCCTTTCACGTCCAAATCTCTCAAACTCCGGCAGAGATTCTCAAAACCAAGGTTGACATGTTTCGAGTTCCTTTCAACATTTTGGAAATCACGCTGAAACTTTGGACATTCTCGCGAAGGGTTCCCAATCCCCGACAATACTGGTACCCTTTCACGTCCAAATCTCTCAAGCTCCGGGAGAGATTCTCAAAACCAAGGTTGACATGGTTCGAGTTCCTTTCAACATTTTGGAAATCCCGCTGAAACTTTGGACATTCTCGCGAAGGGTTCCCAATCCCCGACAAGATTGGTACCCTTTCATGTCCAAATCTCTCAAACTCCGGGAGAGATTCTCAAAACCATGGTTGACATGTTTCGAGTTCCTTTCAACATTTTGGAAATCCCGCTGAAACTTTGGACATTGTCGCGAAGGGTTCCCAATCCCCGACAAGATTGGTACCCTTTCACGTCCAAATCTCTCAAACTCCGGGAGAGATTCTCAAAACCAAGGTTGACATGTTTCGAGTTCCTTTCAACATTTTGGAAATCCCGCTGAAACTTGGGACATTCTCGCGAAGGGTTCCGAATCCCCGACAAGATTGGTACCCTTTCACGTCCAAATCTCTCAAACTCCGGCAGAGATTCTCAAAACCAAGGTTGACATGTTTCGAGTTCCTTTCAACACTTTGGAAATCCCGCTGAAACTTTGGACATTCTCGCGAAGGGTTCCGAATCCCCGACAAGATTGGTACCCTTTCACGTCCAAATCTCTCAAACTCCGGCAGAGATTCTCAAAACCAAGGTTGACATGTTTCGAGTTCCTTTCAACACTTTGGAAATCCCGCTGAAACTTTGGACTTTCTCGCGAAGGGTTCCCAATCCCCGACAAGATTGGCACCCTTTCACGTCCAAATCTCTCAAAGTCCGGGAGAGATTCTCAAAACCAAGGTGGACATGTTTCGAGTTCCTTTCAACATTTTGGAAATCCCGCTGAAACTTTGGACATTCTCGCGAAGGGTTCCCAATCCCCGACAAGATTGGTACCCTTTCACGTCCAAATCTCTCAAACTCCGGCAGAGATTCTCAAAACCAAGGTTGACATGTTTCGAGTTCCTTTCAACATTTTGGAAATCCCGCTGAAACTTTGGACATTCTGGCGAAGGGTTCCCAATCCCCGACAAGATTGGAACCCTTTCACGTCTAAATCTCTCAAACTCCGGGAGAGATTCTCAAAACCAAGGTTGACATGTTTCGAGTTCCTTTCAACATTTTGGAAATCCCGCTGAAACTTTGGACATTCTCGCGAAGGGTTCCCAATCCCCGACAAGATTGGTACCCTTTCATGTCCAAATCTCTCAAACTCCGGGAGAGATTCTCAAAACCATGGCTGACATGTTTAGAGTTCCTTTCAACATTTTGGAAATCCCGCTGAAACTTTTGACATTCTTGCGAAGGGTTCCCAATCCCCGACAAGATTGGTGCCCTTTCACGTCCAAATCTCTCAAACTCCGGGAGAGATTCTCAAAAACAAAGTTGACATGTTTCGAGTTCCTTTCAACATTTTGGAAATCCTGCTGAAACTTTGGACATTCTCACGAAGGGTTCCCAATCCCCGACAAGATTGGTACCCTTTCACGTCCAAATCTCTCAAACTCCGGGAGAGATTCTCAAAACCAAGGTTGACATGTTTCGAGTTCCTTTCAACATTTTGGAAATCCCGCTGAAACTTTGGACATTCTTGCGAAGGGTTCCCGATCCCCGACAAGATTGGTACCCTTTCACGTCCAAATCTCTCAAACTCCGGGAGAGATTCTCAAAACCATGGCTGACATGTTTCGAGTTCCTTTCAACATTTTGGAAATCCCGCTGAAACTTTGGACATTCTGGCGAAGGGTTCCCAATCCCCGACAAGATTGGTACCCTTTCACGTCCAAATCTCTCAAACTCCGGGAGAGATTCTCAAAACCAAGGTTGACATGTTTCGAGTTCCTTTCAACATTTTGGAAATCCCGCTGAAACTTTGGACATTCTCGCGAAGGGTTCCCAATCCCCGACAAGACTGGTACCCTTTCACGTCCAAATCTCTCAAACTCCGGGAGAGATTCTCAAAACCAAGGTTGACATGTTTCGAGTTCCTTTCAACATTTTGGAAATCCCGCTGAAACTTTGGACATTCTCACGAAGGGTTCCCAATCCCCGAGAAGATTGGAACCCTTTCACGTCTAAATCTCTCAAAGTCCGGGAGAGATTCTCAAAACCAAGGTTGACATGTTTCGAGTTCCTTTCAACATTTTGGAAATCCCGCTGAAACTTTGGACATTCTCGCGAAGGGTTCCCAATCCCCGACAAGACTGGTACCCTTTCACGCCCAAATCTCTCAAACTCCGGGAGAGATTCTCAAAACCAAGGTTGACATGTTTCGAGTTCCTTTCAACATTTTGGAAATCCCGCTGAAACTTTGGACATTCTCGCGAAGGGTTCCCAATCCCCGACAAGATTGGTACCCTTTCATGTCCAAATCTCTCAAACTCCGGGAGAGATTCTCAAAACCATGGCTGACATGTTTAGAGTTCCTTCAACATTTTGGAAATCCCGCTGAAACTTTTGACATTCTTGCGAAGGGTTCCCAATCCCCGACAAGATTGGTACCCTTTCACGTCCAAATCTCTCAAACTCCGGGAGAGATTCTCAAAAACAAAGTTGACATGTTTCGAGTTCCTTTCAACATTTTGGAAATCCCGCTGAAACTTTGGACATTCTCGCGAAGGGTTCCCGATCCCCGACAAGATTGGTACCCTTTCACGTCCAAATCTCTCAGACTCCGGCAGAGATTCTCAAAACCAAGGTTGACATGGTTCGAGTTCCTTTCAACATTTTGGAAATCCCGCTGAAACTTTGGACATTCTCGCGAAGGGTTCCCAATCCCCGACAAGATTGGTACCCTTTCACGTCCAAATCTCTCAAACTCCGGCAGAGATTCTCAAAACCATGGTTGACATGTTTCGAGTTCCTTTCAACATTTTGGAAATCCCGCTGAAACTTTGGACATTCTCGCGAAGGCTTCCCAATCCCCGACAAGATTGGTACCCTTTCACGTCCAAATCTCTCAAACTCCGGGAGAGATTCTCAAAACCAAGGTTGACATGTTTCGAGTTCCTTTCAACATTTTGGAAATCCCGCTGAAACTTTGGACTTTCTCGCGAAGGGTTCCCAATCCCCGACAAGATTGGCACCCTTTCACGTCCAAATCTCTCACACTCCGGCAGAGATTCTCAAAACCAATGTTGACATGTTTCGAGTTCCTTTCAACATTTTGGAAATCACGCTGAAACTTTGGACATTCTCGCGAAGGGTTCCCAATCCCCGACAATACTGGTACCCTTTCACGTCCAAATCTCTCAAGCTCCGGGAGAGATTCTCAAAACCATGGTTGACATGTTTCGAGTTCCTTTCAACATTTTGGAAATCCCGCTGAAACTTTGGACATTCTCGCGAAGGGTTCCCAATCCCCGACAAGATTGGTACCCTTTCATGTCCAAATCTCTCAAACTCCGGGAGAGATTCTCAAAACCAAGGTTGACATGTTTCGAGTTCCTTTCAACATTTTGGAAATCCCGCTGAAACTTTGGACATTGTCGCGAAGGGTTCCCAATCCCCGACAAGATTGGTACCCTTTCACGTCCAAATCTCTCAAACTCCGGGAGAGATTCTCAAAACCAAGGTTGACATGTTTCGAGTTCCTTTCAACATTTTGGAAATCCCACTGAAAGTTTGGACATTCTCGCGAAGGGTTCCCTATCCCCGACACGATTGGTACCCTTTCACGCCCAAATCTCTCAAACTCCGGGAGAGATTCTCAAAACCAAGGTTGACATGTTTCGAGTTCCTTTCAACATTTTGGAAATCCCGCTGAAACTTTGGACATTCTCGCGAAGGGTTCCCAATCCCTGACAAGATTGGTACCCTTTCACGTCCAAATCTCTCAAACTCCGGGAGAGATTCTCAAAACCATGGTTGACATGTTTCGAGTTCCTTTCAACATTTTGGAAATCCCGCTGAAACTTTGGACATTCTCGCGAAGGGTTCCCAATCCCCGACAAGATTGGTACCCTTTCACGTCCAAATCTCTCAAACTCCGGGAGAGATTCTCAAAACCAAGGTTGACATGTTTCGAGTTCCTCTCAACATTTTGGAAATCCCGCTGAAACTTTAGACATTCTCGCGAAGGGTTCCCAATCCCCGACAAGATTGGCACCCTTTCACGTCCAAATCTCTCACACTCCGGCAGAGATTCTCAAAACCAAGTTTGACATGTTTCGAGTTCCTTTCAACATTTTGGAAATCCCGCTGAAACTTTGGACATTCTCGCGAAGGGTTCCCAATCCCCGACAATACTGGTACCCTTTCACGTCCAAATCTCTCAAGCTCTGGGAGAGATTCTCAAAACCATGGTTGACATGTTTCGAGTTCCTTTCAACATTTTGGAAATCCCGCTGAAACTTTGGACATTCTCGCGAAGGGTTCCCAATCCCCGACAAGATTGGTACCCTTTCATGTCCAAATCTCTCAAACTCCGGGAGAGATTCTCAAAACCAAGGTTGACATGTTTCGAGTTCATTTCAACATTTTGGAAATCCCGCTGAAACTTTGGACATTCTCGCGAAGGGTTCCCAATCCCCGACAAGATTGGTACCCTTTCACATCCAAATCTCTCAAACTCCGGGAGAGATTCTCAAAACCAAGGTTGACATGGTTCGAGTTCCTTTCAACATTTTGGAAATCCCGCTGAAACTTTGGACATTCTCGTGAAGGGTTCCCAATCCCCGACAAGATTGGCACCCTTTCACGTCCAAATTTCTCAAACTCCGGGAGAGATTCTCAAAACCAAGGTTGACATGTTTCGAGTTCCTTTCAACATTTTGGAAATCCCGCTGAAACTTTGGACATTCTCGCGAAGGGTTCCCAATCCCCGACAAGATTGGTACCCTTTCATGTCCAAATCTCTCAAACTCCGGGAGAGATTCTCAAAACCATGGCTGACATGTTTCGAGTTCCTTTCAACATTTTGGAAATCCCGCTGAAACTTTGGACATTCTTGCGAAGGGTTCCCAATCCCCGACAAGATTGGTACCCTTTCACGTCCAAATCTCTCAAACTCCGGGAGAGATTCTCAAAAACAAAGTTCACATGTTTCGAGTTCCTTTCAACATTTTGGAAATCCTGCTGAAACTTTGGACATTCTCGCGAAGGGTTCCCAATCCCCGACAAGATTGGTACCCTTTCACGTCCAAATCTCTCAAACTCCGGCAGAGATTCTCAAAACCAAGGTTGACATGTTTCGAGTTCCTTTCAACATTTTGGAAATCCCGCTGAAACTTTGGACATTCTTGCGAAGGGTTCCCGATCCCCGACAAGACTGGTACCCTTTCACGTCCAAATCTCTCAAACTCCGGGAGAGATTCTCAAAACCAAGGTTGACATGGTTCGAGTTCCTTTCAACATTTTGGAAATCCCGCTGAAACTTTGGACATTCTCGCGAAGGGTTCCCAATCCCCGACAAGATTGGTACCCTTTCACGTCCAAATCTCTCAAACTCCGGCAGAGATTCTCAAAACCAAGGTTGACATGTTTCGAGTTCTTTTCAACATTTTGGAAATCCCGCTGAAACTTTGGACATTCTCGCGAAGGGTTCCCAATCCCCGACAAGACTGGTACCCTTTCACGTCCAAATCTCTCAAACTCCGGGAGAGATTCTCAAAACCAAGGTTGACATGTTTCGAGTTCCTCTCAACATTTTGGAAATCCCACTGAAACTTTGGACATTCTAGCGAAGGGTTCCCGATCCCCGACAAGATTGGTACCCTTTCAAGTCCAAATCTCTCAAACTCCGGGAGAGATTCTCAAAACCAAGGTTGACATGGTTCGAGTTCCTTTCAACATTTTGGAAATCCCCCTGAAACTTTGGACATTCTCGTGAAGGGTTCCCAATCCCCGACAAGATTGGTACCCTTTCACGTCCAAATCTCTCAAACTCCGGCAGAGATTCTCAAAACCAAGGTTGACATGTTTCGAGTTCTTTTCAACATTTTGGAAATCCCGCTGAAACTTTGGACATTCTCGCGAAGGGTTCCCAATCCCCGACAAGACTGGTACCCTTTCACGTCCAAATCTCTCAAACTCCGGGAGAGATTCTCAAAACCAAGGTTGACATGGTTCGAGTTCCTTTCAACATTTTGGAAATCCCGCTGAAACTTTGGACATTCTAGCGAAGGGTTCCCGATCCCCGACAAGATTGGTACCCTTTCAAGTCCAAATCTCTCAAACTCCGGGAGAGATTCTCAAAACCAAGGTTGACATGGTTCGAGTTCCTCTCAACATTTTGGAAATCCCGCTGAAACTTTGGACATTGTCGCGAAGGGTTCCCAATCCCCGACAAGACTGGTACCCTTTCACGTCCAAATCTCTCAAACTCCGGGAGAGATTCTCAAAACCAAGGTTGACATGTTTCGAGTTCCTTTCAACATTTTGGAAATCCCACTTAAACTTTGGACATTCTCGCGAAGGGTTCCCGATCCCCGACAAGATTGGTACCCTTTCACGTCCAAATCTCTCAAACTCCGGGAGAGATTCTCAAAACCAAGGTTGACATGTTTCGAGTTCCTTTCAACATTTTGGAAATCCCGCTGAAACTTTGGACATTCTCGCGAAGGGTTCCCAATCCCCGACAAGATTGGTACCCTTTCACGTCCAAATCTCTCAAACTCCGGCAGAGATTCTCAAAACCAAGGTTGACATGTTTCGAGTTCCTCTCAACATTTTGGAAATCCCGCTGAAACTTTGGACATTGTCGCGAAGGGTTCCCAATCCCCGACAAGACTGGTACCCTTTCACGTCCAAATCTCTCAAACTCCGGCAGAGATTCTCAAAACCAAGGTTGACATGTTTCGAGTTCCTTTTAACATTTTGGAAATCCCGCTGAAACTTTGGACATTGTCGCGAAGGGTTCCCAATCCCCGACAAGATTGGTACCCTTTCACGTCCAAATCTCTCAAACTCCGGCAGAGATTCTCAAAACCAAGGCTGACATGTTTCGAGTTCCTTTCAACATTTTGGAAATCCCGCTGAAACTTTGGACATTCTCGCGAAGGGTTCCCAATCCCTGACAAGATTGGTACCCTTTCACGTCCAAATCTCTCAAACTCCGGGAGAGATTCTCAAAACCAAGGTTGACATGTATCGAGTTCCTTTCAACATTTTGGAAATCCCGCTGAAACTTTGGACATTCTCGCGAAGGGTTCCCAATCCCCGACAAGATTGGTACCCTTTCACGTCCAAATCTCTCAAACTCCGGGAGAGATTCTCAAAACCAAGGTTGACATGGTTCGAGTTCCTTTCAACATTTTGGAAATCCCACTTAAACTTTGGACATTCTCGCGAAGGGTTCCCAATCCCCGACAAGATTGGTACCCTTTCACGTCCAAATCTCTCAAAGTCCGGGAGAGATTCTCAAAACCAAGGTTGACATGTTTCGAGTTCCTTTCAACATTTTGGAAATCCCGCTGAAACTTTGGACATTCTCGCGAAGGGTTCCCAATCCCCGACAAGATTGGTACCCTTTCACGTCCAAATCTCTCAAACTCCGGCAGAGATTCTCAAAACCAAGGTTGACATGTTTCGAGTTCCTCTCAACATTTTGGAAATCCCGCTGAAACTTTGGACATTGTCGCGAAGGGTTCCCAATCCCCGACAAGACTGGTACCCTTTCACGTCCAAATCTCTCAAACTCCGGCAGAGATTCTCAAAACCAAGGTTGACATGTTTCGAGTTCCTTTCAACATTTTGGAAATCCCGCTGAAACTTTGGACATTGTCGCGAAGGGTTCCCAATCCCCGACAAGATTGGTACCCTTTCACGTCCAAATCTCTCAAACTCCGGGAGAGATTCTCAAAACCAAGGTTGACATGTTTCGAGTTCCTTTCAACATTTTGGAAATCCCGCTGAAACTTTGGACATTCTCGCGAAGGGTTCCCAATCCCTGACAAGATTGGTACCCTTTCACGTCCAAATCTCTCAAACTCCGGGAGAGATTCTCAAAACCAAGGTTGACATGTTTCGAGTTCCTTTCAACATTTTGGAAATCCCGCTGAAACTTTGGACATTCTCGCGAAGGGTTCCCAATCCCCGACAAGATTGGTACCCTTTCACGTCCAAATCTCTCAAACTCCGGGAGAGATTCTCAAAACCAAGGTTGACATGTTTCGAGTTCCTTTCAACATTTTGGAAATCCCGCTGAAACTTTGGACATTCTCGCGAAGGGTTCCCAATCCCCGACAAGATTGGTACCCTTTCACGTCCAAATCTCTCAAACTCCGGCAGAGATTCTCAAAACCAAGGTTGACATGTTTCGAGTTCCTTTCAACATTTTGGAAATCCCGCTGAAACTTTGGACATTCTCGCGAAGGGTTCCCAATCCCCGACAACACTGGTACCCTTTCACGTCCAAATCTCTCAAACTCCGGGAGAGATTCTCAAAACCAAGGTTGACATGTTTCGAGTTCCTTTCAACATTTTGGAAATCCCGCTGAAACTTTGGACATTCTCGCGAAGGGTTCCCAATCCCCGACAAGATTGGAACCCTTTCACGTCTAAATCTCTCAAAGTCCGGGAGAGATTCTCAAAACCAAGGTTGACATGTTTCGAGTTCCTTTCAACATTTTGGAAATCCCGCTGAAACTTTGGACATTCTCACGAAGGGTTCCCAATCCCCGACAAGACTGGTACCCTTTCACGTCCAAATCTCTCAAACTCCGGGAGAGATTCTCAAAACCAAGGTTGACATGTTTCGAGTTCCTTTCAACATTTTGGAAATCCCGCTGAAACTTTGGACATTCTTGCGAAGGGTTCCCGATCCCCGACAAGACTGGTACCCTTTCACGTCCAAATCTCTCAAACTCCGGGAGAGATTCTCAAAACCAAGGTTGACATGGTTCGAGTTCCTTTCAACATTTTGGAAATCCCGCTGAAACTTTGGACATTCTCGCGAAGGGTTCCCAATCCCCGACAAGATTGGTACCCTTTCACGTCCAAATCTCTCAAACTCCGGCAGAGATTCTCAAAACCAAGGTTGACATGTTTCGAGTTCTTTTCAACATTTTGGAAATCCCGCTGAAACTTTGGACATTCTCGCGAAGGGTTCCCAATCCCCGACAAGACTGGTACCCTTTCACGTCCAAATCTCTCAAACTCCGGGAGAGATTCTCAAAACCAAGGTTGACATGTTTCGAGTTCCTCTCAACATTTTGGAAATCCCACTGAAACTTTGGACATTCTAGCGAAGGGTTCCCGATCCCCGACAAGATTGGTACCCTTTCAAGTCCAAATCTCTCAAACTCCGGGAGAGATTCTCAAAACCAAGGTTGACATGGTTCGAGTTCCTTTCAACATTTTGGAAATCCCCCTGAAACTTTGGACATTCTCGTGAAGGGTTCCCAATCCCCGACAAGATTGGTACCCTTTCACGTCCAAATCTCTCAAACTCCGGCAGAGATTCTCAAAACCAAGGTTGACATGTTTCGAGTTCTTTTCAACATTTTGGAAATCCCGCTGAAACTTTGGACATTCTCGCGAAGGGTTCCCAATCCCCGACAAGACTGGTACCCTTTCACGTCCAAATCTCTCAAACTCCGGGAGAGATTCTCAAAACCAAGGTTGACATGGTTCGAGTTCCTTTCAACATTTTGGAAATCCCGCTGAAACTTTGGACATTCTAGCGAAGGGTTCCCGATCCCCGACAAGATTGGTACCCTTTCAAGTCCAAATCTCTCAAACTCCGGGAGAGATTCTCAAAACCAAGGTTGACATGGTTCGAGTTCCTCTCAACATTTTGGAAATCCCGCTGAAACTTTGGACATTGTCGCGAAGGGTTCCCAATCCCCGACAAGACTGGTACCCTTTCACGTCCAAATCTCTCAAACTCCGGGAGAGATTCTCAAAACCAAGGTTGACATGTTTCGAGTTCCTTTCAACATTTTGGAAATCCCACTTAAACTTTGGACATTCTCGCGAAGGGTTCCCGATCCCCGACAAGATTGGTACCCTTTCACGTCCAAATCTCTCAAACTCCGGGAGAGATTCTCAAAACCAAGGTTGACATGTTTCGAGTTCCTTTCAACATTTTGGAAATCCCGCTGAAACTTTGGACATTCTCGCGAAGGGTTCCCAATCCCCGACAAGATTGGTACCCTTTCACGTCCAAATCTCTCAAACTCCGGGAGAGATTCTCAAAACCAAGGTTGACATGTTTCGAGTTCCTTTCAACATTTTGGAAATCCCGCTGAAACTTTGGACATTCTTGCGAAGGGTTCCCGATCCCCGACAAGATTGGTACCCTTTCACGTCCAAATCTCTCAAACTCCGGGAGAGATTCTCAAAACCAAGGTTGACATGGTTCGAGTTCCTTTCAACATTTTGGAAATCCCGCTGAAAAATTGGACATTCTCGCGAAGGGTTCCCAATCCCCGACAAGATTGGCACCCTTTCACGTCCAAATCTCTCAAATTCCGGGAGAGATTCTCAAAACCAAGGTTGACATGTTTCGAGTTCCTCTCAACATTTTGGAAATCCCCCTGAAACTTTGGACATTCTCGTGAAGGGTTCCCAATCCCCGACAAGATTGGTACCCTTTCACGTCCAAATCTCTCAAACTCCGGGAGAGATTCTCACAACCAAGGTCGACATGTTTCGAGTTCCTTTCAACATTTTGGAAATCCCGCTGAAACTTTGGACATTGTCGCGAAGGGTTCCCAATCCCCGACAAGATTGGTACCCTTTCACGTCCAAATCTCTCAAACTCCGGCAGAGATTCTCAAAACCAAGGTTGACATGTTTCGAGTTCCTTTCAACATTTTGGAAATCCCGCTGAAACTTTGGACATTCTCGCGAAGGGTTCCCGATCCCCGACAAGATTGGTACCCTTTCACGTCCAAATCTCTCAAACTCCGGGAGAGATTCTCAAAAACAAGGTTGACATATTTCGAGTTCCTTTCAACATTTTGGAAATCCCGCTGAAACTTTGGACATTCTCGCGAAGGGGTCCCAATCCCCGACAAGATTGGTACCCTTTCACGTCCAAATCTCTCAAACTCCGGGAGAGATTCTCAAAACCAAGGTTGACATGTTTCGAGTTCCTTTCAACATTTTGAAAATCCCGCTGAAACTTTGGACATTCTCGCGAAGGGTTCCCAATCCCCGACAAGATTGGTACCCTTTCATGTCCAAATCTCTCAAACTCCGGCAGAGATTCTCAAAACCAAGGTTGACATGTTCCGTGTTCCTTTCAACATTTTGGAAATCCCACTGAAACTTTGGACATTCTCGCGAAGGGTTCCCAATCCCCGACAAGACTGGTACTCTTTCACGTCCAAATCTCTCAAACTCCGGGAGAGATTCTCAAAACCAAGGTTGACATGGTTCGAGTTCCTCTCAACATTTTGGAAATCC
The DNA here is from genome assembly GCF_964273445.1 of Streptopelia decaocto. Lineage (NCBI taxonomy): Eukaryota > Metazoa > Chordata > Aves > Columbiformes > Columbidae > Streptopelia > Streptopelia decaocto. The sequence continues at coordinate 1,166,259 of NW_028116102.1, forward strand.
CGCTGAAACTTTGGACATTGTCGCGAAGGGTTCCCAATCCCCGACAAGATTGGAACCCTTTCACGTCCAAATCTCTCAAACTCCGGGAGAGATTCTCAAAACCAAGGTTGACATGGTTCGAGTTCCTTTCAACATTTTGGAAATCCCGCTGAAACTTTGGACATTCTCGCGAAGGGTTCCCAATCCCCGACAAGATTGGTACCCTTTCACGTCCAAATCTCTCAAACTCCGGGAGAGATTCTCAAAACCAAGGTTGACATGTTCCGTGTTCCTTTCAACATTTTGGAAATCCTACTGAAACTTTGGACATTCTCGCGAAGGGTTCCCAATCCCCGACAAGATTGGTACCCTTTCACGTCCAAATCTCTCAAACTCCGGGAGAGATTCTCAAAACCAAGGTTGACATGGTTCGAGTTCCTCTCAACATTTTGGAAATCCCGCTGAAACTTTGGACATTCTCGCGAAGGGTTCCCAATCCCCGACAAGATTGGTACCCTTTCATGTCCAAATCTCTCAAACTCCGGGAGAGATTCTCAAAACCATGGCTGACATGTTTCGAGTTCCTTTCAACATTTTGGAAATCCCGCTGAAACTTTGGACATACTTGCGAAGGGTTCCCAATCCCCGTCAAGATTGGTACCCTTTCACGTCCAAATCTCTCAAACTCCGGGAGAGATTCTCAAAACCAAAGTTGACATGTTTCGAGTTCCTTTCAACATTTTGGAAATCCTGCTGAAACTTTGGACATTCTCGCGAAGGGTTCCCAATCCCCGACAAGATTGGTACCCTTTCACGTCCAAATCTCTCAAACTCCGTGAGAGATTCTCAAAACCAAGGTTGACATGTTTCAAGTTCCTTTCAACATTTTGGAAATCCCGCTGAAACTTTGGACATTCTTGCGAAGGGTTCCCGATCCTCGACAAGATTGGTACCCTTTCACGTCCAAATCTCTCAAACTCCGGGAGAGATTCTCAAAACCAAGGTTGACATGGTTCGAGTTCCTTTCAACATTTTGGAAATCCCGCTGAAACTTTGGACATTCTCGCGAAGGGTTCCCAATCCCCGACAAGATTGGCACCCTTTCACGTCCAAATCTCTCAAACTCCGAAAGAGATTCTCAAAACCAAGGTTGACATGTTTCGAGTTCCTTTCAACATTTTGGAAATCCCCCTGAAACTTTGGACATTCTTGTGAAGGGTTCCCAATCCCCGACAAGATCGGTACCCTTTCACGTCCAAATCTCTCAAACTCCGGGAGAGATTCTCAAAACCAAGGTCGACATGTTTCGAGTTCCTTTCAACATTTTGGAAATCCCGCTGAAACTTTGGACATTGTCGCGAAGGGTTCCCAATCCCCGACAAGACTGGTACCCTTTCACGTCCAAATCTCTCAAACTCCGGGAGAGATTCTCAAAACCATGGTTGAAACCTTTCGAGTTCCTTTCAACATTTTGGAAATCCCGCTGAGACTTTGGACATTCGCGCGAAGGGTTCCCGATCCCCGACAAGATTGGTACCCTTTCACGTCCAAATCTCTCAAACTCCGGGAGAGATTCTCAAAACCAAGGTTGACATCTTTCGAGTTCCTTTCAACATTTTGGAAATCCCGCTGAAAAATTGGACATTCTCGCGAAGGGGTCCCAATCCCCGACAAGATTGGTACCCTTTCACGTCCAAATGTCTCAAACTCCGGGAGAGATTCTCAAAACCAAGGTTGACATGTTTCGAGTTCCTTTCAACATTTTAAAAATCCCGCTGAAACTTTGAACATTGTCGCGAAGGGTTCCCAATCCCCGACAAGATTGGTACCCTTTCACGTCCAAATCTCTCAAACTCCGGCAGAGATTCTCAAAACCAAGGTTGACATGTTCCGTGTTCCTTTCAACATTTTGGAAATCCCACTGAAACTTTGGACATTCTCGCGAAGGGTTCCCAATCCCCAACAAGATTGGTACCCTTTCACGTCCAAATCTCTCAAGGTCCGGGAGAGATTCTCAAAACCAAGGTTGACATGGTTTGAGTTCCTTTCAACATTTTGGAAATCCCGCTGAAACTTTGGACATTCTCGCGAAGGGTTCCCAATCCCCGACAAGATTGGTACCCTTTCACGTCCAAATCTCTCAGATTCCGGGAGAGATTCTCAAAACCAAGGTTGACATGGTTCGAGTTCCTTTCAACATTTTGGAAATCCCGCTGAAACTTTGGACATTCTCGCGAAGGGTTCCCAATCCCCGACAAGATTGGTACCCTTTCACGTCCAAATCTCTCACACTCCGGGAGAGATTCTCAAAACCATGGTTGAAACGTTTCGAGTTCCTTTCAACATTTTGGAAATCCCGCTGAAACTTTGGACATTCTCGCGAAGGGTTCCCAATCCCCGACAAGATTGGTACCCTTTCACGTCCAAATCTCTCAAACTCCGGGAGAGATTCTCAAAACCAAGGTTGACATGGTTCGAGTTCCTCTCAACATTTTGGAAATCCCGCTGAAACTTTGGACATTCTCGCGAAGGGTTCCCAATCCCCGACAAGATTGGTACCCTTTCATGTCCAAATCTCTCAAACTCCGGGAGAGATTCTCAAAACCATGGCTGACATGTTTTGAGTTCCTTTCAACATTTTGGAAATCCCGCTGAAACTTTGGACATTCTTGCGAAGGGTTCCCAATCCCCGTCAAGATTGGTACCCTTTCACGTCCAAATCTCTCAAACTCCGGGAGAGATTCTCAAAACCAAGGTTGACATGTTTCGAGTTCCTTTCAACATTTTGGAAATCCCGCTGAAACTTTGGACATTCTCGCGAAGGGGTCCCAATCCCCGACAAGATTGGTACCCTTTCACGTCCAAATGTCTCAAACTCCGGGAGAGATTCTCAAAACCAAGGCTGACATGTTTCGAGTTCCTTTCAACATTTTAAAAATCCCGCTGAAACTTTGGACATTGTAGCGAAGGGTTCCCAATCCCCGACAAGATTGGTACCCTTTCACGTCCAAATCTCTCAAACTCCGGCAGAGATTCTCAAAACCAAGGTTGACATGTTCCGTGTTCCTTTCAACATTTTGGAAATCCCACTGAAACTTTGGACATTCTCGCGAAGGGTTCCCAATACCCGACAAGATTGGTACCCTTTCACGTCCAAATCTCTCAAACTCCGGGAGAGATTCTCAAAACCAAGGTTGACATGGTTCGAGTTCCTTTCAACATTTTGGAAATCCCGCTGAAACTTTGGACATTCTCGCGAAGGGTTCCCAATCCCCGACAAGATTGGTACCCTTTCACGTCCAAATCTCTCAAACTCCGGGAGAGATTCTCAAAACCAAGGTTGACATGGTTCGAGTTCCTCTCAACATTCTGGAAATCCCGCTGAAACTTTGGACATTCTCGCGAAGGGTTCCCAATCCCCGACAAGATTGGTACCCTTTCATGTCCAAATCTCTCAAACTCCGGGAGAGATTCTCAAAACCAAGGTTGACATGTTTCGAGTTCCTTTCAACATTTTGGAAATCCCGCTGAAACTTTGGACATTCTTGCGAAGGGTTCCCAATCCCCGTCAAGATTGGTACCCTTTCACGTCCAAATCTCTCAAACTCCGGGAGAGATTCTCAAAACCAAAGTTGACATGTTTCGAGTTCCTTTCAACATTTTGGAAATCCTGCTGAAACTTTGGACATTCTCGCGAAGGGTTCCCAATCCCCGACAAGATTGGTACCCTTTCACGTCCAAATCTCTCAAACTCCGGGAGAGATTCTCAAAACCAAGGTTGACATGTTTCAAGTTCCTTTCAACATTTTGGAAATCCCGCTGAAACTTTGGACATTCTTGCGAAGGGTTCCCGATCCTCGACAAGATTGGTACCCTTTCACGTCCAAATCTCTCAAACTCCGGGAGAGATTCTCAAAACCAAGGTTGACATGGTTCGAGTTCCTTTCAACATTTTGGAAATCCCGCTGAAACTTTGGACATTCTCGCGAAGGGTTCCCAATCCCCGACAAGATTGGCACCCTTTCACGTCCAAATCTCTCAAACTCCGGGAGAGATTCTCAAAACCAAGGTTGACATGTTTCGAGTTCCTTTCAACATTTTGGAAATCCCCCTGAAACTTTGGACATTGTCGCGAAGGGTTCCCAATCCCCGACAAGATTGGTACCCTTTCACGTCCAAATCTCTCAAACTCCGGCAGAGATTCTCAAAACCAAGGTTGACATGTTCCGTGTTCCTTTCAACATTTTGGAAATCCCACTGAAACTTTGGACATTCTCGCGAAGGGTTCCCAATCCCCGACAAGATTGGTACCCTTTCACGTCCAAATCTCTCAAACTCCGGGAGAGATTCTCAAAACCAAGGTTGACATCTTTCGAGTTCCTTTCAACATTTTGGAAATCCCGCTGAAACTTTGGACATTCTCGCGAAGGGTTCCCAATCCCCGACAAGATTGGTACCCTTTCACGTCCAAATCTCTCAAACTCCGGGAGAGATTCTCAAAACCAAGGTTGACATGGTTCGAGTTCCTCTCAACATTCTGGAAATCCCGCTGAAACTTTGGACATTCTCGCGAAGGGTTCCCAATCCCCGACAAGATTGGTACCCTTTCATGTCCAAATCTCTCAAACTCCGGGAGAGATTCTCAAAACCAAGGTTGACATGTTTCGAGTTCCTTTCAACATTTTGGAAATCCCGCTGAAACTTTGGACATTCTTGCGAAGGGTTCCCAATCCCCGTCAAGATTGGTACCCTTTCACGTCCAAATCTCTCAAACTCCGGGAGAGATTCTCAAAACCAAAGTTGACATGTTTCGAGTTCCTTTCAACATTTTGGAAATCCTGCTGAAACTTTGGACATTCTCGCGAAGGGTTCCCAATCCCCGACAAGATTGGTACCCTTTCACGTCCAAATCTCTCAAACTCCGGGAGAGATTCTCAAAACCAAGGTTGACATGTTTCAAGTTCCTTTCAACATTTTGGAAATCCCGCTGAAACTTTGGACATTCTTGCGAAGGGTTCCCGATCCTCGACAAGATTGGTACCCTTTCACGTCCAAATCTCTCAAACTCCGGGAGAGATTCTCAAAACCAAGGTTGACATGGTTCGAGTTCCTTTCAACATTTTGGAAATCCCGCTGAAACTTTGGACATTCGCGCGAAGGGTTCCCGATCCCCGACAAGATTGGTACCCTTTCACGTCCAAATCTCTCAAACTCCGGGAGAGATTCTCAAAACCAAGGTTGACATGTTTCGAGTTCCTTTCAACATTTTGGAAATCCCGCTGAAAAATTGGACATTCTCGCGAAGGGGTCCCAATCCCCGACAAGATTGGTACCCTTTCACGTCCAAATGTCTCAAACTCCGGGAGAGATTCTCAAAACCAAGGTTGACATGTTTCGAGTTCCTTTCAACATTTTGGAAATCCCGCTGAAACTTTGAACATTGTCGCGAAGGGTTCCCAATCCCCGACAAGATTGGTACCCTTTCACGTCCAAATCTCTCAAACTCCGGCAGAGATTCTCAAAACCAAGGTTGACATGTTCCGTGTTCCTTTCAACATTTTGGAAATCCCACTGAAACTTTGGACATTCTCGCGAAGGGTTCCCAATCCCCGACAAGATTGGTACCCTTTCACGTCCAAATCTCTCAAACTCCGGCAGAGATTCTCAAAACCAAGGTTGACATGGTTCGAGTTCCTTTCAACATTTTGGAAATCCAGCTGAAACTTTGGACATTCTCGCGAAGGGTTCCCGATCCCCGACAAGATTGGTACCCTTTCACGTCCAAATCTCTCAAACTCCGGGAGAGATTCTCAAAAGCAAGGTTGACATGTTTCGAGTTCCTTTCAACATTTTGGAAATCCCGCTGAAAAATTGGACATTCTCGCGAAGGGGTCCCAATCCCCGACAAGATTGGTACCCTTTCACGTCCAAATGTCTCAAACTCCGGGAGAGATTCTCAAAACCAAGGTTGACATGTTTCGAGTTCCTTTCAACATTTTAAAAATCCCGCTGAAACTTTGAACATTGTCGCGAAGGGTTCCCAATCCCCGACAAGATTGGTACCCTTTCACGTCCAAATCTCTCAAACTCCGGCAGAGATTCTCAAAACCAAGGTTGATATGCTCCGTGTTCCTTTCAACATTTTGTAAATCCCGCTGAAACTTTGGACATTCTCGCGAAGGGTTCCCAATCCCCGACAAGATTGGTACCCTTTCACGTCCAAATCTCTCAAACTCCGGGAGAGATTCTCAAAACCAAGGTTGACATGTTTCGAGTTCCTTTCAACATTTTGGAAATCCCGCTGAAACTTTGGACATTCTTGCGAAGGGTTCCCAATCCCCGACAAGATTGGTACCCTTTCACGTCCAAATCTCTCAAACTCCGGGAGAGATTCTCAAAACCAAGGTTGACATGGTTCGAGTTCCTTTCAACATTTTGGAAATCCCGCTGAAACTTTGGACATTCTCGCGAAGGGTTCCCAATCCCCGACAAGATTGGCACCCTTTCACGTCCAAATCTCTCAAACTCCGGGAGAGATTCTCAAAACCAAGGTTGACATGGTTTGAGTTCCTCTCAACATTTTGGAAATCCCGCTGAAACTTTGGACATTCTCGCGAAGGGTTCCCAATCCCCGACAAGATTGGTACCCTTTCATGTACAAATCTCTCAAACTCCGGGAGAGATTCTCAAAACCATGGCTGACATGTTTCGAGTTCCTTTCAACATTTTGGAAATCCCGCTGAAACTTTGGACATTCTTGCGAAGGGTTCCCAATCCCCGTCAAGATTGGTACCCTTTCACGTCCAAATCTCTCAAACTCCGGGAGAGATTCTCAAAACCAAAGCTGACATGTTTCGAGTTCCTTTCAACATTTTGGAAATCCTGCTGAAACTTTGGACATTCTCGCGAAGGGTTCCCAATCCCCGACAAGATTGGTACCCTTTCACGTCCAAATCTCTCAAACTCCGGGAGAGATTCTCAAAACCAAGGTTGACATGTTTCGAGTTCCTTTCAACATTTTGGAAATCCCGCTGAAACTTTGGACATTCTTGCGAAGGGTTCCCGATCCCCGACAAGATTGGTACCCTTTCACGTCCAAATCTCTCAAACTCCGGGAGAGATTCTCAAAACCAAGGTTCACATGGTTTGAGTTCCTTTCAACATTTTGGAAATCCCGCTGAAACTTTGGACATTCTCGCGAAGGGTTCCCAATCCCCGACAAGATTGGCACCCTTTCACTTCCAAATCTCTCAAACTCCGGGAGAGATTCTCAAAACCAAGGTTGACATGTTTAGAGTTCCTTTCAACATTTTGGAAATCCCGCTTAAACTTTGGACATTCTCGTGAAGGGTTCCCAATCCCCGACAAGATCGGTACCCTTTCACGTCCAAATCTCTCAAACTCCGGGAGAGATTCTCAAAACCAAGGTCGACATGTTTCGAGTTCCTCTCAACATTTTGGAAATCCCGCTGAAACTTTGGACATTGTCGCCAAGAGTTCCCAATCCCCAACAAGATTGGTACCCTTTCACGCCCAAATCTCTCAAACTCCGGGAGAGATTCTCAAAACCATGGTTGACATGTTTCGAGTTCCTTTCAACATTTTGGAAATCCCGCTGAAATTTTGGACATTGTCGCGAAGGGTTCCCAATCCCCGACAAGATTGGTACCCTTTCACGTCCAAATCTCTCAAACTCCGGGAGAGATTCTCAAAACCAAGGTTGACATGTTTCGAGTTCCTTTCAACATTTTGGAAATCCCGCTGAAACTTTGGACATTGTCGCGAAGGGTTCCCGATCCCCGACAAGATTGGTACCCTTTCACGTCCAAATCTCTCAAACTCCGGGAGAGATTCTCAAAAGCAAGGTTGACATGGTTCGAGTTCCTTTCAACATTTTGGAAATCTCGCTGAAAAATTGGACATTCTCGCGAAGGGGTCCCAATCCCCGACAAGATTGGTACCCTTTCACTTCCAAACGTCTCAAACTCCGGGAGAGATTCTCAAAACCAAGGTTGACATGTTTCGAGTTCCTTTCAACATTTTAAAAATCCCGCTGAAACTTTGAACATTGTCGCGAAGGGTTACCAATCCCCGACAAGATTGGTACCCTTTCACGTCCAAATCTCTCAAACTCCGGGAGAGATTCTCAAAACCAAGGTTGACATGTTCCGTGTTCCTTTCAACATTTTGGAAATCCCGCTGAAACTTTGGACATTCTCGCGAAGGGTTCCCAATCCCCGACAAGATTGGTACCCTTTCACGTCCAAATCTCTCAAACTCCGGGAGAGATTCTCAAAACCAAGGTTGACATGTTTCGAGTTCCTTTCAACATTTTGGAAATCCCCCTGAAACTTTGGACATTCTTGCGAAGGGTTCCCGATCCCCGACAAGATTGGTACCCTTTCACGTCCAAATCTCTCAAACTCCGGGAGAGATTCTCAAAACCAAGGTTGACATGGTTCGAGTTCCTTTCAACATTTTGGAAATCCCGCTGAAACTTTGGACATTCTCGCGAAGGGTTCCCAATCCCCGACAAGATTGGCACCCTTTCACGTCCAAATCTCTCAAACTCCGGGAGAGATTCTCAAAACCAAGGTTGACATGTTTCGAGTTCCTTTCAACATTTTGGAAATCCCCCTGAAACTTTGGACATTCTCGTGAAGGGTCCCCAATCCCCGACAAGATCGGTACCCTTTCACGTCCAAATCTCTCAAACTCCGGGAGAGATTCTCAAAACCAAGGTCGACATGTTTCGAGTTCCTTTCAACATTTTGGAAATCCCGCTGAAACTTTGGACATTGTCTCGAAGAGTTCCCAATCCCCGACAAGACTGGTACCCTTTCACGCCCAAATCTCTCAAACTCCGGGAGAGATTCTCAAAACCATGGTTGAAACCTTTCGAGTTCCTTTCAACATTTTGGAAATCCCGCTGAAACTTTGGACATTCGCGTGAAGAGTTCCCGATCCCCGACAAGATTGGTACCCTTTCACGTCCAAATCTCTCAAACTCCGGGAGAGATTCTCAAAAGCAAGGTTGACATGTTTCGAGTTCCTTTCAACATTTTGGAAATCCCGCTGAAAAATTGGACATTCTCGCGAAGGGGTCCCAATCCCCGACAAGATTGGTACCCTTTCACGTCCAAATGTCTCAAACTCCGGGAGAGATTCTCAAAACCAAAGTTGACATGTTTCGAGTTCCTTTCAACATTTTAAAAATCCCGCTGAAACTTTGAACATTGTCGCGAAGGGTTCCCAATCCCCGACAAGATTGGTACCCTTTCACGTCCAAATCTCTCAAACTCCGGCAGAGATTCTCAAAACCAAGGTTGACATGTTCCGTGTTCCTTTCAACATTTTGGAAATCCCACTGAAACTTTGGACATTCTCGCGAAGGGTTCCCAATCCCCGACAAGATTGGTACCCTTTCACGTCCAAATCTCTCAAACTCCGGGAGAGATTCTCAAAACCATGGTTGAAACGTTTCGAGTTCCTTTCAACATTTTGGAAATCCCGCTGAAAGTTTGGACATTCTCGCGAATGGTTCCCAATCCCCGACAAGATTGGCACCCTTTCACGTCCAAATCTCTCAAACTCCGGGAGAGATTCTCAAAACCAAGGTTGACATGTTTCGAGTTCCTCTCAACATTTTGGAAATCCCCCTGAAACTTTGGACATTCTCGTGAAGGGTTCCCAAACCCTGACAAGATCGGTACCCTTTCACGTCCAAATCTCTCAAACTCCGGGAGAGATTCTCAAAACCAAGGTCGACATGTTTCGAGTTCCTTTCAACATTTTGGAAATCCCACTGAAACTTTGGACATTGTCGCGAAGGGTTCCCAATCCCCGACAAGATTGGTACCCTTTCACGTCCAAATCTCTCAAACTCCGGGAGATATTCTCAAAACCATGGTTGAAACGTTTCGAGTTCCTTTCAACATTTTGGAAATCCCGCTGAAACTTTGGACATTCTCGCGAAGGGTTCCCGATCCCCGACAAGATTGGTACCCTTTCACGTCCAAATCTCTCAAACTCCGGGAGAGATTCTCAAAACCAAGGTTCACATGTTTCGAGTTCCTTTCAACATTTTGGAAATCCCGCTGAAACTTTGGACATTCTCGCGAAGGGGTCCCAATCCCCGACAAGATTGGTACCCTTTCACGTCCAAATCTCTCAAACTCCGGCAGAGATTCTCAAAACCAAGGTTGACATGGTTTGAGTTCCTTTCAACATTTTAGAAATCCCGCTGAAACTTTGGACATTGTCGCGAAGGGTTCCCAATCCCCGACAAGATTGGTACCCTTTCACGTCCAAATCTCTCAAACTCCGGCACAGATTCTCAAAACCAAGGTTGACATGTTTCGAGTTCCTTTCAACATTTTGGAAATCCCGCTGAAACTTTGGACATTGTCGCGAAGGGTTCCCGATCCCCGACAAGATTGGTACCCTTTCACGTCCAAATCTCTCAAACTCCGGGAGAGATTCTCAAAAGCAAGGTTGACATGGTTCGAGTTCCTTTCAACATTTTGGAAATCTCGCTGAAAAATTGGACGTTCTCGCGAAGGGGTCCCAATCCCCGACAAGATTGGTACCCTTTCACTTCCAAACGTCTCAAACTCCGGGAGAGATTCTCAAAACCAAGGTTGACATGTTTCGAGTTCCTTTCAACATTTTAAAAATCCCGCTGAAACTTTGAACATTGTCGCGAAGGGTTACCAATCCCCGACAAGATTGGTACCCTTTCACGTCCAAATCTCTCAAAGTCCGGGAGAGATTCTCAAAACCAAGGTTGACATGTTCCGTGTTCCTTTCAACATTTTGGAAATCCCGCTGAAACTTTGGACATTCTCGCGAAGGGTTCCCAATCCCCGACAAGATTGGTACCCTTTCACGTCCAAATCTCTCAAACTCCGGGAGAGATTCTCAAAACCAAGGTTGACATGTTTCGAGTTCCTTTCAACATTTTGGAAATCCCACTGAAACTTTGGACATTCTCGCGAAGGGTTCCCAATCCCCGACAAGATTGGTACCCTTTCACGTCCAAATCTCTCAAACTCCGGGAGAGATTCTCAAAACCATGGTTGAAACGTTTCGAGTTCCTTTCAACATTTTGGAAATCCCGCTGAAAGTTTGGACATTCTCGCGAATGGTTCCCAATCCCCGACAAGATTGGCACCCTTTCACGTCCAAATCTCTCAAACTCCGGGAGAGATTCTCAAAACCAAGGTTGACATGTTTCGAGTTCCTCTCAACATTTTGGAAATCCCCCTGAAACTTTGGACATTCTCGTGAAGGGTTCCCAAACCCTGACAAGATCGGTACCCTTTCACGTCCAAATCTCTCAAACTCCGGGAGAGATTCTCAAAACCAAGGTCGACATGTTTCGAGTTCCTTTCAACATTTTGGAAATCCCACTGAAACTTTGGACATTGTCGCGAAGGGTTCCCAATCCCCGACAAGATTGGTACCCTTTCACGTCCAAATCTCTCAAACTCCGGGAGATATTCTCAAAACCATGGTTGAAACGTTTCGAGTTCCTTTCAACATTTTGGAAATCCCGCTGAAACTTTGGACATTCTCGCGAAGGGTTCCCGATCCCCGACAAGATTGGTACCCTTTCACGTCCAAATCTCTCAAACTCCGGGAGAGATTCTCAAAACCAAGGTTCACATGTTTCGAGTTCCTTTCAACATTTTGGAAATCCCGCTGAAACTTTGGACATTCTCGCGAAGGGGTCCCAATCCCCGACAAGATTGGTACCCTTTCACGTCCAAATCTCTCAAACTCCGGCAGAGATTCTCAAAACCAAGGTTGACATGGTTTGAGTTCCTTTCAACATTTTAGAAATCCCGCTGAAACTTTGGACATTGTCGCGAAGGGTTCCCAATCCCCGACAAGATTGGTACCCTTTCACGTCCAAATCTCTCAAACTCCGGCACAGATTCTCAAAACCAAGGTTGACATGTTCCGTGTTCCTTTCAACATTTTGGAAATCCCACTGAAACTTTGGACATTCTCGCGAAGGGTTCCCAATCCCCGACAAGATTGCTACCCTTTCACGTCCAAATCTCTCATACTCCGGGAGAGATTCTCAAAACCAAGGTTGACATGGTTCGAGTTCCTCTCAACATTTTGGAAATCCCGCTGAAACTTTGGACATTGTCGCGAAGGGTTCCCAATCCCCGACAAGATTGGTACCCTTTCACGTCCAAATCTCTCAAACTCCGGGAGAGATTCTCAAAAACAAAGTTGACATGTTTCGAGTTCCTTTCAACATTTTGGAAACCCTGCTGAAACTTTGGACATTCTCACGAAGGGTTCCCAATCCCCGACAAGATTGGTACCCTTTCACGTACAAATCTCTCAAACTCCGGGAGAGATTCTCAAAACCAAGGTTGACATGGTTCGAGTTCCTTTCAAAATTTTGGAAATCCCGCTGAAACTTTGGACATTCTCGCGAAGGGTTCCCAATCCCCGACAAGATTGGCACCCTTTCACGTCCAAATCTCTCAAACTCCGGGAGAGATTCTCAAAACCAAGGTTGACATGTTTCGAGTTCCTCTCAACATTTTGGAAATCCCCCTGAAACTTTGGACATTCTCGTGAAGGGTTCCCAAACCCTGACAAGACTGGTACCCTTTCACGTCCAAATCTCTCAAACTCCGGGAGAGATTCTCAAAACCAAGGTCGACATGTTTCGAGTTCCTTTCAACATTTTGGAAATCCCGCTGAAACTTTGGACATTGTCGCGAAGGGTTCCCAATCCCCGACGAGATTGGTACCCTTTCACGTCCAAATCTCTCAAACTCCGGGAGAGATTCTCAAAACCATGGTTGAAACGTTTCGAGTTCCTTTCAACATTTTGGAAATCCCGCTGAAACTTTGGACATTCTCGCGAAGGGTTCCCGATCCCCGACAAGATTGGTACCCTTTCACGTCCAAATCTCTCAAACTCCGGGAGAGATTCTCAAAACCAAGGTTGACATGTTTCGAGTTCCTTTCAACATTTTGGAAATCCCGCTGAAACTTTGGACATTCTCGCGAAGGGGTCCCAATCCCCGACAAGATTGGTACCCTTTCACGTCCAAATCTCTCAAACTCCGGGAGAGATTCTCAAAACCAAGGTTGACATGGTTCCAGTTCCTTTCAACATTTTAAAAATCCCGCTGAAACTTTGGACATTGTCGCGAAGGGTTCCCAATCCCCGACAAGATTGGTACCCTTTCACGTCCAAATGTCTCAAACTCCGGCAGAGATTCTCAAAACCAAGGTTGACATGTTCCGTGTTCCTTTCAACATTTTGGAAATCCCACTGAAACTTTGGACATTCTCGCGAAGGGTTCCCAATCCCCGACAAGATTGGTACCCTTTCACGTCCAAATCTCTCATACTCCGGGAGAGATTCTCAAAACCAAGGTTGACATGGTTCGAGTTCCTCTCAACATTTTGGAAATCCTGCTGAAACTTTGGACATTGTCGCGAAGGGTTCCCAATCCCCGACAAGATTGGTACCCTTTCACGTCCAAATCTCTCAAACTCCGGGAGAGATTCTCAAAAACAAAGTTGACATGTTTCGAGTTCCTTTCAACATTTTGGAAATCCTGCTGAAACTTTGGACATTCTCACGAAGGGTTCCCAATGCCCGACAAGATTGGTACCCTTTCACGTCCAAATCTCTCAAAGTCCGGGAGAGATTCTCAAAACCAAGGTTGACATGTTTCAAGTTCCTCTCAACATTTTGGAAATCCCGCTGAAACTTTGGACATTCTTGCGAAGGGTTCCCGATCCCCTACAAGATTGGTACCTATTCACGTCCAAATCTCTCAAACTCCGGGAGAGATTCTCAAAACCAAGGTTGACATGGTTCGAGTTCCTTTCAACATTTTGGAAATCCCGCTGAAACTTTGGACATTCTCGCGAAGGGTTCCCAATCCCCGACAAGATTGGCACCCTTTCACGTCCAAATCTCTCAAACTCCGGGAGAGATTCTCAAAACCAAGGTTGACATGTTTCGAGTTCCTTTCAATATTTTGGAAATCCCGCTGAAACTTTGGACATCTTGCGAAGGGTTCCCGATCCCCGACAAGATTGGTACCCTTTCACGTGCAAATCTCTCAAACTCCGGGAGAGATTCTCAAAACCAAGGTTGACATGGTTCGAGTTCCTTTCAACATTTTGGAAATCCCGCTGAAACTTTGGACATTCTCGCGAAGGGTTCCCAATCCCCGACAAGATTGGCACCCTTTCACGTCCAAATCTCTCAAACTCCGGGAGAGATTCTCAAAACCAAGGTTGACATGTTTCGAGTTCCTCTCAACATTTTGGAAATCCCCCTGAAACTTTGGACATTCTCGTGAAGGGTTCCCAAACCCTCACAAGATCGGTACCCTTTCACGTCCAAATCTCTCAGACTCCGGGAGAGATTCTCAAAACCAAGGTCGACATGTTTCGAGTTCCTTTCAACATTTTGAAAATCCCGCTGAAACTTTGGACATTGTCGCGAAGGGTTCCCAATCCCCGACAAGATTGGTACCCTTTCACGTCCAAATCTCTCAAACTATGGGAGAGATTCTCAAAACCATGGTTGAAACGTTTCGAGTTCCTTTCAACATTTTGGAAATCCCGCTGAAACTTTGGACATTCTCGCGAAGGGTTCCCGATCCCCGACAAGATTGGTACCCTTTCACGTCCAAATCTCTCAAACTCCGGGAGAGATTCTCAAAACCAAGGTTGACATGTTTCGAGATCCTTTCAACATTTTGGAAATCCCGCTGAAACTTTGGACATTCTCGTGAAGGGGTCCCAATCCCCGACAAGATTGGTACCCTTTCACGTCCAAATCTCTCAAACTCCGGGAGAGATTCTCAAAACCAAGGTTGACATGGTTCGAGTTCCTCCCAACATTTTAAAAATCCCGCTGAAACTTTGGACATTGTTGCAAAGGGTTCCCAATCCCCGACAAGATTGGTACCCTTTCACGTCCAAATCTCTCAAACTCCGGCAGAGATTCTCAAAACCAAGGTTGACATGTTCCGTGTTCCTTTCAACATTTTGGAAATCCCACTGAAACTTTGGACATTCTCGCGAAGGGTTCCCAATCCCCGACAAGATTGGTACCCTTTCACGTCCAAATCTCTCATACTCTGGGAGAGATTCTCAAAACCAAGGTTGACATGGTTCGAGTTCCTTTCAACATTTTGGAAATCCCGCTGAAACTTTGGACATTGTCGCGAAGGGTTCCCAATCCCCGACAAGATTGGTACCCTTTCACGTCCAAATCTCTCAAACTCCGGGAGAGATTCTCAAAACCAAGGTTGACATGGTTCAAGTTCCTTTCAACATTTTGGAAATCCCGCTGAAACTTTGGACATTCTCGCGAAGGGTTCCCAATCCCCGACAAGATTGGTACCCTTTCACGTCCAAATCTCTCAAACTCCGGGAGAGATTCTCAAAACCAAGGTTGACATGGTTCGAGTTCCTTTCAACATTTTGGAAATCCCGCTGAAACTTTGGACATTCTCGCGAAGGGTTCCCAATCCCCGACAAGATTGGTACCCTTTCACGTCCAAAGCTCTCAAACTCCGGGAGAGATTCTCAAAACCAAGGTTGACATGTTTCGAGTTCCTTTCAACATTTTAAAAATCCCGCTGAAACTTTGGACATTGTCGCGAAGGGTTCCCAATCCCCGACAAGATTGGTACCCTTTCACGTCCAAATCCCTCAAACTCCGGGAGAGATTCTCAAAACCAAGGTTGACGTGTTCCGAGTTCCTTTCAACATTTTGGAAATCCCACTGAAACTTTGGTCATTCTCGCGAAGGGTTCCCAATCCCCGACAAGATTGGTACCCTTTCACGTCCAAATCTCTCAAACTCCGGGAGAGATTCTCAAAACCAAGGTTGACATGTTTCGAGTTCCTTTCAACATTTTGGAAATCCCGCTGAAACTTTGGACATTGTCGCGAAGGGTTCCCAATCCCCGACAAGATTGGTACCCTTTCACGTCCAAATCTCTCAAACTCCGGGAGAGATTCTCAAAACCAAGGTTGACATGTTTCGAGTTCCTTTCAACATTTGGGAAATCCCGCTGAAACTTTGGACATTCTCGCGAAGGGTTCCCGATCCCCGACAAGATTGGTACCCTTTCACGTCCAAATCTCTCAAAGTCCGGGAGAGATTCTCAAAACCAAGGTTGACATGTTTCGAGTTCCTTTCAACATTTTGGAAATCCCGCTGAAACTTTGGACATTCTCGCGAAGGGTTCCCAATCCCCGTCAAGATTGGTACCCTTTCACGTCCAAATCTCTCAAACTCCGGGAGAGATTCTCAAAACCAAGGTTGAAACGTTTCGAGTTCCTCTCAACATTTTAAAAATCCCGCTGAAACTTTGGACATTGTCGCGAAGGGTTCCCAATCCTTGACAAGATTGGTACCCTTTCACTTCCAAATCTCTCAAACTCCGGCAGAGATTCTCAAAACCAAGGCTGACATGTTCCGAGTTCCTTTCAACATTTTGGAAATCCCACTGAAACTTTGGACATTCTCGCGAAGGGTTCCCAATCCCCGACAAGATTGGTACCCTTTCACGTCCAAATCTCTCAAACTCCGGGAGAGATTCTCAAAACCAAGGTTGACATGGTTCGAGTTCCTTTCAACATTTTGGAAATCCCGCTGAAACTTTGGACATTCTCGCGAAGGGTTCCCCATCCCCGACAAGACTGGTACCCTTTCACGTCCAAATCTCTCAAACTCCGGGAGAGATTCTCAAAACCAAGGTTGACATGGTTCGAGTTCCTTTCAACATTTTGGAAATCCCGCTGAAACTTTGGACATTCTCGCGAAGGGTTCCCAATCCCCGACAAGGTTGGTACCCTTTCACGTCCAAATCTCTCAAACTCCGGGAGAGATTCTCAAAACCAAGGTTGACATGGTTCGAGTTCCTTTCAACATTTTGGAAATCCCGCTGAAACTTTGGACATTCTCGCGAAGGGTTCCCAATCCCCGACAAGACTGGTACCCTTTCACGTCCAAATATCTCAAACTCCGGGAGAGATTCTCAAAACCAAGGTTGACATGGTTCGAGTTCCTTTCAACATTTTGGAAATCCCGCTGAAACTTTGGACATTCTCGCCAAGGGTTCCCAATCCCCGACAAGATTGGTACCCTTTCACGTCCAAATCTCTCAAACTCCGGGAGAGATTCTCAAAACCAAGGTTGACATGGTTCGAGTTCCTTTCAACATTTTGGAAATCCCACTGAAACTTTGGACATTGTCGCGAAGGGTTCCCGATCCCCGACAAGATTGGTACCCTTTCACGTCCAAATCTCTCAAACTCCGGGAGAGATTCTCAAAACCAAGGTTGACATGTTTCGAGTTCCTTTCAACATCTGGGAAATCCCGCTGAAACTTTGGACATTCTGGCGAAGGTTTCCCGATCCCCGACAAGATTGGTACCCTTTCACGTCCAAATCTCTCAAACTCCGGGAGAGATTCTCAAAACCAAGGTTGACATGGTTCGAGTTCCTCTCAACATTTTGGAAATCCCGCTGAAACTTTGGACATTCTCGCGAAGGGTTCCCAATCCCCGACAAGATTGGTACCCTTTCACGTCCATATCTCTCAAGCTCCAGGAGAGATTCTCAAAACCGAGGTTGACATGTTTCAAGTTCCTTTGAACATTTTGGAAATCCTGCTGAAACTTTGGACATTCTCGCGAAGGGGTCCCAATCCCCGACAAGATTGGTACCCTTTCACGTCCAAATCTCTCAAACTCCGGGAGAGATTCTCAAAACCATGGTTGAAACGTTTCATGTTCCTCTCAACATTTTGGAAATCCCGCTGAAACTTTGGACATTCTCGCGAAGGGTTCCCAATCCCCGACAAGATTGGTACCATTTCACGTCCAAATCTCTCAAACTCCGGGAGAGATTCTCAAAACCAAGGTTGACATGTTTTGAGTTTCTTTCAACATTTTGGAAATCCCGCTGAAACTTTGGACATTCTCGCGAAGGGTTCCCAATCCCCGACAAGATTGGTACCCTTTCACGTCCAAATCTCTCAAACTCCGGGAGAGATTCTCAAAACCAAGGTTGACATGTTTCGAGTTCCTCTCAACATTTTGGAAATCCCACTGAAACTTTGGACATTCTCGCGAAGGGTTCCCAATCCCCGACAAGATTGGTACCCTTTCACGTCCAAATCTCTCAAACTCCGGGAGAGATTCTCAAAACCAAGGTTGACATGTTTCGAGTTCCTTTCAACATTTTAAAAATCCCGCTGAAACTTTGGACATTGTCGCGAAGGGTTCCCAATCCTTGACAAGATTGGTACCCTTTCACTTCCAAATCTCTCAAACTCCGGCAGAGATTCTCAAAACCAAGGCTGACATGTTCCGAGTTCCTTTCAACATTTTGGAAATCCCACTGAAACTTTGGACATTCTCGCGAAGGGTTCCCAATCCCCGACAAGATTGGTACCCTTTCATGTCCAAATCTCTCAAACTCCGGGAGAGATTCTCAAAACCATGGCTGACATGTTTCGAGTTCCTTTCAACATTTTGGAAATCCCGCTGAAACTTTGGACATTCTTGCGAAGGGTTCCCAATCCCCGACAAGATTGGTACCCTTTCACGTCAAAATCTCTCAAACTCCGGGAGAGATTCTCAAAAACAAAGTTGACATGTTTCGAGTTCCTTTCAAAATTTTCGAAATCCTGCTGAAACTTTGGACATTCTCACGAAGGGTTCCCAATGCCCGACAAGATTGGTACCCTTTCACGTCCAAATCTCTCAAACTCCGGGAGAGATTCTCAAAACCATGGTTGACATGTTTCGACTTCCTTTCAACATTTTGGAAATCCCGCTGAAACTTTGGACATTCTCGCGAAGGGTTCCCAATCCCCGACAAGATTGGTACCCTTTCATGTCCAAATCTCTCAAACTCCGGGAGAGATTCTCAAAACCATGGCTGACATGTTTCGAGTTCCTTTCAACATTTTGGAAATCCCGCTGAAACTTTGGACATTCTTGCGAAGGGTTCCCAATCCCCGTCAAGATTGGTACACTTTCACGTCCAAATCTCTCAAACTCCGGGAGAGATTCTCAAAACCAAAGTTGACATGTTTCGAGTTCCTTTCAACATTTTGGAAATCCTGCTGAAACTTTGGACATTCTCGCGAAGGGTTCCCAATCCCCGACAAGATTGGTACCCTTTCACGTCCAAATCTCTCAAACTCCGGGAGAGATTCTCAAAACCAAGGTTGACATGTTTCGAGTTCCTTTCAACATTTTGGAAATCCCGCTGAAACTTTGGACATTCTCGCGAAGGTTTCCCAATCCCCGACAAGATTGGTACCCTTTCACGTCCAAATCTCTCAAACTCCGGGAGAGATTCTCAAAACCAAGGTTGACATGGTTCGAGTTCCTTTCAACATTTTGGAAATCCCACTGAAACTTTGGACATCTTGCGAAGGGTTCCCGATCCCCGACAAGATTGGTACCCTTTCACGTCCAAATCTCTCAAACTCCGGGAGAGATTCTCAAAACCAAGGTTGACATGGTTCGAGTTCCTTTCAACATTTTGGAAATCCCGCTGAAACTTTGGACATTCTCGCGAAGGGTTCCCAATCCCCGACAAGATTGGTACCCTTTCACGTCCAAATCTCTCAAACTCCGGGAGAGATTCTCAAAACCAAGGTTGACATGTTTCGAGTTCCTCTCAACATTTTGGAAATCCCCCTGAAACTTTGGACATTCTCGTGAAGGGTTCCCAAACCCTGACAAGATCGGTAGCCTTTCACGTCCAAATCTCTCAAACTCCGGGAGAGATTCTCAAAACCATGGTTGAAACGTTTCATGTTCCTCTCAACATTTTGGAAATCCCGCTGAAACTTTGGACATTCTCGCGAAGGGTTCCCAATCCCCGACAAGATTGGTACCATTTCACGTCCAAATCTCTCAAACTCCGGGAGAGATTCTCAAAACCAAGGTTGACATGTTTTGAGTTTCTTTCAACATTTTGGAAATCCCGCTGAAACTTTGGACATTCTCGCGAAGGGTTCCCAATCCCCGACAAGATTGGTACCCTTTCACGTCCAAATCTCTCAAACTCCGGGAGAGATTCTCAAAACCAAGGTTGACATGTTTCGAGTTCCTCTCAACATTTTGGAAATCCCACTGAAACTTTGGACATTCTCGCGAAGGGTTCCCAATCCCCGACAAGATTGGTACCCTTTCACGTCCAAATCTCTCAAACTCCGGGAGAGATTCTCAAAACCAAGGTTGACATGTTTCGAGTTCCTTTCAACATTTTAAAAATCCCGCTGAAACTTTGGACATTGTCGCGAAGGGTTCCCAATCCTTGACAAGATTGGTACCCTTTCACTTCCAAATCTCTCAAACTCCGGCAGAGATTCTCAAAACCAAGGCTGACATGTTCCGAGTTCCTTTCAACATTTTGGAAATCCCACTGAAACTTTGGACATTCTCGCGAAGGGTTCCCAATCCCCGACAAGATTGGTACCCTTTCATGTCCAAATCTCTCAAACTCCGGGAGAGATTCTCAAAACCATGGCTGACATGTTTCGAGTTCCTTTCAACATTTTGGAAATCCCGCTGAAACTTTGGACATTCTTGCGAAGGGTTCCCAATCCCCGACAAGATTGGTACCCTTTCACGTCAAAATCTCTCAAACTCCGGGAGAGATTCTCAAAAACAAAGTTGACATGTTTCGAGTTCCTTTCAAAATTTTCGAAATCCTGCTGAAACTTTGGACATTCTCACGAAGGGTTCCCAATGCCCGACAAGATTGGTACCCTTTCACGTCCAAATCTCTCAAACTCCGGGAGAGATTCTCAAAACCATGGTTGACATGTTTCGACTTCCTTTCAACATTTTGGAAATCCCGCTGAAACTTTGGACATTCTCGCGAAGGGTTCCCAATCCCCGACAAGATTGGTACCCTTTCATGTCCAAATCTCTCAAACTCCGGGAGAGATTCTCAAAACCATGGCTGACATGTTTCGAGTTCCTTTCAACATTTTGGAAATCCCGCTGAAACTTTGGACATTCTTGCGAAGGGTTCCCAATCCCCGTCAAGATTGGTACACTTTCACGTCCAAATCTCTCAAACTCCGGGAGAGATTCTCAAAACCAAAGTTGACATGTTTCGAGTTCCTTTCAACATTTTGGAAATCCTGCTGAAACTTTGGACATTCTCGCGAAGGGTTCCCAATCCCCGACAAGATTGGTACCCTTTCACGTCCAAATCTCTCAAACTCCGGGAGAGATTCTCAAAACCAAGGTTGACATGTTTCGAGTTCCTTTCAACATTTTGGAAATCCCGCTGAAACTTTGGACATTCTCGCGAAGGTTTCCCAATCCCCGACAAGATTGGTACCCTTTCACGTCCAAATCTCTCAAACTCCGGGAGAGATTCTCAAAACCAAGGTTGACATGGTTCGAGTTCCTTTCAACATTTTGGAAATCCCACTGAAACTTTGGACATCTTGCGAAGGGTTCCCGATCCCCGACAAGATTGGTACCCTTTCACGTCCAAATCTCTCAAACTCCGGGAGAGATTCTCAAAACCAAGGTTGACATGGTTCGAGTTCCTTTCAACATTTTGGAAATCCCGCTGAAACTTTGGACATTCTCGCGAAGGGTTCCCAATCCCCGACAAGATTGGTACCCTTTCACGTCCAAATCTCTCAAACTCCGGGAGAGATTCTCAAAACCAAGGTTGACATGTTTCGAGTTCCTCTCAACATTTTGGAAATCCCCCTGAAACTTTGGACATTCTCGTGAAGGGTTCCCAAACCCTGACAAGATCGGTAGCCTTTCACGTCCAAATCTCTCAAACTCCGGGAGAGATTCTCAAAACCAAGGTCGACATGTTTCGAGTTCCTTTCAACATTTTGGAAATCCCGCTGAAACTTTGGACATTGTCGCGAAGGGTTCCCAATCCCCGACAAGATTGGTACCCTTTCACGTCCAAATCTCTCAAACTCCGGGAGAGATTCTCAAAACCATGGTTGAAACGTTTCGAGTTCCTTTCAACATTTTGTAAATCCCGCTGAAACTTTGGACATTCTCGCGAAGGGTTCCCGATCCCCGACAAGATTGGTACCCTTTCACGTCCAAATCTCTCAAACTCCGGCAGAGATTCTCAAAACCAAGGTTGACATGTTTCGAGTTCCTTTCAACATCTGGGAAATCCCGCTGAAACTTTGGACATTCTGGCGAAGGGTTCCCGATCCCCGACAAGATTGGTACCCTTTCACGTCCAAATCTCTCAAACTCCGGGAGAGATTCTCAAAACCAAGGTTGACATGGTTCGAGTTCCTCTCAACATTTTGGAAATCCCGCTGAAACTTTGGACATTCTCGCGAAGGGTTCCCAATCCCCGACAAGATTGGTACCCTTTCACGTCCATATCTCTCAAGCTCCAGGAGAGATTCTCAAAACCGAGGTTGACATGTTTCAAGTTCCTTTGAACATTTTGGAAATCCCGCTGAAACTTTGGACATTGTCGCGAAGGGTTCCCAATCCCCGACAAGATTGGTACCCTTTCACGTCCAAATCTCTCAAACTCCGGGAGAGATTCTCAAAACCAAGGTTGACATGGTTCGAGTTCCTTTCAACATTTTGGAAATCCCGCTGAAACTTTGGACATTCTCGCGAAGGGGTCCCAATGCCCGACAAGATTGGTACCCTTTCACGTCCATATCTCTCAAGCTCCGGGAGAGATTCTCAAAACCGAGGTTGACATGGTTCGAGTTCCTTTCAACATTTTGGAAATCCCGCTGAAACTTTGGACATTGTCGCGAAGGGTTCCCAATCCCCGACAAGATTGGTACCCTTTCACGTCCAAATCTCTCAAACTCCGGGAGAGATTCTCAAAACCAAGGTTGACATGGTTCGAGTTCCTTTCAACATTTTGGAAATCCCGCTGAAACTTTGGACATTCTCGCGAAGGGGTCCCAATCCCCGACAAGATTGGTACCCTTTCACGTCCAAATCTCTCAAACTCCGGGAGAGATTCTCAAAACCATGGTTGAAACGTTTCATGTTCCTCTCAACATTTTGGAAATCCCGCTGAAACTTTGGACATTCTCGCGAAGGGTTCCCAATCCCCGACAATATTGGTACCATTTCACGTCCAAATCTCTCAAACTCCGGGAGAGATTCTCAAAACCAAGGTTGACATGTTTTGAGTTTCTTTCAACATTTTGGAAATCCTGCTGAAACTTTGGACATTCTCGCGAAGGGTTCCCAATCCCCGACAAGATTGGTACCCTTTCACGTCCAAATCTCTCAAACTCCGGGAGAGATTCTCAAAACCAAGGTTGACATGTTTCGAGTTCCTCTCAACATTTTGGAAATCCCGCTGAAACTTTGGACATTCTCGCGAAGGGTTCCCAATCCCCGACAAGATTGGTACCCTTTCACGTCCAAATCTCTCAAACTCCGGGAGAGATTCTCAAAACCAAAGTTGACATGTTTCGAGTTCCTCTCAACATTTTGGAAATCCCGCTGAAACTTTGGACATTGTCGCGAAGGGTTCCCAATCCTTGACAAGATTGGTACCCTTTCACTTCCAAATCTCTCAAACTCCGGCAGAGATTCTCAAAACCAAGGCTGACATGTTCCGAGTTCCTTTCAACATTTTGGAAATCCCACTGAAACTTTGGACATTCTCGCGAAGGGTTCCCAATCCCCGACAAGATTGGTACCCTTTCATGTCCAAATCTCTCAAACTCCGGGAGAGATTCTCAAAACCATGGCTGACATGTTTCGAGTTCCTTTCAACATTTTGGAAATCCCGCTGAAACTTTGGACATTGTCGCGAAGGGTTCCCAATCCCCGACAAGATTGGTACCCTTTCACGTCAAAATCTCTCAAACTCCGGGAGAGATTCTCAAAAACAAAGTTGACATGATTCGAGTTCCTTTCAACATTTTCGAAATCCTGCTGAAACTTTGGACATTCTCGCGAAGGGTTCCCGATCCCCGACAAGATTGGTACCCTTTCACGTCCAAATCTCTCAAACTCCGGGAGAGATTCTCAAAACCATGGCTGACATGTTTCGAGTTCCTTTCAACATTTTGGAAATCCCGCTGAAACTTTGGACATTCTTGCGAAGGGTTCCCAATCCCCGTCAAGATTGGCACCCTTTCACGTCCAAATCTCTCAAACTCCGGGAGAGATTCTCAAAACCAAGGTTGACATGTTTCGAGTTCCTTTCAACATTTTGGAAATCCCGCTGAAACTTTGGACATCTTGCGAAGGGTTCCCGATCCCCGACAAGATTGGTACCCTTTCACGTCCAAATCTCTCAAACTCCGGGAGAGATTCTCAAAACCAAGGTTGACATGGTTCGAGTTCCTTTCAACATTTTGGAAATCCCGCTGAAACTTTGGACATTCTCGCGAAGGGGTCCCAATCCCCGACAAGATTGGTACCCTTTCACGTCCAAATCTCTCAAACTCCGGGAGAGATTCTCAAAACCAAGGTTGACATGTTTCGAGTTCCTTTCAACATTTTAAAAATCCCGCTGAAACTTTGGACATTGTCGCGAAGGCTTCCCAATCCTTGACAAGATTGGTACCCTTTCACTTCCAAATCTCTCAAACTCCGGGAGAGATTCTCAAAACCAAGGCTGACATGTTCCGAGTTCCTTTCAACATTTTGGAAATCCCACTGAAACTTTGGACATTCTCGCGAAGGGTTCCCAATCCCCGACAAGATTGGTACCCTTTCATGTCCAAATCTCTCAAACTCCGGGAGAGATTCTCAAAACCATGGCTGACATGTTTCGAGTTCCTTTCAACATTTTGGAAATCCCGCTGAAACTTTGGACATTGTCGCGAAGGGTTCCCAATCCCCGACAAGATTGGTACCCTTTCACGTCAAAATCTCTCAAACTCCGGGAGAGATTCTCAAAAACAAAGTTGACATGATTCGAGTTCCTTTCAACATTTTTGAAATACTGCTGAAACTTTGGACATTCTCACGAAGGGTTCCCAATGCCCGACAAGATTGGTACCCTTTCACGTCCAAATCTCTCAAACTCCGGGAGAGATTCTCAAAACCATGGTTGACATGTTTCGAGTTCCTTTCAACATTTTGGAAATCCCGCTGAAACTTTGGACATTCTCGCGAAGGGTTCCCAATCCCCGACAAGATTGGTACCCTTTCATGTCCAAATCTCTCAAACTCCGGGAGAGATTCTCAAAACCATGGCTGACATGTTTCGAGTTCCTTTCAACATTTTGGAAATCCCGCTGAAACTTTGGACATTCTTGCGAAGGGTTCCCAATCCCCGTCAAGATTTGTACACTTTCACGTCCAAATCTCTCAAACTCCGGGAGAGATTCTCAAAACCAAAGTTGACATGTTTCGAGTTCCTTTCAACATTTTGGAAATCCTGCTGAAACTTTGGACATTCTCGCGAAGGGTTCCCAATCCCCGACAAGATTGGCACCCTTTCACGTCCAAATCTCTCAAACTCCGGGAGAGATTCTCAAAACCAAGGTTGACATGGTTCGAGTTCCTTTCAACATTTTGGAAATGCCGCTGAAACTTTGGACATTCTCGCGAAGGGGTCCCAATGCCCGACAAGATTGGTACCCTTTCACGTCCATATCTCTCAAGCTCCGGGAGAGATTCTCAAAACCGAGGTTGACATGGTTCGAGTTCCTTTCAACATTTTGGAAATCCCGCTGAAACTTTGGACATTGTCGCGAAGGGTTCCCAATCCCCGACAAGATTGGTACCCTTTCACGTCCAAATCTCTCAAACTCCGGGAGAGATTCTCAAAACCAAGGTTGACATGGTTCGAGTTCCTTTCAACATTTTGGAAATCCCGCTGAAACTTTGGACATTCTCGCGAAGGGGTCCCAATCCCCGACAAGATTGGTACCCTTTCACGTCCAAATCTCTCAAACTCCGGGAGAGATTCTCAAAACCATGGTTGAAACGTTTCATGTTCCTCTCAACATTTTGGAAATCCCGCTGAAACTTTGGACATTCTCGCGAAGGGTTCCCAATCCCCGACAATATTGGTACCATTTCACGTCCAAATCTCTCAAACTCCGGGAGAGATTCTCAAAACCAAGGTTGACATGTTTTGAGTTTCTTTCAACATTTTGGAAATCCTGCTGAAACTTTGGACATTGTCGCGAAGGGTTCCCAATCCTTGACAAGATTGGTACCCTTTCACTTCCAAATCTCTCAAACTCCGGCAGAGATTCTCAAAACCAAGGCTGACATGTTTCGAGTTCCTCTCAACATTTTGGAAATCCCACTGAAACTTTGGACATTCTCGCGAAGGGTTCCCAATCCCCGACAAGATTGGTACCCTTTCATGTCCAAATCTCTCAAACTCCGGGAGAGATTCTCAAAACCATGGCTGACATGTTTCGAGTTCCTTTCAACATTTTGGAAATCCCGCTGAAACTTTGGACATTGTCGCGAAGGGTTCCCAATCCCCGACAAGATTGGTACCCTTTCACGTCAAAATCTCTCAAACTCCGGGAGAGATTCTCAAAAACAAAGTTGACATGATTCGAGTTCCTTTCAACATTTTCGAAATCCTGCTGAAACTTTGGACATTCTCGCGAAGGGTTCCCGATCCCCGACAAGATTGGTACCCTTTCACGTCCAAATCTCTCAAACTCCGGGAGAGATTCTCAAAACCATGGCTGACATGTTTCGAGTTCCTTTCAACATTTTGGAAATCCCGCTGAAACTTTGGACATTCTTGCGAAGGGTTCCCAATCCCCGTCAAGATTGGTACACTTTCACGTCCAAATCTCTCAAACTCCGGGAGAGATTCTCAAAACCAAGGTTGACATGGTTCGAGTTCCTTTCAACATTTTGGAAATCCCGCTGAAACTTTGGACATTCTCGCGAAGGGGTCCCAATCCCCGACAAGATTGGTACCCTTTCACGTCCAAATCTCTCAAACTCCGGGAGAGATTCTCAAAACCAAGGTTGACATGTTTCGAGTTCCTTTCAACATTTTAAAAATCCCGCTGAAACTTTGGACATTGTCGCGAAGGCTTCCCAATCCTTGACAAGATTGGTACCCTTTCACTTCCAAATCTCTCAAACTCCGGGAGAGATTCTCAAAACCAAGGCTGACATGTTCCGAGTTCCTTTCAACATTTTGGAAATCCCACTGAAACTTTGGACATTCTCGCGAAGGGTTCCCAATCCCCGACAAGATTGGTACCCTTTCATGTCCAAATCTCTCAAACTCCGGGAGAGATTCTCAAAACCATGGCTGACATGTTTCGAGTTCCTTTCAACATTTTGGAAATCCCGCTGAAACTTTGGACATTGTCGCGAAGGGTTCCCAATCCCCGACAAGATTGGTACCCTTTCACGTCAAAATCTCTCAAACTCCGGGAGAGATTCTCAAAAACAAAGTTGACATGATTCGAGTTCCTTTCAACATTTTTGAAATCCTGCTGAAACTTTGGACATTCTCACGAAGGGTTCCCAATGCCCGACAAGATTGGTACCCTTTCACGTCCAAATCTCTCAAACTCCGGGAGAGATTCTCAAAACCATGGTTGACATGTTTCGAGTTCCTTTCAACATTTTGGAAATCCCGCTGAAACTTTGGACATTCTCGCGAAGGGTTCCCAATCCCCGACAAGATTGGTACCCTTTCATGTCCAAATCTCTCAAACTCCGGGAGAGATTCTCAAAACCATGGCTGACATGTTTCGAGTTCCTTTCAACATTTTGGAAATCCCGCTGAAACTTTGGACATTCTTGCGAAGGGTTCCCAATCCCCGTCAAGATTTGTACACTTTCACGTCCAAATCTCTCAAACTCCGGGAGAGATTCTCAAAACCAAGGTTGACATGTTTCGAGTTCCTTTCAACATTTTGGAAATCCCGCTGAAACTTTGGACATCTTGCGAAGGGTTCCCGATCCCCGACAAGATTGGTACCCTTTCACGTCCAAATCTCTCAAACTCCGGGAGAGATTCTCAAAACCAAGGTTGACATGGTTCGAGTTCCTTTCAACATTTTGGAAATCCCGCTGAAACTTTGGACATTCTCGCGAAGGGGTCCCAATCCCCGACAAGATTGGTACCCTTTCACGTCCAAATCTCTCAAACTCCGGGAGAGATTCTCAAAACCAAGGTTGACATGTTTCGAGTTCCTTTCAACATTTTAAAAATCCCGCTGAAACTTTGGACATTGTCGCGAAGGCTTCCCAATCCTTGACAAGATTGGTACCCTTTCACTTCCAAATCTCTCAAACTCCGGGAGAGATTCTCAAAACCAAGGCTGACATGTTCCGAGTTCCTTTCAACATTTTGGAAATCCCACTGAAACTTTGGACATTCTCGCGAAGGGTTCCCAATCCCCGACAAGATTGGTACCCTTTCACATCCAAATCTCTCAAACTCCGGGAGAGATTCTCAAAACCATGGCTGACATGTTTCGAGTTCCTTTCAACATTTTGGAAATCCCGCTGAAACTTTGGACATTCTTGCGAAGGGTTCCCAATCCCCGACAAGATTGGTACCCTTTCACGTCCAAATCTCTCAAACTCCGGGAGAGATTCTCAAAAACAAAGTTGACATGTTTCGAGTTCCTTTCAACATTTTGGAAATCCTGCTGAAACTTTGGACATTCTCACGAAGGGTTCCCAATGCCCGACAAGATTGGTACCCTTTCACGTCCAAATCTCTCAAACTCCGGGAGAGATTCTCAAAACCAAGGTTGACATGTTTCGAGTTCCTTTCAACATTTTGGAAATGCCGCTGAAACTTTGGACATTCTCGCGAAGGGTTCCCAATCCCCGACAAGATTGGTACCCTTTCACGTCCAAATCTCTCAAACTCCGGGAGAGATTCTCAAAACCATGGCTGACATGTTTCGAGTTCCTTTCAACATTTTGGAAATCCCGCTGAAACTTTGGACATTCTTGCGAAGGGTTCCCAATCCCCGTCAAGATTGGTACCCTTTCACGTCCAAATCTCTCAAACTCCGGGAGAGATTCTCAAAACCAAGGTTGACATGGTTCGAGTTCCTTTCAACATTTTGGAAATCCCGCTGAAACTTTGGACATTCTCGCGAAGGGTTCCCAATCCCCGACAAGATTGGTACCCTTTCACGTCCAAATCTCTCAAACTCCGGGAGAGATTCTCAAAACCAAGGTTGACATGTTTCGAGTTCCTCTCAACATTTTGGAAATCCCGCTGAAACTTTGGACATTCTCGTGAAGGGTTCCCAAACCCTGACAAGATCGGTAGCCTTTCACGTCCAAATCTCTCAAACTCCGGGAGAGATTCTCAAAACCAAGGTCGACATGTTTCGAGTTCCTTTCAACATTTTGGAAATCCCGCTGAAACTTTGGACATTGTCGCGAAGGGTTCCCAATCCCCGACAAGATTGGTACCCTTTCACGTCCAAATCTCTCAAACTCCGGGAGAGATTCTCAAAACCATGGTTGAAACTTTTCGAGTTCCTTTCAACATTTTGTAAATCCCGCTGAAACTTTGGACATTCTCGCGAAGGGTTCCCGATCCCCGACAAGATTGGTACCCTTTCACGTCCAAATCTCTCAAACTCCGGGAGAGATTCTCAAAACCAAGGTTGACATGTTTCGAGTTCCTTTCAACATTTTGGAAATGCCGCTGAAACTTTGGACATTCTCGCGAAGGCTTCCCAATCCTTGACAAGATTGGTACCCTTTCACTTCCAAATCTCTCAAACTCCGGGAGAGATTCTCAAAACCAAGGCTGACATGTTCCGAGTTCCTTTCAACATTTTGGAAATCCCACTGAAACTTTGGACATTCTCGCGAAGGGTTCCCAATCCCCGACAAGATTGGTACCCTTTCACGTCCAAATCTCTCAAACTCCGGGAGAGATTCTCAAAACCATGGCTGACATGTTTCGAGTTCCTTTCAACATTTTGGAAATCCCGCTGAAACTCTGGACATTCTTGCGAAGGGTTCCCAATCCCCGTCAAGATTTGTACACTTTCACGTCCAAATCTCTCAAACTCCGGGAGAGATTCTCAAAACCAAAGTTGACATGTTTCGAGTTCCTTTCAACATTTTGGAAATCCTGCTGAAACTTTGGACATTCTCGCGAAGGGTTCCCAATCCCCGACAAGATTGGCACCCTTTCACGTCCAAATCTCTCAAACTCCGGGAGAGATTCTCAAAACCAAGGTTGACATGTTTCGAGTTCCTTTCAACATTTTGGAAATCCCGCTGAAACTTTGGACATCTTGCGAAGGGTTCCCGATCCCCGACAAGATTGGTACCCTTTCACGTCCAAATCTCTCAAACTCCGGGAGAGATTCTCAAAACCAAGGTTGACATGGTTCGAGTTCCTTTCAACATTTTGGAAATCCCGCTGAAACTTTGGACATTCTCGCGAAGGGGTCCCAATCCCCGACAAGATTGGTACCCTTTCACGTCCAAATCTCTCAAACTCCGGGAGAGATTCTCAAAACCAAGGTTGACATGTTTCGAGTTCCTTTCAACATTTTGGAAATCCCGCTGAAACTTTGGACATTGTCGCGAAGGCTTCCCAATCCTTGACAAGATTGGTACCCTTTCACTTCCAAATCTCTCAAACTCCGGGAGAGATTCTCAAAACCAAGGCTGACATGTTCCGAGTTCCTTTCAACATTTTGGAAATCCCGCTGAAACTTTGGACATTCTCGCGAAGGGTTCCCAATCCCCGACAAGATTGGTACCCTTTCACGTCCAAATCTCTCAAACTCCGGGAGAGATTCTCAAAACCAAGGTTGACATGTTTCGAGTTCCTTTCAACATTTTGGAAATCCCGCTGAAACTTTGGACATTCTTGCGAAGGGTTCCCAATCCCCGACAAGATTGGTACCCTTTCACGTCCAAATCTCTCAAACTCCGGGAGAGATTCTCAAAAACAAAGTTGACATGTTTCGAGTTCCTTTCAACATTTTGGAAATCCTGCTGAAACTTTGGACATTCTCACGAAGGGTTCCCAATGCCCGACAAGATTGGTACCCTTTCACGTCCAAATCTCTCAAACTCCGGGAGAGATTCTCAAAACCAAGGTTGACATGTTTCGAGTTCCTTTCAACATTTTGGAAATGCCGCTGAAACTTTGGACATTCTCGCGAAGGGTTCCCAATCCCCGACAAGATTGGTACCCTTTCACGTCCAAATCTCTCAAACTCCGGGAGAGATTCTCAAAACCATGGCTGAAACTTTTCGAGTTCCTTTCAACATTTTGTAAATCCCGCTGAAACTTTGGACATTCTCGCGAAGGGTTCCCGATCCCCGACAAGATTGGTACCCTTTCACGTCCAAATCTCTCAAACTCCGGGAGAGATTCTCAAAACCAAGGTTGACATGTTTCGAGTTCCTTTCAACATTTTGTAAATCCGGCTGAAACTTTGGACATTCTCGCGAAGGGTTCCCGATCCCCGACAAGATTGGTACCCTTTCACGTCCAAATCTCTCAAACTCCGGGAGAGATTCTCAAAACCAAGGTTGACATGTTTCGAGTTCCTTTCAACATTTTGGAAATCCCGCTGAAACTTTGGACATTCTCGCGAAGGCTTCCCAATCCTTGACAAGATTGGTACCCTTTCACTTCCAAATCTCTCAAACTCCGGGAGAGATTCTCAAAACCAAGGCTGACATGTTCCGAGTTCCTTTCAACATTTTGGAAATCCCACTGAAACTTTGGACATTCTCGCGAAGGGTTCCCAATCCCCGACAAGATTGGTACCCTTTCATGTCCAAATCTCTCAAACTCCGGGAGAGATTCTCAAAACCATGGCTGACATGTTTCGAGTTCCTTTCAACATTTTGGAAATCCCGCTGAAACTTTGGACATTCTTGCGAAGGGTTCCCAATCCCCGACAAGATTGGTACCCTTTCACGTCCAAATCTCTCAAACTCCGGGAGAGATTCTCAAAAACAAAGTTGACATGTTTCGAGTTCCTTTCAACATTTTGGAAATCCTGCTGAAACTTTGGACATTCTCACGAAGGGTTCCCAATGCCCGACAAGATTGGTACCCTTTCACGTCCAAATCTCTCAAACTCCGGGAGAGATTCTCAAAACCAAGGTTGACATGTTTCGAGTTCCTTTCAACATTTTGGAAATCCCGCTGAAACTTTGGACATTCTCGCGAAGGTTTCCCAATCCCCGACAAGATTGGTACCCTTTCACGTCCAAATCTCTCAAACTCCGGGAGAGATTCTCAAAACCAAGGTTGACATGTTTCGAGTTCCTCTCAACATTTTGGAAATCCCCCTGAAACTTTGGACATTCTCGTGAAGGGTTCCCAAACCCTGACAAGATCGGTAGCCTTTCACGTCCAAATCTCTCAAACTCCGGGAGAGATTCTCAAAACCAAGGTCGACATGTTTCGAGTTCCTTTCAACATTTTGGAAATCCCGCTGAAACTTTGGACATTGTCGCGAAGGGTTCCCAATCCCCGACAAGATTGGTACCCTTTCACGTCCAAATCTCTCAAACTCCGGGAGAGATTCTCAAAACCATGGTTGAAACGTTTCGAGTTCCTTTCAACATTTTGTAAATCCCGCTGAAACTTTGGACATTCTCGCGAAGGGTTCCCGATCCCCGACAAGATTGGTACCCTTTCACGTCCAAATCTCTCAAACTCCGGGAGAGATTCTCAAAACCAAGGTTGACATGGTTCGAGTTCCTTTCAACATCTGGGAAATCCCGCTGAAACTTTGGACATTCTGGCGAAGGGTTCCCGATCCCCGACAAGATTGGTACCCTTTCACGTCCAAATCTCTCAAACTCCGGGAGAGATTCTCAAAACCAAGGTTGACATGGTTCGAGTTCCTCTCAACATTTTGGAAATCCCGCTGAAACTTTGGACATTCTCGCGAAGGGTTCCCAATCCCCGACAAGATTGGTACCCTTTCACGTCCATATCTCTCAAGCTCCAGGAGAGATTCTCAAAACCGAGGTTGACATGTTTCAAGTTCCTTTGAACATTTTGGAAATCCCGCTGAAACTTTGGACATTGTCGCGAAGGGTTCCCAATGCCCGACAAGATTGGTACCCTTTCACGTCCAAATCTCTCAAACTCCGGGAGAGATTCTCAAAACCAAGGTTGACATGGTTCGAGTTCCTTTCAACATTTTGGAAATCCCGCTGAAACTTTGGACATTCTCGCGAAGGGGTCCCAATCCCCGACAAGATTGGTACCCTTTCACGTCCAAATCTCTCAAACTCCGGGAGAGATTCTCAAAACCAAGGTTGACATGTTTCGAGTTCCTTTCAACATTTTGGAAATCCCGCTGAAACTTTGGACATTGTCGCGAAGGCTTCCCAATCCTTGACAAGATTGGTACCCTTTCACTTCCAAATCTCTCAAACTCCGGGAGAGATTCTCAAAACCAAGGCTGACATGTTCCGAGTTCCTTTCAACATTTTGGAAATCCCGCTGAAACTTTGGACATTCTCGCGAAGGGTTCCCAATCCCCGACAAGATTGGTACCCTTTCACGTCCAAATCTCTCAAACTCCGGGAGAGATTCTCAAAACCAAGGTTGACATGGTTCGAGTTCCTTTCAACATTTTGGAAATCCCGCTGAAACTTTGGACATTCTTGCGAAGGGTTCCCAATCCCCGACAAGATTGGTACCCTTTCACGTCCAAATCTCTCAAACTCCGGGAGAGATTCTCAAAAACAAAGTTGACATGTTTCGAGTTCCTTTCAACATTTTGGAAATCCTGCTGAAACTTTGGACATTCTCACGAAGGGTTCCCAATGCCCGACAAGATTGGTACCCTTTCACGTCCAAATCTCTCAAACTCCGGGAGAGATTCTCAAAACCAAGGTTGACATGTTTCGAGTTCCTTTCAACATTTTGGAAATGCCGCTGAAACTTTGGACATTCTCGCGAAGGGTTCCCAATCCCCGACAAGATTGGTACCCTTTCACGTCCAAATCTCTCAAACTCCGGGAGAGATTCTCAAAACCATGGCTGAAACTTTTCGAGTTCCTTTCAACATTTTGTAAATCCCGCTGAAACTTTGGACATTCTCGCGAAGGGTTCCCGATCCCCGACAAGATTGGTACCCTTTCACGTCCAAATCTCTCAAACTCCGGGAGAGATTCTCAAAACCAAGGTTGACATGTTTCGAGTTCCTTTCAACATTTTGTAAATCCGGCTGAAACTTTGGACATTCTCGCGAAGGGTTCCCGATCCCCGACAAGATTGGTACCCTTTCACGTCCAAATCTCTCAAACTCCGGGAGAGATTCTCAAAACCAAGGTTGACATGTTTCGAGTTCCTTTCAACATTTTGGAAATCCCGCTGAAACTTTGGACATTCTCGCGAAGGCTTCCCAATCCTTGACAAGATTGGTACCCTTTCACTTCCAAATCTCTCAAACTCCGGGAGAGATTCTCAAAACCAAGGCTGACATGTTCCGAGTTCCTTTCAACATTTTGGAAATCCCACTGAAACTTTGGACATTCTCGCGAAGGGTTCCCAATCCCCGACAAGATTGGTACCCTTTCATGTCCAAATCTCTCAAACTCCGGGAGAGATTCTCAAAACCATGGCTGACATGTTTCGAGTTCCTTTCAACATTTTGGAAATCCCGCTGAAACTTTGGACATTCTTGCGAAGGGTTCCCAATCCCCGACAAGATTGGTACCCTTTCACGTCCAAATCTCTCAAACTCCGGGAGAGATTCTCAAAAACAAAGTTGACATGTTTCGAGTTCCTTTCAACATTTTGGAAATCCTGCTGAAACTTTGGACATTCTCACGAAGGGTTCCCAATGCCCGACAAGATTGGTACCCTTTCACGTCCAAATCTCTCAAACTCCGGGAGAGATTCTCAAAACCAAGGTTGACATGTTTCGAGTTCCTTTCAACATTTTGGAAATCCCGCTGAAACTTTGGACATTCTCGCGAAGGTTTCCCAATCCCCGACAAGATTGGTACCCTTTCACGTCCAAATCTCTCAAACTCCGGGAGAGATTCTCAAAACCAAGGTTGACATGTTTCGAGTTCCTCTCAACATTTTGGAAATCCCCCTGAAACTTTGGACATTCTCGTGAAGGGTTCCCAAACCCTGACAAGATCGGTAGCCTTTCACGTCCAAATCTCTCAAACTCCGGGAGAGATTCTCAAAACCAAGGTCGACATGTTTCGAGTTCCTTTCAACATTTTGGAAATCCCGCTGAAACTTTGGACATTGTCGCGAAGGGTTCCCAATCCCCGACAAGATTGGTACCCTTTCACGTCCAAATCTCTCAAACTCCGGGAGAGATTCTCAAAACCATGGTTGAAACGTTTCGAGTTCCTTTCAACATTTTGTAAATCCCGCTGAAACTTTGGACATTCTCGCGAAGGGTTCCCGATCCCCGACAAGATTGGTACCCTTTCACGTCCAAATCTCTCAAACTCCGGGAGAGATTCTCAAAACCAAGGTTGACATGGTTCGAGTTCCTTTCAACATCTGGGAAATCCCGCTGAAACTTTGGACATTCTGGCGAAGGGTTCCCGATCCCCGACAAGATTGGTACCCTTTCACGTCCAAATCTCTCAAACTCCGGGAGAGATTCTCAAAACCAAGGTTGACATGGTTCGAGTTCCTCTCAACATTTTGGAAATCCCGCTGAAACTTTGGACATTGTCGCGAAGGGTTCCC
Organism: Streptopelia decaocto; assembly: GCF_964273445.1. Lineage (NCBI taxonomy): Eukaryota > Metazoa > Chordata > Aves > Columbiformes > Columbidae > Streptopelia > Streptopelia decaocto. The sequence continues at coordinate 1,201,912 of NW_028116102.1, forward strand.
AATCCCCGACAAGATTGGTACCCTTTCACGTCCATATCTCTCAAGCTCCAGGAGAGATTCTCAAAACCGAGGTTGACATGTTTCAAGTTCCTTTGAACATTTTGGAAATCCCGCTGAAACTTTGGACATTGTCGCGAAGGGTTCCCAATGCCCGACAAGATTGGTACCCTTTCACGTCCAAATCTCTCAAACTCCGGGAGAGATTCTCAAAACCAAGGTTGACATGGTTCGAGTTCCTTTCAACATTTTGGAAATCCCGCTGAAACTTTGGACATTCTCGCGAAGGGGTCCCAATGCCCGACAAGATTGGTACCCTTTCACGTCCATATCTCTCAAGCTCCGGGAGAGATTCTCAAAACCAAGGTTGACATGTTTCGAGTTCCTTTCAACATTTTGGAAATCCCGCTGAAACTTTGGACATTGTCGCGAAGGGTTCCCAATCCCCGACAAGATTGGTACCCTTTCACGTCCAAATCTCTCAAACTCCGGGAGAGATTCTCAAAACCAAGGTTGACATGTTTCGAGTTCCTCTCAACATTTTGGAAATCCCGCTGAAACTTTGGACATTCTCGTGAAGGGTTCCCAAACCCTGACAAGATCGGTAGCCTTTCACGTCCAAATCTCTCAAACTCCGGGAGAGATTCTCAAAACCAAGGTCGACATGTTTCGAGTTCCTTTCAACATTTTGGAAATCCCGCTGAAACTTTGGACATTGTCGCGAAGGGTTCCCAATCCCCGACAAGATTGGTACCCTTTCACGTCCAAATCTCTCAAACTCCGGGAGAGATTCTCAAAACCATGGTTGAAACTTTTCGAGTTCCTTTCAACATTTTGTAAATCCCGCTGAAACTTTGGACATTCTCGCGAAGGGTTCCCGATCCCCGACAAGATTGGTACCCTTTCACGTCCAAATCTCTCAAACTCCGGGAGAGATTCTCAAAACCAAGGTTGACATGTTTCGAGTTCCTTTCAACATTTTGTAAATCCCGCTGAAACTTTGGACATTCTCGCGAAGGGTTCCCGATCCCCGACAAGATTGGTACCCTTTCACGTCCAAATCTCTCAAACTCCGGGAGAGATTCTCAAAACCAAGGTTGACATGTTTCGAGTTCCTTTCAACATTTTGGAAATCCCGCTGAAACTTTGGACATTCTCGCGAAGGCTTCCCAATCCTTGACAAGATTGGTACCCTTTCACTTCCAAATCTCTCAAACTCCGGGAGAGATTCTCAAAACCAAGGCTGACATGTTCCGAGTTCCTTTCAACATTTTGGAAATCCCACTGAAACTTTGGACATTCTCGCGAAGGGTTCCCAATCCCCGACAAGATTGGTACCCTTTCATGTCCAAATCTCTCAAACTCCGGGAGAGATTCTCAAAACCATGGCTGACATGTTTCGAGTTCCTTTCAACATTTTGGAAATCCCGCTGAAACTTTGGACATTCTTGCGAAGGGTTCCCAATCCCCGACAAGATTGGTACCCTTTCACGTCCAAATCTCTCAAACTCCGGGAGAGATTCTCAAAAACAAAGTTGACATGTTTCGAGTTCCTTTCAACATTTTGGAAATCCTGCTGAAACTTTGGACATTCTCACGAAGGGTTCCCAATGCCCGACAAGATTGGTACCCTTTCACGTCCAAATCTCTCAAACTCCGGGAGAGATTCTCAAAACCAAGGTTGACATGTTTCGAGTTCCTTTCAACATTTTGGAAATCCCGCTGAAACTTTGGACATTCTCGCGAAGGTTTCCCAATCCCCGACAAGATTGGTACCCTTTCACGTCCAAATCTCTCAAACTCCGGGAGAGATTCTCAAAACCAAGGTTGACATGTTTCGAGTTCCTCTCAACATTTTGGAAATCCCCCTGAAACTTTGGACATTCTCGTGAAGGGTTCCCAAACCCTGACAAGATCGGTAGCCTTTCACGTCCAAATCTCTCAAACTCCGGGAGAGATTCTCAAAACCAAGGTCGACATGTTTCGAGTTCCTTTCAACATTTTGGAAATCCCGCTGAAACTTTGGACATTGTCGCGAAGGGTTCCCAATCCCCGACAAGATTGGTACCCTTTCACGTCCAAATCTCTCAAACTCCGGGAGAGATTCTCAAAACCATGGTTGAAACGTTTCGAGTTCCTTTCAACATTTTGTAAATCCCGCTGAAACTTTGGACATTCTCGCGAAGGGTTCCCGATCCCCGACAAGATTGGTACCCTTTCACGTCCAAATCTCTCAAACTCCGGCAGAGATTCTCAAAACCAAGGTTGACATGTTTCGAGTTCCTTTCAACATCTGGGAAATCCCGCTGAAACTTTGGACATTCTGGCGAAGGGTTCCCGATCCCCGACAAGATTGGTACCCTTTCACGTCCAAATCTCTCAAACTCCGGGAGAGATTCTCAAAACCAAGGTTGACATGGTTCGAGTTCCTCTCAACATTTTGGAAATCCCGCTGAAACTTTGGACATTCTCGCGAAGGGTTCCCAATCCCCGACAAGATTGGTACCCTTTCACGTCCATATCTCTCAAGCTCCAGGAGAGATTCTCAAAACCGAGGTTGACATGTTTCAAGTTCCTTTGAACATTTTGGAAATCCCGCTGAAACTTTGGACATTGTCGCGAAGGGTTCCCAATGCCCGACAAGATTGGTACCCTTTCACGTCCAAATCTCTCAAACTCCGGGAGAGATTCTCAAAACCAAGGTTGACATGGTTCGAGTTCCTTTCAACATTTTGGAAATCCCGCTGAAACTTTGGACATTCTCGCGAAGGGGTCCCAATGCCCGACAAGATTGGTACCCTTTCACGTCCATATCTCTCAAGCTCCGGGAGAGATTCTCAAAACCGAGGTTGACATGTTTCGAGTTCCTTTCAACATTTTGGAAATCCCGCTGAAACTTTGGACATTGTCGCGAAGGGTTCCCAATCCCCGACAAGATTGGTACCCTTTCACGTCCAAATCTCTCAAACTCCGGGAGAGATTCTCAAAACCAAGGTTGACATGGTTCGAGTTCCTTTCAACATTTTGGAAATCCCGCTGAAACTTTGGACATTCTCGCGAAGGGGTCCCAATCCCCGACAAGATTGGTACCCTTTCACGTCCAAATCTCTCAAACTCCGGGAGAGATTCTCAAAACCATGGTTGAAACGTTTCATGTTCCTCTCAACATTTTGGAAATCCCGCTGAAACTTTGGACATTCTCGCGAAGGGTTCCCAATCCCCGACAATATTGGTACCATTTCACGTCCAAATCTCTCAAACTCCGGGAGAGATTCTCAAAACCAAGGTTGACATGTTTTGAGTTTCTTTCAACATTTTGGAAATCCTGCTGAAACTTTGGACATTCTCGCGAAGGGTTCCCAATCCCCGACAAGATTGGTACCCTTTCACGTCCAAATCTCTCAAACTCCGGGAGAGATTCTCAAAACCAAGGTTGACATGTTTCGAGTTCCTCTCAACATTTTGGAAATCCCGCTGAAACTTTGGACATTCTCGCGAAGGGTTCCCAATCCCCGACAAGATTGGTACCCTTTCACGTCCAAATCTCTCAAACTCCGGGAGAGATTCTCAAAACCAAGGTTGACATGTTTCGAGTTCCTTTCAACATTTTAAAAATCCCGCTGAAACTTTGGACATTGTCGCGAAGGGTTCCCAATCCTTGACAAGATTGGTACCCTTTCACTTCCAAATCTCTCAAACTCCGGCAGAGATTCTCAAAACCAAGGTTGACATGTTCCGAGTTCCTTTCAACATTTTGGAAATCCCACTGAAACTTTGGACATTGTCGCGAAGGGTTCCCAATCCCCGACAAGATTGGTACCCTTTCATGTCCAAATCTCTCAAACTCCGGGAGAGATTCTCAAAACCATGGCTGACATGTTTTGAGTTCCTTTCAACATTTTGGAAATCCCGCTGAAACTTTGGACATATTGCGAAGGGTTCCCAATCCCCGTCAAGATTGGTACACTTTCACGTCCAAATCTCTCAAACTCCGGGAGAGATTCTCAAAACCAAAGTTGACATGTTTCGAGTTCCTTTCAACATTTTGAAAATCCTGCTGAAACTTTGGACATTCTCGCGAAGGGTTCCCAATCCCCGACAAGATTGGCACCCTTTCACGTCCAAATCTCTCAAACTCCGGGAGAGATTCTCAAAACCAAGGTTGACATGTTTCGAGTTCCTTTCAACATTTTGGAAATCCCGCTGAAACTTTGGACATCTTGCGAAGGGTTCCCGATCCCCGACAAGATTGGTACCCTTTCACGTCCAAATCTCTCAAACTCCGGGAGAGATTCTCAAAACCAAGGTTGACATGGTTCGAGTTCCTTTCAACATTTTGGAAATCCCGCTGAAACTTTGGACATTCTCGCGAAGGGGTCCCAATCCCCGACAAGATTGGTACCCTTTCACGTCCAAATCTCTCAAACTCCGGGAGAGATTCTCAAAACCAAGGTTGACATGTTTCGAGTTCCTTTCAACATTTTAAAAATCCCGCTGAAACTTTGGACATTGTCGCGAAGGCTTCCCAATCCTTGACAAGATTGGTACCCTTTCACTTCCAAATCTCTCAAACTCCGGGAGAGATTCTCAAAACCAAGGCTGACATGTTCCGAGTTCCTTTCAACATTTTGGAAATCCCACTGAAACTTTGGACATTCTCGCGAAGGGTTCCCAATCCCCGACAAGATTGGTACCCTTTCACGTCCAAATCTCTCAAACTCCGGGAGAGATTCTCAAAACCATGGCTGACATGTTTCGAGTTCCTTTCAACATTTTGGAAATCCCGCTGAAACTTTGGACATTTTTGCGAAGGGTTCGCAATCCCCGACAAGATTGGTACCCTTTCACGTCCAAATCTCTCAAACTCCGGGAGAGATTCTCAAAAACAAAGTTGACATGTTTCGAGTTCCTTTCAACATTTTGGAAATCCTGCTGAAACTTTGGACATTCTCACGAAGGGTTCCCAATGCCCGACAAGATTGGTACCCTTTCACGTCCAAATCTCTCAAACTCCGGGAGAGATTCTCAAAACCAAGGTTGACATGTTTCGAGTTCCTTTCAACATTTTGGAAATGCCGCTGAAACTTTGGACATTCTCGCGAAGGGTTCCCAATCCCCGACAAGATTGGTACCCTTTCACGTCCAAATCTCTCAAACTCCGGGAGAGATTCTCAAAACCATGGCTGACATGTTTCGAGTTCCTTTCAACATTTTGGAAATCCCGCTGAAACTTTGGACATTCTTGCGAAGGGTTCCCAATCCCCGTCAAGATTGGTACCCTTTCACGTCCAAATCTCTCAAACTCCGGGAGAGATTCTCAAAACCAAGGTTGACATGGTTCGAGTTCCTTTCAACATTTTGGAAATCCCGCTGAAACTTTGGACATTCTCGCGAAGGGTTCCCAATCCCCGACAAGATTGTACCCTTTCACGTCCAAATCTCTCAAACTCCGGGAGAGATTCTCAAAACCAAGGTTGACATGTTTCGAGTTCCTCTCAACATTTTGGAAATCCCCCTGAAACTTTGGACATTCTCGTGAAGGGTTCCCAAACCCTGACAAGATCGGTAGCCTTTCACGTCCAAATCTCTCAAACTCCGGGAGAGATTCTCAAAACCAAGGTCGACATGTTTCGAGTTCCTTTCAACATTTTGGAAATCCCGCTGAAACTTTGGACATTGTCGCGAAGGGTTCCCAATCCCCGACAAGATTGGTACCCTTTCACGTCCAAATCTCTCAAACTCCGGGAGAGATTCTCAAAACCATGGTTGAAACGTTTCGAGTTCCTTTCAACATTTTGTAAATCCCGCTGAAACTTTGGACATTCTCGCGAAGGGTACCCGATCCCCGACAAGATTGGTACCCTTTCACGTCCAAATCTCTCAAACTCCGGGAGAGATTCTCAAAACCAAGGTTGACATGTTTCGAGTTCCTTTCAACATTTTGGAAATCCCGCTGAAACTTTGGACATTCTCGCGAAGGCTTCCCAATCCTTGACAAGATTGGTACCCTTTCACTTCCAAATCTCTCAAACTCCGGGAGAGATTCTCAAAACCAAGGCTGACATGTTCCGAGTTCCTTTCAACATTTTGGAAATCCCACTGAAACTTTGGACATTCTCGCGAAGGGTTCCCAATCCCCGACAAGATTGGTACCCTTTCATGTCCAAATCTCTCAAACTCCGGGAGAGATTCTCAAAACCATGGCTGACATGTTTCGAGTTCCTTTCAACATTTTGGAAATCCCGCTGAAACTTTGGACATTCTTGCGAAGGGTTCCCAATCCCCGACAAGATTGGTACCCTTTCACGTCCAAATCTCTCAAACTCCGGGAGAGATTCTCAAAAACAAAGTTGACATGTTTCGAGTTCCTTTCAACATTTTGGAAATCCTGCTGAAACTTTGGACATTCTCACGAAGGGTTCCCAATGCCCGACAAGATTGGTACCCTTTCACGTCCAAATCTCTCAAACTCCGGGAGAGATTCTCAAAACCAAGGTTGACATGGTTCGAGTTCCTTTCAACATTTTGGAAATCCCGCTGAAACTTTGGACATTCTCGCGAAGGGTTCCCAATCCCCGACAAGACTGGTACCCTTTCACGTCCAAATCTCTCAAACTCCGGGAGAGATTCTCAAAACCATGGCTGACATGTTTCGAGTTCCTTTCAACATTTTGGAAATTTCGCTGAAACTTTGGACATTCTCGCAAAGGGTTCCCAATCCCCGACAAGATTGGTACCCTTTCACGTCCAAATCTCTCAAACTCCGGGAGAGATTCTCAAAACCAAAGTTGACATGTTTCGAGTTCCTTTCAACATTTTGGAAATCCTGCTGAAACTTTGGAAATTCTCGCGAAGGGTTACCAATCCCCGACAAGATTGGTACCCTTTCACGTCCAAATCTCTCAGACTCCGGGAGAGATTCTCAAAACCAAGGTTGACATGGTTCGAGTTCCTTTCAACATTTTGGAAATCCCGCTGAAACTTTGGACATTCTCGCGAAGGGTTCCCAATCCCCGACAAGATTGGTACCCTTTCACGTCCAAATCTCTCAAACTCCGGGAGAGATTCTCAAAACCAAGGTTGACATGTTTCGAGTTCCTCTCAACATTTTGGAAATCCCCCTGAAACTTTGGACATTCTCGTGAAGGGATTCCAAACCCTGACAAGATCGGTAGCCTTTCACGTCCAAATCTCTCAAACTCCGGGAGAGATTCTCAAAACCAAGCTCGACATGTTTCGAGTTCCTTTCAACATTTTGGAAATCCCGCTGAAACTTTGGACATTGTCGCGAAGGGTTCCCAATCCCCGACAAGATTGGTACCCTTTCACGTCCAAATCTCTCAAACTCCGGGAGAGATTCTCAAAACCATGGTTGAAACGTTTCGAGTTCCTTTCAACATTTTGGAAATCCCGCTGAAACTTTGGACATTCTCGCGAAGGGTTCCCGATCCCCGACAAGATTGGTACCCTTTCACGTCCAAATCTCTCAAACTCCGGGAGAGATTCTCAAAACCAAGGTTGACATGTTTCGAGTTCCTTTCAACATTTTGGAAATCCCGCTGAAACTTTGGACATTCTCGCGAAGGGGTCCCAATCCCCGACAAGATTGGTACCCTTTCACGTCCAAATCTCTCAAACTCCGGGAGAGATTCTCAAAACCAAGGTTGACATGTTTCGAGTTCCTTTCAACATTTTGGAAATGCCGCTGAAACTTTGGACATTCTCGCGAAGGGTTCCCAATCCCCGACAAGATTGGTACCCTTTCACGTCCAAATCTCTCAAACTCCGGGAGAGATTCTCAAAACCATGGCTGACATGTTTCGAGTTCCTTTCAACATTTTGGAAATCCCGCTGAAACTTTGGACATTCTTGCGAAGGGTTCCCAATCCCCGTCAAGATTGGTACCCTTTCACATCCAAATCTCTCAAACTCCGGGAGAGATTCTCAAAACCAAGGTTGACATGGTTCGAGTTCCTTTCAACATTTTGGAAATCCCGCTGAAACTTTGGACATTCTCGCGAAGGGTTCCCAATCCCCGACAAGATTGTACCCTTTCACGTCCAAATCTCTCAAACTCCGGGAGAGATTCTCAAAACCAAGGTTGACATGTTTCGAGTTCCTCTCAACATTTTGGAAATCCCCCTGAAACTTTGGACATTCTCGTGAAGGGTTCCCAAACCCTGACAAGATCGGTAGCCTTTCACGTCCAAATCTCTCAAACTCCGGGAGAGATTCTCAAAACCAAGGTCGACATGTTTCGAGTTCCTTTCAACATTTTGGAAATCCCGCTGAAACTTTGGACATTGTCGCGAAGGGTTCCCAATCCCCGACAAGATTGGTACCCTTTCACGTCCAAATCTCTCAAACTCCGGGAGAGATTCTCAAAACCATGGTTGAAACGTTTCGAGTTCCTTTCAACATTTTGTAAATCCCGCTGAAACTTTGGACATTCTCGCGAAGGGTTCCCGATCCCCGACAAGATTGGTACCCTTTCACGTCCAAATCTCTCAAACTCCGGGAGAGATTCTCAAAACCAAGGTTGACATGTTTCGAGTTCCTTTCAACATTTTGGAAATCCCGCTGAAACTTTGGACATTCTCGCGAAGGCTTCCCAATCCTTGACAAGATTGGTACCCTTTCACTTCCAAATCTCTCAAACTCCGGGAGAGATTCTCAAAACCAAGGCTGACATGTTCCGAGTTCCTTTCAACATTTTGGAAATCCCACTGAAACTTTGGACATTCTCGCGAAGGGTTCCCAATCCCCGACAAGATTGGTACCCTTTCATGTCCAAATCTCTCAAACTCCGGGAGAGATTCTCAAAACCATGGCTGACATGTTTCGAGTTCCTTTCAACATTTTGGAAATCCCGCTGAAACTTTGGACATTCTTGCGAAGGGTTCCCAATCCCCGACAAGATTGGTACCCTTTCACGTCCAAATCTCTCAAACTCCGGGAGAGATTCTCAAAAACAAAGTTGACATGTTTCGAGTTCCTTTCAACATTTTGGAAATCCTGCTGAAACTTTGGACATTCTCACGAAGGGTTCCCAATGCCCGACAAGATTGGTACCCTTTCACGTCCAAATCTCTCAAACTCCGGGAGAGATTCTCAAAACCAAGGTTGACATGTTTCGAGTTCCTTTCAACATTTTGGAAATCCCGCTGAAACTTTGGACATTCTCGCGAAGGTTTCCCAATCCCCGACAAGACTGGTACCCTTTCACGTCCAAATCTCTCAAACTCCGGGAGAGATTCTCAAAACCATGGCTGACATGTTTCGAGTTCCTTTCAACATTTTGGAAATTTCGCTGAAACTTTGGACATTCTCGCAAAGGGTTCCCAATCCCCGACAAGATTGGTACCCTTTCACGTCCAAATCTCTCAAACTCCGGGAGAGATTCTCAAAACCAAAGTTGACATGTTTCGAGTTCCTTTCAACATTTTGGAAATCCTGCTGAAACTTTGGAAATTCTCGCGAAGGGTTACCAATCCCCGACAAGATTGGTACCCTTTCACGTCCAAATCTCTCAGACTCCGGGAGAGATTCTCAAAACCAAGGTTGACATGGTTCGAGTTCCTTTCAACATTTTGGAAATCCCGCTGAAACTTTGGACATTCTCGCGAAGGGTTCCCAATCCCCGACAAGATTGGTACCCTTTCACGTCCAAATCTCTCAAACTCCGGGAGAGATTCTCAAAACCAAGGTTGACATGTTTCGAGTTCCTCTCAACATTTTGGAAATCCCCCTGAAACTTTGGACATTCTCGTGAAGGGTTCCCAAACCCTGACAAGATCGGTAGCCTTTCACGTCCAAATCTCTCAAACTCCGGGAGAGATTCTCAAAACCAAGCTCGACATGTTTCGAGTTCCTTTCAACATTTTGGAAATCCCGCTGAAACTTTGGACATTGTCGCGAAGGGTTCCCAATCCCCGACAAGATTGGTACCCTTTCACGTCCAAATCTCTCAAACTCCGGGAGAGATTCTCAAAACCATGGTTGAAACGTTTCGAGTTCCTTTCAACATTTTGTAAATCCCGCTGAAACTTTGGACATTCTCGCGAAGGGTTCCCGATCCCCGACAAGATTGGTACCCTTTCACGTCCAAATCTCTCAAACTCCGGGAGAGATTCTCAAAACCAAGGTTGACATGTTTCGAGTTCCTTTCAACATTTTGGAAATCCCGCTGAAACTTTGGACATTCTCGCGAAGGGGTCCCAATCCCCGACAAGATTGGTACCCTTTCACGTCCAAATCTCTCAAACTCCGGGAGAGATTCTCAAAACCAAGGTTGACATGTTTCGAGTTCCTTTCAACATTTTAAAAATCCCGCTGAAACTTTGGACATTCTCGCGAAGGGTTCCCAATCCCCGACAAGATTGGTACACTTTCACGTCCAAATCTCTCAAACTCCGGCAGAGATTCTCAAAACCAAGGACGACATGTTCCGTGTTCCTTTCAACATTTTGGAAATCCCACTGAAACTTTGGACATTCTGGCGAAGGGTTCCCAATCCCCGACAAGATTGGTACCCTTTCACGTCCAAATCTCTCAAACTCCGGGAGAGATTCTCAAAACCAAGGTTGACATGGTTCGAGTTCCTCTCAACATTTTGGAAATCCCGCTGAAACTTTGGACATTGTCGCGAAGGGTTCCCAATCCCCGACAAGATAGGTACCCTTTCACGTCCAAATCTCTCAAACTCCGGGAGAGATTCTCAAAACCAAGGTTGACATGGTTCGAGTTCCTTTCAACATTTTGGAAATCCCGCTGAAACTTTGGACATTCTCGCGAAGGGTTCCCAATCCCCGACAAGATTGGTACCCTTTCACGTCCAAAACTCTCAAACTCCGGCAGAGATTCTCAAAACCAAGGTTGACATGGTTCGAGTTCCTTTCAACATTTTGGAAATCCCGCTGAAACTTTGGACATTCTCGCGAAGGGTTCCCAATCCCCGACAAGATTGGTACCCTTTCACGTCCAAATCTCTCAAACTCCGGGAGAGATTCTCAAAACCAAGGTTGACATGTTTCGAGTTCCTTTCAACATTTTGGAAATGCCGCTGAAACTTTGGACATTCTCGCAAAGGGTTCCCGATCCCCGACAAGATTGGTACCCTTTCACGTCCAAATCTCTCAAACTCCGGGAGAGATTCTCAAAACCAAGGTTGACATTTTTCGAGTTCCTTTCAACATTTTAAAAATCCCGCTGAAACTTTGGACATTGTCGCGAAGGGTTCCCAATCCCCGACAAGATTGGTACCCTTTCACGTCCAAATCTCTCAAACTCCGGGAGAGATTCTCAAAACCAAGGTTGACATGTTTCGAGTTCCTTTCAACATTTTGGAAATCCCGCTGAAACATTGGACATTCTCGCAAAGGGTTCCCGATCCCCGACAAGATTGGTACCCTTTCACGCCCAAATCTCTCAAACTCCAGGAGAGATTCTCAAAACCAAGTTTGACATGTTTCGAGTTCCTTTCAACATTTTAAAAATCCCGCTGAAACTTTGGACATTGTCGCGAAGGGTTCCCGATCCCCGACAAGATTGGTACCCTTTCACGTCCAAATCCCTCAAACTCCGGCAGAGATTCTCAAAACCAAGGTTGACATGTTCCGAGTTCCTTTCAACATTTTGGAAATCCCACTGAAACTTTGGTCATTCTCGCGAAGGGTTCCCAATCCCCGACAAGATTGGTACCCTTTCACGTCCAAATCTCTCAAACTCCGGGAGAGATTCTCAAAACCAAGGTTGACATGGTTCGAGTTCCTTTCAACATTTTGGAAATCCCGCTGAAACTTTGGACATTCTCGCGAAGGGTTCCCAATCCCTGACAAGATTGGTACCCTTTCACGTCCAAATCTCTCAAAATCCGGCAGAGATTCTCAAAACCAAGGTTGACATGTTTCGAGTTCCTTTCAACATTTTGGAAATCCCGCTGAAACTTTGGACATTCTCGCGAAGGGTTCCCAATCCCCGACAAGATTGGTACCCTTTCACGTCCAAATCTCTCAAACTCCGGGAGAGATTCTCAAAACCAAGGTTGACATGTTTCGAGTTCCTCTCAACATTTTGGAAATCCCGCTGAAACTTTGGACATTCTCGCGAAGGGTTCCCAATCCCCGACAAGATTGGTACCCTTTCACATCCAAATCTCTCAAACTCCGGGAGAGATTCTCAAAACCAAGGTTGACATGTTTCGAGTTCCTTTCAACATTTTAAAAATCCCGCTGAAACTTTGGACATTGTCGCGAAGGCTTCCCAATCCTTGACAAGATTGGTACCCTTTCACGTCCAAATCTCTCAAACTCCGGGAGAGATTCTCAAAACCAAGGCTGACATGTTCCGAGTTCCTTTCAACATTTTGGAAATCCCACTGAAACTTTGGACATTCTCGCGAAGGGTTCCCAATCCCCGACAAGATTGGTACCCTTTCATGTCCAAATCTCTCAAACTCCGGGAGAGATTCTCAAAACCATGGCTGACGTGTTTCGAGTTCCTTTCAACATTTTGGAAATCCCGCTGAAACTTTGGACATTCTTGCGAAGGGTTCCCAATCCCCGACAAGATTGGTACCCTTTCACGTCCAAATCTCTCAAACTCCGGGAGAGATTCTCAAAAACAAAGTTGACATGTTTCGAGTTCCTTTCAACATTTTGGAAATCCTGCTGAAACTTTGGACATTCTCACGAAGGGTTCCCAATGCCCGACAAGATTGGTACCCTTTCACGTCCAAATCTCTCAAACTCCGGGAGAGATTCTCAAAACCATGGCTGACATGTTTCGAGTTCCTTTCAACATTTTGGAAATGCCGCTGAAACTTTGGACATTCTCGCGAAGGGTTCCCAATCCCCGACAAGATTGGTACCCTTTCACGTCCAAATCTCTCAAACTCCGGGAGAGATTCTCAAAACCATGGCTGACATGTTTCGAGTTCCTTTCAACATTTTGGAAATCCCGCTGAAACTTTGGACATTCTTGCGAAGGGTTCCCAATCCCCGTCATGATTGGTACCCTTTCACGTCCAAATCTCTCAAACTCCGGGAGAGATTCTCAAAACCAAAGTTGACATGTTTCGAGTTCCTTTCAACATTTTGGAAATCCTGCTGAAACTTTGGAAATTCTCGCGAAGGGTTACCAATCCCCGACAAGATTGGTACCCTTTCACGTCCAAATCTCTCAAACTCCGGGAGAGATTCTCAAAACCAAGGTTGACATGGTTCGAGTTCCTTTCAACATTTTGGAAATACCACTGAAACTTTGGACATCTTGCGAAGGGTTCCCGATCCCCGACAAGATTGGTACCCTTTCACGTCCAAATCTCTCAAACTCCGGGAGAGATTCTCAAAACCAAGGTTGACATGTTTCGAGTTCCTCTCAACATTTTGGAAATCCCCCTGAAACTTTGGACATTCTCGTGAAGGGTTCCCAAACCCTGACAAGATCGGTACCCTTTCACGTCCAAATCTCTCAAACTCCGGGAGAGATTCTCAAAACCAAGGTCGACATGTTTCGAGTTCCTTTCAACATTTTGGAAATCCCGCTGAAACTTTGGACATTGTCGCGAAGGGTTCCCAATCCCCGACAAGACTGGTACCCTTTCACGTCCAAATCTCTCAAACTCCGGGAGAGATTCTCAAAACCATGGTTGAAACGTTTCGAGTTCCTTTCAACATTTTGTAAATCCCGCTGAAACTTTGGACATTCTCGCGAAGGGTTCCCGATCCCCGACAAGATTGGTACCCTTTCACGTCCAAATCTCTCAAACTCCGGGAGAGATTCTCAAAACCAAGGTTGACATGGTTCGAGTTCCTTTCAACATTTTAAAAATCCCGCTGAAACTTTGGACATTGTCGCGAAGGGTTCCCAATCCCCGACAAGATTGGTAACCTTTCATGTCCAAATCTCTCAAACTCCGGCAGAGATTCTCAAAACCAAGGACGACATGTTCCGTGTTCCTTTCAACATTTTGGAAATCCCACTGAAACTTTGGACATTCTCGCAAAGGGTTCCCAATCCCCGACAAGATTGGTACCCTTTCACGTCCAAATCTCTCAAACTCCGGGAGAGATTCTCAAAACCAAGGTTGACATGGTTCGAGTTCCTTTCAACATTTTGGAAATCCCGCTGAAACTTTGGACATTGTCGCGAAGGGTTCCCAATCCCCGACAAGATTGGTACCCTTTCACGTCCAAATCTCTCAAACTCCGGGAGAGATTCTCAAAACCAAGGTTGACATGGTTCGAGTTCCTTTCAACATTTTGGAAATCCCGCTGAAACTTTGGACATTCTCGCGAAGGGTTCCCAATCCCCGACAAGATTGGTACCCTTTCACGTCCAAATCTCTCAAACTCCGGGAGAGATTCTCAAAACCAAGGTTGACATGTTTTGAGTTTCTTTCAACATTTTGGAAATCCCGCTGAAACTTTGGACATTCTCGCGAAGGGTTCCCAATCCCCGACAAGATTGGTACCCTTTCATGTCCAAATCTCTCAAACTCCGGCAGAGATTCTCAAAACCAAGGTTGACATGTTTCGAGTTCCTTTCAACATTTTGGAAATGCCGCTGAAACTTTGGACATTCTCGCAAAGGGTTCCCGATCCCCGACAAGATTGGTACCCTTTCACGTCCAAATCTCTCAAACTCCGGGAGAGATTCTCAAAACCAAGGTTGACATGTTTCGAGTTCCTTTCAACATTTTAAAAATCCCGCTGAAACTTTGGACATTGTCGCGAAGGGTTCCCAATCCCCGACAAGATTGGTACCCTTTCACGTCCAAATCTCTCAAACTCCGGGAGAGATTCTCAAAACTAAGGTTGACATGTTTCGAGTTCCTTTCAACATTTTGGAAATCCCGCTGAAACTTTGGACATTCTCGCAAAGGGTTCCCGATCCCCGACAAGATTGGTACCCTTTCACGTCCAAATCTCTCAAACTCCAGGAGAGATTCTCAAAACCAAGTTTGACATGTTTCGAGTTCCTTTCAACATTTTAAAAATCCCGCTGAAACTTTGGACATTGTCGCGAAGGGTTCCCGATCCCCGACAAGATTGGTACCCTTTCACGTCCAAATCCCTCAAACTCCGGCAGAGATTCTGAAAACCAAGGTTGACATGTTCCGAGTTCCTTTCAACATTTTGGAAATCCCACTGAAACTTTGGACATTCTCGCAAAGGGTTCCCAATCCCCGACAAGATTGGTACCCTTTCACGTCCAAATCTCTCAAACTCCGGGAGAGATTCTCAAAACCAAGGTTGACATGGTTCGAGTTCCTCTCAACATTTTGGAAATCCCGCTGAAACTTTGGACATTGTCGCGAAGGGTTCCCAATCCCCGACAAGATTGGTACCCTTTCACGTCCAAATCTCTCAAACTCCGGGAGAGATTCTCAAAACCAAGGTTGACATGTTTCGAGTTCCTTTCAACATTTTGGAAATCCCGCTGAAACTTCGGACATTGTCGCGAAGGGTTCCCAATCCCCGACAAGATTGGTACCCTTTCACGTCCAAATCTCTCAAACTCCGGGAGAGATTCTCAAAACCAAGGATGACATGTTTCGAGTTCCTTTCAACATTTTGGAAATGCCGCTGAAACTTTGGACATTCTCGCGAAGGGTTCCCGATCCCCGACAAGATTGGTACCCTTTCACGTCCAAATCTCTCAAACTCCGGGAGAGATTCTCAAAACCAAGGTTGACATGGTTCGAGTTCCTTTCAACATTTTAAAAATCCCGCTGAAACTTTGGACATTGTCGCGAAGGGTTCCCAATCCCCGACAAGATTGGTAACCTTTCATGTCCAAATCTCTCAAACTCCGGCAGAGATTCTCAAAACCAAGGACGACATGTTCCGTGTTCCTTTCAACATTTTGGAAATCCCACTGAAACTTTGGACATTCTCGCAAAGGGTTCCCAATCCCCGACAAGATTGGTACCCTTTCACGTCCAAATCTCTCAAACTCCGGGAGAGATTCTCAAAACCAAGGTTGACATGGTTCGAGTTCCTTTCAACATTTTGGAAATCCCGCTGAAACTTTGGACATTGTCGCGAAGGGTTCCCAATCCCCGACAAGATTGGTACCCTTTCACGTCCAAATCTCTCAAACTCCGGGAGAGATTCTCAAAACCAAGGTTGACATGGTTCGAGTTCCTTTCAACATTTTGGAAATCCCGCTGAAACTTTGGACATTCTCGCGAAGGGTTCCCAATCCCCGACAAGATTGGTACCCTTTCACGTCCAAATCTCTCAAACTCCGGGAGAGATTCTCAAAACCAAGGTTGACATGTTTTGAGTTTCTTTCAACATTTTGGAAATCCCGCTGAAACTTTGGACATTCTCGCGAAGGGTTCCCAATCCCCGACAAGATTGGTACCCTTTCATGTCCAAATCTCTCAAACTCCGGCAGAGATTCTCAAAACCAAGGTTGACATGTTTCGAGTTCCTTTCAACATTTTGGAAATGCCGCTGAAACTTTGGACATTCTCGCAAAGGGTTCCCGATCCCCGACAAGATTGGTACCCTTTCACGTCCAAATCTCTCAAACTCCGGGAGAGATTCTCAAAACCAAGGTTGACATGTTTCGAGTTCCTTTCAACATTTTAAAAATCCCGCTGAAACTTTGGACATTGTCGCGAAGGGTTCCCAATCCCCGACAAGATTGGTACCCTTTCACGTCCAAATCTCTCAAACTCCGGGAGAGATTCTCAAAACTAAGGTTGACATGTTTCGAGTTCCTTTCAACATTTTGGAAATCCCGCTGAAACTTTGGACATTCTCGCAAAGGGTTCCCGATCCCCGACAAGATTGGTACCCTTTCACGTCCAAATCTCTCAAACTCCAGGAGAGATTCTCAAAACCAAGTTTGACATGTTTCGAGTTCCTTTCAACATTTTAAAAATCCCGCTGAAACTTTGGACATTGTCGCGAAGGGTTCCCGATCCCCGACAAGATTGGTACCCTTTCACGTCCAAATCCCTCAAACTCCGGCAGAGATTCTGAAAACCAAGGTTGACATGTTCCGAGTTCCTTTCAACATTTTGGAAATCCCACTGAAACTTTGGACATTCTCGCAAAGGGTTCCCAATCCCCGACAAGATTGGTACCCTTTCACGTCCAAATCTCTCAAACTCCGGGAGAGATTCTCAAAACCAAGGTTGACATGGTTCGAGTTCCTCTCAACATTTTGGAAATCCCGCTGAAACTTTGGACATTGTCGCGAAGGGTTCCCAATCCCCGACAAGATTGGTACCCTTTCACGTCCAAATCTCTCAAACTCCGGGAGAGATTCTCAAAACCAAGGTTGACATGTTTCGAGTTCCTTTCAACATTTTGGAAATCCCGCTGAAACTTTGGACATTGTCGCGAAGGGTTCCCAATCCCCGACAAGATTGGTACCCTTTCACGTCCAAATCTCTCAAACTCCGGGAGAGATTCTCAAAACCAAGGATGACATGGTTCGAGTTCCTTTCAACATTTTGGAAATCCCGCTGAAACTT
This sequence comes from Streptopelia decaocto, assembly GCF_964273445.1. NCBI lineage: Eukaryota > Metazoa > Chordata > Aves > Columbiformes > Columbidae > Streptopelia > Streptopelia decaocto. The sequence continues at coordinate 1,219,403 of NW_028116102.1, forward strand.
TGGACATTCTCGCGAAGGGTTCCCAATCCCCGACAAGATTGGTACCCTTTCACGTCCAAATCTCTCAAACTCCGGGAGAGATTCTCAAAACCAAGGTTGACATGTTTTGAGTTTCTTTCAACATTTTGGAACTCCCGCTGAAACTTTGGACATTCTCGCGAAGGGTTCCCAATCCCCGACAAGATTGGTACCCTTTCACGTCCAAATCTCTCAAACTCCGGGAGAGATTCTCAAAACCAAGGTTGACATGTTTCGAGTTCCTTTCAACATTTTGGAAATGCCGCTGAAACTTTGGACATTCTCGCGAAGGGTTCCCGATCCCCGACAAGATTGGTACCCTTTCACGTCCAAATCTCTCAAACTCCGGGAGAGATTCTCAAAACCAAGGTTGACATGGTTCGAGTTCCTTTCAACATTTTAAAAATCCCGCTGAAACTTTGGACATTGTCGCGAAGGGTTCCCAATCCCCGACAAGATTGGTACCCTTTCATGTCCAAATCTCTCAAACTCCGGCAGAGATTCTCAAAACCAAGGACGACATGTTCCGTGTTCCTTTCAACATTTTGGAAATCCCACTGAAACTTTGGACATTCTCGCAAAGGGTTCCCAATCCCCGACAAGATTGGTACCCTTTCACGTCCAAATCTCTCAAACTCCGGGAGAGATTCTCAAAACCAAGGTTGACATGGTTCGAGTTCCTCTCAACATTTTGGAAATCCCGCTGAAACTTTGGACATTGTCGCGAAGGGTTCCCAATCCCCGACAAGATTGGTACCCTTTCACGTCCAAATCTCTCAAACTCCGGGAGAGATTCTCAAAACCAAGGTTGACATGGTTCGAGTTCCTTTCAACATTTTGGAAATCCCGCTGAAACTTTGGACATTGTCGCGAAGGGTTCCCAATCCCCGACAAGATTGGTACCCTTTCACGTCCAAATCTCTCAAACTCCGGGAGAGATTCTCAAAACCAAGGTTGACATGGTTCGAGTTCCTTTCAACATTTTGGAAATCCCGCTGAAACTTTGGACATTCTCGCGAAGGGTTCCCAATCCCCGACAAGATTGGTACCCTTTCACGTCCAAATCTCTCAAACTCCGGGAGAGATTCTCAAAACCAAGGTTGACATGTTTTGAGTTTCTTTCAACATTTTGGAAATCCCGCTGAAACTTTGGACATTCTCGCGAAGGGTTCCCAATCCCCGACAAGATTGGTACCCTTTCATGTCCAAATCTCTCAAACTCCGGCAGAGATTCTCAAAACCAAGGTTGACATGTTTCGAGTTCCTTTCAACATTTTGGAAATGCCGCTGAAACTTTGGACATTCTCGCAAAGGGTTCCCGATCCCCGACAAGATTGGTACCCTTTCACGTCCAAATCTCTCAAACTCCGGCAGAGATTCTCAAAACCAAGGTTGACATGGTTCGAGTTCCTTTCAACATTTTGGAAATCCCGCTGAAACTTTGGACATTCTCGCGAAGGGTTCCCAATCCCCGACAAGATTGGTACCCTTTCACGTCCAAATCTCTCAAACTCCGGGAGAGATTCTCAAAACCAAGGTTGACATGGTTCGAGTTCCTTTCAACATTTTGGAAATCCCGCTGAAACTTTGGACATTCTCGCGAAGGGTTCCCAATCCCCGACAAGATTGGTACCCTTTCACGTCCAAATCTCTCAAACTCCGGGAGAGATTCTCAAAACCAAGGTTGACATGTTTTGAGTTTCTTTCAACATTTTGGAAATCCCGCTGAAACTTTGGACATTCTCGCGAAGGGTTCCCAATCCCCGACAAGATTGGTACCCTTTCATGTCCAAATCTCTCAAACTCCGGCAGAGATTCTCAAAACCAAGGTTGACATGTTTCGAGTTCCTTTCAACATTTTGGAAATGCCGCTGAAACTTTGGACATTCTCGCAAAGGGTTCCCGATCCCCGACAAGATTGGTACCCTTTCACGTCCAAATCTCTCAAACTCCGGGAGAGATTCTCAAAACCAAGGTTGACATGTTTCGAGTTCCTTTCAACATTTTAAAAATCCCGCTGAAACTTTGGACATTGTCGCGAAGGGTTCCCAATCCCCGACAAGATTGGTACCCTTTCACGTCCAAATCTCTCAAACTCCGGGAGAGATTCTCAAAACTAAGGTTGACATGTTTCGAGTTCCTTTCAACATTTTGGAAATCCCGCTGAAACTTTGGACATTCTCGCAAAGGGTTCCCGATCCCCGACAAGATTGGTACCCTTTCACGTCCAAATCTCTCAAACTCCGGGAGAGATTCTCAAAACCAAGGTTGACATGGTTCGAGTTCCTCTCAACATTTTGGAAATCCCGCTGAAACTTTGGACATTGTCGCGAAGGGTTCCCAATCCCCGACAAGATTGGTACCCTTTCACGTCCAAATCTCTCAAACTCCGGGAGAGATTCTCAAAACCAAGGTTGACATGGTTCGAGTTCCTTTCAACATTTTGGAAATCCCGCTGAAACTTTGGACATTGTCGCGAAGGGTTCCCAATCCCCGACAAGATTGGTACCCTTTCACGTCCAAATCTCTCAAACTCCGGGAGAGATTCTCAAAACCAAGGTTGACATGGTTCGAGTTCCTTTCAACATTTTGGAAATCCCGCTGAAACTTTGGACATTCTCGCGAAGGGTTCCCAATCCCCGACAAGATTGGTACCCTTTCACGTCCAAATCTCTCAAACTCCGGGAGAGATTCTCAAAACCAAGGTTGACATGTTTTGAGTTTCTTTCAACATTTTGGAACTCCCGCTGAAACTTTGGACATTCTCGCGAAGGGTTCCCAATCCCCGACAAGATTGGTACCCTTTCACGTCCAAATCTCTCAAACTCCGGGAGAGATTCTCAAAACCAAGGTTGACATGTTTCGAGTTCCTTTCAACATTTTGGAAATGCCGCTGAAACTTTGGACATTCTCGCAAAGGGTTCCCGATCCCCGACAAGATTGGTACCCTTTCACGTCCAAATCTCTCAAACTCCGGGAGAGATTCTCAAAACCAAGGTTGACATGTTTCGAGTTCCTTTCAACATTTTAAAAATCCCGCTGAAACTTTGGACATTGTCGCGAAGGGTTCCCAATCCCCGACAAGATTGGTACCCTTTCACGTCCAAATCTCTCAAACTCCGGGAGAGATTCTCAAAACCAAGGTTGACATGTTTCGAGTTCCTTTCAACATTTTGGAAATCCCGCTGAAACTTTGGACATTCTCGCAAAGGGTTCCCGATCCCCGACAAGATTGGTACCCTTTCACGTCCAAATCTCTCAAACTCCAGGAGAGATTCTCAAAACCAAGTTTGACATGTTTCGAGTTCCTTTCAACATTTTAAAAATCCCGCTGAAACTTTGGACATTGTCGCGAAGGGTTCCCGATCCCCGACAAGATTGGTACCCTTTCACGTCCAAATCCCTCAAACTCCGGCAGAGATTCTGAAAACCAAGGTTGACATGTTCCGAGTTCCTTTCAACATTTTGGAAATCCCACTGAAACATTGGTCATTCTCGCGAAGGGTTCCCAATCTTCGACAAGATTGGTACCCTTTCACGTCCAAATCTCTCAAACTCCGGGAGAGATTCTCAAAACCAAGGTTGACATGTTTCGAGTTCCTTTCAACATTTTGGAAATCCCGCTGAAACTTTGGACATTCTCGCGAAGGGTTCCCAATCCCTGACAAGATTGGTACCCTTTCACGTCCAAATCTCTCAAACTCCGGCAGAGATTCTCAAAACCAAGGTTGACATGTTTCGAGTTCCTTTCAACATTTTGGAAATCCCGCTGAAACTTTGGACATTCTCGCGAAGGGTTCCCAATCCCCGACAAGATTGGTACCCTTTCACGTCCAAATCTCTCAAACTCCGGGAGAGATTCTCAAAACCAAGGTTGACATGGTTCGAGTTCCTTTCAACATTTTGGAAATCCCGCTGAAACTTTGGACATTCTCGCGAAGGGTTCCCAATCCCCGACAAGATTGGTACCCTTTCACGTCCAAATCTCTCAAACTCCGGCAGAGATTCTCAAAACCAAGGTTGACATGTTTCGAGTTCCTTTCAACATTTTGGAAATGCCGCTGAAACTTTGGACATTCTCGCAAAGGGTTCCCCATCCCCGACAATATTGGTACCATTTCACGTCAAAATATCTCAAACTCCGGGAGAGATTCTCAAAACCAAGGTTGACATGGTTCGAGTTCCTTTCAACATTTTGGAAATCCCACTGAAACTTTGGACATTCTCGCGAAGGGTTCCCAATCACCGACAAGATTGGTACCCTTTCACGTCCAAAGCTCTCAAACTCCGGGAGAGATTCTCAAAACCAAGGTTGACATGGTTCGAGTACCTTTCAACATTTTGGAAATCCCGCTGAAACTTCGGACATTCTCGCGAAGGGTTCCCAATCCCCGACAAGATTGGTACCCTTTCACGTCCAAATCTCTCAAACTCCGGGAGAGATTCTCAAAACCAAGGTTGACATGTTTCGAGTTCCTCTCAACATTTTGGAAATCCCGCTGAAACTTTGGACATTGTCGCGAAGGGTTCCCAATCCCCGACAAGATTGGTACCCTTTCACGTCCAAATCTCTCAAACTCCGGGAGAGATTCTCAAAACCAAGGTTGACATGGTTCGAGTTCCTTTCAACATTTTGGAAATCCCGCTGAAACTTTGGACATTGTCGCGAAGGGTTCCCAATCCCCGACAAGATTGGTACCCTTTCACGTCCAAATCTCTCAAACTCCGGGAGAGATTCTCAAAACCAAGGTTGACATGGTTCGAGTTCCTTTCAACATTTTGGAAATCCCGCTGAAACTTTGGACATTCTCGCGAAGGGTTCCCAATCCCCGACAAGATTGGTACCCTTTCACGTCCAAATCTCTCAAACTCCGGGAGAGATTCTCAAAACCAAGGTTGACATGTTTTGAGTTTCTTTCAACATTTTGGAACTCCCGCTGAAACTTTGGACATTCTCGCGAAGGGTTCCCAATCCCCGACAAGATTGGTACCCTTTCACGTCAAATCTCTCAAACTCCGGGAGAGATTCTCAAAACCAAGGTTGACATGTTTCGAGTTCCTTTCAACATTTTGGAAATGCCGCTGAAACTTTGGACATTCTCGCAAAGGGTTCCCGATCCCCGACAAGATTGGTACCCTTTCACGTCCAAATCTCTCAAACTCCGGGAGAGATTCTCAAAACCAAGGTTGACATGTTTCGAGTTCCTTTCAACATTTTAAAAATCCCGCTGAAACTTTGGACATTGTCGCGAAGGGTTCCCAATCCCCGACAAGATTGGTACCCTTTCACGTCCAAATCTCTCAAACTCCGGGAGAGATTCTCAAAACCAAGGTTGACATGTTCCGAGTTCCTTTCAACATTTTGGAAATCCCACTGAAACTTTGGTCATTCTCGCGAAGGGTTCCCAATCTTCGACAAGATTGGTACCCTTTCACGTCCAAATCTCTCAAACTCCGGGAGAGATTCTCAAAACCAAGGTTGACATGTTTCGAGTTCCTTTCAACATTTTGGAAATCCCGCTGAAACTTTGGACATTCTCGCGAAGGGTTCCCAATCCCTGACAAGATTGGTACCCTTTCACGTCCAAATCTCTCAAACTCCGGCAGAGATGCTCAAAACCAAGGTTGACATGTTTCGAGTTCCTTTCAACATTTTGGAAATCCCGCTGAAACTTTGGACATTCTCGCGAAGGGTTCCCAATCCCCGACAAGATTGGTACCCTTTCACGTCCAAATCTCTCAAACTCCGGGAGAGATTCTCAAAACCAAGGTTGACATGGTTCGAGTTCCTTTCAACATTTTGGAAATCCCGCTGAAACTTTGGACATTCTCGCGAAGGGTTCCCAATCCCCGACAAGATTGGTACCCTTTCACGTCCAAATCTCTCAAACTCCGGCAGAGATTCTCAAAACCAAGGTTGACATGTTTCGAGTTCCTTTCAACATTTTGGAAATGCCGCTGAAACTTTGGACATTCTCGCAAAGGGTTCCCCATCCCCGACAATATTGGTACCATTTCACGTCCAAATCTCTCAAACTCCGGGAGAGATTCTCAAAACCAAGGTTGACATGGTTCGAGTTCCTTTCAACATTTTGGAAATCCCACTGAAACTTTGGACATTCTCGCGAAGGGTTCCCAATCACCGACAAGATTGGTACCCTTTCACGTCCAAAGCTCTCAAACTCCGGGAGAGATTCTCAAAACCAAGGTTGACATGGTTCGAGTACCTTTCAACATTTTGGAAATCCCGCTGAAACTTCGGACATTCTCGTGAAGGGTTCCCAATCCCCGACAAGATTGGTACCCTTTCACGTCCAAATCTCTCAAACTCCGGGAGAGATTCTCAAAACCAAGGTTGACATGGTTCGAGTTCCTTTCAACATTTTGGAAATCCCGCTGAAACTTTGGACATTCTCGCGAAGGGGTCCCAATCCCCGACAAGACTAGTACCCTTTCACGTCCAAATCTCTCAAACTCCGGGAGAGATTCTCAAAACCAAGGTTGACATGGTTCGAGTTCCTTTCAACATTTTGGAAATCCCGCTGAAACTTTGGACATTCTCGCGAAGGGGTCCCAATCCCCGACAAGATTGGTACCCTTTCACGTCCAAATCTCTCAAACTCCGGGAGAGATTCTCAAAACCAAGGTTGACATGGTTCGAGTTCCTTTCAACATTTTGGAAATCCCGCTGAAACTTTGGACATTCTCGCGAAGGGGTCCCAATCCCCGACAAGACTAGTACCCTTTCACGTCCAAATCTCTCAAACTCCGGGAGAGATTCTCAAAACCAAGGTTGACATGGTTCGATTTCCTTTCAACATTTTGGAAATCCCGCTGAAACTTTGGACATTCTCGCGAAGGGTTCCCAATCCCCGACAAGATTGGTACCCTTTCACGTCCAAATCTCTCAAACTCCGGGAGAGATTCTCAAAACCAAGGTTGACATGTTTCGAGTTCCTTTCATCATTTTGGAAATGCCGCTGAAACTTTGGACATTCTCGCAAAGGGTTCCCGATCCCCGACAAGATTGGTACCCTTTCACGTCCAAATCTCTCAAACTCCGGGAGAGATTCTCAAAACCAAGGTTGACGTGGTTCGAGTTCCTTTCAACATTTTAAAAATCCCGCTGAAACTTTGGACATTCTGGCGAAGGGTTCCCAATCCCCGACAAGACTGGTACCCTTTCACGTCCAAATCTCTCAAACTCCGGGAGAGATTCTCAAAACCAAGGTTGACATGTTTCGAGTTCCTTTCAACATTTTGGAAATGCCGCTGCAACTTTGGACATTCTCGCAAAGGGTTCCCGATCCCCGACAAGATTGGTACCCTTTCACGTCCAAATCTCTCAAACTCCGGGAGAGATTCTCAAAACCAAGGTTGACATGTTTCGAGTTCCTTTCAACATTTTAAAAATCCCGCTGAAACTTTGGACATTGTCGCGAAGGGTTCCCAATCCCCGACAAGATTGGTACACTTTCACGTCCAAATCTCTCAAACTCCGGGAGAGATTCTCAAAACCAAGGTTGACATGTTTTGAGTTTCTTTCAACATTTTGGAAATCCCGCTGAAACTTTGGACATTCTCGCGAAGGGTTCCCAATCCCCGACAAGATTGGTACCCTTTCACGTCCAAATCTCTCAAACTCCGGGAGAGATTCTCAAAACCAAGGTTGACATGTTTCGAGTTCCTTTCAACATTTTGGAAATCCCGCTGAAACTTTGGACATTCTCGCAAAGGGTTCCCGATCCCCGACAAGATTGGTACCCTTTCACGTCCAAATCTCTCAAACTCCGGGAGAGATTCTCAAAACCAAGGTTGACATGTTTCGAGTTCCTTTCAACATTTTAAAAATCCCGCTGAAGCTTTGGACATTGTCGCGAAGGGTTCCCGATCCCCGACAAGATTGGTACCCTTTCACGTCCAAATCCCTCAAACTCCGGCAGAGATTCTGAAAACCAAGGTTGACATGTTCCGAGTTCCTTTCAACATTTTGGAAATCCCACTGAAACTTTGGTCATTCTCGCGAAGGGTTCCCAATCCCCGACAAGATTGGTACCCTTTCACGTCCAAATCTCTCAAACTCCGGGAGAGATTCTCAAAACCAAGGTTGACATGGTTCGAGTTCCTTTCAACATTTTGGAAATCCCGCTGAAACTTTGGACATTCTCGCGAAGGGTTCCCAATCCCCGACAAGATTGGTACCCTTTCACGTCCAAATCTCTCAAACTCCGGCAGAGATTCTCAAAACCAAGGTTGACATGGTTCGAGTTCCTTTCAACATTTTGGAAATCCCGCTGAAACTTTGGACATTCTCGCTAAGGGTTCCCAATGCCCGACAAGATTGGTAACCTTTCACGTCCAAATCTCTCAAACTCCGTGAGAGATTCTCAAAACCAAGGTTGACATGGTTCGAGTTCCTTTCAACATTTTGGAAATCCCGCTGAAACTTTGGACATTCTGGTGAAGGGTTCCCAATCCCCGTCAAGATTGGTACCCTTTCACGTCCAAATCTCTCAAACTCCGGGAGAGATTCTCAAAACCAAGGTTGACATGTTTCGAGTTCCTTTCAACATTTTGGAAATCCCGCTGAAACTTTGGACATTCTCGCGAAGGGTTCCCAATCCCCGACAAGATTGGTACCCTTTCACGTCCAAATCTCTCAAACTCCGGGAGAGATTCTCAAAACCAAGGTTGACATGTTTCGAGTTCCTTTCAACATTTTGGAAATCCCGCTGAAACTTTGGACATTCTCGCGAAGGGTTCCCAATCCCCGACAAGATTGGTACCCTTTCACGTCCAAATCTCTCAAACTCCGGCAGAGATTCTCAAAACCAAGGTTGACATGGTTCGAGTTCCTTTCAACATTTTGGAAATCCCGCTGAAACTTTGGACATTCTCGCGAAGGGGTCCCAATCCCCGACAAGATTGGTACCCTTTCACGTCCAAATCTCTCAAACTCCGGGAGAGATTCTCAAAACCAAGGTTGACATGTTTCGAGTTCCTTTCAACATTTTGGAAATCCCGCTGAAACTTTGGACATTCTCGCAAAGGGTTCCCGATCCCCGACAAGATTGGTACCCTTTCACGTCCAAATCTCTCAAACTCCGGGAGAGATTCTCAAAACCAAGGTTGACATGTTTCGAGTTCCTTTCAACATTTTAAAAATCCCGCTGAAGCTTTGGACATTGTCGCGAAGGGTTCCCGATCCCCGACAAGATTGGTACCCTTTCACGTCCAAATCCCTCAAACTCCGGCAGAGATTCTCAGAACCAAGGTTGACATGTTCCGAGTTCCTTTCAACATTTTGGAAATCCCACTGAAACTTTGGTCATTCTCGCGAAGGGTTCCCAATCCCCGACAAGATTGGTACCCTTTCACGTCCAAATCTCTCAAACTCCGGGAGAGATTCTCAAAACCAAGGTTGACATGGTTCGAGTTCCTTTCAACATTTTGGAAATCCCGCTGAAACTTTGGACATTCTTGCGAAGGGTTCCCAATCCCCGACAAGATTGGTACCCTTTCACGTCCAAATCTCTCAAACTCCGGGAGAGATTCTCAAAACCAAGGTTGACATGGTTCGAGTTCCTTTCAACATTTTGGAAATCCCGCTGAAACTTTGGACATTCTCGCGAAGGGTTCCCAATGCCCGACAAGATTGGTACCCTTTCACGTCCAAATCTCTCAAACTTCGGGAGAGATTCTCAAAACCAAGGTTGACATGGTTCGAGTTCCTTTCAACATGTTGGAAATCCCGCTGAAACTTTGGACATTCTCGCGAAGGGTTCCCAATCCCCGTCAAGATTGGTACCCTTTCACGTCCAAATCTCTCAAACTTCGGGAGAGATTCTCAAAACCAAGGTTGACATGGTTCGAGTTCCTTTCAACATGTTGGAAATCCCGCTGAAACTTTGGACATTCTGGCGAAGGGTTCCCAATCCCCGACAAGACTGGTACCCTTTCACGTCCAAATCTCTCAAACTCCGGGAGAGATTCTCAAAACCAAGGTTGACATGTTTCGAGTTCCTTTCAACATTTTGGAAATGCCGCTGAAACTTTGGACATTCTCGCGAAGGGTTCCCGATCCCCGACAAGATTGGTACCCTTTCACGTCCAAATCTCTCAAACTCCGGGAGAGATTCTCAAAACCAAGGTTGACATGGTTCGAGTTCCTTTCAACATTTTAAAAATCCCGCTGAAACTTTGGACATTGTCGCGAAGGGTTCCCAATCCCCGACAAGATTGGTACCCTTTCACGTCCAAATCTCTCAAACTCCGGGAGAGATTCTCAAAACCAAGGTTGACATGTTTTGAGTTTCTTTCAACATTTTGGAAATCCCGCTGAAACTTTGGACATTCTCGCGAAGGGTTCCCAATCCCCGACAAGATTGGTACCCTTTCACGTCCAAATCTCTCAAACTCCGGGAGAGATTCTCAAAACCAAGGTTGACATGTTTCGAGTTCCTTTCAACATTTTGGAAATCCCGCTGAAACTTTGGACATTCTCGCGAAGGGTTCCCAATCCCCGACAAGATTGGTACCCTTACACGTCCAAATCTCTCAAACTCTGGGAGAGATTCTCAAAACCAAGGTTGACATGTTTCAAGTTCCTTTCAACATTTTAAAAATCCCGCTGAAGCTTTGGACATTGTCGCGAAGGGTTCCCGATCCCCGACAAGATTGGTACCCTTTCACGTCCAAATCCCTCAAACTCCGGCAGAGATTCTCAAAACCAAGGTTTACATGTTCCGAGTTCCTTTCAACATTTTGGAAATCCCACTGAAACTTTGGTCATTCTCGCGAAGGGTTCCTAATCCCCGACAAGACTGGTACCCTTTCACGTCCAAATCTCTCAAACTCCGGGAGAGATTCTCAAAACCAAGGTTGACATGGTTCGAGTTCCTTTCAACATTTTGGAAATCCCGCTGAAACTTTGGACATTCTCGCGAAGGGTTCCCGATCCCCGACAAGATTGGTACCCTTTCACGTCCAAATCTCTCAAACTCCGGCAGAGATTCTCAAAACCAAGGTTGACATGGTTCGAGTTCCTTTCAACATTTTGGAAATCCCGCTGAAACTTTGGACATTCTCGCGAAGGGTTCCCAATGCCCGACAAGACTGGTAACCTTTCACGTCCAAATCTCTCAAACTCCGGGAGAGATTCTCAAAACCAAGGTTGACATGGTTCGAGTTCCTTTCAACATTTTGGAAATCCCGCTGAAACTTTGGACATTCTGGCGAAGGGTTCCCAATCCCCGTCAAGATTGGTACCCTTTCACGTCCAAATCTCTCAAACTCCGGGAGAGATTCTCAAAACCAAGGTTGACATGTTTCGAGTTCCTCTCAACATTTTGGAAATCCCGCTGAAACTTTGGACATTCTCGCGAAGGGTTCCCAATCCCCGACAAGATTGGTACCCTTTCACGTCCAAATCTCTCAAACTCCGGGAGAGATTCTCAAAACCAAGGTTGACATGTTTCGAGTTCCTTTCAACATTTTGGAAATCCCGCTGAAACTTTGGACATTCTCGCGAAGGGTTCCCAATCCCCGACAAGATTGGTACCCTTTCACGTCCAAATCTCTCAAACTCCGGCAGAGATTCTCAAAACCAAGGTTGACATGGTTCGAGTTCCTTTCAACATTTTGGAAATCCCGCTGAAACTTTGGACATTCTCGCGAAGGGTTCCCAATCCCCGACAAGATTGGTACCCTTTCACGTCCAAATCTCTCAAACTCCGGGAGAGATTCTCAAAACCATGGTTGAAACGTTTCGAGTTCCTCTCAACATTTTGGAAATCTCGCTGAAACTTTGGACATTCTCGCAAAGGGTTCCCAATCCCCGACAAGATTGGTACCCTTTCACGTCCAAATCTCTCAAACTCCGGCAGAGATTCTCAAAACCAAGGTTGACATGGTTCGAGTTCCTCTCAACATTTTGGAAATCCCGCTGAAACTTTGGACATTCTGGCGAAGGGTTCCCAATCCCCGACAAGATTGGTACCCTTTCACGTCCAAATCTCTCAAACTCCGGGAGAGATTCTCAAAACCAAGGTTGACATGGTTCGAGTTCCCTTCAACATTTTGGAAATCCCGCTGAAACTTTGGACATTCTCGCGAAGGGTTCCCAATCCCCGACAAGATTGGTAACCTTTCACGTCCAAATCTCTCAAACTCCGGGAGAGATTCTCAAAACCATGGTTGAAACGTTTCGAGTTCCTCTCAACATTTTGGAAATCCCGCTGAAACTTTGGACATTCTCGCGAAGGGTTCCCAATCCCCGATGAGATTGGTACCCTTTCACGTCCAAATCTCTCAAACTCCAGGAGAGATTCTAAAAACCAAGGTTGACATGTTTCGAGTTCCTTTCAACATTTTAAAAATCCCGCTGAAACTTTGGACATTGTCGCGAAGGGTTCCCAATCCTTGACAAGATTGGTACCCTTTCACTTCCAAATCTCTCAAACTCCGGCAGAGATTCTCAAAACCAAGGCTGACATGTTCCGAGTTCCTTTCAACATTTTGGAAATCCCACTGAAACTTTGGACATTCTCGCGTAGGGTTCCCAATCCCCGACAAGATTGGTACCCTTTCACGTCCAAATCTCTCAAACTCCGGGAGAGATTCTCAAAACCAAGGTTGACATGGTTCGAGTTCCTTTCAACATTTTGGAAATCCCGCTGAAACTTTGGACATTCTCGCGAAGGGTTCCCAGTCCCCGACAAGATTGGTACCCTTTCACGTCCAAATCTCTCAAACTCCGGGAGAGATTCTCAAAACCAAGGTTGACATGGTTCGAGTTCCTTTCAACATTTTGGAAATCCCGCTGAAACTTTGGACATTCTGGCGAAGGGTTCCCCATCCCCGACAAGACTGGTACCCTTTCACGTCCAAATCTCTCAAACTCCGGGAGAGATTCTCAAAACCAAGGTTGACATGGTTCGAGTTCCTTTCAACATTTTGGAAATCCCGCTGAAACTTTGGACATTGTCGCGAAGGGTTCCCGATCCCCGACAAGATTGGTACCCTTTCACGTCCAAATCTCTCAAACTCCGGGAGAGATTCTCAAAACCAAGGTTGACATGGTTCGAGTTCCTTTCAACATTTGGGAAATCCCGCTGAAACTTTGGACATTCTGGCGAAGGGTTCCCGATCCCCGACAAGATTGGTACCCTTTCACGTCCAAATCTCTCAAACTCCGGGAGAGATTCTCAAAACCAAGGTTGACATGTTTCGAGTTCCTCTCAACATTTTGGAAATCCCGCTGAAACTTTGGACATTCTCGTGAAGGGTTCCCAATCCCCGACAAGATTGGTACCCTTTCACGTCCAAATCTCTCAAACTGCGGGAGAGATTCTCAAAACCAAGGTTGACATGGTTCGAGTTCCTTTCAACATTTTGGAAATCCCGCTGAAACTTTGGACATTCTCGCGAAGGGTTCCCAATCCCCGACAAGATTGGTACCCTTTCACGTCCAAATCTCTCAAACTCCGGCAGAGATTCTCAAAACCAAGGTTGACATGGTTCGAGTTCCTTTCAACATTTTGGAAATCCCGCTGAAACTTTGGACATTCTCGCGAAGGGTTCCCAATCCCCGACAAGATTGGTACCCTTTCATGTCCAAATCTCTCAAACTCCGGGAGAGATTCTCAAAACCATGGTTGAAACGTTTCGAGTTCCTCTCAACATTTTGGAAATCCCGCTGAAACTTTGGACATTCTCGCGAAGGGTTCCCAATCCCCGACAAGATTGGTACCCTTTCACGTCCAAATCTCTCAAACTCCGGCAGAGATTCTCAAAACCAAGGTTGACATGGTTCGAGTTCCTCTCAACATTTTGGAAATCCCGCTGAAACTTTGGACATTCTGGCGAAGGGTTCCCAATCCCCGACAAGATTGGTACCCTTTCACGTCCAAATCTCTCAAACTCCGGGAGAGATTCTCAAAACCAAGGTTGACATGGTTCGAGTTCCTTTCAACATTTTGGAAATCCCGCTGAAACTTTGGACATTCTCGCGAAGGGTTCCCAATCCCCGACAAGATTGGTAACCTTTCACGTCCAAATCTCTCAAACTCCGGGAGAGATTCTCAAAACCATGGTTGAAACGTTTCGAGTTCCTCTCAACATTTTGGAAATCCCGCTGAAACTTTGGACATTCTCGCGAAGGGTTCCCAATCCCCGATGAGATTGATACCCTTTCACGTCCAAATCTCTCAAACTCCAGGAGAGATTCTAAAAACCAAGGTTGACATGTTTCGAGTTCCTTTCAACATTTTAAAAATCCCGCTGAAACTTTGGACATTGTCGCGAAGGGTTCCCAATCCTTGACAAGATTGGTACCCTTTCACTTCCAAATCTCTCAAACTCCGGCAGAGATTCTCAAAACCAAGGCTGACATGTTCCGAGTTCCTTTCAACATTTTGGAAATCCCACTGAAACTTTGGACATTCTCGCGAAGGGTTCCCAATCCCCGACAAGATTGGTACCCTTTCACGTCCAAATCTCTCAAACTCCGGGAGAGATTCTCAAAACCAAGGCTGACATGTTCCGAGTTCCTTTCAACATTTTGGAAATCCCACTGAAACTTTGGACATTCTCGCGAAGGGTTCCCAATCCCCGACAAGATTGGTACCCTTTCACGTCCAAATCTCTCAAACTCCGGGAGAGATTCTCAAAACCAAGGTTGACATGGTTCGAGTTCCTTTCAACATTTTGGAAATCCCGCTGAAACTTTGGACATTCTGGCGAAGGGTTCCCCATCCCCGACAAGACTGGTACCCTTTCACGTCCAAATCTCTCAAACTCCGGGAGAGATTCTCAAAACCAAGGTTGACATGGTTCGAGTTCCTTTCAACATTTTGGAAATCCCGCTGAAACTTTGGACATTGTCGCGAAGGGTTCCCGATCCCCGACAAGATTGGTACCCTTTCACGTCCAAATCTCTCAAACTCCGGGAGAGATTCTCAAAACCAAGGTTGACATGGTTCGAGTTCCTTCCAACATTTGGGAAATCCCGCTGAAACTTTGGACATTCTGGCGAAGGGTTCCCGATCCCCGACAAGATTGGTACCCTTTCACGTCCAAATCTCTCAAACTCCGGGAGAGATTCTCAAAACCAAGGTTGACATGTTTCGAGTTCCTCTCAACATTTTGGAAATCCCGCTGAAACTTTGGACATTCTCGTGAAGGGTTCCCAATCCCCGACAAGATTGGTACCCTTTCACGTCCAAATCTCTCAAACTGCGGGAGAGATTCTCAAAACCAAGGTTGACATGGTTCGAGTTCCTTTCAACATTTTGGAAATCCCGCTGAAACTTTGGACATTCTCGCGAAGGGTTCCCAATCCCCGACAAGATTGGTACCCTTTCACGTCCAAATCTCTCAAACTCCGGCAGAGATTCTCAAAACCAAGGTTGACATGGTTCGAGTTCCTTTCAACATTTTGGAAATCCCGCTGAAACTTTGGACATTCTCGCGAAGGGTTCCCAATCCCCGACAAGATTGGTACCCTTTCACGTCCAAATCTCTCAAACTCCGGCAGAGATTCTCAAAACCAAGGTTGACATGGTTCGAGTTCCTTTCAACATTTTGGAAATCCCGCTGAAACTTTGGACATTCTCGCGAAGGGTTCCCAATCCCCGACAAGATTGGTAACCTTTCACGTCCAAATCTCTCAAACTCCGGGAGAGATTTTCAAAACCATGGTTGAAACGTTTCGAGTTCCTCTCAACATTTTGGAAATCCCGCTGAAACTTTGGACATTCTCGCGAAGGGTTCCCAATCCCCGACAAGATTGGTACCCTTTCACGTCCAAATCTCTCAAACTCCGGCAGAGATTCTCAAAACCAAGGTTGACATGGTTCGAGTTCCTTTCAACATTTTGGAAATCCCGCTGAAATTTTGGACATTCTCGCGAAGGGTTCCCAATCCCCGACAAGATTGGTACCCTTTCACGTCCAAATCTCTCAAACTCCGGGAGAGATTCTCAAAACCAAGGTTGACATGGTTCGAGTTCCTTTCAACATTTGGGAAATCCCGCTGAAAATTTGGACATTCTCGCGAAGGGTTCCCAATCCCCGACAAGATTGGTAACCTTTAACGTCCAAATCTCTCAAACTCCGGGAGAGATTCTCAAAACCATGGTTGAAACGTTTCGAGTTCCTCTCAACATTTTGGAAATCCCGCTGAAACTTTGGACATTCTCGCGAAGGGTTCCCAATCCCCGATGAGATTGGTACCCTTTCACGTCCAAATCTCTCAAACTCCGGGAGAGATTCTAAAAACCAAGGTTGACATGTTTCGAGTTCCTTTCAACATTTTAAAAATCCCGCTGAAACTTTGGACATTGTCGCGAAGGGTTCCCAATCCTTGACAAGATTGGTACCCTTTCACTTCCAAATCTCTCAAACTCCGGCAGAGATTCTCAAAACCAAGGCTGACATGTTTCGAGTTCCTTTCAACATTTTGGAAATCCCACTGAAACTTTGGACATTCTCGCGAAGGGTTCCCAATCCCCGACAAGATTGGTACCCTTTCACGTCCAAATCTCTCAAACTCCGGGAGAGATTCTCAAAACCAAGGTTGACATGGTTCGAGTTCCTTTCAACATTTTGGAAATCCCGCTGAAACTTTGGACATTCTCGCGAAGGGTTCCCAATGCCCGACAAGATTGGTACCCTTTCACGTCCAAATCTCTCAAACTCCGGGAGAGATTCTCAAAACCAAGGTTGACATGGTTCGAGTTCCTTTCAACATTTTGGAAATCCCGCTGAAACTTTGGACATTCTCGCGAAGGGTTCCCCATCCCCGACAAGACTGGTACCCTTTCACGTCCAAATCTCTCAAACTCCGGGAGAGATTCTCAAAACCAAGGTTGACATGTTTCGAGTTCCTTTCAACATTTTGGAAATCCCGCTGAAACTTTGGACATTCTCGTGAAGGGTTCCCAATCCCCGACAAGACTGGTACCCTTTCACGTCCAAATCTCTCAAACTCCGGGAGAGATTCTCAAAACCAAGGTTGACATGTTTCGAGTTCCTTTCAACATTTTGGAAATCCCGCTGAAACTTTGGACATTCTCGCGAAGGGTTCCCAATCCCCGACAAGATTGGTACCCTTTCACGTCCAAATCTCTCAAACTCCGGGAGAGATTCTCAAAACCAAGGTTGACATGTTTTGAGTTTCTTTCAACATTTTGGAAATCCCGCTGAAACTTTGGACATTCTCGCGAAGGGTTCCCAATCCCCGACAAGATTGGTACCCTTTCACGTCCAAATCTCTCAAACTCCGGGAGAGATTCTCAAAACCAAGGTTGACATGTTTCGAGTTCCTTTCAACATTTTGGAAATCCCGCTGAAACTTTGGACATTCTCGCGAAGGGTTCCCAATCCCCGACAAGATTGGTACCCTTTCACGTCCAAATCTCTCAAACTCCGGGAGAGATTCTCAAAACCAAGGTTGACATGGTTCGAGTTCCTTTCAACATTTTGGAAATCCCGCTGAAACTTTGGACATTCTCGCGAAGGGTTCCCAATCCCCGACAAGATTGGTAACCTTTCACGTCCAAATCTCTCAAACTCCGGGAGAGATTCTCAAAACCATGGTTGAAACGTTTCGAGTTCCTCTCAACATTTTGGAAATCCCGCTGAAACTTTGGACATTCTCGCGAAGGGTTCCCAATCCCCGATGAGATTGGTACCCTTTCACGTCCAAATCTCTCAAACTCCGGGAGAGATTCTAAAAACCAAGGTTGACATGTTTCGAGTTCCTTTCAACATTTTAAAAATCCCGCTGAAACTTTGGACATTGTCGCGAAGGGTTCCCAATCCTTGACAAGATTGGTACCCTTTCACGTCCAAATCTCTCAAACTCCGGGAGAGATTCTAAAAACCAAGGCTGACATGTTCCGAGTTCCTTTCAACATTTTGGAAATCCCACTGAAACTTTGGACATTCTCGCGAAGGGTTCCCAATCCCCGACAAGATTGGTACCCTTTCACGTCCAAATCTCTCAAACTCCGGGAGAGATTCTCAAAACCAAGGTTGACATGGTTCGAGTTCCTTTCAACATTTTGGAAATCCCGCTGAAACTTTGGACATTCTCGCGAAGGGGTCCCAATCCCCGACAAGATTGGTACCCTTTCACGTCCAAATCTCTCAAACTCCGGCAGAGATTCTCAAAACCAAGGTTGACATGGTTCGAGTTCCTTTCAACATTTTGGAAATCCCGCTGAAACTTTGGACATTGTCGCGAAGGGTTCCCGATCCCCGACAAGATTGGTACCCTTTCACGTCCAAATCTCTCAAACTCCGGGAGAGATTCTCAAAACCAAGGTTGACATGGTTCGAGTTCCTTTCAACATTTTGGAAATGCCGCTGAAACTTTGGACATTCTGGCGAAGGGTTCCCGATCCCCGACAAGATTGGTACCCTTTCACGTCCAAATCTCTCAAACTCCGGGAGAGATTCTCAAAACCAAGGTTGACATGGTTCGAGTTCCTCTCAACATTTTGGAAATCCCGCTGAAACTTTGGACATTCTCGTGAAGGGTTCCCAATCCCCGACAAGATTGGTACCCTTTCACGTCCAAATCTCTCAAACTCCGGGAGAGATTCTCAAAACCAAGCTTGACATGGTTCGAGTTCCTTTCAACATTTTGGAAATCCCGCTGAAACTTTGGACATTCTCGTGAAGGGTTCCCAATCCCCGACAAGACTGGTACCCTTTCACGTCCAAATCTCTCAAACTCCGGGAGAGATTCTCAAAACCAAGGTTGACATGTTTCGAGTTCCTTTCAACATTTTGGAAATCCCGCTGAAACTTTGGACATTCTCGCGAAGGGTTCCCAATCCCCAACAAGATTGGTACCCTTTCACGTCCAAATCTCTCAAACTCCGGGAGAGATTCTCAAAACCAAGGTTGACATGGTTCGAGTTCCTTTCAACATTTTGGAAATCCCGCTGAAACTTTGGACATTCTCGCGAAGGGTTCCCGATCCCCGATAAGATTGGTACCCTTTCACGTCCAAATCTCTCAAACTCCGGGAGAGATTCTCAAAACCAAGGTTGACATGTTTCGAGTTCCTCTCAACATTTTGGAAATCCCGCTGAAACTTTGGACATTCTCGTGAAGGGTTCCCAATCCCCGACAAGATTGGTACCCTTTCACGTCCAAATCTCTCAAACTCCGGGAGAGATTCTCAAAACCAAGCTTGACATGGTTCGAGTTCCTTTCAACATTTTGGAAATCCCGCTGAAACTTTGGACATTGTCGCGAAGGGTTCCCAATCCCCGACAAGATTGGTACCCTTTCACGTCCAAATCTCTCAAACTGCGGGAGAGATTCTCAAAACCAAGGTTGACATGGTTCGAGTTCCTTTCAACATTTTGGAAATCCCGCTGAAACTTTGGACATTCTCGCGAAGGGGTCCCAATCCCCGACAAGATTGGTACCCTTTCACGTCCAAATCTCTCAAACTCCGGGAGAGATTCTCAAAACCATGGTTGAAACGTTTCGAGTTCCTTTCAACATTTTGGAAATCCCGCTGAAACTTTGGACATTCTCGCGAAGGGTTCCCCATCCCCGACAAGACTGGTACCCTTTCACGTCCAAATCTCTCAAACTCCGGGAGAGATTCTCAAAACCAAGGTTGACATGGTTCGAGTTCCTTTCAACATTTTGGAAATCCCGCTGAAACTTTGGACATTCTCGCGAAGGGTTCCCCATCCCCGACAAGACTGGTACCCTTTCACGTCCAAATCTCTCAAACTCCGGGAGAGATTCTCAAAACCAAGGTTGACATGGTTCGAGTTCCTTTCAACATTTTGGAAATCCCGCTGAAACTTTGGACATTCTCGTGAAGGGTTCCCAATCCCCGACAAGACTGGTACCCTTTCACGTCCAAATCTCTCAAACTCCGGGAGAGATTCTCAAAACCAAGGTTGACATGGTTCGAGTTCCTTTCAACATTTTGGAAATCCCGCTGAAACTTTGGACATTCTCGCGAAGGGGTCCCAATCCCCGACAAGATTGGTACCCTTTCACGTCCAAATCTCTCAAACTCCGGGAGAGATTCTCAAAACCAAGGTTGACATGGTTCGAGTTCCTTTCAACATTTTGGAAATCCCGCTGAAACTTTGGACATTGTCGCGAAGGGTTCCCGATCCCCGACAAGATTGGTACCCTTTCACGTCCAAATCTCTCAAACTCCGGGAGAGATTCTCAAAACCATGGTTGAAACGTTTCGAGTTCCTCTCAACATTTTGGAAATCCCGGTGAAACTTTGGACATTCTCGCGAAGGGTTCCCAATCCCCGAAAATATTGTTACCATTTCACGTCCAAATCTCTCAAACTCTGGGAGAGATTCTCAAAACCAAGGTTGACATGTTTCGAGTTTCTCTCAACATTTTGGAAATCCCGCTGAAACTTTGGACATTCTCGCGAAGGGTTCCCAATCCCCGACAAGATTGGTACCCTTTCACGTCCAAATCTCTCAAACTCCGGGAGAGATTCTCAAAACCAAGGTTGACATGTTTCGAGTTCCTTTCAACATTTTGGAAATCCCGCTGAAACATTGGACATTGTCGCGAAGGGTTCCCAATCCCCGACAAGATTGGTACCCTTTCACGTCCAAATCTCTCAAACTCCGGGAGAGATTCTCAAAACCAAGGTTGACATGGTTCGAGTTCCTTTCAACATTTTGGAAATCCCGCTGAAACTTTGGACATTCTCGCGAAGGGTTCCCAATCCCCGACAAGATTGGTACCATTTCACGTCCAAATCTCTCAAACTCCGGGAGAGATTCTCAAAACCAAGGTTGACACGGTTCGAGTTCCTTTCAACATTTTGGAAATCCCGCTGAAACTTTGGACATTCTCGCGAAGGGTTCCCCATCCCCGACAAGATTGGTACCCTTTCACGTCCAAATCTCTCAAACTCCGGGAGAGATTCTCAAAACCAAGGTTGACATGGTTCGAGTTCCTTTCAACATTTTGGAAATCCCGCTGAAACTTTGGACATTCTGGCGAAGGGTTCCCAATCCCCGACAAGATTGGTACCCTTTCACGTCCAAATCTCTCAAAGTCCGGGAGAGATTCTCAAAACCAAGGTTGACATGTTTCGAGTTCCTTTCAACATTTTGGAAATCCCGCTGAAACTTTGGACATTCTCGCGAAGGGTTCCCAATCCCCGACAAGACTGGTACCCTTTCACGTCCAAATCTCTCAAACTCCGGGAGAGATTCTCAAAACCAAGGTTGACATGGTTCGAGTTCCTTTCAACATTTTGGAAATCCCGCTGAAACTTTGGACATTGTCGCGAAGGGTTCCCGATCCCCGACAAGATTGGTACCCTTTCACGTCCAAATCTCTCAAACTCCGGGAGAGATTCTCAAAACCATGGTTGAAACGTTTCGAGTTCCTCTCAACATTTTGGAAATCCCGGTGAAACTTTGGACATTCTCGCGAAGGGTTCCCAATCCCCGAAAATATTGGTACCATTTCACGTCCAAATCTCTCAAACTCTGGGAGAGATTCTCAAAACCAAGGTTGACATGTTTCGAGTTTCTCTCAACATTTTGGAAATCCCGCTGAAACTTTGGACATTCTCGCGAAGGGTTCCCAATCCCCGACAAGATTGGTACCCTTTCACGTCCAAATCTCTCAAACTCCGGGAGAGATTCTCAAAACCAAGGTTGACATGGTTCGAGTTCCTTTCAACATTTTGGAAATCCCGCTGAAACATTGGACATTGTCGCGAAGGGTTCCCAATCCCCGACAAGATTGGTACCCTTTCACGTCCAAATCTCTCAAACTCCGGGAGAGATTCTCAAAACCAAGGTTGACATGGTTCGAGTTCCTTTCAACATTTTGGAAATCCCGCTGAAACTTTGGACATTCTCGCGAAGGGTTCCCAATCCCCGACAAGATTGGTACCATTTCACGTCCAAATCTCTCAAACTCCGGGAGAGATTCTCAAAACCAAGGTTGACGTGGTTCGAGTTCCTTTCAACATTTTGGAAATCCCGCTGAAACTTTGGACATTCTCGCGAAGGGTTCCCCATCCCCGACAAGATTGGTACCCTTTCACGTCCAAATCTCTCAAACTCCGGGAGAGATTCTCAAAACCAAGGTTGACATGGTTCGAGTTCCTTTCAACATTTTGGAAATCCCGCTGAAACTTTGGACATTCTGGCGAAGGGTTCCCAATCCCCGACAAGATTGGTACCCTTTCACGTCCAAATCTCTCAAAGTCCGGGAGAGATTCTCAAAACCAAGGTTGACATGTTTCGAGTTCCTTTCAACATTTTGGAAATCCCGCTGAAACTTTGGACATTCTCGCGAAGGGTTCCCAATCCCCGACAAGACTGGTACCCTTTCACGTCCAAATCTCTCAAACTCCGGGAGAGATTCTCAAAACCAAGGTTGACATGTTTCGAGTTCCTTTCAACATTCTGGAAAATCCGCTGAAACTTTGGACATTCTCGCGAAGGGTTCCCGATCCCCGACAAGACTAGTACCCTTTCACGTCCAAATCTCTCAAACTCCGGTAGAGATTCTCAAAACCAAGGTTGACATGTTTCGAGTTCCTTTCAACATTCTGGAAAATCCGCTGAAACTTTGGACATTCTCGCGAAGGGTTCCCGATCCCCGACAAGACTAGTACCCTTTCACGTCCAAATCTCTCAAACTCCGGTAGAGATTCTCAAAACCAAGGTTGACATGTTTCGAGTTCCTTTCAACATTTTGGAAATCCCGCTGAAACTTTGGACATTGTCGCGAAGGGTTCCCAATCCCCGACAAGATTGGTACCCTTTCACGTCCAAATCTCTCAAACTCCAGGAGAGATTCTCAAAACCAAGTTTGACATGGTTCGAGTTCCTCTCAACATTTTGGAAATCCCGCTGAAACTTTGGACATTCTTGCGAAGAGTTCCCAATCCCCGACAAGATTGGTACCCTTTCACGTCCAAATCTCTCAAACTCCGGGAGAGATTCTCAAAACCAAGGTTGACATGTTTCGAGTTCCTTTCAACATTTTGGAAATCCCGCTGAAACTTTGGACATTCTCGCGAAGGGTTCCCAATCCCCGACAAGATTTGTATTCTTTCACGTCCAAATCTCTCAAACTCCGGGAGAGATTCTCAAAACCAAGGTTGACATGTTTCGAGTTCCTTTCAACATTTTGGAAATCCCGCTGAAACTTTGAACATTGTCGCGAAGGGTTCCCAATCCCCGACAAGATAGGTACCCTTTCACGTCCAAATCTCTCAAACTCCGGGAGAGATTCTCAAAACCAAGGTTGACATGTTTCGAGTTCCTTTCAACATTTTGGAAATCCCGCTGAAACTTTGGACATTCTCGCGAAGGGTTCCCAATCCCCGACAAGATTGGTACCCTTTCACGTCCAAATCTCTCAAACTCCGGGAGAGATTCTCAAAACCAAGGTTGACATGTTTCGAGTTCCTTTCAACATTTTGGAAATCCCGCTGAAACTTTGGACATTCTCGCGAAGGGTTCCCGATCCCCGACAAGATTGGTACCCTTTCACGTCCAAATCTCTCAAACTCCGGGAGAGATTCTCAAAACCAAGGTTGACATGTTTCGAGTTCCTTTCAACATTTTGGAAATCCCGCTGAAACTTTGGACATTCTGGCGAAGGGTTCCCAATCCCCGTCAAGATTGGTACCCTTTCACGTCCAAATCTCTCAAACTCCGGGAGAGATTCTCAAAACCAAGGTTGACATGGTTCGAGTTCCTTTCAACATTTTGGAAATCCCGCTGAATCTTTGGACATTCTGGCGAAGGGTTCCCAATCCCCGACAAGATTGGTACCCTTTCACGTCCAAATCTCTCAAACTCCGGGAGAGATTCTCAAAACCAAGGTTGACATGGTTCGAGTACCTTTCAACATTTTGGAAATCCCGCTGAAACTTCGGACATTCTCGCGAAGGGTTCCCAATCCCCGACAAGATTGGTACACTTTCACGTCCAAATCTCTCAAACTCCGGGAGAGATTCTCAAAACCAAGGTTGACATGGTTCGAGTTCCTTTCAACATTTTGGAAATCCCGCTGAAACTTTGGACATTCTCGCGAAGGGTTCCCAATCCCCGACAAGACTGGTACCCTTTCACGTCCAAATCTCTCAAACTCCGGGAGAGATTCTCAAAACCAAGGTTGACATGTTTCGAGTTCCTTTCAACATTTTGGAAATCCCGCTGAAACTTTGGACATTCTCGCGAAGGGTTTCCGATCCCCGACAAGACTAGTACCCTTTCACGTCCAAATCTCTCAAACTCCGGTAGAGATTCTCAAAACCAAGGTTGACATGTTCCGAATTCCTTTCAACATTTTGGAAATCCCGCTGAAACTTTGGACATTGTCGCGAAGGGTTCCCAATCCCCGACAAGATTGGTACCCTTTCACGTCCAAATCTCTCAAACTCCGGTAGAGATTCTCAAAACCAAGTTTGACATGGTTCGAGTTCCTCTCAACATTTTGGAAATCCCGCTGAAACTTTGGACATTCTCGCGAAGAGTTCCCAATCCCCGACAAGATTGGTACCCTTTCACGTCCAAATCTCTCAAACTCCGGGAGAGATTCTCAAAAGCAAGGTTGACATGTTTCGAGTTCCTTTCAACATTTTGGAAATCCCGCTGAAACTTTGGACATTCTCGCGAAGGGTTCCCAATCCCCGACAAGATTTGTATTCTTTCACGTCCAAATCTCTCAAACTCCGGGAGAGATTCTCAAAACCAAGGTTGACATGTTTCGAGTTCCTTTCAACATTTTGGAAATCCCGCTGAAACTTTGAACATTGTCGCGAAGGGTTCCCAATCCCCGACAAAACTGGTACCCTTTCACGTCCAAATCTCTCAAACTCCGGGAGAGATTCTCAAAACCAAGGTTGACATGTTTAGAGTTCCTTTCAACATTTTGGAAAATCCGCTGAAACTTTGGACATTCTCGCGAAGGGTTCCCGATCCCCTACAAGACTGGTACCCTTTCACGTCCAAATCTCTCAAACTCCGGGAGAGATTCTCAAAACCAAGGTTGACATGGTTCGAGTTCCTTTCAACATTTTGGAAATCCCGCTGAAACTTTGGACATTCTCGTGAAGGGTTCCCAATCCCCGACAAGATTGGTACCCTTTCACGTCCAAATCTCTCAAACTCCGTGAGAGATTATCAAAACCAAGGTTGACATGTTTCGAGTTCCTTTCAACATTTTGGAAATCCCGCTGAAACTTTGGACATTCTCGCGAAGGGTTTCCGATCCCCGACAAGACTAGTACCCTTTCACGTCCAAATCTCTCAAACTCCGGTAGAGATTCTCAAAACCAAGGTTGACATGTTCCGAATTCCTTTCAACATTTTGGAAATCCCGCTGAAACTTTGGACATTGTCGCGAAGGGTTCCCAATCCCCGACAAGATTGGTACCCTTTCACGTCCAAATCTCTCAAACTCCAGGAGAGATTCTCAAAACCAAGTTTGACATGGTTCGAGTTCCTCTCAACATTTTGGAAATCCCGCTGAAACTTTGGACATTCTCGCGAAGAGTTCCCAATCCCCGACAAGATTGGTACCCTTTCACGTCCAAATCTCTCAAACTCCGGGAGAGATTCTCAAAAGCAAGGTTGACATGTTTCGAGTTCCTTTGAACATTTTGGAAATCCCGCTGAAACTTTGGACATTCTCGCGAAGGGGTCCCAATCCCTGACAAGATTGGTACCCTTTCAAGTCCAAATCTCTCAAACTCCGGGAGAGATTCTCAAAACCAAGGTTGACATGTTTCGAGTTCCTTTCAACATTTTGGAAATCCCGCTGAAACTTTGGACATTCTCGCGAAGGGTTCCCAATCCCCGACAAGATTTGTATTCTTTCACGTCCAAATCTCTCAAACTCCAGGAGAGATTCTCAAAACCAAGTTTGACATGGTTCGAGTTCCTCTCAACATTTTGGAAATCCCGCTGAAACTTTGGACATTCTCGCGAAGAGTTCCCAATCCCCGACAAGATTGGTACCCTTTCACGTCCAAATCTCTCAAACTCCGGGAGAGATTCTCAAAAGCAAGGTTGACATGTTTCGAGTTCCTTTCAACATTTTGGAAATCCCGCTGAAACTTTGGACATTCTCGCGAAGGGTTCCCAATCCCCGACAAGATTTGTATTCTTTCACGCCCAAATCTCTCAAACTCCGGGAGAGATTCTCAAAACCAAGGTTGACATGTTTCGAGTTCCTTTCAACATTTTGGAAATCCCGCTGAAACTTTGAACATTGTCGCGAAGGGTTCCCAATCCCCGACAAGATTGGTACCCTTTCACGTCCAAATCTCTCAAACTCCGGGAGAGATTCTCAAAACTAAGGTTGACATGGTTCGAGTTCCTTTCAACATTTTGGAAATCCCGCTGAAACTTTGGACATTCTCGCGAAGGGTTCCCAATCCCCGACAAAACTGGTACCCTTTCACGTCCAAATCTCTCAAACTCCGGGAGAGATTCTCAAAACCAAGGTTGACATGTTTAGAGTTCCTTTCAACATTTTGGAAAATCCGCTGAAACTTTGGACATTCTCGCGAAGGGTTCCCGATCCCCGACAAGACTGGTACCCTTTCACGTCCAAATCTCTCAAACTCCGGGAGAGATTCTCAAAACCAAGGTTGACATGGTTCGAGTTCCTTTCAACATTTTGGAAATCCCGCTGAAACTTTGGACATTCTCGCGAAGGGTTCCCAATCCCCGACAAGACTGGTACCCTTTCACGTCCAAATCTCTCAAACTCCGTGAGAGATTATCAAAACCAAGGTTGACATGTTTCGAGTTCCTTTCAACATTTTGGAAATCCCGCTGAAACTTTGGACATTCTCGCGAAGGGTTTCCGATCCCCGACAAGACTAGTACCCTTTCACGTCCAAATCTCTCAAACTCCGGGAGAGATTCTCAAAACCAAGGTTGACATGTTCCGAATTCCTTTCAACATTTTGGAAATCCCGCTGAAACTTTGGACATTGTCGCGAAGGGTTCCCAATCCCCGACAAGATTGGTACCCTTTCACGTCCAAATCTCTCAAACTCCAGGAGAGATTCTCAAAACCAAGTTTGACATGGTTCGAGTTCCTCTCAACATTTTGGAAATCCCGCTGAAACTTTGGACATTCTCGCGAAGAGTTCCCAATCCCCGACAAGATTGGTACCCTTTCACGTCCAAATCTCTCAAACTCCGGGAGAGATTCTCAAAAGCAAGGTTGACATGTTTCGAGTTCCTTTGAACATTTTGGAAATCCCGCTGAAACTTTGGACATTCTCGCGAAGGGGTCCGAATCCCTGACAAGATTGGTACCATTTCAAGTCCAAATCTCTCAAACTCCGGGAGAGATTCTCAAAACCAAGGTTGACATGTTTCGAGTTCCTTTCAACATTTTGGAAATCCCGCTGAAACTTTGGACATTCTCGCGAAGGGTTCCCAATCCCCGACAAGATTTGTATTCTTTCACGTCCAAATCTCTCAAACTCCGGGAGAGATTCTCAAAACCAAGGTTGACATGTTTCGAGTTCCTTTCAACATTTTGGAAATCCCGCTGAAACTTTGAACATTGTCGCGAAGGGTTCCCAATCCCCGACAAATTTGGTACCCTTTCACATCCAAATCTCTCAAAGTCCGGGAGAGATTCTCAAAACCAAGGTTGACATGTTTCGAGTTCCTTTCAACATTTTGGAAATCCCGCTGAAACTTTGGACATTCTCGCGAAGGGTTCCCGATCCCCGACAAGATTGGTACCCTTTCACGTCCAAATCTCTAAAACTCCGGGAGAGATTCTCAAAACCAAGGTTGACATGTTTCGAGTTCCTTTCAACATTTTGGAAATCCCGCTGAAACTTTGGACATTGTCGCGAAGGGTTCCCAATCCCCGACAAGATTGGTACCCTTTCACGTCCAAATCTCTCAAAGTCCGGGAGAGATTCTCAAAACCAAGGTTGACATGTTTCGAGTTCCTTTCAACATTTTGGAAATCCTGCTGAAACTTTGGACATTCTTGCAAAGGGTTCCCAATCCCCGACAAGATTGGTACCCTTTCACGTCCAAATCTCTCAAACTCCGGGAGAGATTCTCAAAACCAAGGTTGACATGGTTCGAGTTCCTTTCAACATTTTGGAAATCCCGCTGAAACTTTGGACATTCTCGCGAAGGGTTTCCGATCCCCGACAAGACTAGTACCCTTTCACGTCCAAATCTCTCAAACTCCGGGAGAGATTCTCAAAACCAAGGTTGACATGTTCCGAATTCCTTTCAACATTTTGGAAATCCCGCTGAAACTTTGGACATTGTCGCGAAGGGTTCCCAATCCCCGACAACATTGGTACCCTTTCACGTCCAAATCTCTCAAACTCCAGGAGAGATTCTCAAAACCAAGTTTGACATGGTTCGAGTTCCTCTCAACGTTTTGGAAATCCCGCTGAAACTTTGGACATTCTCGCGAAGAGTTCCCAATGCCCGACAAGATTGGTACCCTTTCACGTCCAAATCTCTCAAACTCCGGGAGAGATTCTCAAAACCAAGGTTGACATGGTTCGAGTTCCTTTCAACGTTTTGGAAATCCCGCTGAAACTTTGGACATTCTCGCGAAGGGGTCCCAATCCCTGACAAGATTGGTACCCTTTCAAGTCCAAATCTCTCAAACTCCGGGAGAGATTCTCAAAACCAAGGTTGACATGTTTCGAGTTCCTTTCAACATTTTGGAAATCCCGCTGAAACTTTGGACATTCTCGCGAAGGGTTCCCAATCCCCGACAAGATTTGTATTCTTTCACGTCCAAATCTCTCAAACTCCGGGAGAGATTCTCAAAACCAAGGTTGACATGTTTCGAGTTCCTTTCAACATTTTGGAAATCCCGCTGAAACTTTGAACATTGTCGCGAAGGGTTCCCAATCCCCGACAAGATTGGTACCCTTTCACGTCCAAATCTCTCAAACTCCGGGAGAGATTCTCAAAACCAAGGTTGACATGTTTCGAGTTCCTTTCAACATTTTGGAAATCCCGCTGAAACTTTGGACATTCTCGCGAAGGGTTCCCAATCCCCGAAAAGATTGGTACCCTTTCACATCCAAATCTCTCAAAGTCCGGGAGAGATTCTCAAAACCAAGGTTGACATGTTTCGAGTTCCTTTCAACATTTTGGAAATCCTGCTGAAACTTTGGACATTCTCGCGAAGGGTTCCCGATCCCCGACAAGATTGGTACCCTTTCACGTCCAAATCTCTCAAACTCCGGGAGAGATTCTCAAAACCAAGGTTGACATGTTTCGAGTTCCTTTCAACATTTTGGACATCCCGCTGAAACTTTGGACATTGTCGCGAAGGGTTCCCAATCCCCGACAAGATTGGTACCCTTTCACGTCCAAATCTCTCAAAGTCCGGGAGAGATTCTCAAAACCAAGGTTGACATGTTTCGAGTTCCTTTCAACATTTTGGAAATCCTGCTGAAACTTTGGACATTCTCGCGAAGGGTTCCCAATCCCCGACAAGATTTGTATTCTTTCACGTCCAAATCTCTCAAACTCCGGGAGAGATTCTCAAAACCAAGGTTGACATGTTTCGAGTTCCTTTCAACATTTTGGAAATCCTGCTGAAACTTTGGACATTCTCGCGAAGGGTTCCCAATCCCCGACAAGATTGGTACACTTTCACGTCCAAATCTCTCAAACTCCGGGAGAGATTCTCAAAACCAAGGTTGACATGTTTCGAGTTCTTTTCAACATTTTGGAAATCCCGCTGAAACTTTGGACATTCTCGCGAAGGGTTCCCAATACCCGACGAGATTGGTACCCTTTCACGTTCAAACCTCTCAAACTCCGGGAGAGATTCTCAAAACCAAGGTTGACATGTTTCGAGTTCCTTTCAACATTTTGGAAATCCCGCTGAAACTTTGGACATTCTGGCGAAGGGTTCCCAATCCCCGACAAGATTGGTACCCTTTCACGTCCAAATCTCTCAAACTCCGGGAGAGATTCTCAAAACCAAGGTTGACATGTTTCGAGTTCCTCTCAACATTTTGGAAATCCCGCTGAAACTTTGGACATTCTCGCGAAGGGTTTCCGATCCCCGACAAGACTAGTACCCTTTCACGTCCAAATCTCTCAAACTCCGGGAGAGATTCTCAAAACCAAGGTTGACATGTTCCGAATTCCTTTCAACATTTTGGAAATCCCGCTGAAACTTTGGACATTGTCGCGAAGGGTTCCCAATCCCCGACAAGATTGGTACCCTTTCACGTCCAAATCTCTCAAACTCCAGGAGAGATTCTCAAAACCAAGTTTGACATGGTTCGAGTTCCTTTCAACATTTTGGAAATCCCGCTGAAACTTTGGACATTCTCGCGAAGAGTTCCCAATCCCCGACAAGATTGGTACCCTTTCACGTCCAAATCTCTCAAACTCCGGGAGAGATTCTCAAAACCAAGGTTGACATGTTTCGAGTTCCTTTGAACATTTTGGAAATCCCGCTGAAACTTTGGACATTCTCGCGAAGGGGTACGAATCCCTGACAAGATTGGTACCCTTTCAAGTCCAAATCTCTCAAACTCCGGGAGAGATTCTCAAAACCAAGGTTGACATGTTTCGAGTTCCTTTCAACATTTTGGAAATCCCGCTGAAACTTTGGACATTCTCGCGAAGAGTTCCCAATCCCCGACAAGATTGGTACCCTTTCACGTCCAAATCTCTCAAACTCCGGGAGAGATTCTCAAAAGCAAGGTTGACATGTTTCGAGTTCCTTTGAACATTTTGGAAATCCCGCTGAAACTTTGGACATTCTCGCGAAGGGGTCCGAATCCCTGACAAGATTGGTACCATTTCAAGTCCAAATCTCTCAAACTCCGGGAGAGATTCTCAAAACCAAGGTTGACATGTTTCGAGTTCCTTTCAACATTTTGGAAATCCCGCTGAAACTTTGGACATTCTCGCGAAGGGTTCCCAATCCCCGACAAGATTTGTATTCTTTCACGTCCAAATCTCTCAAACTCCGGGAGAGATTCTCAAAACCAAGGTTGACATGTTTCGAGTTCCTTTCAACATTTTGGAAATCCCGCTGAAACTTTGAACATTGTCGTGAAGGGTTCCCAATCCCCGACAAATTTGGTACCCTTTCACATCCAAATCTCTCAAAGTCCGGGAGAGATTCTCAAAACCAAGGTTGACATGTTTCGAGTTCCTTTCAACATTTTGGAAATCCCGCTGAAACTTTGGACATTCTCGCGAAGGGTTCCCGATCCCCGACAAGATTGGTACCCTTTCACGTCCAAATCTCTAAAACTCCGGGAGAGATTCTCAAAACCAAGGTTGACATGTTTCGAGTTCCTTTCAACATTTTGGAAATCCCGCTGAAACTTTGGACATTGTCGCGAAGGGTTCCCAATCCCCGACAAGATTGGTACCCTTTCACGTCCAAATCTCTCAAACTCCGGGAGAGATTCTCAAAACCAAGGTTGACATGTTTCGAGTTCCTTTCAACATTTTGGAAATCCTGCTGAAACTTTGGACATTCTTGCAAAGGGTTCCCAATCCCCGACAAGATTGGTACCCTTTCACGTCCAAATCTCTCAAACTCCGGGAGAGATTCTCAAAACCAAGGTTGACATGTTTCGAGTTCCTTTCAACATTTTGGAAATCCCGCTGAAACTTTGGACATTCTCGCGAAGGGTTCCCAATCCCCGACAAGATTTGTATTCTTTCACGTCCAAATCTCTCAAACTCCGGGAGAGATTCTCAAAACCAAGGTTGACATGTTTCGAGTTCCTTTCAACATTTTGGAAATCCCGCTGAAACTTTGAACATTGTCGCGAAGGGTTCCCAATCCCCGACAAGATTGGTACCCTTTCACGTCCAAATCTCTCAAACTCCGGGAGAGATTCTCAAAACCAAGGTTGACATGTTTCGAGTTCCTTTCAACATTTTGGAAATCCCGCTGAAACTTTGGACATTCTCGCGAAGGGTTCCCAATCCCCGAAAAGATTGGTACCCTTTCACATCCAAATCTCTCAAAGTCCGGGAGAGATTCTCAAAACCAAGGTTGACATGTTTCGAGTTCCTTTCAACATTTTGGAAATCCTGCTGAAACTTTGGACATTCTCGCGAAGGGTTCCCGATCCCCGACAAGATTGGTACCCTTTCACGTCCAAATCTCTCAAACTCCGGGAGAGATTCTCAAAACCAAGGTTGACATGTTTCGAGTTCCTTTCAACATTTTGGAAATCCCGCTGAAACTTTGGACATTGTCGCGAAGGGTTCCCAATCCCCGACAAGATTGGAACCCTTTCACGTCCAAATCTCTCAAAGTCCGGGAGAGATTCTCAAAACCAAGGTTGACATGTTTCGAGTTCCTTTCAACATTTTGGAAATCCTGCTGAAACTTTGGACATTCTCGCGAAGGGTTCCCAATCCCCGACAAGATTTGTATTCTTTCACGTCCAAATCTCTCAAACTCCGGGAGAGATTCTCAAAACCAAGGTTGACATGTTTCGAGTTCCTTTCAACATTTTGGAAATCCTGCTGAAACTTTGGACATTCTCGCGAAGGGTTCCCAATCCCCGACAAGATTGGTACACTTTCACGTCCAAATCTCTCAAACTCCGGGAGAGATTCTCAAAACCAAGGTTGACATGTTTCGAGTTCTTTTCAACATTTTGGAAATCCCGCTGAAACTTTGGACATTCTCGCGAAGGGTTCCCAATACCCGACGAGATTGGTACCCTTTCACGTTCAAACCTCTCAAACTCCGGGAGAGATTCTCAAAACCAAGGTTGACATGTTTCGAGTTCCTTTCAACATTTTGGAAATCCCGCTGAAACTTTGGACATTCTGGCGAAGGGTTCCCAATCCCCGACAAGATTGGTACCCTTTCACGTCCAAATCTCTCAAACTCCGGGAGAGATTCTCAAAACCAAGGTTGACATGTTTCGAGTTCCTCTCAACATTTTGGAAATCCCGCTGAAACTTTGGACATTCTCGCGAAGGGTTTCCGATCCCCGACAAGACTAGTACCCTTTCACGTCCAAATCTCTCAAACTCCGGGAGAGATTCTCAAAACCAAGGTTGACATGTTCCGAATTCCTTTCAACATTTTGGAAATCCCGCTGAAACTTTGGACATTGTCGCGAAGGGTTCCCAATCCCCGACAAGATTGGTACCCTTTCACGTCCAAATCTCTCAAACTCCAGGAGAGATTCTCAAAACCAAGTTTGACATGGTTCGAGTTCCTTTCAACATTTTGGAAATCCCGCTGAAACTTTGGACATTCTCGCGAAGAGTTCCCAATCCCCGACAAGATTGGTACCCTTTCACGTCCAAATCTCTCAAACTCCGGGAGAGATTCTCAAAACCAAGGTTGACATGTTTCGAGTTCCTTTGAACATTTTGGAAATCCCGCTGAAACTTTGGACATTCTCGCGAAGGGGTACGAATCCCTGACAAGATTGGTACCCTTTCACGTCCAAATCTCTCAAACTCCGGGAGAGATTCTCAAAACCAAGGTTGACATGTTTCGAGTTCCTTTCAACATTTTGGAAATCCCGCTGAAACTTTGGACATTCTCGCGAAGGGTTCCCAATCCCCGACAAGATTTGTATTCTTTCACGTCCAAATCTCTCAAACTCCGGGAGAGATTCTCAAAACCAAGGTTGACATGTTTCGAGTTCCTCTCAACATTTTGGAAATCCCGCTGAAACTTTGGACATTGTCGCGAAGGGTTCCCAATCCCCGACAAGATTGGTACCCTTTCACGTCCAAATCTCTCAAACTCCGGGAGAGATTCTCAAAACCAAGGTTGACATGTTTCGAGTTCCTTTCAACATTTTGGAAATCCTGCTGAAACTTTGGACATTCTCGCGAAGGGTTCCCAATCCCCGACAAGATTGGTACCCTTTCACATCCAAATCTCTCAAAGTCCGGGAGAGATTCTCAAAACCAAGGTTGACATGTTTCGAGTTCCTTTCAACATTTTGGAAATCCCGCTGAAACTTTGGACATTCTCGCGAAGGGTTCCCGATCCCCGACAAGATTGGTACCCTTTCACGTCCAAATCTCTCAAACTCCGGGAGAGATTCTCAAAACCAAGGTTGACATGTTTCGAGTTCCTTTCAACATTTTGGAAATCCCGCTGAAACTTTGGACATTGTCGCGAAGGGTTCCCAATCCCCGACAAGATTGGTACCCTTTCACGTCCAAATCTCTCAAAGTCCGGGAGAGATTCTCAAAACCAAGGTTGACATGTTTCGAGTTCCTTTCAACATTTTGGAAATCGTGCTGAAACTTTGGACATTCTTGCGAAGGGTTCCCAATCCCCGACAAGATTGGTACCCTTTCACGTCCAAATCTCTCAAACTCCGGGAGAGATTCTCAAAACCAAGGTTGACATGGTTCGAGTTCCTTTCAACATTTTGGAAATCCCGCTGAAACTTTGGACATTCTCGCGAAGGGTTTCCGATCCCCGACAAGACTAGTACCCTTTCACGTCCAAATCTCTCAAACTCCGGTAGAGATTCTCAAAACCAAGGTTGACATGTTCCGAATTCCTTTCAACATTTTGGAAATCCCGCTGAAACTTTGGACATTGTCGCGAAGGGTTCCCAATCCCCGACAAGATTGGTACCCTTTCACGTCCAAATCTCTCAAACTCCAGGAGAGATTCTCAAAACCAAGTTTGACATGGTTCGAGTTCCTCTCAACGTTTTGGAAATCCCGCTGAAACTTTGGACATTCTCGCGAAGAGTTCCCAATGCCCGACAAGATTGGTACCCTTTCACGTCCAAATCTCTCAAACTCCGGGAGAGATTCTCAAAACCAAGGTTGACATGGTTCGAGTTCCTTTCAACGTTTTGGAAATCCCGCTGAAACTTTGGACATTCTCGCGAAGGGGTCCCAATCCCTGACAAGATTGGTACCCTTTCAAGTCCAAATCTCTCAAACTCCGGGAGAGATTCTCAAAACCAAGGTTGACATGTTTCGAGTTCCTTTCAACATTTTGGAAATCCCGCTGAAACTTTGGACATTCTCGCGAAGGGTTCCCAATCCCCGACAAGATTTGTATTCTTTCACGTCCAAATCTCTCAAACTCCGGGAGAGATTCTCAAAACCAAGGTTGACATGTTTCGAGTTCCTTTCAACATTTTGGAAATCCCGCTGAAACTTTGAACATTATCGCGAAGGGTTCCCAATCCCCGACAAGATTGGTACCCTTTCACGTCCAAATCTCTCAAACTCCGGGAGAGATTCTCAAAACCAAGGTTGACATGTTTCGAGTTCCTTTCAACATTTTGGAAATCCCGCTGAAACTTTGGACATTCTCGCGAAGGGTTCCCAATCCCCGACAAGATTGGTACCCTTTCACATCCAAATCTCTCAAAGTCCGGGAGAGATTCTCAAAACCAAGGTTGACATGTTTCGAGTTCCTTTCAACATTTTGGAAATCCCGCTGAAACTTTGGACATTCTCGCGAAGGGTTCCCGATCCCCGACAAGATTGGTACCCTTTCACGTCCAAATCTCTAAAACTCCGGGAGAGATTCTCAAAACCAAGGTTGACATGTTTCGAGTTCCTTTCAACATTTTGGAAATCCCGCTGAAACTTTGGACATTGTCGCGAAGGGTTCCCAATCCCCGACAAGATTGGTACCCTTTCACGTCCAAATCTCTCAAACTCCGGGAGAGATTCTCAAAACCAAGGTTGACATGTTTCGAGTTCCTTTCAACATTTTGGAAATCCTGCTGAAACTTTGGACATTCTTGCGAAGGGTTCCCAATCCCCGACAAGATTTGTATTCTTTCACGTCCAAATCTCTCAAACTCCGGGAGAGATTCTCAAAACCAAGGTTGACATGGTTCGAGTTCCTTTCAACATTTTGGAAATCCTGCTGAAACTTTGGACATTCTCGCGAAGGGTTCCCAATCCCCGACAAGATTGGTACACTTTCACGTCCAAATCTCTCAAACTCCGGGAGAGATTCTCAAAACCAAGGTTGACATGTTTCGAGTTCTTTTCAACATTTTGGAAATCCCGCTGAAACTTTGGACATTCTCGCGAAGGGTTCCCAATACCCGACGAGATTGGTACCCTTTCACGTTCAAACCTCTCAAACTCCGGGAGAGATTCTCAAAACCAAGGTTGACATGTTTCGAGTTCCTTTCAACATTTTGGAAATCCCACTGAAACTTTGGACATTCTCGCGAAGGGTTCCCAATCCCCGACAAGATTGGTACCCTTTCACGTCCAAATCTCTCAAACTCCGGGAGAGATTCTCAAAACCAAGGTTGACATGTTTCGAGTTCCTCTCAACATTTTGGAAATCCCGCTGAAACTTTGGACATTCTCGCGAAGGGTTCCCAATCCCCGACAAGATTGGTACCCTTTCACGTCCAAATCTCTCAAACTCCGGGAGAGATTCTCAAAACCAAGGTTGACATGTTTCGAGTTCCTTTCAACATTTTGGAAATCCCGCTGAAACTTTGGACATTCTCGCGAAGGGTTCCCAATCCCCGACAAAACTGGTACCCTTTCACGTCCAAATCTCTCAAACTCCGGGAGAGATTCTCAAAACCAAGGTTGACATGTTTAGAGTTCCTTTCAACATTTTGGAAAATCCGCTGAAACTTTGGACATTCTCGCGAAGGGTTCCCGATCCCCGACAAGACTGGTACCCTTTCACGTCCAAATCTCTCAAAGTCCGGGAGAGATTCTCAAAACCAAGGTTGACATGTTTCGAGTTCCTTTCAACATTTTGGAAATCCCGCTGAAACTTTGGACATTGTCGCGAAGGGTTCCCAATCCCCGACAAGATTGGTACCCTTTCATGTCCAAATCTCTCAAACTCCGGCAGAGATTCTCAAAACCAAGGTTGACATGGTTCGAGTTCCTTTCAACATTTTGGAAATCCCGCTGAAAATTTGGACATTCTCGCGAAGGGTTCCCAATCCCCGACAAGATTGGTACCCTTTCACGTCCAAATCTCTCAAACTCCGGGAGAGATTCTCAAAACCAAGGTTGACATGGTTCGAGTTCCTTTCAACATTTTGGAAATCCCGCTGAAACTTTGGACATTCTCGCGAAGGGTTCCCAATCCCCGACAAGACTGGTACCCTTTCACGTCCAAATCTCTCAAACTCCGTGAGAGATTCTCAAAACCAAGGTTGACATGTTTCGAGTTCCTTTCAACATTTTGGAAATCCCGCTGAAACTTTGGACATTCTCGCGAAGGGTTTCCGATCCCCGACAAGACTAGTACCCTTTCACGTCCAAATCTCTCAAACTCCGGTAGAGATTCTCAAAACCAAGGTTGACATGTTCCGAATTCCTTTCAACATTTTGGAAATCCCGCTGAAACTTTGGACATTGTCGCGAAGGGTTCCCAATCCCCGACAAGATTGGTACCCTTTCACGTCCAAATCTCTCAAACTCCAGGAGAGATTCTCAAAACCAAGTTTGACATGGTTCGAGTTCCTCTCAACATTTTGGAAATCCCGCTGAAACTTTGGACATTCTCGCGAAGAGTTCCCAATCCCCGACAAGATTGGTACCCTTTCACGTCCAAATCTCTCAAACTCCGGGAGAGATTCTCAAAACCAAGGTTGACATGTTTCGAGTTCCTTTCAACATTTTGGAAATCCCGCTGAAACTTTGGACATTCTCGCGAAGGGTTCCCAATCCCCGACAAGATTTGTATTCTTTCACGTCCAAATCTCTCAAACTCCGGGAGAGATTCTCAAAACCAAGGTTGACATGTTTCGAGTTCCTTTCAACATTTTGGAAATCCCGCTGAAACTTTGGACATTCTCGCGAAGGGTTCCCAATCCCCGACAAGATTTGTATTCTTTCACGTCCAAATCTCTCAAACTCCGGGAGAGATTCTCAAAACCAAGGTTGACATGTTTCGAGTTCCTTTCAACATTTTGGAAATCCCGCTGAAACTTTGAACATTGTCGCGAAGGGTTCCCAATCCCCGACAAGATTGGTACCCTTTCACGTCCAAATCTCTCAAACTCCGGGAGAGATTCTCAAAACCAAGGTTGACATGTTTCGAGTTCCTTTCAACATTTTGGAAATCCCGCTGAAACTTTGGACATTCTCGCGAAGGGTTCCCAATCCCCGACAAGATTGGTACCCTTTCACATCCAAATCTCTCAAAGTCCGGGAGAGATTCTCAAAACCAAGGTTGACATGTTTCGAGTTCCTTTCAACATTTTGGAAATCCCGCTGAAACTTTGGACATTCTCGCGAAGGGTTCCCGATCCCCGACAAGATTGGTACCCTTTCACGTCCAAATCTCTAAAACTCCGGGAGAGATTCTCAAAACCAAGGTTGACATGTTTCGAGTTCCTTTCAACATTTTGGAAATCCCGCTGAAACTTTGGACATTGTCGCGAAGGGTTCCCAATCCCCGACAAGATTGGTACCCTTTCACGTCCAAATCTCTCAAAGTCCGGGAGAGATTCTCAAAACCAAGGTTGACATGTTTCGAGTTCCTTTCAACATTTTGGAAATCCTGCTGAAACTTTGGACATACTTGCGAAGGGTTCCCAATCCCCGACAAGATTTGTATTCTTTCACGTCCAAATCTCTCAAACTCCGGGAGAGATTCTCAAAACCAAGGTTGACATGGTTCGAGTTCCTTTCAACATTTTGGAAATCCTGCTGAAACTTTGGACATTCTCGCGAAGGGTTCCCAATCCCCGACAAGATTGGTACACTTTCACGTCCAAATCTCTCAAACTCCGGGAGAGATTCTCAAAACCAAGGTTGACATGTTTCGAGTTCTTTTCAACATTTTGGAAATCCCGCTGAAACTTTGGACATTCTCGCGAAGGGTTCCCAATACCCGACGAGATTGGTACCCTTTCACGTTCAAACCTCTCAAACTCCGGGAGAGATTCTCAAAACCAAGGTTGACATGTTTCGAGTTCCTTTCAACATTTTGGAAATCCCGCTGAAACTTTGGACATTCTGGCGAAGGGTTCCCAATCCCCGACAAGATTGGTACCCTTTCACGTCCAAATCTCTCAAACTCCGGGAGAGATTCTCAAAACCAAGGTTGACATGTTTCGAGTTCCTCTCAACATTTTGGAAATCCCGCTGAAACTTTGGACATTCTCGCGAAGGGTTTCCGATCCCCGACAAGACTAGTACCCTTTCACGTCCAAATCTCTCAAACTCCGGTAGAGATTCTCAAAACCAAGGTTGACATGTTCCGAATTCCTTTCAACATTTTGGAAATCCCGCTGAAACTTTGGACATTGTCGCGAAGGGTTCCCAATCCCCGACAAGATTGGTACCCTTTCACGTCCAAATCTCTCAAACTCCAGGAGAGATTCTCAAAACCAAGTTTGACATGGTTCGAGTTCCTCTCAACATTTTGGAAATCCCGCTGAAACTTTGGACATTCTCGCGAAGAGTTCCCAATCCCCGACAAGATTGGTACCCTTTCACGTCCAAATCTCTCAAACTCCGGGAGAGATTCTCAAAAGCAAGGTTGACATGTTTCGAGTTCCTTTGAACATTTTGGAAATCCCGCTGAAACTTTGGACATTCTCGCGAAGGGGTACGAATCCCTGACAAGATTGGTACCCTTTCAAGTCCAAATCTCTCAAACTCCGGGAGAGATTCTCAAAACCAAGGTTGACATGTTTCGAGTTCCTTTCAACATTTTGGAAATCCCGCTGAAACTTTGGACATTCTCGCGAAGGGTTCCCAATCCCCGACAAGATTTGTATTCTTTCACGTCCAAATCTCTCAAACTCCGGGAGAGATTCTCAAAACCAAGGTTGACATGTTTCGAGTTCCTTTCAACATTTTGGAAATCCCGCTGAAACTTTGAACATTGTCGCGAAGGGTTCCCAATCCCCGACAAGATTGGTACCCTTTCACGTCCAAATCTCTCAAACTCCGGGAGAGATTCTCAAAACCAAGGTTGACATGTTTCGAGTTCCTTTCAACATTTTGGAAATCCCGCTGAAACTTTGGACATTCTCGCGAAGGGTTCCCAATCCCCGACAAGATTGGTACCCTTTCACATCCAAATCTCTCAAAGTCCGGGAGAGATTCTCAAAACCAAGGTTGACATGTTTCGAGTTCCTTTCAATATTTTGGAAATCCCGCTGAAACTTTGGACATTCTCGCGAAGGGTTCCCGATCCCCGACAAGATTGGTACCCTTTCACGTCCAAATCTCTAAAACTCCGGGAGAGATTCTCAAAACCAAGGTTGACATGTTTCGAGTTCCTTTCAACATTTTGGAAATCCCGCTGAAACTTTGGACATTGTCGCGAAGGGTTCCCAATCCCCGACAAGATTGGTACCCTTTCACGTCCAAATCTCTCTAAGTCCGGGAGAGATTCTCAAAACCAAGGTTGACATGTTTCGAGTTCCTTTCAACATTTTGGAAATCCTGCTGAAACTTTGGACATTCTTGCGAAGGGTTCCCAATCCCCGACAAGATTGGTACCCTTTCACGTCCAAATCTCTCAAACTCCGGGAGAGATTCTCAAAACCAAGGTTGACATGGTTCGAGTTCCTTTCAACATTTTGGAAATCCCGCTGAAACTTTGGACATTCTCGCGAAGGGTTTCCGATCCCCGACAAGACTAGTACCCTTTCACGTCCAAATCTCTCAAACTCCGGTAGAGATTCTCAAAACCAAGGTTGACATGTTCCGAATTCCTTTCAACATTTTGGAAATCCCGCTGAAACTTTGGACATTGTCGCGAAGGGTTCCCAATCCCCGACAAGATTGGTACCCTTTCACGTCCAAATCTCTCAAACTCCAGGAGAGATTCTCAAAACCAAGTTTGACATGGTTCGAGTTCCTCTCAACGTTTTGGAAATCCCGCTGAAACTTTGGACATTCTCGCGAAGAGTTCCCAATGCCCGACAAGATTGGTACGCTTTCACGTCCAAATCTCTCAAACTCCGGGAGAGATTCTCAAAACCAAGGTTGACATGGTTCGAGTTCCTTTCAACGTTTTGGAAATCCCGCTGAAACTTTGGACATTCTCGCGAAGGGGTCCCAATCCCTGACAAGATTGGTACCCTTTCAAGTCCAAATCTCTCAAACTCCGGGAGAGATTCTCAAAACCAAGGTTGACATGTTTCGAGTTCCTTTCAACATTTTGGAAATCCCGCTGAAACTTTGGACATTCTCGCGAAGGGTTCCCAATCCCCGACAAGATTTGTATTCTTTCACGTCCAAATCTCTCAAACTCCGGGAGAGATTCTCAAAACCAAGGTTGACATGTTTCGAGTTCCTTTCAACATTTTGGAAATCCCGCTGAAACTTTGAACATTGTCGCGAAGGGTTCCCAATCCCCGACAAGATTGGTACCCTTTCACGTCCAAATCTCTCAAACTCCGGGAGAGATTCTCAAAACCAAGGTTGACATGTTTCGAGTTCCTTTCAACATTTTGGAAATCCCGCTGAAACTTTGGACATTCTCGCGAAGGGTTCCCAATCCCCGACAAGATTGGTACCCTTTCACATCCAAATCTCTCAAAGTCCGGGAGAGATTCTCAAAACCAAGGTTGACATGTTTCGAGTTCCTTTCAACATTTTGGAAATCCCGCTGAAACTTTGGACATTCTCGCGAAGGGTTCCCGATCCCCGACAAGATTGGTACCCTTTCACGTCCAAATCTCTCAAACTCCGGGAGAGATTCTCAAAACCAAGGTTGACATGTTTCGAGTTCCTTTCAACATTTTGGAAATCCCGCTGAAACTTTGGACATTGTCGCGAAGGGTTCCCAATCCCCGACAAGATTGGTACCCTTTCACGTCCAAATCTCTCAAACTCCGGGAGAGATTCTCAAAACCAAGGTTGACATGTTTCGAGTTCCTTTCAACATTTTGGAAATCCTGCTGAAACTTTGGACATTCTTGCGAAGGGTTCCCAATCCCCGACAAGATTTGTATACTTTCACGTCCAAATCTCTCAAACTCCGGGAGAGATTCTCAAAACCAAGGTTGACATGGTTCGAGTTCCTTTCAACATTTTGGAAATCCTGCTGAAACTTTGGACATTCTCGCGAAGGGTTCCCAATCCCCGACAAGATTGGTACACTTTCACGTCCAAATCTCTCAAACTCCGGGAGAGATTCTCAAAACCAAGGTTGACATGTTTCGAGTTCTTTTCAACATTTTGGAAATCCCGCTGAAACTTTGGACATTCTCGCGAAGGGTTCCCAATACCCGACGAGATTGGTACCCTTTCACGTTCAAACCTCTCAAACTCCGGGAGAGATTCTCAAAACCAAGGTTGACATGTTTCGAGTTCCTTTCAACATTTTGGAAATCCCGCTGAAACTTTGGACATTCTGGCGAAGGGTTCCCAATCCCCGACAAGATTGGTACCCTTTCACGTCCAAATCTCTCAAACTCCGGGAGAGATTCTCAAAACCAAGGTTGACATGTTTCGAGTTCCTCTCAACATTTTGGAAATCCCGCTGAAACTTTGGACATTCTCGCGAAGGGTTCCCAATCCCCGACAAGATTGGTACCCTTTCACGTCCAAATCTCTCAAACTCCGGGAGAGATTCTCAAAACCAAGGTTGACATGTTTCGAGTTCCTTTCAACATTTTGGAAATCCCGCTGAAACTTTGGACATTCTCGCGAAGGGTTCCCAATCCCCGACAAAACTGGTACCCTTTCACGTCCAAATCTCTCAAACTCCGGGAGAGATTCTCAAAACCAAGGTTGACATGGTTCGAGTTCCTTTCAACATTTTGGAAATCCCGCTGAAACTTTGGACATTCTCGCGAAGGGTTTCCGATCCCCGACAAGACTGGTACCCTTTCACGTCCAAATCTCTCAAAGTCCGGGAGAGATTCTCAAAACCAAGGTTGACATGTTTCGAGTTCCTTTCAACATTTTGGAAATCCCGCTGAAACTTTGGACATTGTCGCGAAGGGTTCCCAATCCCCGACAAGATTGGTACCCTTT
The DNA here is from genome assembly GCF_964273445.1 of Streptopelia decaocto. Classification (NCBI taxonomy): domain Eukaryota; kingdom Metazoa; phylum Chordata; class Aves; order Columbiformes; family Columbidae; genus Streptopelia; species Streptopelia decaocto. Next base: position 1,262,376 of record NW_028116102.1, read on the forward strand.
CACGTCCAAATCTCTCAAACTCCGGGAGAGATTCTCAAAACCAAGGTTGACATGGTTCGAGTTCCTTTCAACATTTTGGAAATCCTGCTGAAACTTTGGACATTGTTGCGAAGGGTTCCCAATCCCCGACAAGACTGGTACCCTTTCACGTCCAAATCTCTCAAACTCCGTGAGAGATTCTCAAAACCAAGGTTGACATGTTTCGAGTTCCTTTCAACATTTTGGAAATCCCGCTGAAACTTTGGACATTCTCGCGAAGGGTTTCCGATCCCCGACAAGACTAGTACCCTTTCACGTCCAAATCTCTCAAACTCCGGTAGAGATTCTCAAAACCAAGGTTGACATGTTCCGAATTCCTTTCAACATTTTGGAAATCCCGCTGAAACTTTGGACATTGTCGCGAAGGGTTCCCAATCCCCGACAAGATTGGTACCCTTTCACGTCCAAATCTCTCAAACTCCAGGAGAGATTCTCAAAACCAAGTTTGACATGGTTCGAGTTCCTCTCAACATTTTGGAAATCCCGCTGAAACTTTGGACATTCTCGCGAAGAGTTCCCAATCCCCGACAAGATTGGTACCCTTTCACGTCCAAATCTCTCAAACTCCGGGAGAGATTCTCAAAACCAAGGTTGACATGTTTCGAGTTCCTTTCAACATTTTGGAAATCCCGCTGAAACTTTGGACATTCTCGCGAAGGGTTCCCAATCCCCGACAAGATTTGTATTCTTTCACGTCCAAATCTCTCAAACTCCGGGAGAGATTCTCAAAACCAAGGTTGACATGTTTCGAGTTCCTTTCAACATTTTGGAAATCCCGCTGAAACTTTGAACATTGTCGCGAAGGGTTCCCAATCCCCGACAAGATTGGTACCCTTTCACGTCCAAATCTCTCAAACTCCGGGAGAGATTCTCAAAACCAAGGTTGACATGTTTCGAGTTCCTTTCAACATTTTGGAAATCCCGCTGAAACTTTGGACATTCTCGCGAAGGGTTCCCAATCCCCGACAAGATTGGTACCCTTTCACATCCAAATCTCTCAAAGTCCGGGAGAGATTCTCAAAACCAAGGTTGACATGTTTCGAGTTCCTTTCAACATTTTGGAAATCCCGCTGAAACTTTGGACATTCTCGCGAAGGGTTCCCGATCCCCGACAAGATTGGTACCCTTTCACGTCCAAATCTCTAAAACTCCGGGAGAGATTCTCAAAACCAAGGTTGACATGGTTCGAGTTCCTTTCAACATTTTGGAAATCCTGCTGAAACTTTGGACATTCTGGCGAAGGGTTCCCAATCCCCGACAAGATTGGTACACTTTCACGTCCAAATCTCTCAAACTCCGGGAGAGATTCTCAAAACCAAGGATGACATGTTTCGAGTTCTTTTCAACATTTTGGAAATCCTGCTGAAACTTTGGACATTCTCGCGAAGGGTTCCCAATCCCCGACGAGATTGGTACCCTTTCACGTTCAAACCTCTCAAACTCCGGGAGAGATTCTCAAAACCAAGGTTGACATGTTTCAAGTTCTTTTCAACATTTTGGAAATCCCGCTGAAACTTTGGACATTCTGGCGAAGGGTTCCCAATCCCCGACAAGATTGGTACCCTTTCACGTCCAAATCTCTCAAACTCCGGGAGAGATTCTCAAAACCAAGGTTGACATGTTTCGAGTTCCTCTCAACATTTTGGAAATCCCGCTGAAACTTTGGACATTCTCGCGAAGGGTTCCCAATCCCCGACAAGATTGGTACCCTTTCACGTCCAAATCTCTCAAACTCCGGGAGAGATTCTCAAAACCAAGGTTGACATGTTTCGAGTTCCTTTCAACATTTTGGAAATCCCGCTGAAACTTTGGACATTCTCGCGAAGGGTTCCCAATCCCCGACAAAACTGGTACCCTTTCACGTCCAAATCTCTCAAACTCCGGGAGAGATTCTCAAAACCAAGGTTGACATGTTTAGAGTTCCTTTCAACATTTTGGAAAATCCGCTGAAACTTTGGACATTCTCGCGAAGGGTTCCCGATCCCCGACAAGACTGGTACCCTTTCACGTCCAAATCTCTCAAAGTCCGGGAGAGATTCTCAAAACCAAGGTTGACATGGTTCGAGTTCCTTTCAACATTTTGGAAATCCCACTGAAACTTTGGACATTGTCGCGAAGGGTTCCCAATCCCCGACAAGATTGGTACCCTTTCACGTCCAAATCTCTCAAACTCCAGGAGAGATTCTCAAAACCAAGGTTGACATGTTTCGAGTTCCTTTCAACATTTTGGAAATCCCGCTGAAACTTTGGACATTGTCGCGAAGGGTTCCCAATCCCCGACAAGATTGGTACCCTTTCATGTCCAAATCTCTCAAACTCCGGGAGAGATTCTCAAAACCAAGGTTGACATGGTTCAAGTTCCTTTCAACATTTTGGAAATCCCGCTGAAACTTTGGACATTCTCGCGAAGGGTTCCCAATCCCCGACAAGACTGGTACCCTTTCACGTCCAAATCTCTCAAACTCCGGCAGAGATTCTCAAAACCAAGGTTGACATGTTTCGAGTTCCTTTCAACATTTTGAAAATCCCGCTGAAACTTTGGACATTCTCGCGAAGGGTTTCCGATCCCCGACAAGACTAGTACCCTTTCACGTCCAAATCTCTCAAACTCCGGTAGAGATTCTCAAAACCAAGGTTGACATGTTCCGAATTCCTTTCAACATTTTGGAAATCCCGCTGAAACTTTGGACATTGTCGCGAAGGGTTCCCAATCCCCGACAAGATTGGTACCCTTTCACGTCCAAATCTCTCAAACTCCAGGAGAGATTCTCAAAACCAAGTTTGACATGGTTCGAGTTCCTCTCAACATTTTGGAAATCCCGCTGAAACTTTGGACATTCTCGCGAAGAGTTCCCAATCCCCGACAAGATTGGTACCCTTTCACGTCCAAATCTCTCAAACTCCGAGAGAGATTCTCAAAACCAAGGTTGACATGTTTCGAGTTCCTTTCAACGTTTTGGAAATCCCGCTGAAACTTTGGACATTCTCGCGAAGGGGTCCCAATCCCTGACAAGATTGGTACCCTTTCAAGTCCAAATCTCTCAAACTCCGGGAGAGATTCTCAAAACCAAGGTTGACATGTTTCGAGTTCCTTTCAACATTTTGGAAATCCCGCTGAAACTTTGGACATTCTCGCGAAGGGTTCCCAATCCCCGACAAGATTTGTATTCTTTCACCTCCAAATCTCTCAAACTCCGGGAGAGATTCTCAAAACCAAGGTTGACATGTTTCGAGTTCCTTTCAACATTTTGGAAATCCCGCTGAAACTTTGAACATTGTCGCGAAGGGTTCCCAATCCCCGACAAGATTGGTACCCTTTCACGTCCAAATCTCTCAAACTCCGGGAGAGATTCTCAAAACCAAGGTTGACATGTTTCGAGTTCCTTTCAACATTTTGGAAATCCCGCTGAAACTTTGGACATTCTCGCAAAGGGTTCCCAATCCCCGACAAGATTAGTACCCTTTCACATCCAAATCTCTCAAAGTCCGGGAGAGATTCTCAAAACCAAGGTTGACATGTTTCGAGTTCCTTTCAACATTTTGGAAATCCCGCTGAAACTTTGGACATTCTCGCGAAGGGTTCCCGATCCCCGACAAGATTGGTACCCTTTCACGTCCAAATCTCTCAAACTCCGGGAGAGATTCTCAAAACCAAGGTTGACATGTTTCGAGTTCCTTTCAACATTTTGGAAATCCCGCTGAAACTTTGGACATTGTTGCGAAGGGTTCCCAATCCCCGACAAGATTGGTACCCTTTCACGTCCAAATCTCTCAAAGTCCGGGAGAGATTCTCAAAACCAAGGTTGACATGTTTCTAGTTCCTTTCAAGATTTTGGAAATCCTGCTGAAACTTTGGACATTCTTGCGAAGGGTTCCCAATCCCCAACAAGACTGCTACCCTTTCACGTCCAAATCTCCCAAACTCCGGGAGAGATTCTCAAAACCAAGGTTGACATGGTTCGAGTTCCTTTCAACATTTTGGAAATCCTGCTGAAACTTTGGACATTCTCGCGAAGGGTTCCCAATCCCCGACAAGATTGGTACCCTTTCACGTCCAAATCTCTCAAACTCCGGGAGAGATTCTCAAAACCAAGGTTGACATGTTTCGAGTTCTTTTCAACATTTTGGAAATCCCGCTGAAACTTTGGACATTCTCGCGAAGGGTTCCCAATCCCCGACGAGATTGGTACCCTTTCACGTTCAAACCTCTCAAACTCCGGGAGAGATTCTCAAAACCAAGGTTGACATGGTTCGAGTTCCTTTCAACATTTTGGAAATCCCCCTGAAACTTTGGACATTCTGGCGAAGGGTTCCCAATCCCCGACAAGATTGGTACCCTTTCACGTCCAAATCTCTCAAACTCCGGGAGAGATTCTCAAAACCAAGGTTGACATGTTTCGAGTTCCTCTCAACATTTTGGAAATCCCGCTGAAACTTTGGACATTCTGGCGAAGGGTTCCCAATCCCCGACAAGATTGGTACTCTTTCACGTCCAAATCTCTCAAACTCCGGGAGAGATTCTCAAAACCAAGGTTGACATGTTTCGAGTTCCTTTCAACATTTTGGAAATCCCGCTGAAACTTTGGACATTCTCGCGAAGGGTTCCCAATCCCTGACAAAACTGGTACCCTTTCACGTCCAAATCTCTCAAACTCCGGGAGAGATTCTCAAAAACAAAGATGACATGTTTCGAGTTCCTTTCAACATTTTGGAAAATCCGCTGAAACTTTGGACATTCTCGCGAAGGGTTCCCGATCCCCGACAAGACTGGTACCCTTTCACGTCCAAATCTCTCAAACTCCGGGAGAGATTCTCAAAACCAAGGTTGACATGTTTCGAGTTCCTTTCAACATTTTGGAAATCCCGCTGAAACTTTGGACATTGTCGCGAAGGGTTCCCAATCCCCGACAAGATTGGTACCCTTTCACATCCAAATCTGTCAAACTCCAGGAGAGATTCTCAAAACCAAGGTTGACATGTTTCGAGTTCCTTTCAACATTTTGGAAATCCCGCTGAAACTTTGGACATTGTCGCGAAGGGTTCCCAATCCCCGACAAGATTGGTACCCTTTCATGTCCAAATCTCTCAAACTCCGGGAGAGATTCTCAAAACCAAGGTTGACATGTTTCGAGTTCCTTTCAACATTTTGGAAATCCCGCTGAAACTTTGGACATTCTCGCGAAGGGTTCCCAATCCCCGACAAGATTGGTACCCTTTCACGTCCAAATCTCTCAAACTCCGGGAGAGATTCTCAAAACCAAGGTTGACATCTTTCGAGTTCCTTTCAACATTTTGGAAATCCCGCTGAAACTTTGGACATTCTCGCGAAGGGTTCCCAATCCCCGACAAGATTGGTACCCTTTCACGTCCAAATCTCTCAAACTCCAGGAGAGATTCTCAAAACCAAGGTTGACATGTTTCGAGTTCCTCTCAACATTTTGGAAATCCCGCTGAAACTTTGGACATTGTCGCGAAGGGTTCCCAATCCCCGACAAGATTGGTACCCTTTCATGTCCAAATCTCTCAAACTCCGGGAGAGATTCTCAAAACCAAGGTTGACAAGTTTCGAGTTCCTTTCAACATTTTGGAAATCCCGCTGAAACTTTGGACATTGTCGCGAAGGGTTCCCAATCCCCGACAAGATTGGTACCCTTTCACGTCCAAATCTCTCAAACTCCGGGAGAGATTCTCAAAACCAAGGTTGACATCTTTCGAGTTCCTTTCAACATTTTGGAAATCCCGCTGAAACTTTGGACATTCTCGCGAAGGGTTCCCAATCCCCGAAAAGACTGGTACCCTTTCACGTCCAAATCTCTCAAACTCCGGCAGAGATTCTCAAAACCAAGGTTGACATGTTTCGAGTTCCTTTCAACATTTTGGAAATCCCGCTGAAACTTTGGACATTCTCGCGAAGGGTTCCCAATCCCCGACAAGATTGGTACCCTTTCACGTCCAAATCTCTCAAACTCCGGCAGAGATTCTCAAAACCAAGGTTGACATGGTTCGAGTACCTTTCAACATTTTGGAAATCCCGCTGAAACTTCGGACATTCTCGCGAAGGGTTCCCAATCCCCGACAAGACTGGTACCCTTTCACGTCCAAATCTCTCAAACTCCGGGAGAGATTCTCAAAACCAAGGTTGACATGTTTCGAGTTCCTTTCAACATTTTGGAAAATCCGCTGAAACTTTGGACATTCTCGCGAAGGGTTCCCGATCCCCGACAAGACTGGTACCCTTTCACGTCCAAATCTCTCAAACTCCGGGAGAGATTCTCAAAACCAAGGTTGACATGTTTCGAGTTCTTTTCAACATTTTGGAAATCCCGCTAAAACTTTGGACATTCTCGCGAAGGGTTCCCAATCCCCGACGAGATTGGTACCCTTTCACGTCCAAATCTCTCAAACTCCGGGAGAGATTCTCAAAACCAAGGTTGACATGTTTCGAGTTCTTTTCAACATTTTGGAAATCCCGCTAAAACTTTGGACATTCTCGCGAAGGGTTCCCAATCCCCGACGAGATTGGTACCCTTTCACGTTCAAACCTCTCAAACTCCGGGAGAGATTCTCAAAACCAAGGTTGACATGGTTCGAGTTCCTTTCAACATTTTGGAAATCCCGCTGAAACTTTGGACATTCTGGCGAAGGGTTCCCAATCCCCGACAAGATTGGTACCCTTTCACGTCCAAATCTCTCAAACTCCGGGAGAGATTCTCAAAACCAAGGTTGACATGGTTCGAGTTCCTTTCAACATTTTGGAAATCCCGCTGAAACTTTGGACATTGTCGCGAAGGGTTCCCAATCCCCGACAAGATTGGTACCCTTTCACGTCCAAATCTCTCAAACTCCGGGAGAGATTCTCAAAACCAAGTTTGACATGGTTCGAGTTCCTTTCAACATTTTGGAAATCCCGCTGAAACTTTGGACATTCTCGCGAAAGGTTCCCAATCCCCGACAAAACTGGTACCCTTTCACGTCCAAATCTCTCAAACTCCGGGAGAGATTCTCAAAACCAAGGTTGACATGGTTCAAGTTCCTTTCAACATTTTGGAAATCCCGCTGAAACTTTGGACATTCTCGCGAAGGGTTCCCAATCCCCGACAAGACTGGTACCCTTTCACGTCCAAATCTCTCAAACTCCGGCAGAGATTCTCAAAACCAAGGTTGACATGTTTCGAGTTCCTTTCAACATTTTGGAAATCCCGCTGAAACTTTGGACATTCTCGCGAAGGGTTTCCGATCCCCGACAAGACTAGTACCCTTTCACGTCCAAATCTCTCAAACTCCGGTAGAGATTCTCAAAACCAAGGTTGACATGTTCCGAATTCCTTTCAACATTTTGGAAATCCCGCTGAAACTTTGGACATTGTCGCGAAGGGTTCCCAATCCCCGACAAGATTGGTACCCTTTCACGTCCAAATCTCTCAAACTCCAGGAGAGATTCTCAAAACCAAGTTTGACATGGTTCGAGTTCCTCTCAACATTTTGGAAATCCCGCTGAAACTTTGGACATTCTCGCGAAGAGTTCCCAATCCCCGACAAGATTGGTACCCTTTCACGTCCAAATCTCTCAAACTCCGGGAGAGATTCTCAAAACCAAGGTTGACATGTTTCGAGTTCCTTTCAACGTTTTGGAAATCCCGCTGAAACTTTGGACATTCTCGCGAAGGGGTCCCAATCCCTGACAAGATTGGTACCCTTTCAAGTCCAAATCTCTCAAACTCCGGGAGAGATTCTCAAAACCAAGGTTGACATGTTTCGAGTTCCTTTCAACATTTTGGAAATCCCGCTGAAACTTTGGACATTCTCGCGAAGGGTTCCCAATCCCCGACAAGACTGGTACCCTTTCACGTCCAAATCTCTCAAACTCCGGGAGAGATTCTCAAAACCAAGGTTGACATGTTTCGAGTTCCTTTCAACATTTTGGAAATCCCGCTGAAACTTTGGACATTCTCGCAAAGGGTTCCCAATCCCCGACAAGATTGGTACCCTTTCACATCCAAATCTCTCAAAGTCCGGGAGAGATTCTCAAAACCAAGGTTGACATGTTTCGAGTTCCTTTCAACATTTTGGAAATCCCGCTGAAACTTTGGACATTCTCGCGAAGGGTTCCCGATCCCCGACAAGATTGGTACCCTTTCACGTCCAAATCTCTCAAACTCCGGGAGAGATTCTCAAAACCAAGGTTGACATGTTTCGAGTTCCTCTCAACATTTTGGAAATCCCGCTGAAACTTTGGACATTGTTGCGAAGGGTTCCCAATCCCCGACAAGATTGGTAACCCTTTCACGTCCAAATCTCTCAAAGTCCGGGAGAGATTCTCAAAACCAAGGTTGACATGTTTCTAGTTCCTTTCAACATTTTGGAAATCCTGCTGAAACTTTGGACATTCTTGCGAAGGGTTCCCAATCCCCGACAAGACTGGTACCCTTTCACGTCCAAATCTCCCAAACTCCGGGAGAGATTCTCAAAACCAAGGTTGACATGGTTCGAGTTCCTTTCAACATTTTGGAAATCCTGCTGAAACTTTGGACATTCTCGCGAAGGGTTCCCAATCCCCGACAAGATTGGTACCCTTTCACGTCCAAATCTCTCAAACTCCGGGAGAGATTCTCAAAACCAAGGTTGACATGTTTCGAGTTCTTTTCAACATTTTGGAAATCCCGCTGAAACTTTGGACATTCTCGCGAAGGGTTCCCAATCCCCGACGAGATTGGTACCCTTTCACGTTCAAACCTCTCAAACTCCGGGAGAGATTCTCAAAACCAAGGTTGACATGGTTCGAGTTCCTTTCAACATTTTGGAAATCCCCCTGAAACTTTGGACATTCTCGCGAAGGGTTCCCAATCCCCGACAAGACTGGTACCCTTTCACGTCCAAATCTCTCAAACTCCGGCAGAGATTCTCAAAACCAAGGTTGACATGTTTCGAGTTCCTTTCAACATTTTGGAAATCCCGCTGAAACTTTGGACATTCTCGCGAAGGGTTCCCAATCCCCGACAAGATTGGTACCCTTTCACGTCCAAATCTCTCAAACTCCGGGAGAGATTCTCAAAACCAAGGTTGACATGGTTCGAGTACCTTTCAACATTTTGGAAATCCCACTGAAACTTTGGACATTCTCGCGAAGGGTTCCCAATCCCCGACAAGATTGGTACCCTTTCACGTCCAAATCTCTCAAACTCCGGGAGAGATTCTCAAAACCAAGGTTGACATGTTTCGAGTTCTTTTCAACATTTTGGAAATCCCGCTGAAACTTTGGACATTCTCGCGAAGGGTTCCCAATCCCCGACGAGATTGGTACCCTTTCACGTTCAAACCTCTCAAACTCCGGGAGAGATTCTCAAAACCAAGGTTGACATGGTTCGAGTTCCTTTCAACATTTTGGAAATCCCCCTGAAACTTTGGACATTCTCGCGAAGGGTTCCCAATCCCCGACAAGACTGGTACCCTTTCACGTCCAAATCTCTCAAACTCCGGCAGAGATTCTCAAAACCAAGGTTGACATGTTTCGAGTTCCTTTCAACATTTTGGAAATCCCGCTGAAACTTTGGACATTCTCGCGAAGGGTTCCCGATCCCCGACAAGATTGGTACCCTTTCACGTCCAAATCTCTCAAACTCCGGGAGAGATTCTCAAAACCAAGGTTGACATGGTTCGAGTACCTTTCAACATTTTGGAAATCCCGCTGAAACTTTGGACATTCTCGCGAAGGGTTCCCAATCCCCGACAAGATTGGTACCCTTTCACGTCCAAATCTCTCAAACTCCGGCAGAGATTCTCAAAACCAAGGTTGACATGGTTCGAGTACCTTTCAACATTTTGGAAATCCCGCTGAAACTTTGGACATTCTCGCGAAGGGTTCCCGATCCCCGACAAGACTGGTACCCTTTCACGTCCAAATCTCTCAAACTCCGGGAGAGATTCTCAAAACCAAGGTTGACATGTTTCGAGTTCCTTTCAACATTTTGGAAATCCCGCTGAAACTTTGGACATTCTCGCGAAGGGTTTCCGATCCCCGACAAGACTAGTACCCTTTCACGTCCAAATCTCTCAAACTCCGGTAGAGATTCTCAAAACCAAGGTTGACATGTTCCGAATTCCTTTCAACATTTTGGAAATCCCGCTGAAACTTTGGACATTGTCGCGAAGGGTTCCCAATCCCCGACAAGATTGGTACCCTTTCACGTCCAAATCTCTCAAACTCCAGGAGAGATTCTCAAAACCAAGTTTGACATGGTTCGAGTTCCTCTCAACATTTTGGAAATCCCGCTGAAACTTTGGACATTCTCGCGAAGAGTTCCCAATCCCCGACAAGATTGGTACCCTTTCACGTCCAAATCTCTCAAACTCCGGGAGAGATTCTCAAAACCAAGGTTGACATGTTTCGAGTTCCTTTCAACGTTTTGGAAATCCCGCTGAAACTTTGGACATTCTCGCGAAGGGGTCCCAATCCCTGACAAGATTGGTACCCTTTCAAGTCCAAATCTCTCAAACTCCGGGAGAGATTCTCAAAACCAAGGTTGACATGTTTCGAGTTCCTTTCAACATTTTGGAAATCCCGCTGAAACTTTGGACATTCTCGCGAAGGGTTCCCAATCCCCGACAAGATTTATATTCTTTCACGTCCAAATCTCTCAAACTCCGGGAGAGATTCTCAAAACCAAGGTTGACATGTTTCGAGTTCCTTTCAACATTTTGGAAATCCCGCTGAAACTTTGGACATTCTCGCAAAGGGTTCCCAATCCCCGACAAGATTGGTACCCTTTCACATCCAAATCTCTCAAAGTCCGGGAGAGATTCTCAAAACCAAGGTTGACATGTTTCGAGTTCCTTTCAACATTTTGGAAATCCCGCTGAAACTTTGGACATTCTCGCGAAGGGTTCCCGATCCCCGACAAGATTGGTACCCTTTCACGTCCAAATCTCTCAAACTCCGGGAGAGATTCTCAAAACCAAGGTTGACATGTTTCGAGTTCCTTTCAACATTTTGGAAATCCCGCTGAAACTTTGGACATTGTTGCGAAGGGTTCCCAATCCCCGACAAGATTGGTACCCTTTCACGTCCAAATCTCTCAAAGTCCGGGAGAGATTCTCAAAACCAAGGTTGACATGTTTCTAGTTCCTTTCAACATTTTGGATATCCTGCTGAAACTTTGGACATTCTTGCGAAGGGTTCCCAATCCCCGACAAGACTGGTACCCTTTCACGTCCAAATCTCCCAAACTCCGGGAGAGATTCTCAAAACCAAGGTTGACATGGTTCGAGTTCCTTTCAACATTTTGGAAATCCTGCTGAAACTTTGGACATTCTCGCGAAGGGTTCCCAATCCCCGACAAGATTGGTACCCTTTCACGTCCAAATCTCTCAAACTCCGGGAGAGATTCTCAAAACCAAGGTTGACATGTTTCGAGTTCTTTTCAACATTTTGGAAATCCCGCTGAAACTTTGGACATTCTCGCGAAGGGTTCCCAATCCCCGACGAGATTGGTACCCTTTCACGTTCAAACCTCTCAAACTCCGGGAGAGATTCTCAAAACCAAGGTTGACATGGTTCGAGTTCCTTTCAACATTTTGGAAATCCCCCTGAAACTTTGGACATTCTGGCGAAGGGTTCCCAATCCCCGACAAGATTGGTACCCTTTCACGTCCAAATCTCTCAAACTCCGGGAGAGATTCTCAAAACCAAGGTTGACATGTTTCGAGTTCCTCTCAACATTTTGGAAATCCCGCTGAAACTTTGGACATTGTCGCGAAGGGTTCCCAATCCCCGACAAGATTGGTACCCTTTCATGTCCAAATCTCTCAAACTCCGGGAGAGATTCTCAAAACCAAGGTTGACAAGTTTCGAGTTCCTTTCAACATTTTGGAAATCCCGCTGAAACTTTGGACATTGTCGCGAAGGGTTCCCAATCCCCGACAAGATTGGTACCCTTTCACGTCCAAATCTCTCAAACTCCGGGAGAGATTCTCAAAACCAAGGTTGACATCTTTCGAGTTCCTTTCAACATTTTGGAAATCCCGCTGAAACTTTGGACATTCTCGCGAAGGGTTCCCAATCCCCGACAAGACTGGTACCCTTTCACGTCCAAATCTCTCAAACTCCGGGAGAGATTCTCAAAACCAAGGTTGACATGTTTCGAGTTCCTTTCAACATTTTGGAAATCCCGCTGAAACTTTGGACATTCTCGCGAAGGGTTCCCAATCCCCGACAAGATTGGTACCCTTTCACGTCCAAATCTCTCAAACTCCGGCAGAGATTCTCAAAACCAAGGTTGACATGGTTCGAGTACCTTTCAACATTTTGGAAATCCCGCTGAAACTTCGGACATTCTCGCGAAGGGTTCCCAATCCCCGACAAGACTGGTACCCTTTCACGTCCAAATCTCTCAAACTCCGGGAGAGATTCTCAAAACCAAGGTTGACATGTTTCGAGTTCCTTTCAACATTTTGGAAAATCCGCTGAAACTTTGGACATTCTCGCGAAGGGTTCCCGATCCCCGACAAGACTGGTACCCTTTCACGTCCAAATCTCTCAAACTCCGGGAGAGATTCTCAAAACCAAGGTTGACATGTTTCGAGTTCTTTTCAACATTTTGGAAATCCCGCTAAAACTTTGGACATTCTCGCGAAGGGTTCCCAATCCCCGACGAGATTGGTACCCTTTCACGTCCAAATCTCTCAAACTCCGGGAGAGATTCTCAAAACCAAGGTTGACATGTTTCGAGTTCTTTTCAACATTTTGGAAATCCCGCTAAAACTTTGGACATTCTCGCGAAGGGTTCCCAATCCCCGACGAGATTGGTACCCTTTCACGTTCAAACCTCTCAAACTCCGGGAGAGATTCTCAAAACCAAGGTTGACATGGTTCGAGTTCCTTTCAACATTTTGGAAATCCCGCTGAAACTTTGGACATTCTGGCGAAGGGTTCCCAATCCCCGACAAGATTGGTACCCTTTCACGTCCAAATCTCTCAAACTCCGGGAGAGATTCTCAAAACCAAGGTTGACATGGTTCGAGTTCCTTTCAACATTTTGGAAATCCCGCTGAAACTTTGGACATTCTCGCGAAGGGTTCCCAATCCCCGACAAGATTGGTACCCTTTCACGTCCAAATCTCTCAAACTCCGGGAGAGATTCTCAAAACCAAGTTTGACATGGTTCGAGTTCCTTTCAACATTTTGGAAATCCCGCTGAAACTTTGGACATTCTCGCGAAAGGTTCCCAATCCCCGACAAAACTGGTACCCTTTCACGTCCAAATCTCTCAAACTCCGGGAGAGATTCTCAAAACCAAGGTTGACATGGTTCGAGTTCCTTTCAACATTTTGGAAATCCTGCTGAAACTTTGGACATTCTGGCGAAGGGTTCCCAATCCCCGACAAGATTGGTACCCTTTCACGTCCAAATCTCTCAAAGTCCGGGAGAGATTCTCAAAACCAAGGTTGACATGTTTCGAGTTCTTTTCAACATTTTGGAAATCCCGCTGAAACTTTGGACATTCTCGCGAAGGGTTCCCAATCCCCGACGAGATTGGTACCCTTTCACGTTCAGACCTCTCAAACTCCGGGAGAGATTCTCAAAACCAAGGTTGACATGTTTCGAGTTCCTTTCAACATTTTGGAAATCCCGCTGAAACTTTGGACATTCTGGCGAAGGGTTCCCAATCCCCGACAAGATTGGTACCCTTTCACGTCCAAATCTCTCAAACTCCGGGAGAGATTCTCAAAACCAAGGTTGACATGTTTCGAGTTCCTCTCAACATTTTGGAAATCCCGCTGAAACTTTGGACATTCTCGCGAAGGGTTCCCAATCCCCGACAAGATTGGTACCCTTTCACGTCCAAATCTCTCAAACTCCAGGAGAGATTCTCAAAACCAAGGTTGACATGTTTCGAGTTCCTTTCAACATTTTGGAAATCCCGCTGAAACTTTGGACATTGTCGCGAAGGGTTCCCAATCCCCGACAAGATTGGTACCCTTTCATGTCCAAATCTCTCAAACTCCGGGAGAGATTCTCAAAACCAAGGTTGACATGGTTCGAGTTCCTTTCAACATTTTGGAAATCCCGCTGAAACTTTGGACATTCTCGCGAAGGGTTCCCAATCCCCGACAAGACTGGTACCCTTTCACGTCCAAATCTCTCAAACTCCGGGAGAGATTCTCAAAACCAAGGTTGACATGTTTCGAGTTCCTTTCAACATTTTGGAAATCCCGCTGAAACTTTGGACATTCTCGCGAAGGGTTTCCGATCCCCGACAAGACTAGTACCCTTTCACGTCCAAATCTCTCAAACTCCGGTAGAGATTCTCAAAACCAAGGTTGACATGTTCCGAATTCCTTTCAACATTTTGGAAATCCCGCTGAAACTTTGGACATTGTCGCGAAGGGTTCCCAATCCCCGACAAGATTGGTACCCTTTCACGTCCAAATCTCTCAAACTCCAGGAGAGATTCTCAAAACCAAGGTTGACATGGTTCGAGTTCCTCTCAACATTTTGGAAATCCCGCTGAAACTTTGGACATTCTCGCGAAGAGTTCCCAATCGCCGACAAGATTGGTACCCTTTCACGTCCAAATCTCTCAAACTCCGGGAGAGATTCTCAAAACCAAGGTTGACATGTTTCGAGTTCCTTTCAACGTTTTGGAAATCCCGCTGAAACTTTGGACATTCTCGCGAAGGGTTCCCAATCCCCGACAAGATTGGTACCCTTTCACGTCCAAATCTCTCAAACTCCGGGAGAGATTCTCAAAACCAAGGTTGACATGTTTCGAGTTCCTTTCAACATTTTGGAAATCCCGCTGAAACTTTGGACATTCTCGCGAAGGGTTCCCAATCCCCGACAAGATTGGTACCCTTTCACATCCAAATCTCTCAAAGTCCGGGAGAGATTCTCAAAACCAAGGTTGACATGTTTCGAGTTCCTTTCAACATTTTGGAAATCCCGCTGAAACTTTGGACATTCTCGCGAAGGGTTCCCGATCCCCGACAAGATTGGTACCCTTTCACGTCCAAATCTCTAAAACTCCGGGAGAGATTCTCAAAACCAAGGTTGACATGTTTCGAGTTCCTTTCAACATTTTGGAAATCCCGCTGAAACTCTGGACATTCTCGCGAAGGGTTCCCAATCCCCGACAAGATTGGTACCCTTTCACGTCCAAATCTCTCAAAGTCCGGGAGAGATTCTCAAAACCAAGGTTGACATGTTTCGAGTTCCTTTCAACATTTTGGAAATCCTGCTGAAACTTTGGACATTCTTGCGAAGGGTTCCCAATCCCCGACAAGACTGGTACCCTTTCACGTCCAAATCTCTCAAACTCCGGGAGAGATTCTCAAAACCAAGGTTGACATGGTTCGAGTTCCTTTCAACATTTTGGAAATCCTGCTGAAACTTTGGACATTCTCGCGAAGGGTTCCCAATCCCCGACAAGATTGGTACCCTTTCACGTCCAAATCTCTCAAACTCCGGGAGAGATTCTCAAAACCAAGGTTGACATCTTTCGAGTTCTTTTCAACATTTTGGAAATCCCGCTGAAACTTTGGACATTCTCGCGAAGGGTTCCCAATCCCCGACGAGATTGGTACCCTTTCACGTTCAAACCTCTCAAACTCCGGGAGAGATTCTCAAAACCAAGGTTGACATGTTTCGAGTTCCTCTCAACATTTTGGAAATCCCGCTGAAACTTTGGACATTCTCGCGAAGGGTTCCCAATCCCCGACAAGACTGGTACCCTTTCACGTCCAAATCTCTCAAACTCCGGGAGAGATTCTCAAAACCAAGGTTGACATGTTTCGAGTCCCTTTCAACATTTTGGAAATCCCGCTGAAACTTTGGACATTCTCGCGAAGGGTTCCCAATCCCTGACAAAACTGGTACCCTTTCACGTCCAAATCTCTCAAACTCCGGGAGAGATTCTCAAAACCAAGGTTGACATGTTTAGAGTTCCTTTCAACATTTTGGAAAATCCGCTGAAACTTTGGACATTCTCGCGAAGGGTTCCCGATCCCCGACAAGACTGGTACCCTTTCACGTCCAAATCTCTCAAACTCCGGGAGAGATTCTCAAAACCAAGGTTGACATGTTTCGAGTTCCTTTCAACATTTTGGAAATCCCGCTGAAACTTTGGACATTCTCGCGAAGGGTTCCCAATCCCCAACAAGATTGGTACCCTTTCACGTCCAAATCTCTCAAACTCCAGGAGAGATTCTCAAAACCAAGGTTGACATGTTTCGAGTTCCTTTCAACATTTTGGAAATCCCGCTGAAACTTTGGACATTGTCGCGAAGGGTTCCCAATCCCCGACAAGATTGGTACCCTTTCATGTCCAAATCTCTCAAACTCCGGGAGAGATTCTCAAAACCAAGGTTGACATGTTTCGAGTTCCTTTCAACATTTTGGAAATCCCGCTGAAACTTTGGACATTGTCGCGAAGGGTTCCCAATCCCCGACAAGATTGGTACCCTTTCACGACCAAATCTCTCAAACTCCGGGAGAGATTCTCAAAACCAAGGTTGACATGTTTCGAGTTCCTTTCAACATTTTGGAAATCCCGCTGAAACTTTGGACATTCTCGCGAAGGGTTCCCAATCCCCGACAAGATTGGTACCCTTTCACGTCCAAATCTCTCAAACTCCAGGAGAGATTCTCAAAACCAAGGTTGACATGTTTCAAGTTCCTTTCAACATTTTGGAAATCCCGCTGAAACTTTGGACATTCTCGCGAAGGGGTCCCAATCCCTGACAAGATTGGTACCCTTTCAAGTCCAAATCTCTCAAACTCCGGGAGAGATTCTCAAAACCAAGGTTGACATGTTTCGAGTTCCTTTCAACATTTTGGAAATCCCGCTGAAACTTTGGACATTCTCGCGAAGGGTTCCCAATCCCCGACAAGATTGGTACCCTTTCACGTCCAAATCTCTCAAAGTCCGGGAGAGATTCTCAAAACCAAGGTTGACATGTTTCGAGTTCCTTTCAACATTTTGGAAATCCCGCTGAAACTTTGGACATTCTCGCGAAGGGTTCCCGATCCCCGACAAGATTGGTACCCTTTCACGTCCAAATCTCTCAAACTCCGGGAGAGATTCTCAAAACCAAGGTTGACATGTTTCGAGTTCCTTTCAACATTTTGGAAATCCCGCTGAAACTTTGGACATTGTCGCGAAGGGTTCCCAATCCCCAACAAGATTGGTACCCTTTCACGTCCAAATCTCTCAAAGTCCGGGAGAGATTCTCAAAACCAAGGTTGACATGTTTCGAGTTCCTTTCAACATTTTGGAAATCCTGCTGAAACTTTGGACATTCTTGCGAAGGGTTCCCAATCCCCGACAAGACTGGTACCCTTTCACGTCCAAATCTCTCAAACTCCGGGAGAGATTCTCAAAACCAAGGTTGACATGGTTCGAGTTCCTTTCAACATTTTGGAAATCCTGCTGAAACTTTGGACATTCTCGCGAAGGGTTCCCAATCCCCGACAAGACTGGTACCCTTTCACGTCCAAATCTCTCAAACTCCGGGAGAGATTCTCAAAACCAAGGTTGACATGTTTCGAGTTCTTTTCAACATTTTGGAAATCCCGCTGAAACTTTGGACATTCTCGCGAAGGGTTCCCAATCCCCGACGAGATTGGTACCCTTTTGGTTCAAACCACTCAAACTCCGGGAGAGATTCTCAAAACCAAGGTTGACATGTTTCGAGTTCCTTTCAACATTTTGGAAATCCCGCTGAAACTTTGGACATTCTGGCGAAGGGTTCCCAATCCCCGACAAGATTGGTACCCTTTCACGTCCAAATCTCTCAAACTCCGGGAGAGATTCTCAAAACCAAGGTTGACATGTTTCGAGTTCCTCTCAACATTTTGGAAATCCCGCTGAAACTTTGGACATTCTCGCGAAGGGTTCCCAATCCGCGACAAGATTTGTATTCTTTCACGTCCAAATCTCTCAAACTCCGGGAGAGATTCTCAAAACCAAGGTTGACATGTTTCGAGTTCCTTTCAACATTTTGGAAATCCCGCTGAAACTTTGGACATTCTCACGAAGGGTTCCCAATCCCCGACAAATTGGTACCCTTTCACGTCCAAATCTCTCAAACTCCGGGAGAGATTCTCAAAACCAAGGTTGACATGTTTCGAGTTCCTCTCAACATTTTGGAAATCCCGCTGAAACTTTGGACATTCTCGCGAAGGGTTCCCAATCCCCGACAAGATTGGTACCCTTTCACGTCCAAATCTCTCAAACTCCGGGAGAGATTCTCAAAACCAAGGTTGACATGTTTCGAGTTCCTTTCAACATTTTGGAAATCCCGCTGAAACTTTGGACATTCTCGCGAAGGGTTCCCAATCCCCGACAAGATTGGTACCCTTTCACGTCCAAATCTCTCAAACTCCAGGAGAGATTCTCAAAACCAAGGTTGACATGGTTCGAGTTCCTCTCAACATTTTGGAAATCCCGCTGAAACTTTGGACATTCTCGCGAAGAGTTCCAAATCCCCGACAAGATTGGTACCCTTTCACGTCCAAATCTCTCAAAGTCCGGGAGAGATTCTCAAAACCAAGGTTGACATGTTTCAAGTTCCTTTCAACATTTTGGAAATCCCGCTGAAACTTTGGACATTCTCGCGAAGGGTTCCCAATCCCTGACAAGATTGGTACCCTTTCACGTCCAAATCTCTCAAACTCCGGGAGAGATTCTCAAAACCAAGGTTGACATGTTTCGAGTTCCTTTCAACATTTTGGAAATCCCGCTGAAACTTTGGACATTCTCGCGAAGGGTTCCCAATCCCCGACAAGATTTGTATTCTTTCACGTCCAAATCTCTCAAACTCCGGGAGAGATTCTCAAAACCAAGGTTGACATGTTTCGAGTTCCTTTCAACATTTTGGAAATCCCGCTGAAACTTTGGACATTCTCGCGAAGGGTTCCCAATCCCCGACAAGATTGCTACCCTTTCACGTCCAAATCTCTCAAACTCCGGGAGAGATTCTCAAAACCAAGGTTGACATGTTTCAAGTTCCTTTCAACATTTTGGAAATCCCGCTGAAACTTTGGACATTCTCGCGAAGGGGTCCCAATCCCTGACAAGATTGGTACCCTTTCAAGTCCAAATCTCTCAAACTCCGGGAGAGATTCTCAAAACCAAGGTTGACATGTTTCGAGTTCCTTTCAACATTTTGGAAATCCCGCTGAAACTTTGGACATTCTCGCGAAGGGTTCCCAATCCCCGACAAGATTGGTACCCTTTCACGTCCAAATCTCTCAAACTCCGGGAGAGATTCTCAAAACCAAGGTTGACATGTTTCGAGTTCCTCTCAACATTTTGGAAATCCCGCTGAAACTTTGGACATTCTCGCGAAGGGTTCCCAATCCGCGACAAGATTTGTATTCTTTCACGTCCAAATCTCTCAAACTCCGGGAGAGATTCTCAAAACCAAGGTTGACATGTTTCGAGTTCCTTTCAACATTTTGGAAATCCCGCTGAAACTTTGGACATTCTCACGAAGGGTTCCCAATCCCCGACAAATTGGTACCCTTTCACGTCCAAATCTCTCAAACTCCGGGAGAGATTCTCAAAACCAAGGTTGACATGTTTCGAGTTCCTTTCAACATTTTGGAAATCCCGCTGAAACTTTGGACATTCTCGCGAAGGGTTCCCAATCCCCGACAAGATTGGTACCCTTTCACGTCCAAATCTCTCAAACTCCGGGAGAGATTCTCAAAACCAAGGTTGACATGTTTCGAGTTCCTTTCAACATTTTGGAAATCCCGCTGAAACTTTGGACATTCTCGCGAAGGGTTCCCAATCCCCGACAAGATTGGTACCCTTTCACGTCCAAATCTCTCAAACTCCAGGAGAGATTCTCAAAACCAAGGTTGACATGGTTCGAGTTCCTCTCAACATTTTGGAAATCCCGCTGAAACTTTGGACATTCTCGCGAAGAGTTCCAAATCCCCGACAAGATTGGTACCCTTTCACGTCCAAATCTCTCAAACTCCGGGAGAGATTCTCAAAACCAAGGTTGACATGTTTCAAGTTCCTTTCAACATTTTGGAAATCCCGCTGAAACTTTGGACATTCTCGCGAAGGGTTCCCAATCCCTGACAAGATTGGTACCCTTTCACGTCCAAATCTCTCAAACTCCGGGAGAGATTCTCAAAACCAAGGTTGACATGTTTCGAGTTCCTTTCAACATTTTGGAAATCCCGCTGAAACTTTGGACATTCTCGCGAAGGGTTCCCAATCCCCGACAAGATTTGTATTCTTTCACGTCCAAATCTCTCAAACTCCGGGAGAGATTCTCAAAACCATGGTTGACATGTTTCGAGTTCCTTTCAACATTTTGGAAATCCCGCTGAAACTTTGGACATTCTCGCGAAGGGTTCCCAATCCCCGACAAGATTGCTACCCTTTCACGTCCAAATCTCTCAAACTCCGGGAGAGATTCTCAAAACCAAGGTTGACATGTTTCAAGTTCCTTTCAACATTTTGGAAATCCCGCTGAAACTTTGGACATTCTCGCGAAGGGGTCCCAATCCCTGACAAGATTGGTACCCTTTCAAGTCCAAATCTCTCAAACTCCGGGAGAGATTCTCAAAACCAAGGTTGACATGTTTCGAGTTCCTTTCAACATTTTGGAAATCCCGCTGAAACTTTGGACATTCTCGCGAAGGGTTCCCAATCCGCGACAAGATTTGTATTCTTTCACGTCCAAATCTCTCAAACTCCGGGAGAGATTCTCAAAACCAAGGTTGACATGTTTCGAGTTCCTTTCAACATTTTGGAAATCCCGCTGAAACTTTGGACATTCTCGCGAAGGGTTCCCAATCCTCGACAAGATTGGTACCCTTTCACGTCCAAATCTCTCAAACTCCGGGAGAGATTCTCAAAACCAAGGTTGACATGTTTCGAGTTCCTTTCAACATTTGGGAAATCCCGCTGAAACTTTGGACATTCTGGCGAAGGGTTCCCGATCCCCGACAAGATTGGTACCCTTTCACGTCCAAATCTCTCAAACTCCGGGAGAGATTCTCAAAACCAAGGTTGACATGTTTCGAGTTCCTTTCAACATTTTGGAAATCCCGCTGAAACTTTGGACATTCTCGCGAAGGGTTCCCAATCCCCGACAAGATTGGTACCCTTTCACGTCCAAATCTCTCAAAGTCCGGGAGAGATTCTCAAAACCAAGGTTGACATGTTTCGAGTTCCTTTCAACATTTTGGAAATCCCGCTGAAACTTTGGACATTCTCGCGAAGGGTTCCCCATCCCCGACAAGACTGGTACCCTTTCACGTCCAAATCTCTCAAACTCCGGGAGAGATTCTCAAAACCAAGGTTGACATGGTTCGAGTTCCTTTCAACATTTTGGAAATCCCGCTGAAACTTTGGACATTCTCGCGAAGGGTTCCCAATCCCCGACAAGACTGGTACCCTTTCACGTCCAAATCTCTCAAAGTCCGGGAGAGATTCTCAAAACCAAGGTTGACATGTTTCGAGTTCCTTTCAACATTTTGGAAATCCCGCTGAAACTTTGGACATTCTCGCGAAGGGTTCCCAATCCCCGACAAGATTGGTACCCTTTCACGTCCAAATCTCTCAAACTCCGGGAGAGATTCTCAAAACCAAGGTTGACATGGTTCGAGTTCCTTTCAACATTTTGGAAATCCCGCTGAAACTTTGGACATTGTCGCGAAGGGTTCCCGATCTCCGACAAGACTGGTACCCTTTCACGTCCAAATCTCTCAAACTCCGGGAGAGATTCTCAAAACCAAGGTTGACATGTTTCGAGTTCCTTTCAACATTTGGGAAATCCCGCTGAAACTTTGGACATTCTGGCGAAGGGTTCCCGATCCCCGACAAGATTGGTACCCTTTCACGTCCAAATCTCTCAAACTCCGGGAGAGATTCTCAAAACCAAGGTTGACATGTTTCGAGTTCCTCTCAACATTTTGGAAATCCCGCTGAAACTTTGGACATTCTCGCGAAGGGTTCCCAATCCCCGACAAGATTGGTACCCTTTCACGTCCAAATCTCTCAAACTCCGGGAGAGATTCTCAAAACCAAGGTTGACATGTTCCGAGTTCCTTTCAACATTTTGGAAATCCCGCTGAAACTTTGGACATTCTCGCGAAGGGTTCCCAATCCCCGACAAGACTGGTACCCTTTCACGTCCAAATCTCTCAAACTCCGGGAGAGATTCTCAAAACCAAGGTTAACATGGTTCGAGTTCCTTTCAACATTTTGGAAATCCCGCTGAAACTTTGGACATTCTCGTGAAGGGGTCCCAATCCCCGACAAGATTGGTACCCTTTCACGTCCAAATCTCTCAAACTCCGGCAGAGATTCTCAAAACCATGGTTGAAACGTTTCGAGTTCCTCTCAACATTTTGGAAATCCCGCTGAAACTTTGGACATTCTCGCGAAGGGTTCCCAATCCCCGACAATATTGGTACCATTTCACGTCCAAATCTCTCAAACTCTGGGAGAGATTCTCAAAACCAAGGTTGACATGTTTTGAGTTTCTTTCAACATTTTGGAAATCCCGCTGAAACTTTGGACATTCTCGCGAAGGGTTCCCAATCCCCGACAAGACTGGTACACTTTCACGTCCAAATCTCTCAAACTCCGGGAGAGATTCTCAAAACCAAGGTTGACATGTTTCGAGTTCCTTTCAACATTTTGGAAATCCCGCTGAAACTTTGGACATTCTCGCGAAGGGTTCCCAATCCCCGACAAGATTGGTACCCTTTCACGTCCAAATGTCTGAAACTCCGGGAGAGATTCTCAAAACCAAGGTTGACATGTTTCGAGTTCCTTTCAACATTTTGGAAATCCCGCTGAAACTTTGGACATTCTCGCGAAGGGTTCCCAATCCCCGACAAGATTGGTACCCTTTCACGTCCAAATCTCTCAAACTCCGGGAGAGATTCTCAAAACCAAGGTTGACATGTTTCGAGTTCCTTTCAACATTTTGGAAATCCCGCTGAAACTTTGGACATTCTCGCGAAGGGTTCCCAATCCCCGACAAGATTGGTACCCTTTCACGTCCAAATCTCTCAAACTCCGGAAGAGATTCTCAAAACCAAGGTTGACATGTTTCGAGTTCCTTTCAACATTTTGGAAATCCCGCTGAAACTTTGGACATTCTCGCGAAGGGTTCCCGATCCCCGACAAGATTGGTACCCTTTCACGTCCAAATCTCTCAAAGTCCGGGAGAGATTCTCAAAACCAAGGTTGACATGTTTCGAGTTCCTTTCAACATTTTGGAAATCCCGCTGAAACTTTGGACATTCTCGCGAAGGGTTCCCAATCCCCGACAAGATTGGTACCCTTTCACGTCCAAATCTCTCAAACTCCGGGAGAGATTCTCAAAACCAAGGTTGACATGTTTCGAGTTCCTTTCAACATTTTGGAAATCCCGCTGAAACTTTGGACATTGTCGCGAAGGGTTCCCGATCTCCGACAAGACTGGTACCCTTTCACGTCCAAATCTCTCAAACTCCGGGAGAGATTCTCAAAACCAAGGTTGACATGTTTCGAGTTCCTTTCAACATTTGGGAAATCCCGCTGAAACTTTGGACATTCTGGCGAAGGGTTCCCGATCCCCGACAAGATTGGTACCCTTTCACGTCCAAATCTCTCAAACTCCGGGAGAGATTCTCAAAACCAAGGTTGACATGTTTCGAGTTCCTCTCAACATTTTGGAAATCCCGCTGAAATTTTGGACATTCTCGCGAAGGGTTCCCAATCCCCGACAAGATTGGTACCCTTTCACGTCCAAATCTCTCAAACTCCGGCAGAGATTCTCAAAACCAAGGTTGACATGTTTCGAGTTCCTTTCAACATTTTGGAAATCCCGCTGAAACTTTGGACATTCTCGCGAAGGGTTCCCAATCCCCGACAAGACTGGTACCCTTTCACGTCCAAATCTCTCAAACTCCGGGAGAGATTCTCAAAACCAAGGTTAACATGGTTCGAGTTCCTTACAACATTTTGGAAATCCCGCTGAAACTTTGGACATTCTGGCGAAGGGTTCCCAATCCCCGACAAGATTGGTACCCTTTCACGTCCAAATCTCTCAAACTCCGGGAGAGATTCTCAAAACCAAGGTTGACATGTTTCGAGTTCCTTTCAACATTTTGGAAATCCCGCTGAAACTTTGGACATTCTCGCGAAGGGTTCCCAATCCCCGACAAGATTGGTACCCTTTCACGTCCAAATCTCTCAAACTCCGGGAGAGATTCTCAAAACCATGGTTGACATGTTTCGAGTTCCTTTCAACATTTTGGAAATCCCGCTGAAATTTTGGACATTCTCGCGAAGGGTTCCCAATCCCCGACAAGATTGGTACCCTTTCACGTCCAAATCTCTCAAACTCCGGGAGAGATTCTCAAAACCAAGGTTGACATGTTTCGAGTTCCTTTCAACATTTTAAAAATCCCGCTGAAACTTTGGACATTCTTGCGAAGGGTTCCCAATCCCCGACAAGATTGGTACCCTTTCACGTCCAAATCTCTCAAACTCCGGGAGAGATTCTCAAAACCAAGGCTGACATGTTCCGAGTTCCTTTCAACATTTTGGAAATCCCGCTGAAACTTTGGACATTCTCGCGAAGGGTTCCCAATCCCCGACAAGATTGGTACCCTTTCACGTCCAAATCTCTCAAACTCCGGGAGAGATTCTCAAAACCAAGGTTGACATGTTTCGAGTTCCTTTCAACATTTTGGAAATCCCGCTGAAACTTTGGACATTCTCGCGAAGGGTTCCCAATCCCCGACAAGATTGGTACCCTTTCACGTCCAAATCTCTCAAACTCCGGGAGAGATTCTCAAAACCAAGGTTGACATGGTTCGAGTTCCTTTCAACATTTTGGAAATCCCGCTGAAACTTTGGACATTCTCGCGAAGGGTTCCCCATCCCCGACAAGACTGGTACCCTTTCACGTCCAAATCTCTCAAACTCCGGGAGAGATTCTCAAAACCAAGGTTGACATGTTTAGAGTTCCTTTCAACATTTTGGAAATCCCGCTGAAACTTTGGACATTCTTGCGAAGGGTTCCCAATCCCCGACAAGATTGGTACCCTTTCACGTCCAAATCTCTCAAACTCCGGGAGAGATTCTCAAAACCAAGGTTGACATGGTTCGAGTTCCTTTCAACATTTTGGAAATCCCGCTGAAACTTTGGACATTCTCGCGAAGGGTTCCCAATCCCCGACAAGATTGGTACCCTTTCACGTCCAAATCTCTCAAACTCCGGGAGAGATTCTCAAAACCAAGGTTGACATGGTTCGAGTTCCTTTCAACATTTTGGAAATCCCGCTGAAACTTTGGACATTCTCGCGAAGGGTTCCCAATCCCCGACAAGATTGGTACCCTTTCACGTCCAAATCTCTCAAACTCCGGGAGAGATTCTCAAAACCATGGTTGACATGTTTCGAGTTCCTTTCAACATTTTGGAAATCCCGCTGAAATTTTGGACATTCTCGCAAAGGGTTCCCAATCCCCGATAAGATTGGTACCCTTTCACGTCCAAATCTCTCAAACTCCGGGAGAGATTCTCAAAACCAAGGTTGACATGTTTCGAGTTCCTTTCAACATTTTAAAAATCCCGCTGAAACTTTTGACATTGTCGCGAAGGGTTCCCAATCCTTGACAAGATTGGTACCCTTTCACTTCCAAATCTCTCAAACTCCGGCAGAGATTCTCAAAACCAAGGCTGACATGTTCCGAGTTCCTTTCAACATTTTGGAAATCCCGCTGAAACTTTGGACATTCTCGCGAAGGGTTCCCAATCCCCGACAAGATTGGTACCCTTTCACGTCCAAATCTCTCAAACTCCGGGAGAGATTCTCAAAACCAAGGTTGACATGGTTCGAGTTCCTTTCAACATTTTGGAAATCCCGCTGAAACTTTGGACATTCTCGCGAAGGGTTCCCAATCCCCGACAAGATTGGTACCCTTTCACGTCCAAATCTCTCAAACTCCGGGAGAGATTCTCAAAACCAAGGTTGACATGGTTCGAGTTCCTTTCAACATTTTGGAAATCCCGCTGAAACTTTGGACATTCTCGCGAAGGGTTCCCCATCCCCGACAAGACTGGTACCCTTTCACGTCCAAATCTCTCAAACTCCGGGAGAGATTCTCAAAACCAAGGTTGACATGGTTCGAGTTCCTTTCAACATTTTGGAAATCCCGCTGAAACTTTGGACATTCTCGCGAAGGGTTCCCAATCCCCGACAAGATTGGTACCCTTTCACGTCCAAATCTCTCAAACTCCGGGAGAGATTCTCAAAACCAAGGTTGACATGGTTCGAGTTCCTTTCAACATTTTGGAAATCCCGCTGAAACTTTGGACATTCTCGCGAAGGGTTCCCAATCCCCGACAAGATTGGTACCCTTTCACGTCCAAATCTCTCAAACTCCGGGAGAGATTCTCAAAACCAAGGTTGACATGTTTCGAGTTCCTTTCAACATTTTGGAAACCCCGCTGAAACTTTTGGCATTCTCGCGAAGCGTTCCCAATCCCCGACAAGATTGGTACCCTTTCACGTCCAAATCTCTCAAACTCCGGGAGAGATTCTCAAAACCAAGGTTGACATGGTTCGAGTTCCTTTCAACATTTTGGAAATCCCGCTGAAACTTTGGACATTCTCGCGAAGGGTTCCCCATCCCCGACAAGACTGGTACCCTTTCACGTCCAAATCTCTCAAACTCCGGGAGAGATTCTCAAAACCAAGGTTGACATGTTTCGAGTTCCTTTCAACATTTTGGAAATCCCGCTGAAACTTTGGACATTCTGGCGAAGGGTTCCCAATCCCCGACAAGATTGGTACCCTTTCACGTCCAAATATCTCAAACTCCGGGAGAGATTCTCAAAACCAAGGTTGACATGGTTCGAGTTCCTTTCAACATTTTGGAAATCCCGCTGAAACTTTGGACATTCTCGCGAAGGGTTCCCAATCCCCGACAAGATTGGTACCCTTTCACGTCCAAATCTCTCAAACTCCGGGAGAGATTCTCAAAACCAAGGTTGACATGTTTCGAGTTCCTTTCAACATTTTGGAAACCCCGCTGAAACTTTTGGCATTCTCGCGAAGCGTTCCCAATCCCCGACAAGATTGGTACCCTTTCACGTCCAAATCTCTCAAACTCCGGGAGAGATTCTCAAAACCAAGGTTGACATGTTTCGAGTTCCTTTCAACATTTTGGAAATCCCGTTGAAACTTTGGACATTGTCGCGAAGGGTTCCCCATCCCCGACAAGATTGGTACCCTTTCACGTCCAAATCTCTCAAACTCCAGGAGAGATTCTCAAAACCAAGGTTGACATGGTTCGACTTCCTCTCAACATTTTGGAAATCCTGCTGAAACGTTGGACATTCTCGCGAAGAGTTCCCAATCCCCGACAAGATTGGTACCCTTTCACGTCCAAATCTCTCAAAGTCCGGGAGAGATTCTCAAAACCAAGGTTGACATGTTTCGAGTTCGTTTCAACATTTTGGAAATCCCGCTGAAACTTTGGACATTCTCGCGAAGGGGTCCCAATCCCTGACAAGATTGGTACCCTTTCAAGTCCAAATCTCTCAAACTCCGGGAGAGATTCTCAAAACCAAGGTTGACATGTTTCGAGTTCCTTTCAACATTTTGGAAATCCCGCTGAAACTTTGGACATTCTCGCGAAGGGTTCCCAATCCCCGACAAGATTGGTACCCTTTCACGTCCAAATCTCTCAAACTCCGGGAGAGATTCTCAAAACCAAGGTTGACATGTTTCGAGTTCCTTTCAACATTTTGGAAATCCCGCTGAAACTTTGGACATTCTCGCGAAGGGTTCCCAATCCCCGACAAGATTGGTACCCTTTCACGTCCAAATCTCTCAAACTCCGGGAGAGATTCTCAAAACCAAGGTTGACATGTTTCGAGTTCCTTTCAACATTTTGGAAATCCCGCTGAAACTTTGGACGTTCTCGCGAAGGGTTCCCAATCCCCGACAAGATTGGTACCCTTTCACGTCCAAATCTCTCAAACTCCGGGAGAGATTCTCAAAACCAAGGTTGACATGTTTCGAGTTCCTTTCAACATTTTGGAAATCCCGCTGAAACTTTGGACATTCTCGCGAAGGGTTCCCAATCCCCGACAAGATTGGTACCCTTTCACGTCCAAATCTCTCAAACTCCGGGAGAGATTCTCAAAACCAAGGTTGACATGGTTCGAGTTCCTTTCAACATTTTGGAAATCCCGCTGAAACTTTGGACATTGTCGCGAAGGGTTCCCAATCTCCGACAAGACTGGTACCCTTTCACGTCCAAAT